>NC_056034.1:37405109-38043221 GCF_004379255.2 Salvia splendens | reverse complement strand
ATATGGAAAGATATTCAAATCCCTAATATATCTAACTAGATGAAGGCTCGTATCAGTTTCACACCTCTCTTGCAAATTTCATACCGAAAAGGATTGATTTAACATACAAAAACAATAATATTTACATTACATTCTATTTGATCCAACAAAGGTGGTTAAGAATCATATGCCTTTATTTAAACATCATTCTAATTCTCAACCACTCCAAACTAGTACTACTCACATGCGATTTTCGTGTCGAAGCTGCTGAGGCAGATGGCGAACGCCTGGAAGGCCGATAGAGGGTAGCGATAGTCCATCGTAAAGACATCTTTCCCCACCTTCCCGAACTGAAGAATGACCTTCTCGTGTTCTGGTCCGGCCACGCCATTCTCTGGGGAAGCAACCAGCTGGAAATTCTTCACTGATGCGACAGTGACGCGGCCGTGGAAGTTCAAGCACCAGCACTGAAGCTGCTCGTGCCATCGTGGTGCCTTGTTTCTTAAGATGAGGGGGGTGTCAGCATGGTTGCTCACCGAGCCAGGCAAGGATTTTTCGATACTGTTTGAGTGTAGGCGGAAGAACGGGAGAGCAGGAGACGAGTCAATGCTAGTTAGAGGCAAATATGTCTGCGTTGAAGCAATGCCTCCGGGTTTAATGGCAGACACTGGGATTGCATCGATGACACAATGCATTCTTCTTGGACATCTGAAAGTAATGACGGATTCAAGTTATTATGGTAGAACACTAAAGCTTTGATAAGATGGTTTAACGTGTCAAGATCCGGATAAAGTCATCCAAGCTCATATTCAATGAGCCATGTGTAATTCTAATGGCTTTTGGATATGATCTTGACCCATACGAGTCTCTATTTGTCATACCATCTTACACAAGACTTCCCACAATGTTAACAGCGAAAAATTTCAGTAATTGCAAAGAGAACTTAATTTTACCTGGATCCCAACCCATTCAACTCATACGAGATGTGAGCTACTGTGTAGTTGCCGGCAGGAGGCTTAGGCGAAATCTGTTTTGAGCCGACCATGCGGGTGGACCAGCTTTTTGCCATCTTGGCTCCAGAATGGGGAGGAAGAGCATCAAAGACGACAAACTTCGTTCCGAGAAAATTGGATCTGAGAGATAATAATAAATCAGCCTCTTTTTTGTTACCACATTAGTAAAAAAAATTAGCAGCTGAAACGGGCATTCACCTTAATTTTCCTACATAAGTCTCACTTCCCTTTGAAGTATCATCTGCATGTAGAGAGATCATGTAATCTGTACGTGTCGGCCGCCTACACTTGCGAGCAGAAAGAAGAAACTTGCCATCATCAGCAAGTGCTGCCATAGACAACAACATAGGACGTTAAAGAGAAATATAAAGAAATGTCTACAACAGGTGCAGTAGTGGAAGCTAAGTGGCTAACAAAATCAAGAACAAAGCTTTCATGAAAATGATTTGGCAGAAAAGCAGCTAAGAGAATGCAATTCACCTTGACTTAAGCCCATAAAAAGATAATATGTTTGATTTGATCGATTTCTTCTTATAAAGCATTGCATAAGAGATTCTCGTGGGCCAGGCTGCAGAAACATGAAGATATCTTAGTGGAAATCGAAACATTATAACGACAAAAAGAGGTTCTAATCACAAGCTTAGCCGTTGAATATCCATTATACAAAAGAGAATTCTTGATTGCATGGACATGAATGCCAATGAACTTTTGGCATATTTTCTTTTAAAAGTGAGCAAAATTATGTATAGTATACACACATTTTGCTTGGATGGGCCTTGCTGAAGAAAACCTTTAATCAAACCATGGATACAAACCATTCTTCTTCCTCTCAATCACATTCTCAAAAATCAAACACCTACATTACAAGGCAAAACTGATTTATCGCCTACTGCACGTTATCCTTCTCTCAATACTAGACGAAAAATATAATCCTTTCTACATTCAGCTGAACATGAATCACTTAACCACATTATCTATAGTTATCACTAGCCGCCTTACGAACAATCTGAGAAACAATGCTAATCACTGATCACAGACTTGAGACCTCACTTAACCACATCTCCATTGAATTGACCAGCGAATGTCGACAGTCTATGTTTAAAAATAGAAAGAGAAACACTTGCTACAGAAACAGGCTCTAAAAGCTCAGAGATCAAATCACCAATTAAATTCTGAAAAACTCTCTTAATTTTATATTCCAAATTGGCCATTTCATCCCACCAAAACGTTTACACCCAAATTCATGATGCGTTTCTATAATATAACCAGCAAAGTTGTGGTAATGCAACAGGAGATTAGCAACTGAAAACCAACGCAAACAAACATGGATCATTAACTCAACAACACACAAACCAAAATGTGAAAATAAAACAAAATTTCAGAGAAGGAAAAAAGAATCCACAAACCTGCTTCACAGATATAGGAAACGTGATCATTCCAGAAGCTTCTGGAGTCTTGACGACCTCCTTCATGACTTCCCTCCAGCTCTTACACACACCCGCACAAGCCACTACGTGTTTCCTCGCCGGCCACTTGGACTCCGATTCCTCCAATTTCATCAGTACTTCCCTCAATAACTCCGGCGGCAAACTAGCCCACCTAAAATAACTGCACTTTTCTTCCGATTCGCTTTTATTCTCCACCGCCATTGAGCTGTCCTGCACCACTCTCCGCGACCGTGATTTCAGTCCCAGCTTCATCATGGCACCGCACAAACACCTCTAAATTTTCTACAAAATTGCAATTCCACACCAAAATTGACGTAGATGCTACACGTACATGTTGGTGATGATTATATTCACCAAAAACACACCAAATTCAGGAGGAAAACGACTCAAATGAGAGATTTTTGAGAGCTGAGAAATCTAAGCAGAATATTCAAGAGAAAAAAAAACGTGAGATAAAACAAGAATTTCGAGTAAAGAGAGAATTCGAGATAAGTTGTCTGTTACGCTTAGCAGAAATATAGTTGTAACTTGTAACATGATCAATTGGATTCATGATTAAATGTCTATTTTTCTTTTTTTTGTCCATCGATCACTAAATATCCTACTCCACTTTGATAAGTGGACTCTACATTCCACTAATTCATTCTACTCACGTTTTATTATAAAATCAATACATAAAAATAGGCATCACATTCCACCAACTCTTCTACCCACTTTACTAAGTCAAACAATTTCTTAAAACCTGCGCTGGTCAAATATGAGACATTTAATGGGCAGATAGAGGGAATATTTGTTTATGATTTAATTTTGCCTGATTCAAATATGGGACATTTAATGGCGGACAAAGGGAGTATTTATAAGGTAAAATAGAAGAAGGTAATAATCTACTGATGTTTTGTGAAGTTATTTATGTATCATTGCTATTGCTTTACAAATTATCGCAGTAAATTATTCACTCAAATAATAATGCTTTTTTTGCCATGAAAATAAGGCAAATGGGGGGTATTTATTTCCTTAGACTAAAATTTAGATTCCATAAGTGTATTGGAGTTTTTTTCTTCCGGTTTTGGGAGAGACGCATGACCCTCATGCGTCTCCTTTTAATGAAATGCATCACGGTGATGCGTCATGAGGGACATGCGTCTCTCAATTTTTTCGATTTTTTTGAACGAAGCATGACACTTATGCGTCTTAGAGAGAGACGCATCTCCCTCTTGCTTCTTTTATTTTTTTTAATTTCACGGACGACGCATGAGCGTCATGCGTCTTATGCGTCTCTAATTTGCATAAAATCCACAGAATGAGGCAGTAGCTTCATTTTCCACGCGAGAGAAAGAGAGAAAGGGCGATTTCAGTGATTTCTTGGCGATTCCCAGTCATATTCCGTTAAGTTTCCTTCAATCTTTGAACATTGCTCCCTTATTTGTTGTTTATTTGTATATTATAAGGGTTTCTAATAAATTTATTTTGAACTAACTAAATTAGGGTTTATAGAAATATATTGTCTCCAATTGTTGTTGGTTTGTAGTATATATTTTTTTGCAGAAATCATGCTAGTATTTGTGAGTTTATATTGGGGTGGTAGAATAGTTCAACTTCCTCAAGTGGGTATTCGATATGATCCACCTCTTGCGAGAGCCTCCATCGTATTGAATACGTGTGTTTCATTCTCTGAATTAGTTGCAATGATATACGCTAAGATAAGAATAGATTCAAATCAACACTCCATCGAAATATCATGGAGGCATTGTTTCTTGGGTACCGCGAGTTATATATGTACTGGGGTTGACAGTGACGACAATGTGATGTTTATGTTCAATGAGGCTCTAAATTCTACTCGTCATATTGAATTATTTATTGAGTATTCGTCTGTTGGAAATGTAGAAATCCCACCAGTTGTTGATTGTGGTGTTGCAACTAAATTAATTCATCTAATTACTGCTCTAATCCACAAGAAATAAAGGGTTAAAGCTATATATAAAAAAATGAAGAAATAATGAGTATTCTTTCTATTGCGTCTGCGGGAGCTACTGCCTCATTCTGTGGATTTTATGCGAATTAGAGGCGCATGAGCCTCATGCGTCTCTCCCTAAGACGTATGACGCTCATGCGTCGTCCGTGAAATTAAAAAAAAAAATAAAAGACGCATGAGGGAGATGCGTCTCTCCCTAAGACGCATAAGCGTCATACGTCGTTCAAAAAAATCGAAAAATTGAGAGACGCGTGTCCCTCATGCGTCTTTGTGAAAGACGTATCACTGTGATGCGTTTCATTAAAAGGAGACGCATTAGGGTCATGCGTCTCTCCCAAAGCCAGAATAAAAAAAAAGTACAGTACACTTATGGAATGTTAATTGTAGCCTAGAACAAGAAAAGAAATACCCCGTAAATGGGGTGTGTTTTACATTAATTTTAAATAAATAACTATCTGGAATCAACTACATTTTCAACATAATAATGTGCAATATGTTACCATTAGAAAAGTTCAACCTCTTTCCTTATTTTGTTTTCTTTTGTTTTTCCATATAGAACTTCACCGATCAATTAGAAAGAGTTCCAAAACTAAATTATTGATTTGAAGTCTGGATTTGATTGATTAGAGGTGATTGAATTATTTATATATTAGTCAATTGAATGAATTCATCCTAATACTTAATCCCAAAACAATACGTAAATTAATCAGACTTTGCATCTTTGTCTGCTTCTCTAATAAAACTAATCTCAATTATTCGTAAAATGAATTTTCTGGTTTTAATTCTTCTTGGCTTATTAATTATTACTCCATAACTCATTATGATCATGATAAAACTCATATTTTAAATTATATACGTATAAAAACCAGTCTTGATTTATTTTCCTTGCAACTCATTAGAAATAGATGAAGAAAACGATATGATCATGATAAAACTCTTATTTTAAATTATATACGTATAAAAACCAGTCTTGATTTATTTTCTTTGCAGCTCATTAGAAATAGATGAAGAAAACGATAAAAGTAGATTTTGCTTCTTAAACCATGTTTATCGGTGGTATGTGTCGACCGCCATGTCATATTCCCATTTAAAAGAAAAAAAGAAAACCAAATAAAGATCTCCCTCTCTTTAAGACCTCGGTCTGTTTGACCTCAACCACATGAGAAAATATTCCGTAGGCTTGACATACCAAGTTGGCAATATGATTTGGTGTGACCAACTAATAATTTTTTGATAAGGGTTATCAATAACCATGTGTATTATGGAAACTAAATACACCTAATATACGGAAGATTTCATCAATTTATTGGCCTTTTATTTCTTTTATTTGAAATTTTTTATGCATATAAATTTTATTTCTTATTTTAAATTTTTTATATTATACTATTAAAAATTGAAATTAATTAATTTGAACTTTATTAGCATATTAATTAATTAATTAATTACAAATTTTAATATATTTTATAACATGTAAAAATAATTAAAAAGTCTAAGAAAGAAAATAAAATATTAATAGTGAAAGAACACTTACATTTGTTATGCAACGGAACAAATTAATTTATATGCATCAAAAATTCAATAACATATACAGTAAAATGTAAGAGATGGAAGAAAACTTATTTTTTGATGAATATTAATTAATTAATTAATATGCCAATAAAATTAAATTGTAGTCGTAATAAATTAATATACTAAAATGATACTTTTTCTTTAGATGCATTTAGTTTCTTTAGATGCGTAATAAATTAATTATGTCTTCGTTTTTTTAATGTTAAGTTGTAATGTTGTTTTAATTTTAATAAAGTGTATTTGTTTAAATTGAATTGGGTTTTAAAAAAAATTATAAATTGAATTGAATGAATAGTAATTAAGAGACGGTATAGAGACGGTTAAGAGACGGAGCGTTGCAGGTTCCGTCTCTTAGTTAAGAGATGAAGGAAAAAAGAACAGTGGGGCCCTCAAATAGTGCTCAAATAGTAGTTAAGAGACGGTTTAAGAGACGGTATAGAGACAGCGTTGTGGATGGCCTTATGACCCACGTTTGATGCAACTAATGATTCTACCCTTATCTCTCTTTAGCATGTTAGGACAGGTAGCTGTCACCACTCACATAATACAAGGCCGTGTTGCCTTGCCCCCATCCAATCCCTACAACACCTTAAGACCATGAGCATGGATTGCGTAGGACGACGCGTGACATTTCCTTTTTCTTAAATGTGAAAGTTTAAATTTTAAGAAAAATTAAGTTTAAAAGTTTTTAATATATACCCAACGATTATAAGCTTCTATCATGCAAGTAGGATTTTAAGAAACGGCCACGAAAATGTTAGCTTCATCACTGAGTATGAGCACCAGAATGCATTTTAGGTGGGAATGATTAAACAGATGCCCTAGTGGAACTAAAATCACCGTGTGTCTCCAACCGACGAAGCACTCAGTGAGAACCACTCTCTCCGCACGTGTGTGTGTGTGTTTGGATCATCAGCAATGATGTGTGATACCAATGAGAAAATGTTGGCTACGAAAGCAAACAGATGATTGGTTCGACTACTTTTTAAGTGACTAATGATCCCATACTATTGTCTTTGTATCAACATGAGAGTATTGAAATTGTTATGACCAACCTGTACACTGGTCTTGAAACTGTGCATCTTTTCTTTTTTCTTTTTCAAGTCATCGGTTAGAGCAAAAAGAATAACTAACAGCTGTGCTGAGCAAAGTTCTCCACAAGAAGTCCTATACAACGGGAACACTTTCACTGCCTTGCTGGAGAGTAACTAGAGAGTTTCCTGCAAAATCAAATATTTGGAGTGCTTCAATATTGCACGAAATTTAGCATGCAAAAAGAACGAGGGAAGCTACTAAATCATATTCATAAGATAGGTGGCAGTTCACCACGTATCTGAACGATGAAGAATAACCCATACAGATAAAGACCAGATACACAAATTAGAAGATTTCTGTGACTGTCAGTATGGAACATTGATTGTTGAAGCTTATACACTTCATGGAGTCAAAACTCAATTTTTTGAGGTGAAGACCTAAAATTGCAATTTTGTACTCCAGATTCAGTTCCTTGTTTGTATGAAAATGTAAGAGAATATATTGAGAACAAAACTGCCACCCATAGACATTTGACGACTCCATTTATGAAATAGACACTTATAATTACTCACAAAAACATTTCTTCTAATAAACTTCACCAGATAAAATTTGACATCTAGAAGTGCTCTTCCCTGCTTTTGAAACAAATACTAATTCTTACTATTAATCAAAACAAACTCCTAGTAACATTGAAATTGTCAAAATTTAAAAGCTGAAAAGAAGGTACCATTTGGCAGTTCAGAAAGCACAAACCAGAAACTACAGAAAAGAGCTTACCAGGTTTGTCAGAAAATGAATACGAATTCACTATGCAATGAGGTCCTAGAGTATTATTCACAGGGAGTTGAGCAGCTGAGGTCATGGATGGTTCAAATGCTCCTGACTCGCCCATGTAAAAGTTTGACCTTGCTGAAAGAACGTGGTCAGGAGTTCGAGCAAAGAGCAAAATTTTGTTGTCTCTCTGTGCCAACAAAGAATTAAGTTTAGGTTCTTGTTCCCACTAATTCATGTTCCAGTAACACGTACCCATCTTTAGAACTTCTACAAGGATAAATATTTGCTTCCATCAGTTAACATGTATATCATGAGCGAGAACATTAACTATAGCACCTGGTACCTCATGAATGTCAAAAATAAATGAGAGGCAGACACAGTAACCTGCTGAGGTGCAACTTGTTCATTGCAAAAAGTTCCAGGATATGAAGTTTGTCCGAGAGTAGCATTTACTTGATAATCTTCTGAAGATGGAACCTCATTGCTCAATTGTTTGTCTGGTTCCTCAAAGAACATGTGAGAAATGGCTCTTCGGAGATTATGATTTCTTTGGGAATAGTATATTTTGGTCGCAAGGGGAGCTGGTACATCTAAGATTGTCACACGTATTACCAACATCAACTTCTGAGAAATTAAGGATGACTAGGAGGATATGCAGGAGAATCTTTATTTATCCATGTCATGAGTAAATGAGGCAGTTAGAGACCAGTAGTTCAACCAGGTAAGAGACTATTTAGGACAGAAAGGGATCAAGACCACTTTGCTTAGAACAGTTATTGGTGAAGGATTCAGAATTTTGAATTCGCAATATGTTATCTCAAAACGTAATACTTCTCTACATAGATTAACAACACCCAATTGTAGAATTTATTTTTCATGAATCTCATGACAAAACAAGACATGTTCCAAAGAATAGGAAGACTTGATTACATGCCAAATTAGTAACGTCAATGACTGAGTGAACTTACATGGAAGAACCTCGGCAGCTGGCTTGCACAAATTCTGGGTACCTTGATTTGATGGATTCTCAGTTGATGTCCTACATTACAGAAACAAAATAATCCTAACCATTTGATTAAAGATGTGAGCAGAAAACTATGTATTGCTAAGGACACAAACACATCAAAATTACTCGGTGATTCCTTGAGTTAGAAGTAACATTATAAGCTATCTATTTTGTCACATGTATATTTATCATTTCATATGCAGCATAAGTTATCGAATTTATTACGATACCATATAATGACCAATGAAGCTAATATCCAACCAAGTAAGTGTGAGAATCATCCATCTTAATGACACAAATATATGATTTTGGAATTTATCAGCCAAGAATTTAAATCATGAAGTTATTGTTAGTGATTTCTGTTAAGAAATGATAAGACAGCAAAAGCTCCAGGCAACCCAACTTTTGAATATCAGGAGCAGAATAGGAGTTGCAATGCAAGCAAACAAATGAAATGACAGGATAGAAAAAGACTTTACAATAGGCACAACCATTGTGAGTCACGTACCTTTTTAGCGGTTTCGATGAGTATTTGGTTACATCTTTGAAACAGTCCACGCTGTAAGGGTTCACTGTTGAACCATTAATTTTGTTGGTTGAGTTCAAATGTGTTTCTCCTGCAATAAAGAGCCATACGATATCATGGATGGGAACAAACAATCCAAGTGCTCAAGGATATAAGCATACTTCAGCATACTATCCAGTATCTACTACACATAAATTGCAGTGCAAAAAGAAGGTGTTTGACATTCCACTTGAAGACTGACTAGCTAAACTTAGGTGTTGTTCGGTTGCCATGATTAATTATCATAAGATAATTCATCTAGGATTAAGTTGTGAGGTTATTTTAGTTAGAGGGGGTGACTATGACTAATTATCACATAATTATCCATCTAGGATTAAGTTGTGAGATTCAATCTCATAAACCAAACATAATAGTACATATTTAATCATGAGATATAATCTTGCCAACCAAACAACCCCTTATGTACATGATCGATTATATAACAACAGAAAATGGCCAAAACGTGAAAAGAAAATCAGAACAGTACGTCGAGCTTCAGGCAAGAGACTCATTTGAATATTCCCATCTATACGACGTCCTGGTGCAGCTAGATCGCCAGAGTCTACAGAATCAATTTTTTTGGACTCTCTGAGTGATTTGGCCTTTTCTGTTAAGAGGTTAAGAAAACTAAGCTTTGCTGAGTACAACAAAACAAAAAAACTAGCAAAATGGGCCATTTAAGCCAAAAGGATACTGCTTTGAGTAATCTGTGACTTTTTCCTCTCCTTCCTTGGAGGTTTCTTAGTCACTGTAGGGCCATTGAGTTCCACATTGATTTCCGCTCTAGAACCTAGAGACTTACAGAGCTCTGCAAAGACAGAAAACAATAAGTTCGATAGGTTATGGAAAATATGACAACAGAAAAGCATTTTACTGAAAAAGCCATCATCAATAATAAAGTGCTGGCTAAGCATACATCAAATTAGGTGATACTGTTGCATTTTAGTGAAAAAAACAACATCGATACTTGAAAGATGAGAAACAACATTTCACATTCAACTGTTGAAAGTCATAATTAACAATACCAATGTACAACAAAAACTACAAATAACCTGCATGCGTAGCATAATGACTGGCCTTGATTGGCTTCTTGCAAGCATTGCAGCATACCTCCAATACAAATAGAAACACAATGGGATTGTTAGAGATGAAGATCTAATGGATAGCAGCAGTATTCATAATCAGTAAATGATTTTCCATATTTATTTTCATAAGGCAAATATTTAATTGTACAGCATAAATCATTAATTTAATATGACAAACATCTTCAAGATAGGAGCAGAATGAATCCATTCACTTAATTTTATGTAAACTCACTTTATAGACCTCGAGCACAATTATTTGAATTTTCTACTTTACTGGGAGTAACCATGCAAATTAAGTTACATGCCATATGATTTTGAACAAATCTTGTCATAATAATTCATGTGATTCCAGTTTGCCGGTAAACAAGGCGGGCCCTTTCACCGTTGTAAGGGCTTGGACTTTGTTTTTTAACCAATATTACTGCGATGAGCGGTTACTGTACAGTATATTAACTGTCTTCCAAAACCATTTTTTTAATAATTGGTTGATGTATTGGGTGTTTCCATAAACCATAAAAGTCCATAGGCCACATAATGTACTTCACACCTTTGCACTACCTTTTCTTCTTCTCTAATTATTCGGAGTATGAATAATTAAATTTCTACAGTTAAATTTTCATTGACGGCTCTAGCAAATGTGGGCCAATATCATCAACGTAATAATAGAGCTTATACCATCTGTAAGTATAACACTGTAATGCTATACAAGTAGAATTCGAAGATAAATACTATCGAGTTACCAAGACTTACCAAATCCAAAGGATCTGTCATTGGTCTCAAACCAAAAATACGCATATCTACAAGAGAAATCAACCAGAACAACATTGAAGAATCAGAAGCCAAAATTGTACATAAAGGATCCTAGGATAAGATAGTGCAACACAATTATGCCAGCGCATGGAAAAGAGTAGCACCTTCATGCGACCTGCCATAACTCGGACTGTATTAAGGGACCTTACAAAAATAATTGACATCTATACTTTAGACACAAATGGATATATACCTTCTTCATCAATCAAATTTGCTTCATCTGCATCTCGTAATTCTCTACCTATGGATTGTGCAGCCAACTTTTGGGAGCTAACTTCCTCTGTAAAAGAGAAAGAATGGAGCAGAAGTTGCTCTTTAATATCATACTTCACAGTCTTTCCTAGCTAGACAAAACATAAAATAACATAGTAAAATAATAAGTGTATAACAGAAGCTTGCGGTTCAGTTACTGATAATTAGGTCAAGCAAATTGTACATGCATAACAAAACATAGGAAATAAGAGAGTTTGTGCATGCAACAGATGGAAGAGAGAAGATCAAAACATGGCAACATGACATGAAATAAATAATTATGTTGCACTTCCCCAAGAGGGTTTAGTCGGATGATGCATAGACTAACAAAGATTGCGATGACCTTTTAAATGATAAAGGACCAAATAAAAACGCTATTATATGCTGCCAAGCTGAGGAATAATGAAAAATGAAGAGACCCATAACTCCTCCAGTTGAGTACTCTCACTCACAGTACTTATTCAGTACCTAGGTTAAAATCACATTTTACCATGTATCCCTGTCAGATCTACTTCCAATCATTTCATTGAACATGGGATTTAGACTAAAAACATTACATTTGCAAGCCTACAATCGGATAAATCAGAGACCATATTATCTAGTTATATTTATATACACATATAGAAAGTCATAGGGTTCCATCCTAAAACCAATTGGTGATAGGAGTGTCAACAACCATTACCTGTTGCAGCTCTTGAGACACTTCCAGCATCCACAAGCCTCGCCAAGGCTGTCATTCTCCCACTCCAAATAGAGCATTACCATCAAATAGGGGGAAACATGTACCCCAACAAGCTGCAAGTTAGAGAACATCGAAGTTGAAGCCTTGAAGGACCAAAAGAAGAAAATAGAAATCATATGCTTAACTGATGTCAAATATTCACTCAACATAAAAGCAAGACAACCAATAAGTGCAAGTCACATTTTCAACCCTTACTATTGCCTTCCAACTACAAATAATAATATAAGCATCCGATTCTTTACTATGACTAGAACCTAAAAAATCTAAAATCCGGAGAGCCATGACATCAACTTGATTGCATGAGAAGGTCAATTTTGTAAAATGTACCAATTTCACAAATCATATGCACTTTTATGCGAAAAAATAACATCAACTTGACTGCATGCTGGAATTGGTGTCCATAACAATTTGATATCAACTCAACCAGCAAACTGACTAAGCATGATACTTCCAAATCCAATACCAGGATGGGAGAGTATATATTGAGAAAAAAATAACTCAATCAAGGTCGGGCCGTCAAGGTTATCCAAAAACTACCATCATGTAGCACCAGACTACCATGAGAAACAAATACTATATCCTTATCCAGGAAATAAAAGCAATAAAATAACTACTATGCCACACTAACTAAAAGGGCAAGTGAAAGTTCAAACAGGCAACTAAAAATCTAAATTCACAGTTTACACTGTTATACGAGCATACTATTTCTCATACATTACTGAACTCGAATGTACCTTTTACAACAGGAAAAACAACAGCAATAAAATAGATCATGGCACATGAACTAAAGAGGAAGGTGAGCGCCTAAAAAACTGTTTGCCCATTATAAAAAACTTACGGAATTAAGTTTCGCAGACATTTTATAAACTCTAATCAACAACACCCCAATTTTCTTATTAAAAATGTAGTATTATACAAAAAAAATATCATTAAACGAAATTACTCATGATCTTAATTCCCCAGCTCAAGCACGATGAAACGTCAGCAACACAATGTACCTCCAAACAAACCTATCTTCACATGCACAATGCCTTACACTTCGCTCTAGGCAAAACACAACCGAGGTTGTCATTATATCAAGAAAATACAGAAAACTGAATCAAAAACGTGAAGAAATACTTGCATTTCGGGATTTCATATCGTCAAGGAGAAAAGGTACATACGAAAATCAAAACTTCAAAATTAGAAGCGGCATTACCTCGCTTCAAATTCCTGATTCCAATTTTTTTTCTCCGAAAAGTATTTTTCACCGAATCATTCGAAAACTCTGAAACAAATTTGAAATTGGAGCTGTTCTCATCATGATCAAGAAAAATTGTAATGCTGAAACCCGAAAATTCTGATAATTTTAATCGAGAAATTTCTCTCTCCGAAAAAAATAAAATATTAGTACTGAGAAATTATGCATATAAATAATTGAATTTCTCACTCTTGTATGTAGATTTTAGAGTGGGAGATGGAACGACTGTACGAAACTCTGCAGTTCCGTTTGCTTCGATTCTCTGCAGTGCCTTATGTTTAAATAAAGTCGTGTACATCGCAAAGATTGGAAACATACCCTGTAGCAATAATTGGTTTTGAGACGGCTCACAAAAATTGTTTTGAAATTCTTATTCTTTTTTCGTTAAGTAAGTATTTTGTTAAAGTCTATCTCGATAAAAATCCGTACTATGTACTTCATTCGTTTTTTTAATTAACGTATTTTTTTTGCACGAAATTTAAGAAATAAACGTTTTAATAAAAACAAAACTAAGAATGACGCATAATTAATGTGGTTCGATCGAGATTAATCATTTGATTTACATCCACGGACAAAAAACTAAGAGCATCCATAACGGTGACGGAAGCACCGGCGTTCGTTTGCGCCGCTGGCACGGTGGTGTCTCGCCGCCGCTGCGCTCGCGCCAGCGAGCATGACACGTGGCGTTGGGGGATTGGGCATCGGCATAGCCGTTGCCTTTAAATGTTTTTTTATTTAAAATCGGTTTTTAATTAAAAAAACCGATAAAAATTAAAAAAAAATTCACTTCCCAAAAAAAATATCAGTTTATTACCGTTTTTTACCCTTTTTAATTTTTTTTTAATTTTTTTCCCCCAAAAATACACACTTTCATCTATAAATACCCCCGCTTTCACACCCAAAAATTCACATCAAACTACACAATTCTCATCTTCATTCTCCAATATCCATTCTCATCTTCATTCTCTCATATCCATTTTCATCTTCATTCTCTCATACCCTACAACATAACAATGTCCGGCCAAGGCGATGACCACCACCCCTCTCACAGTTGGAACCCCGAATGGTTTGGTGGACAACCGTTTCCTAGTCCGAAAATGGAATATTCGGTCCCTCCTCAAACCCAAGATTCGGTCGTTCCGGGTGGCTACCGGCCATACCTTATCGACGACAAAGGTGCCTCCCAATGGCGATACGGGTGGACACCGGAGCCTAAGCCGACCGCCCTCTCCCAAACTCCGTCGGCTCCTACTCGTAGCGGTGTCCGGACACCGTACACTCCGGCGGAGATGGATAAATTGTTCAAGGCGTACTTCGAAATCTCCGAAGATGCGGCGGTTGGCACGAACCAATCCGACGATCACTTTTGGTGGCGCGTCTCTCACCGGTACAATGCAAACCGGCCGCCGGGAACGATCGAGTGCAACGAGAGTATGGTGCGCAACTGCATCGGCCGAGCCAACGAAGAAATTGGCAAGTTCAATGGCTATTTCCTCCAGGAGACGCGGAATGTCGGGAGCGGCCGGAGCGAGGTCGACATCATCACTGCCGCGCTGAGCACCTACCAATCCATGAACGGCAAGTCGTTCAAGTACCTCAACGTTTGGCAGGAAACGTGGTTCCACCCGAAGTATATGGGAGACGTAATATCCTCCTCTGACGGCTCCTCCAAACGGTCAAGGTCGGTATCTCTATCCGACGCCGAACCAAGCGGTTCCCGACGCCGACCGCAAGAAAGGAAAAAGGCGGCGGCCGACCGCCGTCGCGCTGCGACTCCATCTGCCCCTGCTCCCGAACCCGCTCCTTATGTGCCACCTCCACCCCCGAACAACTCGTTGTGAATGCTCTTACACCAATTCAATATCACCGATTGGTCAACTATGACCCCATGCAACTTCAAACGCACGAGACCATGATATTGGGTCTCCAAAAACAATTGGGGTTAGTGTCGCCGGATGAGTAGTCTTCCTCGGGTAATATTAGCCAATAATTATGTAATTTTTAATTTTGAGGAGTGTAATTATGTAATTTTTAATTTTTAGTATTTTAATTATGTAATTTTTAATTTTTAGGATTTTAATTATGTCTTTTTTATTTTATTTGTAATTTGTAATATTTATTGTGATTTTTAATGAATTTTAGTATTATGGAAATGTTTTTGTTTAATTTAATTTTAAATTAATTGTGCTCGTCCTTGCGGAAGAGCACAGCTGTGGGTGTTGTGCTCTTGCCAGATAGTAGGCAGAAAAAGTGGGGCCGGGCCACAACCGTGCCGCTGGCAAGAGCACAGTTGTGGATGCTCTAAAACTCATATTTTAAATCAATAGACAATAACGAGCTACAATAAATGAACTCAAATAGATTAATTATTCTCAAGACTAGCTAGCTCTAGCATGAAGTTTCGATGATCAACTCACTATCTGTCTAACTCGCTCTCCTTCTCTTCTCCCTTTTATACTTTGTTCTTGATATGATCCTTGTTGCTGGTTGATGAACGTGTTGGGGTTTTAGTGCCGAGTAGAAGACTTGTAGACATAAATAAATTAGACTAACAAATCTATTTGACCGATTACGTGATTAGTTGATGCACATGTTAAATAATTAATTGCATTCAACTAATTCTTGTTAAAGTAATTAAAACTTAAGTACTCAACCACGAATCATCTAATTTGTTTTCTGAACTCTGATTATGATATTTGGACGGGCAAAACTTGTCAGAATCAAAACGATTTAACTAGAAAAAAAAAGAACTTCGGTTATATGAAGAACTGAATTTTCGTCCACCACTAATCTATCTCATGTTTAGTCTCCTTTATATAGAGTTATAGTGTGTTAGATTAAGGATCCATGGAGGTTGGACATGGGTCAAGTCTGTTGGTATTTTACTAACTAAATGGGGCCTCAATTTTATACAAGTTCAACAATATATTATCATCAGCTACTACAATAAAATAATATTGACAGTTCGTCCAATTTCAATTTACGAGTAATCTGGGCTTTCCTCTTTCATCTAATATTTTCCGTGTTTAAGACGTAGATATTCATTTATTAATTTAAGTCTAAGATTTGATTTAAATTAATTAATATTTTTTTTCAAATGTTGCCTAGTTAAAAACCTTTATTTATTATTATGAAATAAATTTAAACCGGTAGAGTTTTGAATAATAGTAAAACTTTTTCGAACACCTCTTCAAGATATTATCAAACTAGACTCATCCAACATAAAGATATTTTAGTTATGCACTGCAATATTGCTACATAATAACACAGTTATACATCGAATGACATGTTTGTATCATAGAATGGCATGCTTATTGAATGACACGTTTTAAATATATTTTTATTAGATAATGTTATATTGTACATATTTTATTTATATTTTTTGTTTTAGTAAGTAATTTTCACTATGAGCAATAATGTTTGTAAGAATGAAGAAAAACAATGGTTTAACCCATACTCCCTCCGTTCACCATTAAATATTCCATTTTTCCTTTTTCGTCCGTCTGCCAATAACTGTTCAATTTCACTTTTATTATATTTGGTAAGTAGAACCTACATTCCACTAACTCATTTCACTCACATTTTATTATAAAACCAATATATAAAAGTAAGTCTCACATTCCTCTAACTTTTCTACCCACTTTACTACGTAAAACCAAACAATTTCTTAAAATCCGTGCCGATCAAATATGTGACATTTAATCACGGATGGAGGGAGTATTATATTGTGTAACTAATGAGTTCATGTTGTGTGAGGGTAGAAGGCTCAGCTTGTATTCTAATTTTTAAAAAATATTTAAAACTCAGGTTCAAATTAAGCTAATTAGGTGAATTGTTATTAAATTGACATGATAATAACATAATCCACATGATTTGTAATCCTAGATATAATCAGCAATGCACGAGCACCTTCACAAACATAAGGAGTATCTTGCTATTGTTATTTAGCTCTTATTTAAATGGTGAAATGTATTTTCATAAATTCTCACACAAACACTTGAGTTGTGAGAAATTTTGAATACTCTACTATAAAACGACTCATGGGTATACAAAGTTTTTTTATTGAAATACACATTATGTCACCAACGTATACATCTCCCTTTAAACTTCTCGAAATTAGGTGTCAATGTTACAATTTTATTCCTAGTGTATTAGTTGTATATATTCTCCTAGTAAAGATAGTCGTTTAAACAAAAGAATTAACATCGTCCATATCGATTTTATAGGTATCAAAAATTCAAAACGATGACATGTTAATTTACAGTGAAATAACATGCCATCTTTCGTCCACATGGCATCCACTACTACTTCCTGTGAATGTCACACTTTCCAACCTAATTTGTTCCGCAAAAATGTAACATTATTTAGAAAAAGTTCTGTTACTTTATACTCCTTTCGTTCCACTATAAGGATCGTCTCACTATAACTGAGACATTTCATTTTATAAGAAAAAAACAACACTTTATCTCTCTCTTGTTTATCTTCTCACTTATTTTTTTTCCATTCATACTTTATTATGTCTTCATTTAATCATTACCATAAAACCTGTGCCAACCAAAAATGTGTCACGATAGAGAGTAGTAAAAATACATTTTTCCTCTTAACTTAACATACTAAACAACATCTTCAAAAATCTATAGTAGTAAAAATTTTAAATTCAAACCTATGCTTATAAATTTCTGCATGACGGGTGAAACAAAAATACTAATTCCAACCTAAAACCCAACAACCAAACAAAGCCCATATCGATACAATCGAAGAAGCACAAATACAAAGCCAGCTGATATAACTTCACTACTGTATAGTAGTATTAATCACTATACTATATATACACATTTATAATCTCGCTCTTCACACTCTTCGCCACCCCTTTTCTTTTTCCTCAAATTTTCAGATCCATTCTCTTTGATCCCATAAAAAATGGCATCTGTTACTGCTTCCAGTGTTAAGTTCTCATCGGTTTCTTGCTTAATCAAGCAAAATCAGGTTATATTCTCATCGATTCTATTGTTTGTACGAGTTTTTGTGATGTTTTTTTCTATGCTTTTGTTAATTGGTTGAATTTTGTAACCTATGGTTATTTTTTTATTGGTGATATGTGCTAGGAATATATGAGATCTTGCAGCGACAAAATCTGATCTGTGCCTATTACCAGAGTTATTGCAAATTTGCAACGAATAGTATGACATCGTTGAGTATTGTTGTGAAAAAATGGATCTTTATAATGAGTTTGATATTGACCGTTTTAGTGTTAACTTGATTGATCCATCGCCTTTTCTTTTGCCTTTACTATCTTTTGGTTTATAGGTTAGACAGAAGTATTTTTAAGAAAGAGGTTTAAGCTTCTTGACTTTGGCCTTCAGATCTACTTTTTAGCTTGAAGATGTGCAAAATTGATTATCTGTATCAATTTCTAATAATCTTCTAATTTTTCTAATTATATTTAGGATTTTGACTTAGATGCCTATTGTTTGAGTGCATGTGTGTGTTTTGTTCTTGTTGCTTGTTTAAACTTTCTAGAATTATTTTCTGATATAACTTTGAGCAGCTTTTACAAACTTTTACAATAATTATGAATATATATTTAACAAAAGAATGTCGAGTTCAATTATTTCTTTCAATTAGTTTGCTTGTTCCTGTACGGGAATTGAATCTCGATTTCCCCTGATTTTGTTGCATTTTCTGCAGGTTTCAAATCTGAAGAAGGCATCACTGTCATTCACCGGGAATGGTTCCCAATCTCGCAGATTGCCTGTTCTTCGCTTCCGTATTACCTGTGCAGTAAGTATTTTTATTGTCGTCTATTGCTTCTAGACATATCTGCTTTTTCTTAGCGTCTGTTTGTAGCCAAGCTTGATGATATTACATATAATTTTGGATGGTTCTATGGCGCAGGCCAAACCAGAGACCGTAAAGAAAGTAGTAGACATAGTGAGGAAACAGCTGGCTCTTCCTGAAGATCGTGATGTCTGTGGAGAGTCAAAATTTTCTGTACTCGGTGCTGACTCTCTTGACACGGTAAAGTCTCATCAGTTACAAGTTAAAACTATGGGTGTTATGAAGTGTTTGTTGCTTCCTATTTTCTTCGGGTTATGCCACTTTTTTGTACTATATTGGATAACAAGAAAACCTTTTCTGTTTCACTTTTAGCTATTGCTAAGCATTTTGCCTACCTACATTCCTTGATCCCATAGATGATTTGGCATTTGATAAGTTTTTAGTTATTGTGTATAGAGATATCTTTTACTTCTTCAGTTGATTATCATTCTTCAGTATGTTATGTGAACTGCATTTGTCATTAAATTCATTGTGTACAGAGATATCTTTTACTACTTCTTTATTTGATACATGAATTGTTGCATCAATTTTTCTACCATCTAATTTTGTTTATGGGAATTCCCTGTTTTTCAAATCACATTCTTCCTTTCTGATTGCTTGAGCAATAATAGTAAAATGAATAGATCTTCTTACTTTCTACATTTATTCATTTGCAATGTCTATGTTATATAGTACTAATCTACTATATATTCCTCAGTAAAATTACATGGAAGAATGGGAAAATGAAAATATTGTTTATCTATTTGTACACTTTTCCTTTATAAAACACAGATCAATATCTTTTCGAATAATTGTTCACATGTCCGTTCAGGTTGAGATTGTGATGGGACTCGAGGAGGAGTTTGGAATCTGTGTGGAGGAAGAGAGCGCCCAGAGCATCAGCACTGTTCAAGAAGCAGCTGATCTCATTGAGGAGCTCTTGGAAAAGAAATGAAGAACCATATAATTTCAATGAATGTTTGTTGCTGCAATCCGACGACAAGCCCTCACCTTGAGTTCTTGGTGCTGGTATTTTTGTTTATGTTTGAAGTATGTAGTATGTCTTTGTTGTTTGGATTCTAGTATTTATTTTTGATTGAATTTCTCTTTTCTCTTCCTACCTTATGTATCAAGGATTGGTGTCCGACTGTAAATCATGTATGGGTCTAAAATTTCTGATGAAACTATGAATTGAGTTTCAAATAATTAGCTTTATTGATGTGTTGTTCTAGTTTGCAGAAAAAATTGTTTCATTTATATATGTGCAGGTCCTAATTTCACTTATTAAAGTTTATGGTTTGCAAAAGAGAATATTTTTTCACTCAAAAAGTTGTTTCTCATCCAATCAATAGGTTTTTATTCAAAGCTACTAGTATTTACATTTTCTTCAACTTCAGTTTCATGTGATTAATTTTATTAATATCAACATTTGTTTATATATATTTATATGCTATGTATGATCCGTTATATTTTAATTTTAAAATAGATCCGATAAAAAGTAATGAATTTGATGGTGAGACACAAAAATATGCTGGGACATTGATGTGAACCGAAATGAAAGCACTCTTAGATGTCTAAATATTAGGAGTAACAAACGCAATATGGAGACAAAATTTCAAAAATGACATCACAGATATAAGCCTTTAAAAATGTTAGTAAGACACAACTTTTATGTATGTAAAACAATTCAACGAAGAAAATAACCTTTTAATGTAAAGGCCTAAATGTTTGTGCATATGTAGTAATACAATTACAAATGAATAAAATTTGAAAAGGTGGCTTACTATCTTTTGACGTTTCTTACCAAACAAATAAAAGTCAGGTCACAATGGCACCAAAAAAAGAAGACTTTTTACATCAGGAGTAGTTAGCAGTTTTACATTTTTTTAAACGACGAACATACCCTTTCTCCAAGTATAGTCTATAAATATGCCCAATCTTCTCTCTTCTTCTATCCACCTTCTTCTTTTCATATTTTCTTTTTCATTTTATCAAGACACATCTCAATGCTGTTAATTTTCAGCTCTAAAGGTACATAGATTATTGAATTTTGTGCTAATATTCTTGCTCGACGTGATTGGTCCAGATTACAAAATCATTTTTTTTATTAAAGGGCATAATGCCAACTGGCTGAGTCATTTTGAGAAAGATTTTTACACACACAAAGACACCAGCAACACAGAAGGCACAGCAAGCAACCCTACTATCACAGAGAGTGGACTTAAACAAACAACAATTAGAGAGTCCACTTAGAACAGTTATGTAGGGACTTTTCATGCAGATTTCACAGATGCAGATACACAACTAAGGCGCACACACACAGGAGAGCAATTCACACTATTCAAAGTGATTCCAGACACAAGATTCAGGTCAAAAAATGAGTTCCTGCCTATCTGTTATGTGTACCCCGGCAAGAGGATTTCCCAGTTCGCAATCACCCAATGTATGGGGGCGCAGGGGGTCACTCAAGGCGGTTAAGGCACAAGGTGGATAGGTAATTCACTCAAGACACAGAGATCAAACTCTGGAATACACACTTTGAATCCAAAAGAGAAAAGACAATCACAGAAGAGTCAACGGAAGCAAAGTAAGCAGTCACATCATCAAGAGGCATGAGAGAAGACAAGAGCACATAAACCCTAACCCACGGCCAGTGGCAACTACCCGCAACAACTGCCCAATCCTAGACTAGAAAGCGGTAAAAGTTTTAGGGTTCTCAGCCAATATACCAGAGCGGATATCCTTCGTTAAGGAATACCCGTCTTACCTCAGGGCCTATACCGGAGGCCGAGCTTTACTCTGACGAGCCCACCTCCTTATTAATTTGTGACCCGACGAGCCCAAGTGATCCCCCCGTGGCTCTGATACCACTGTAGGGATCAGATCACTTAGGATTCACTAATTACCGGGACCTCTTTTGTTTGTATCACCACTGAGATGGCTAATCTCAGCAAGTACAAGCCAGTTACAAAACCAAAGTATTACACTAATACAACTTGAGACAAGTACAAGATTTACAGAAAACCCTAATCTATTGTCGAGTCTTAACCAACTGCAATAGCACCGGATTTCTCCACTGGAAATCACCTGCACAACTCAGTACAGAAGTTAGTAACACTAGGGAAAGGATCCTCTCAGATCTAAGCAACAAAATTGACAACACAAGAAATATTGGAACACAAAGATCAGCGAATGGCTCAGGTCGCACTCACGACTTCACTGGGCCAAGGACCTCCTCGATCTTATCCAACAAGTCACAAGAGAGCACCGTGAAACAATCTGACCGCGAGCTAGGGTTTCCCGATTACTACAACACGATAAACCGCCCCACGCGTTCAAAGACTCACAACCACACTCTCAAGCCTCAAGAACACTCGCAACCTCCAGATCTATGAAATCAACCGAAGAACTCTCCAGAAGCAAACCAGAAACGAACTCAACCTTTCGAATCTCACACAAATCTCCAGATCAACACAGGAGTTGAGAGACGACACTCGATCCTCACTAAAACAGAGAAAGGAGCCACCGGAGAAGAAGATCGGACGACATTTCAAAGAGAGAGAGAGAAGAGAGTTTAGAGAGAAGCTAGAGCAAAGTCGAGAAGAGAGAGAGAGAGAGAGTACATGAACAGACTGGGGTGTCAAGGAGGCTGATAGGAGTGTATAGACTCCAAACAAACACACCCTAAATTCAACGGTCCAGCGTCATGATCCGCGTGAGATGGCACACGTGGCAGCCATCGGGACAGTCAATTAAGTACTGGGCCAAATCCGGATTGGATCAATACACAATTACAAACGGGCCATCAAAATAAACTAGCCCAGCTAATTTAATTAGCAAAGCCCAAAAGTGCAGTCCATTATTTCACAGTTTTCTTTGCGTCAAAGTAAATAAATTAGTTATAAAATTGTTGTCGTTTTCTTCGCGTCAACGTAAATAAATTAGTTATAAAATTGTTGTCGTCTGCTTTATTTCAAGTGGAGTTTTATCTAATTTTTTCAATTTTTGAATTTCAATTATTAGATTGTCATCGTCTTTCAAAGTATAAATAATTTATTTAGATTACTGTCGGGGGTATTTCAATCAACGGGTGGTTTGGTCGGTAGTGGCCGGGACATTTTGACATGTACCTTTACCTTTTTGAAATTGGGTACATTGGTACAAGACTTTTCTGTTGTGTATATAATCATTATAACTATGATTTACATATTAAATTTTTTTTTACCGTGTTATGTAATTAAAGGTAATCTGCATTTAGACTAAATCGGTGTTATTTTAATCAATGCATTACGAGTTAAATATAAGTAGTAGAGAACACAAAGGTCCACTAAGTTTGAATGCTTGTTGAGTAGCAAACACGGTTTATGAGCTTGCAAAATCCTTGCAATTGTTGCGAAGTTACGATTGGGCTAGCAAGGACATTGGCGAGCACATTTTGTGCTCGATGTGTTTATTTCCAGCTGGAAATAATAGGGATGAATACCTAATGAAAATACTACTAATAAATATTTCAGCAAAAAAGACGATTCCGTCGTCTTGGCGGCCCTCAAACTCCGGCTCGACATCATGTGAGGGGGTTCAATCAGAGTACACAGTATCCCGTTAAGGGGAGGCCTTAACCCACTGGCTACCAGAAGCTCATCCCAAGGCCTCACATTTGTGCCTGAGAGATGGAAGCAACTACACGACAGCAGTGAGATTTGAACTCAGGCTCATTGCAGCAAGATCTGTCCCTCCGTTCCTAACTGCGCTGCCATTGCAGGCTAAAAAAAATACTAATAAACATGAATATAGATCTATTGAGACCTAGAATCAGAGCAATGAGCTATATTAAAATGCCACCGCACTACCTACCTTAAATTATATAGTATTTTATACTCCCTCCGTCCCAAATTACTTAAATCGTATTTCATTAGGTCGTCCCAAGTTACTTGAGTCATTTCTCTTTTTTGATAAAAACAAAACATATAATAACACCTACTTTATTCATTCTTTTACTTTACCTTCTCTCATCTCTCTTACTTTATTCTTTCTTCTACTTTATTTTACTTTATTTAACTCATTAAACACAACTTTCTTAAATCTCATGCTGAAAAGAAATGTCTCAAGTAGTATAGGAGGGAGCGAGTACAACTTGGAATTAATTAGTGGCTACGTAGGGATAAGATACTCTCTCCCAAAGTAGTTAGAGCATTTATTTTGAACAAGACTATAAAATTAATGTGTTAAAGATTAAAGTGTAGAAAAAAATAAAAGAAAGAATAAAATAGTAAAAGATACGAAGAGAGAGTACAATATGAGATAGTATAAAATATTTTCCAAAAAAAACAAATTCAATTACCTTAGGACAATTAAAAAATATACTCTCTTCGTCTCATTATAGATATCACGCTTTCCTTCTTAGTTTGTCCAATAAAAGATGTCACATTTCCATTTTTGAAAAAATTTATCTCTCACATTAATAAAAATATTATATTTTCTCTCTCCATTCAACACACAAAATAAAACCTTCTAAAATCTCGTGTCGTTCCACAAGTGTGACATCTTTTGTGAGACGGATGGAGTATTAGGATTTAACTAGTTTGGGATGGAGAATAATTTTTAGTACTAACACATTTGTATTCTATTTTTAAATAAAGAAATTATAGGGAATAAATTAAGGCTTAGGTATATAGTCGATATTGCAGAGGAATCTGAGGAGTTTGTAGGCTATTTTGGAAGAATTTTTAAATTTGAAGAGTAGTTTGATTCAAGAAGCCGTCCATCAAAATTAAATTCAAAGAGAGTGTTCGCCGGTCACCAAATGCGGGCTTTGCTAGTCAGAACCCGCAAGCCCACGCGCAGCTGATTTCCACTCTTGCATAAATTACCTTTTTTTTTTGTAGAAATATTAAGACAATAATTTTAATTAATGTTTTTAAGATATGAACATGTATTTTGTTCACGAAATTTTCATGCTTATTCGAATGTGTGGAGTATCAATTTTAATTAAATTCAGTAACAGTTTATTAATTAATATTTTTTTATCACAATAAAATTTATGCATCATGCATCAACTCAGAGTAAGCACGTCCATTTGATTATATATGCATATTATGATAGTGATAGAGTATCTTGGAAAAAGTAATATGTTAATCTTTCTAAATAAAATATTTTTGGTGGGATATATATGTTTAATTTTATTTTAAACTAGTATTACACCCGTGCCATGCACGAACTAAGATATTTTCAAAACATTGATTGTTAGTTTCTATATGATGGAAACAAAATTATAAACAATATTATTATACGAAAATTATAAACAAAAGATCATAGCATATAATAACAATGAACAAAATGAGTAATAAAATTTTAAGTTATATCAAGGTAAAAATATTTACAAATCAATATTGGAACATAATATTCAAACATTAAATTATAGATAAAAGAACTTTCAACCACCTCATCCTTGAAAACTAAAATCCTTATCAATTCTAA
This sequence comes from Salvia splendens, assembly GCF_004379255.2. Lineage (NCBI taxonomy): Eukaryota > Viridiplantae > Streptophyta > Magnoliopsida > Lamiales > Lamiaceae > Salvia > Salvia splendens. Next base: position 38,017,437 of record NC_056034.1, on the reverse strand, counting down.
AACCTTTTTTTACGACAATCAAGAATGCGGCAAAAATATTGGAACATAATATTGGCAGCATATGTTATTTTTCGGCCCACCTAATCGTTGCATATAATAACCGTAAGACTAAAAAATAAAGCAAATTTACATTAAACAAAACAAAAAAACCTAAATAATGTATAATTACCACTTCTCCTAATGAGATTTAAGATATTGTTTATCAAAAGCTATAATTTAAGATTGCACTGGTGAGACACTTCCTAGTCGAGCTTAATTTCATTGCAATATAATGACCCTATACACTAAAAACTCAAACCTTGACACCTAAATCCTAAACCCTTAATTTTAAAATATACCCATCATGTCCAACAAATGAGCCAAATATCAATAAAATTCTCCCCCCGTCCCAGTTCAATTTTATTTTGTTGATCACTTATTCTATTTTGGGGGTTTTAGATCTGTATTCGATATCTTACACTAGGTCGGCCTACTTGGTAACCCTTACTGATAGTAGATATTTTTTTACCTGAATCTTGGCTGTAAATCTGTTTATATGCTCATATCAAGAAAGTGTTTACAATAAGGCCATGTGAACGGTAAACAAAAAAAATCTTGCTTGCATTCGTCCAAGCATCTATTCACCCAATGATATTACTTATTGGAGCCGAAGTAGTGTTTTGTTGAAATGAGGAGTCAAAGACATCGCCGGAAGGAGTTTAATTTCGGTTGTGGCCAAGCCGTGGAGATAGCCGATTCGAACATTCGATTATAATTGTAAGGTAAGTAAAAATGTGTGGATAGTAATCAAGCTTTATATATAGGCCAATAAATTATGACGCTACATATTCTAAAAACCTTTCATATTATCCAATTAGACTAAAGTTAATTGTGATTAATGGTTGTTTGCATTTTTTTTCATTTTAAGCGTTTCTACTTTTTAAAATTAATTTGATCATATGTTGAAATCATTAATTGCCTTGGGATGAAATGTAACACCCCGAATTTTCAAAAAAAATTAATTAGTTCAAATGCGTCGGAAGTCGTAAATAAATTAAATTCTAGAAGTGTGTAGATAGTTTCTTATTATGTGAATTATTTGTTTGTGTGGTGTTTATTATTAGAAATAGAGAAAGGATAAAAGAAAAGAAAGAAAAGAAATAAAGAATAAGAAAAAGATTTTGGAAATGTGATTAAGATTTGTTACCCATTCTCTTCTAGAACTCACGTGACTCTTCCCTTCCACACCATTTTTTTACATTCAACTCCCACTTTTACACACTTTACACCATATACACACACTCCCTGCGCGAAAAATCACACACCGCCATTTTCAAACACACACACACACACACACTCAGCGACGCACCGTCGCTTCCCTCTGGTGATCGCCCCAGCAACTCCTCTTCCTCTCTCTCCCTGACACGCCGGTCTCCTCCACCCTGCTGCCGCCCTCTCTGCATTGCTGCTGCCCGGCAGTTTCCGGCGACGTCATCGCCGTTTTCCGGCAGCTCTAGGCTAGACTTATCTTCCCTTTGTGTAATCCTGGCCCGAGGGATAACACGGGAAAGGAGAAGGCGAAGGAGTAAAGTGATCTAGTACGACATTTTGGATTATGAGGTAGTATATTCTACATTAGGTCCTAATTCTTGAATTAAGTGTACGTAATTGCATTTTGAGTTTTTGCATGCTAAATTATGATACAACACGTGATTATCATATATTATCTATAGCTTGCAAATATGTGAGGGAGGAAGTGAATGATAATAATGAATGCTTTGAAACTTACTACGTTTATGTAATGTGATATTGTGGGAAAACCAGTAATTAACGTGCTATGTTTTGAAAATTGTTGAATATATATAATGATATGAAGACAAGTCCGATTTAACTTGTTTATGCCCCGTGCTTAAGTGTGGTCTGTGGGTACAATTGGCATGCCATAGGACAGCAGCGCTGCATTATCTGTGATCTCTCCTCTTTTGGATAACCGAAGCGAGGATCGTATGTTATCTAATGGGCCCCTATCTGATCTGTCTGATATGCACCCTATGGGTGGTCTGTTCCCGAGATTATCTGTCTGCACCCTAATGGGTGGTCTGTGCGGCGTCCTCTCGAGGACCATGACCGCGTCTGTATCTGATTCTGTTTCTGAACTGGTCCGCGTACCCTAATCTGTCACTAAGCACTTAATGGGGATATATGTGTTACGATATGTGATTGTGTGAAACCTCTGTTATAACTCTGATATATTTGGTACACGAGATCAGGTTTTGTTATACGTGTTTTGGATATGTGGAATGTTGATGATATGTATATGTGTTGGTGTGTAGATAATATTGTAATGTATTCTTTGTGTTTAATCCGATAATTGGTATGGTTGGTTGTTATCAACTTATGAATCTGGTAAAATCCAGGAGATCAAACAATGGCGATAGAAATATAAGATTTTTATTGTTTGTTTCTGATAGTAATTATATGTATATGGATATTATGATGTTGACTTTGGAGTGTTTTCATGATTAATAATAGTGTAAATGAATAGGTTGCATAACGTTACTTAACTCTGAAAATTAGGCTCTGGTGATCAGACTAGCTCTTTTGCTGTACAGCTGCTCAAGTCGGGTCACTAGCTAAGCTTTTGCGTTGGGTAATTCTTTTGGATTTGATAAATGTGGCTTGTATTGGAAGTGTAATGTACCTTGGACTTTATATTACTTCATAAACTTTTGCTAAGCATGTATATTTTGGGAGTAGTGTCCAGGTTGTGTGTATATATATATATATGGATGTATTCATTTCCTTTTTGTATCTTTTGTTCTTTGTTCTTTGTTCTTTTTAATCTCAGCCCCACGATTTTGTCATCCGACGGTTAGATTGGTGCCACGTGTCATTTAATAATGCAGATTTTCAGTTGAATAATGCACACCGACTAATAATGTACCATTATAGTGTAATAATGCAGATTTTCAGTTGAATAATGCACACCGACTAATAATGCACCATTATAGTGTAATAATGCAGATCATCTGGACCGTTGATGAATGAGATCTAACGGCCCATATTAAGAAGAATAAAGGATCTAAGGGATGAATAGGAGAATAACGCTCCTATATATATATATATATATATATATATATATATATATATATATATATATAGGGAGATGATCAAAATAAGTATGTGTTTAAATCCAGAAATGCAGACCAAATCTTGGCCCTAGGATTAGATGATCTAATGGTCAATAATTAACAAAAAACACGGAAGGTCATAATTAAGCAATTTTAGGTCATATTATAATATTTGGGTTTAATGTCATGCTAAGATCGTTTTAGGTCATGCTTTGTTAGCATGACCTAAAAATTACCTAATTATGACCTAAAAGTGACCTAATTATGATATTGTTCTGCGTTTCTGTATTTAAATCTAGTTTTGCATAGATCAAAACCCTATATATATATATATATATATATATATAGACTTTTGGAAACATGTTTATGGTTTAATTCTAGACATTATATAGCAGTTTCTCCGTTTGCCAAGAAGTGAAAAATAATTCATCTATAAACAAATAAAGAATTAAGGATTTGACATCACTTATTCGATTATTAAATTAATTGGGTAAGGGATGTTACATGAAACATTTCCTATTCCCTACTTCGGATAAACATAAGTGTGAATAACAGTTATTTGCCTTATAATTAGGGAATATGTAGTGTCATGTTTGCCTAATAAAATGAGGGTAGTAATGAAAACTATATATTTAATACAAACTTAAAACTTTAATCATAGCCACTAATTATTGTAGATCAATGCTTATTATGTTTCAAGATTAAAATTTCAATAACTTCTATGAATCTGTCAACAGCGGGTATATTAGACACTTTCATAATACGGTGAATCATTTAATTATAGAATAATTGTGTAATCTCGATTTTGTCGTTCTCTCTACTCCTCCTCGTTCCAACTTTTTGCCTTTTCGTCGTTCTCTCTCCTTTTCGACTATTCTCCCCCTCATTCTCTCAACCCTCATTCAACGGCTGCGGCGGCGATTATTTGTGAAGCAGCAGGAGAACAAAAGAATCAATGCAATTTCAACGCAAAAAATCACCAACAGCAGAACAAAAGAATTAACGAAATTTCATTGCAAAATATCAACACAGATTTCAGAATTCAACAAAAAAAACAACACGATCGATTCAACACAAATTCAGCAAAAAATCTTCATAAAATTAACACAGATTTTAGAATCAACATAGAATCAACACTATTTCAATACAAAATTCAACATCAACAAAGAAGCAAGGCAATTAAAGTTTTGACATTAATTACAGTGGTGTTAAGATCATTTCGAAGATGTGAATATTTCAGTTTTTGAAGGTGGGAGAGAAATTAGGAATGCATAAACCATTCAAAAACTTAACTTACAAAAATACACTCTATTGATAAAATAAATGCTCTTGTTGAGATATAAATTCTACGCAATCTTAACCACCGATCTGTTATAATTAATGGCTAGGATTAAAATTTTGAGTTTGTATTAGATATATGGTTTGCATTGGATAACATCTCTAAAATGAGGTAGTATAAGTTTATGCATGACATGTAAACTGTACCTTTAAATATTGTAAACGTTTGGATGAGATGTATGCATTTAATACACAGTAACTATGAAAGTTATTTTTTTTGTTAATTAATATACAATTATGCATGAAATGTACGTGTAAACGTGCTGACAAACATTAAAGAAGAAAATTGTACGCCCTGTTTGTCTTCAAGTTTGCTTGAATTATTTTGCAATATTCACTACATTTAATGGGAGTTTTAGTAACAACCAAAAATCAGTTCTAATTAAATAATAATTATATTTAGCAATATTCATTACATTTATTGGAAGTCTAATTAATTTCAATGAAACTGCCGCTAACCCTAAACAAATTCACAAACAAAAATTAGTTTTAATTAATTCATAATTTTTAATATAAAATGGCAATCTTGTAAATATCTCCAAAACTCATCTTTTAAATATATGCATAGATATAAATGCTAAAAATAAATGATATGAGAATGTCAAATTCTCAGTAGTCAGCACCTAAAAATAGTTCTTTTTTTGCAATTTTAATATGTCCATTAAAGTTATTTCCTTTCTCTTTTATACATTATCAATTTCGCACTAAAACTTTAAAGTATCTAATTTTTTGGGATGGTAAAACTCTAAAGTATCTAATTTTTTGGGATGGAGAATGTTTGAAGTGGTTGTGATTTTAGTTGGAATGAGACAATAATGTTCGTTTATGCCTGAAATACGATCCACTTTTTACAGGATTTATGGATAAAGGTATTTCATGTGGTGAACAATTCTCCCTGGATCCTGCTTTAAGTGGATAATTTCTTATTCTATACAAAATTTTATAAAATTTTTATTTTGTGACTCGAGTGGAGAGAGAATAAAGTAAGGATAATAATATTTCTATTTTAAGAGACTTGTCACTTAAATGAGACGGATAGATTACAATATTGCTTATACTAATTTTAAAAATCAAAGAAATTCATTTTGGATTATCGACCCTAATTTAAATATGATCAATAAAATTGAACAATGAACAAGTGAGTTGTGATTAATGTCGAACTAATGTTAATGTCAAACTAGAGACCAAATTAGGGCCATTAGATCTAGTTTTTGATGAGATGTGTTGATGTGTAAATTATATCGGTTTTCATTACAAACCCATTTTACTTCATTGCAATAGGTTTATTACTTCATTTCGGTACGTAAATACATTGAAACTACAATATATTTTTCCTTACTTCCAGAAGGTTTTGATATGATTCAACACATGCTTCATTTGAATTCATTGAACCGAGTTTTCACTTTATTCACTTTAAAAAATACAATTCATTTGAGTAGGTTTCTTACTTCATTAAAAAACGTTATTATTTCATTGGACAAAGTTTTTACTTCATTCCAGTAAGATTTCAAATACTTCTACATATACTTCATTCAAATAATTTATTACATCATTCCATGTGCTTATTACATCATTCAATTAGGCTATCATTCCATTTCGTTGTCTGCGTTGTGGCGGCGGTTAGACATTGCAGAGAAAAAGAACGGTACGCGACGGTGAAACTGCTTGTACGTACTGGAATGAAGTAATAATCTCATTAGAATGAAGTTAATACCTACTTGAATGAGGTATTCTGGAATGAAGTTAAATCCTCCTAATATGTTATGACTTATTGGCCTTGGGCTGAAGTAAAATAAACTCGTGATGAAAGCGAAAATAATTTATATATTTGCGCATTCCATCGATAAAAAAATAGATCTAAAAATTTTAATTTGGTCTAGTTCTGCGATTTTGTAATAAGCAGAGGATTTGCAGATAATAAGACTCGTAAACTAAGGGCACCCGCAATGGGGCGCCCGATGGCACGCCCTATGGCGTCCATCGTCCTCGGGCGCGGACGATGCCCCCATTGTGGGTGCCCGCCATCGTCCGTCCCCTTCATCCGCGACCGATCCATAGGGCGCGCCCTATGTCGCGGACGATGGCCTATCGTCCGCTCCATTGTGGGATCGGCGGACGATGACGCGGACGATAGGCCATCGTCCGCCCCATCGGGCGCCCCATTGGGGGATCGGCGGACGATGGCACACGTTTTTGATTTTTTGTATAAATACCCCTACCCACCTTCATTTCTAACGTTTCATTTCACGATTTCACTCTCGAAACTCGAATTTTTATTATTACTACGAAATAGATTCAAGTCCCAAGAGTCCGATGTTTGGGGAGGCTCGTTGGCCGGGTACAGAACCGGATGAATATCGACCGTTCGACGACAACACGCAGTACGATCCCGAATTCAGCACGGAATCGTACAGTTTGGATGGCATGGAACCGTCTCCAAACCGACCCGTCGCCCCCTCCCGCCGCGCCGCCGCTCCTTCCTCCCCCGCCAAAAAGAAGCGGGCCCGGCACCGCACGCAGAAGTTGCGACCTCCGGGAAATTGTGAAGAGTACGCCCCCGGCCGTACGAACTACCAGCCGGATGAATCCCTCATATTGGCGAGGTGTTGGGTAGACATATCGGAGGACCCGATATTCGCGAACAATCAGAGGCAGCTGGCGTACTGGGAGCGCATCGCCGAGCGCTACAATGCGGTGAAGCCGCCGAGCGTGTACAAGCGACAACGGGACCAGCTACGCAAGCACTGGGACCAGTTGAAGAAGCAAATCAACCTGTTCTCGTTGGAGTACGAGAAGTGCGCGAGGGCCAAGGGGAGCGGCGAGAGCTTGAGCGACGTGCGCTCCAAAGCGCTGTTGTCGTACCAGTCCCTGTACGGCGAGTTCAGGCACGAGGCCATCTGGGCGCTCTTGAGGGACATGCAGAAGTTCCAAGGCGGGATTCTGCACACCGGGGCGTCAAAGAGGACGAAGAACACCGAAACTGGTGGTTATACGGGCGGTGAAAGCGGAACTCGTCCGGTGGACCTCAACCGGCCGTACGAGGACATTGAGAGTTCCGGCACACCGATGTCCTCCCTGCGTCCCATAGGCGTCAAGGCTGCGAAGGCCTAGGGGAAGACGGTGGCGACATCATCCTTGACCGCCGCCGACCCATCGCCGATCGAGGTCCCGCTCCCGACCCCGCACCTGTCGACCGCCACGTACGAGAAGTTGGCAACAGCCTCGATGACGAGGACGTTGTTGCAGACGCACAAAATGCTCAAGAAGTGTATGGACCTCGCCGAAGCCGAATATCTCCGGGGGTTGATCGATGAGCTGCGCCGGAAGTTGGGAATTGCGTAGATTTTAGCCAACTCAAAACGTGTAACTTTTGTTTAATGAATGCAATCTTCGCCGTTTTTTAGTTAATCGTTGTGTTTTTTAATTTAGTTAGCATTACATTTTTTAAAACATTTACATTAATTAACAAAACTATAATATAACATTTAAAATAATAACATATAGGGCGCGTCTTAGGGCACCCCATTGCAGGTGGGGGTAAGAGGATAAAACCGATGACGTGGCGCGCCATAGGGCGCCTCATTGCTAATGGCCTAAGTACTGGTACTAAATATAGATAGTAAACAAAGAGCGTGGCGCGTGTTGTATGATGGGGGTTACAAATGGAATCGACCATACATTGGTCATTTATTGACTTCAAATTAAAATGATTAGAATCTTCCATTTCTCAGTATTTCATTCTCGCTCGCTCGCTCTCAGATTCTCAGCTCTATTACTTCAATCAGGGGTGTTCTGAGGTAAAATTTATTCAATACCAAACTAGAAGAAATCTGTCAGGTGTTTCATCAAATTTAATTACTGTTTATCGATTCATTGTTCGGATTTTTTCTAATTAAAATGTGAATTTTACTTGATCTGTTGTTTACTTTCTGCGTATAATTCCATCTATTTTTGATCTGGCCTGGATCTGACTGTGCTACTTCGTTTTTACTCCTTTTGTTTACGTTTGTTGTATGTAGGTTGGTTTAGTTTTCAGCACGTCCTCCCATTTGTGTGATTCACTCTGTCGTTAGTATATGGATGGTTGAATAGCCTGGATCTTTCATCTTATGGCTCAGTATTTATGTGTTCGAGTCTGGTTTATATTCTGGAATTGATTCTTTCTGTTTAATTGATGTTGGCAAAAAATAAACAAATTTTCATGTATGAAATGAAGTTCTTAAGAGTAGCCAGATCTTTTCTTGGTTTTAACACGTGAAAGGTGCTTCAAGTGTAGCATGGGTTGATCTTTTCTGAGGCATTGGTTCGCATTTCTATGTCATATAACCAATCTGATCTGAATCTTCTCTGCTTTTCGCTATGTTCTGTGATATGCTCTGTATTGACCATTTAAGTGGATGCTTAGTTTTGTGATGGTATTTTGTTTTGCACCAGATGATTGAGGTGTTTCCTTCTGAATCTGAATTTTGTAGATAACACAAGTAGATAATCATGGTGAAGGCTGTCGTAGTTCTTAACAGCAGCGAGGGTGTTAGTGGCACCGTCAGCTTCACCCAGGAGGGAGATGGTATCTATCATTGTCATGTAATCAGTTTATGTAACTACATGTTTGTGTTATAGATGCTTAGTTTCTTTTTTCTTTTCTGTTCAGGCCCAACAACTGTCACCGGAAACCTTTCTGGCCTTAAGCCCGGACTCCATGGCTTTCACGTGCATGCCCTTGGTGACACCACCAATGGCTGCATGTCGACTGGTAATTTTTTGCGCTATATGTGATGGCTCTGTTGTACATTAAATAAATTTATGATTTTTTTATCATTTGCCAAAAATTGTTTGATTGAAATTGGTCATGTGTATCTAAATCTTAGGTCCTCACTTCAATCCTAATGGCAAAGAGCATGGTGCTCCCGAGGATGAGGTTCGCCATGCTGGTGATCTTGGGAATATCACAGCTGGAGAAGATGGTATTCACCCATGATTCTACTTAAAAAGTCTTTAATGCTGTCTTTCTTAGGTATCCATGTTAACTTTATTGTTTATCACTAGACTGTCTCACATTGGTAAGAGTTTTAAGTTCCTGATCTCCAAATTTAGTGGCACTTGTTATTATGGATTATAACATATTTTATTGATAAAACAACTTGAAAGCCACTTTCTATTTTGCTTTTGCCATCTCTCATTCTTGATTTGCTTGGGCTCTTTGATGCCAATGATTTATCGTGAATCTGACATTTTGTAAATTCGAATCCACTCTGACTCCAACACCCTTCTGATATCTTGTTTCAGGCACCGCATCTTTTACCATTGTTGACAAGCAGGTGATTTTCTTCCCCACAATATCTCATAAATACCTAAGGTTATATTGTTGCTCAAGTGTACTAAGATTCCTATTATTTTTTCTGTCAGATCCCACTGAGTGGACCACATTCCATCATTGGAAGAGCAGTTGTTGTTCATGGTGATCCTGATGATCTTGGAAAGGGTATGCTTTTCTGCTACTTTCTGTTCCTAGTAATTTGCTCTTGTAAATTTAGCATGTTCTTTAAAAAAAGAAAAAATGAAGTTTACCCTTAAAGCCAGTCTAATCATCTCATCCTCCTGGAGGGGACTGACTCGAATACAAAAACCATTTGTTAATATAGTTCCGTGTGGGACATCATTGTAAGCACTAACTAGTTATTCTTTCAACAAATCTGCAAACAATCTCATGAAGTTAATTTGAGTATTTTTTGCTCTCCAATTTGTTGACTCTACCCACTGATGTAACATTGTATGCGGTAACTGTATTCCTGCTGAGCCACCAGTATACCACAATAGGGTACCTAGTATTTTCCGGTGGTTATTTTTATGCCCCCATAATCCCATTTCTGTCTAACTATATCCTATCTCCTTGTTACTATGTTATCTCAGGTGGACATGAATTGAGCAAGAGCACTGGCAATGCTGGTGGTAGAATTGCTTGTGGTAAGTGTAATCATCTTTCTGCACTAATCAAACAAGAATAGTCAGTTGTGATAGATAGATAGATCAAACCACCTATTTCAAGGTCAAAAGACTAAATGCATCCATACGTCACAGTCAAGTATTCAATAATGAGCCAGTTATTTTTCGCTCAACCAATTTTTGCAGAATGAGTGGATCCTTGAATTGTCACCATTTGAATTGTGTATGTAGTTCGTTCCACACCAATAAACAGATAACTTCAAAACAGTTTATAGTGCAAAAGACAATGACAACAATGGATTCTAATGAAGAAGCATAAGACATTCACCCACTAACTTTGTTTGTTTTGTTGCAGGTATTATTGGCCTTCAGGGCTGAGCAAACTTGGTTGTGCACTTTACTTAATCATGGCCTTGCACTGTGTTTCCTGCATTTACTTGTTAGAAGTACCCTATATCATTTCCAATTTCCTAATAAAAGTTTCTTGTTGAATTGGACTACATTTCCATCTTTTGTGTTTTGTACTTCAATTTAAGCAAAGAAATTAGAGTGGCGTATAAAAAAATAATCTTCACTGCATATTGTGGATTAGCACATATCAATTGTTTTCTTCAGTAGTAGTGTACTACTATTATATTTTGATCGGGATGGAGATGTCTGTTAGTATCAAGAGTAATATTTTTGTGGTCTTTTAACCAGAGATGAGCTATATCAGAATGACTCATAGCTGGTCCGAGGCACCATAGTTGTTGGTGGACTAAACTTAAGATATTTGGTCTAGGGCATTATCCACTCATAATTTAGGCCAATTCACACCCACACATGAAGACCATGGCTCTAGATTTATGTTGGATGATTCAACTAATATTTTGAACACATACAAAAAAAAAGTACTACTACTCAATTCTGTTTCACATATCTAATGCACAGTTATGCACTTTTAGTTTACATACACATTTAAAATTACATTTAATAGTTTTTTGTAAAACTGTAATTTAAACACAGTTTTTCTTTTTACTGTCATTAAATGCTTTAGTTATTGTCTCTCACTTTAAATAAGGCTGTTGTGGTAAAATGACGATACTATAAGATAAATAAAATTGAGAACTGGATTATAATTTGAGATATTTCAAAAAGAAATACTAGTACTAGTGAACTTTATTGATGTGCAGATGGAGTAACACACATGCTACTATTACTAATACCACGACAGTTTACCAGCTACACTGAAACAAGAATTGGATGTTCGTCTCTGGAGCCGATTATACGTAGTTGCGAAAATTATTTATTTTTACGAATTCAATAATTTAGTTAGTATGGAAATTAACCTTTTAAATCATATGTGTAGTTTGGGAAATTATGGAATTTGTTTTATTTTAACCATAAGATATTTAAATCTAATATTACAAAGCACCACTTACTATATTTTCTCCTCTCAACCAAATTGAGTATGTAAAATGAAAAAGAAATAGTTAGAGGGGAGAATTTAGGGAAGCTAACAAAAAGTTACAACTACTACTAGAGTTGTCAACTGGGCCGGGCTGGCCCAGCCCAGCTCGGCCCAGGCCCGGCTCGTTAGAGAAATGGAACGGGCTCGGGCTGGGCTTGTTGAGTGTAACGGGCTCTATTTGGGCCTATTTGTAAACCCAGGACCGGCCCAGGACCAGGCCCGCTAGCAGCCCAGGCCCAGCCCAGCCCAGCCCAGCCCAGCCCAGCTTCAACCCACTCCTATAAATACATGTAATTGTATTCCCTATGGAAACTCCAGCTTAGTTTTGCTGCATCGGAAAAACATACATACATAGAAATATTCCCTAAGAAAATACATCGTTTACACCGGAAAACGGGAATCCATACAGCAATTGAAAAGAATTAACTACATACATTAAGAAATCAGCGAATGTATTAAACGGAGTAAGGCTGGGGCAACCCTGTTAGTCCAATTTATAAATATAGTGATCGCAATTGAGAAAGAGATATGGAGAGGAACGGACTGTGGCAGGCGCGATGTAAGAGAGACGAGACATCAAACCAGACGGTGTCCTTTCCGGAAGGGATGGAAGAGCTTAACAGTGCTTTCGCGTCCCCTCCTCCGTCGGCTTCAGCCATAATCAAACTCATCCCTTTTCAGTATCCCGTTTCGTGAGTTCGTGTGCGTGTGATAAAGAGAGTGGAAGAGAGATTCTAACTCAGACCGGCCCAACCCAGCTCGGCCCGGCCCAGCTCGGCCCACTGACCAAGTGGGTCTGGGCTGGGCTGGGTTGAGATATATAAAAATAAGCCCGGCCCGGCACAGCTCGTTTCAGACCCTGGTCCTGGGCCGAGCTGGGCCTCAACACCCTCGGGCCTCGTCGGGCCTGGGCCGAGCTGGGCTAGCCCGGCCCAGTTGACAACTCTAACTACTACTACTTTAGATATCTGGCATCACAGTTTATGAGTATTTGTTAATTGCCATATTTATTTATAAACATAGTTCATAAAAAATGAAAAACAATATAGTGAAACTTATCAAATACTAGTATGAGATTGCGCATATAAAGTCTATTCATTAATATTTTAAATAAAAGGTACCAATATTTACTGTTTTGTCCTTTAACAATTTTAATTTAATTAGTGATTTCTATTTCTTAATACTCCTATAATTCACGATTAGAACTCGAGCGTGGATTAAAATTTAAAATAGGGGCTAATTCACAACCTAGCTATAGCCTTGATGTAAATTACACTTATTTTTGTTACTCATCCAAACATTGGTTAGACTGTGAATTCGTAATATTTTAGTCTATATTCACAATTAATCTATTTTAAGTTGTAAATGATTGCAAATTTGGAAATGTGAATTTAAAAACATCAACAAATTCGAGGATTTTAGTCTATAATCACAATTAATCTATTTTAAGCTGTAAATGATTTCAAATTTGGAATTGTGAATTGAAACAAATGATTGCAAATTTGGAATTGTTAATTTAAACAAATCAACAATTCGAAAATCACAAATCAACAAATCGAATCAGGCCAGATGATATTGCAGGAGGAGCTACTTTACATGCTTGCTCGAACTTGGCAACGCTAGGCCATGGTAGAATGGTCCATGGCTGTGTAATTCAATATGGTTTTCATGCTCACGCCTACGTTGGCAATGGCCTTGTGAACATGTACGGCAAATGTGGGGACATATGCAGCTCGTGCAGAGCTTTTGCAGATATTTCTGAAAAGGATTTGATCTCCTGGAACACGATGTTATCTGCATTTGGATTGCACGGGCACTCTAGCGAAGCTCTAGGCATTCTTGAAGAAATGGTGGCTTCTGGGATGAAACCAGACAATGTGACCTTCATAGGCTTATTGATGACTTGTAACCACTTGGGTTTGATCAATGATGGCCTCTTCTTTTTCGAGTCAATGACTTCGCGCTATGGCGTTTCTCCTGAAATCGAGCATGTGGCTTGTGTGGTGGATATGTTAGGAAGAGCCGGACAGTTGGAGAGGGCAAAAGAAATAGCAGATAAATATGCAGAGTCGAAGAATGTGAGTGTTGGCTCATTGGAGGCTCTTTTTGGGTCATACTCTGTCTCAGGGTTGTGTTAAGATGGGTGCGGAAATAGCAGAACAGCTGCAGCTGGTGAAGCCTGGTGATGAGATGAGCTAAGTGGTGCTGTCGAACATGTATTCAGCTAGCGGGCAGTGGAGACGAGCAGAGACTTTGAGGAAGGCAATGGCTGACCGCGGCATTAAGAAAATGCCCGGCTGCAGCTGGGTCGAAGTGAGGAATCAGGTTGCGGCATTCGTTGCTGGGAGCAACTCTTGCTTGTGCAAGGAAGATGTGCATATGATGCTATCTGTTCTTGGATTTGAAATGAGATTCCCCATATCTTTTCCTTCTATCTGGGATGGGATCACATAGCCTTTCTTGCCACAAAAAGACTCTTGAAATTCAGCTTTCTTTATCCTTTCAGAAAATCAGCAGACTTTATGTCAGCTAATAGACTTTCATTTTTACACACATTACATTCTATTTTCCTACATCACAATATGCTTATAAAGGGAAAAGAGTTATATGTAACTCAAATAATAACAGATAATATCATCTCCTTTTTCTTTATACAGCACCACCAAAAATGACAATACCACTTGCTACTACATGTCAAACTAATATCAGTACAAATTTTCACTACCCTGTAGGCCCCTTGATAGAGTGGAAAATCTCAAAGTTTCAATATGCACTTGAGCTTCTGCAGTAACCCTCAGTTAGCCTCTTCGTTTTACTGCAGGGCAACGTTCCTGCAACATCATGCAGGCTACAAGGAAATACACGGCGTGTTTCTCTGATTTCATCTCTCTCGGCTGGTGTCACACTAGCTCGGAGGGCCGTGCTTCTCGAGACCACCACCAGCAAATCTGTATGTATATAGTGTGGAGGAGCATAGCCGTACCCAGCCCTAAGAACGACGCGATCAAGATGGCGTAAATTGCTGACAAGTGAAGCTGCCAGATCAAGAACATGCCATCATGTACTAATTTTTCCTGGGGGGTAAAATACTTTTTATACAGGGTTAATTGGTTTATAATACACGAACTTTGCCTTGATTTTGGTTTTTGCACATGACTTTTGGATCTTCTTCTCAGATACACATACTTTACATTGTTTGCAATTTTTTCTTGATTTCTCTTTCCAGATGAATTGAATGCGGGACGACATGCCCGTGCTTTCTAGCTGCCGAGCCAGTTTTAATCTCGCCGGAAAACAAAATCATGAGAAATTTTCAAACAATGTAAAAGCCTGTGTATTCGAGAACAAAATTTAACAGATCTGTGCATAACCAAATTCGGGCAAGTTCGTGAATTTCTAAACCAATCAGCCATTTTATATAAGCCTATGCAAATGACTCAGTTTCATAAAGCGCCATTCAGTTACAAGTCCTAAGTTTCGTGATTCATAAACGAAACAAGTGCTTGAAAATAATAAAAACCCAAGAAGTTAGAAACTTAGAAGTAGAAAAATGGCAAAATTTGAGTGATTCTCACCAAATTGTAGAAAACGTGGAGAATCAAGGCCACAAGAGCAAACTCAAGCCCCACATAAGTCCATGCATGCTCTTTAAGTGCTGCATAAGAAATAAACTATGTTTGGATCAATATTCTCCCACACCAAAAAAAAAATAAAATCATTTTGAGCTTTATCGAGCACAAACCAAGAACCACAGCAAAAATCGACGAAGTAAGACCCAATGTGAAAGCGAATGGAGCAGAAATCACAAGCGCTTGGTTTTTCATATCCTCGGTCTGCAGATAGAAAAACATTCCTCAATAATAAAATCATATGACGATGGGAGACATTTACCTCTTTACTGTGAGTGATATATTGGATCGAAAATCATAGGATTGCGTGTTAAAGGTTTACATGATCATGCTATGTGGTGGATTACTTTATATTGTTTTTATCTATCTAAGCTATCGCCCCATGTAAACACCCTCCCCCCCCTGAAGCAATCGGAAAATGCAAACATTTAAACTAGCATCTTATTGTCTAATATCTCACCAGTAGCTGCTCGAAGAAGAAGAAGTAGCATATTGTAGTAATCAACACGAGCACCACAAAATCTTGCCAGGCACTGAGTATATACAGATTCAGAAGTTGATCAGTAACAAATTCAAGAAATCTGTAGTATGAAACATCAATATCCAGTGAAGTTCATTGCTTAGTTTAACTAACATAAAAGAAATCACCTTATTGACTGATCTATGGGCATTTCTCCGGTCTCTCTTTGAGCAGGTGGAGCTACTCGAAGCAAAGTGACAGGTAGATTCTTTACTTCGTTAGCACAGACATCACAGTTTCTGCTTACACTTTGGCTAAACCATTTTATTACACATTCTTGATGTAAAAGTCTGAGTGATCCTTTACAAAGACACTCCAGCTTGAACGTATCTCTTTCTTCACAGGTGTCCAAACAGATCCTGCACACCACTTCTTCTTCGGGAAACTCTTGATCCTCGTGGACAGGAGCCGGGCTTATTTGATCTATCTTGCAACAAGCAATATGAGATTAGTATTGCATACACCTCGTCAATATATATTGGAGAACAGGAAAAAAAATGAATGAATAACATACCGCTATTACTATGTGAAGCTTGATTTTCACCAGAGTTTGATGATAAAGATCTCACAATGAAGTAACTCTTCCTCCCTGGCACAGAGAGTGACCTCGACACAGCAACTCTAGCTGCAGTTTCCTGAGATAAGTTACAGAGTATGACATTTAGAAATGCAAATGCAAATTCGTTGTATTTAAGTAGTCTGTGGCGACAGTCTCCTAACAATAAGGTAGGCTTATTCATTAATTTTAATGCAGCTTAGATAAAAGGCAAATCTAGGCCTTAGACACACATGGCTCCACCAAAATTTCTATCATATGACAAGAGGTATCAACAAAATTTAATAAGTATAAGAGTTGAGAGGCAAAAGTACATTTGATCTGTGTCTTTCACTGAGTGTCTTAGGGGACAAGTACGAGGCAGGTGTTACTGGAACGGAAGCACACTTTTGCCAAGGCAAGATATTTGAAAAGGCGGGGCTCTCGGGGAGAGGTGCCTTATCTGAACTGAGAAGAGGGCTTCTTTCACCCTCCAAAGGAGCTTTCTTCTTCTTAAAGCTGAGCGAGTGAAGGAAACCCTTGATACTGCGACTTTTTGAGAAAATACTGTGTCTCGGAGGTATCTGAAGAGTTAGGTGATCTGCACGCTGTGTACTTGGATCTGGATTAGCAGCCATATTTGTAGAGTTTCTACTAACTGATTCAGCCTACGTTCAGAGGTAATTGCATTGTCAAAAAAAATGTTCGTATCATATTAACTACACAAGCCATACAAACTTAGAATGGAGTAAGTCATCAAATATACATCAAAATACTGTAATTGGAGAGTTGAGAAAAATTGGGAATATGCAAATTATTCCCAAAGTGGATATCTAGCCCATCTTCCACATTAGTTCAGTTATACTATACCAACATTTTGTCTGTTCAACAAAATGAATATATAACCTGAAGATTGGAAAAAAGCAATGACAAAGTTCTAGTTAAATGGAGTAGACAATTAGCACAATTACAATTTACAAAGTCAAAGAAAAAACATAAAATGAGAGGGCAAGTATTGGATTTGAAACCAAGAGTACTAGAATTACCAAATCACTCAAATAAGAGAAATATATGAGCATAAGATTTACTAAATTACTTACACATCTAAAAAAAGTAAGTACTGTTTCTGTTGTTGTTGCCACTTGAGATGAATATGCATATAAATGAAAGTTACTATTTTGACTACTAAAACATGATAAGAAGCCAATTCAGCACCATACAGCAAGTTCTGTTTTTTCTTGTTTCTCTAATCTAGCTTTAGGGAGAAAACCAGTCACTAACTCATAGAGAAAGGCTGCTGATTCTTGCAGACTCAACCTTCTCTCTACAAATAATTTATTGTTTCAGCTACACTTGTTTTCTTTAGTAAGACAAAGCTACAAACTCCATCACCAGAAACAAAATTTAAAAAAAAACACCAAAAACTCAACAGCACATTAATCAGATCAACAACCTGTGATTCTAATCTTGGAAGGCTCTGAGTTAAAAGATGATCAGCTAATTGGTTGTTCACCTCACTACCTGCTCCTGAATTTTCCATACTGACCCACAAAAATGCAGACTTTCACCCAACTGATCAAATTCTTCTCCCAAAAACCAACTTTTTTTTCCTGGAAATTTCGTGGGATCTAAGTGTTTTAAGAGAAGAACGAATGAATGATTACAAGGAGTGATGAGGTCAGTAGGGTGACTAAAACTGCTTCGGGTATTATCACCCTTATATTAAATGTATATTACTCAAACTACCCTTATCAAAAAACTAATTTTAAATATGACTCCTCCTATAAAAAATTATACTTTTGGAATCATACAAGTTTTTAGACTAAAATAGAAAAGAGAGTAGTAAAAAAAAAGTGAATAAATTATTACAAGTGATGAGTGAGACTGACCATACTATAAAGAAAACTGTCAAAAATAGAAGATGATTATTTTGGAGTAAAATAGAAGAATATCTATTTTTATGCTATGGGATAAAATATACTACTATTTTACTAACATTTAATTAAATATAAGTAGTGCATTTTTCGTATGCACATAACTGGTTTCGCATCTCATACAATTCCAAAAAATTTGAGAAACTACAAACATAATCAAGAGGCCACCGCCAATTGAGTCCCCACTTTCACATGCTAGAAATGAATAATTGGTTGCGTCAATATCTCAAACATATTTTCTTGTCTCATTTTTATTGTATTGTGCTTATTATTAGTAGTATATTTTGGACACATCTCATAGAACATGCATTTTCTTTTCCTTTTTTTTGGAAATTTGCATTGTCGTTTTGGATTTCAACTCCTATAAATTCAATTCAAATAGGTAATGAAATTATAATGATTTTTGTGATCATTCATGCTACCTGTAGGCTGTAAGAGCGCCATGGCATGTTTCTTCCTTTCAACTCGACACGATACTATAATAGATTGGGAGTATCCATATATTCCATAACAGTGGCCTTTTTTTCAATCCCAAATCAATCAAATTCTTTTTTTTGCTTGCCACATAATCCGGTCCTAAATTCAAAATAAAATATATAGTTCCCAGATCACATAATTAAACTTCCTACATTATATACGGAGATTTTTTTTTTCAAAAACGCCCTTTGTGGGCGGAAGGTTTAGGCACATTATATACGTAGATTATAAATTACATAAGTTGCTAAATTAGTACTCCCTCCGTCCCGGATTTCCACAGCAGAGCGCCAGAGCCGCGGAATGGCCGCACAGCCCGATTGACCCCCAGATGGGCCTGAGCCCGATTTAGCCTTGACTGAATGAGGGTCATGCTCTAATAACCATTTAATCATAAGTTTGGTAAATTTTGTAAACTTCACAAAGTTTGAAAACATAATACAATTAAATCACGAAGTTTTAATTTTTCTCAATTGTCTCATTCGTATACAAAATTATATCTTTAATGATGCTCAAAACGGTGTTTTTTAATTAGAGATGAAAAAAATACTTATTTGATTCAATCCACATCATTTCAAACATCACCAAAAGACGTCGTTTTGTATACAAATGAGATAATTGAGAGAAATTGAAACTTCGTATTTTAATACTTATTTTATTTCTAAATTTTATGTGATTGATTAGAATTTATTTAAATTTCATAATTTAAGTAACTATTATTCCTAAAACTTAAATTTATTACTTTATTCATTATTTGAAGTAACACACATCAAACAAGAATGAATGATGCTTACATAAAGATATAGTACTCCGATATCATATCATTTCCCTACTCAAATATTAAAAGTTTTTTAAAAACGTAAAGCATAGAAATTTGTGGTGCAATTGACTCTTTCAAACTGTATTCTTTCACTGGTTTTGAAATACTATCAAGTTGGGATTTTTTTTATTCTGTATTTAGGTTTGGTGCAAATTTTAAATTATATTGGTACTGAAAAACAAATTGTGCACATTTGGAAGCACCAACGTTCAATCTAATTTCTACTAAATCAACTTGATCCAGGAATCAAGGGGCGCAGGTATGAATTCCATTCAAGATCTAACTTATCGAACATATTTTTTTAATCAAAATCACAGTTATATTATGAAAGGCGTAAATAACGGAAAATTAGAAAACGGTTTAAACGTAATTTTCTTCGTTGTTTGACTAATTAAATTCTTTCATCGTCTAAGTTATTTGGTAATCAGAAGCACAAGCAGTATTGCTTATTAATTTAGTGATAGCAACTAAGTTAGTCATTCAATCTTTGTTGTAGACATTAACCACTCAAAAATGCCGAGGTAGTGGTAGGAATGGATTAAACTACAATAGTTAACATTTTATTTAATTCTTCCAAAATATTTTAATTTTCGGTAAAGTCATGAATTTTAAAATAGTTTAATTTTTCCCATGAACCTTAAATGTTGCATGAAAAGTCATAAACTTTACCGGATTGTGTAAATTTCCCATCCGACCCGACCGATAGATTTTCGACACAAACTTATCCTACGTGGTGCGCCGGAGGCGTGACTTGGCAAATGACAAATTTAGGGTTCAGTTCGAATTGTGGAATTAATGCTGCCTTTATGCTGAATTCGAGTTGTGGAATTCGATTTGTATGTTTATGTCGATTTGTATGCTGAATTCGATTTCTAGAATTCGATTTGTATGTTTTCATTTGTCTAGCTTGTATGTTTGTGATAAGTTCGGGGTCAAAGATTGCAAAGACAGAAGAGAAACAATCGGAATTAGTGGAGTTGCCAAGTAGCGCCCCCGGCGCACCACAGTCTGGTCGGGTCGGGAAATTTACACATTCTGGTAAAGTTATACAACATTTAAAGTTCATGGAAAAACCAAACTATTTTGAAAGTTCATGACTTTACATGCAATTTGCCCAATTATTAAACATATTGTACATACTTGATAACTTAATTTATACAATATTGAAGAGACTCGTGTAAAGGACTACTCCTATAATGTGAAAAATATCCCAACTAAATGGATAGATGCCTAGAAGAAACAGTCGGTAGAAATTGAGTCCTAACTTTAATCTCCCCGAACAAGCCCTTATAGGGGCACTTTCCCCAGGATAAAAACATTCATTAATTTTTTGGGGTGGTTAATAGGTATAGAGGTAAAACGGTTATTGGATAAGCTTTACTCGGTAGAAATTGAGTCCTAACTTTAATTTCCCCAAACAAGCCCTTATAGGGGCATTTCCCCTAAAATAAAAACATTCATTAATTTTTTGGGTGATTAATAGGTATGGAGGTAAAACGGTTATTGTATAAGCTTTACTCGGTAGAAATTGAGTCCTAACTTTAATTTCCCCAAACAAGCCCTTATAGGGGCATTTCCCCTAAGATAAAAACATTATTTAATTTTTTGGGGTGGTTAATAGGTATGGGGTAAAACGGTTATTGGATAAGCTTTATTCGGTAGAAATTGAGTCCTAGCTTTAATTTCCCCAAACAAGCCCTTATAGGGGCACTTTCCCCATGATAAAAACATTCATTAATTTTTTGGGGTGGTTAATAGGTATGGAGGTAAAACGGTTATTGGATAAGCTTTACTCGGTAGAAATTGAGTCCTAACTTTAATTTCCCCAAACAAGCCCTTATAGGGGGCACTTCCCCTAAGATAAAAACATTCATTAATTTTTTGGGTGGTTAATAGGTATGGAGGTAAATGGTTATTGGATAAGCTTTACGTGGTAGAAATTGAGTCCTAACTTTAATTTCCCCAAACAGGCCCTTATAGGGGCATTTCCCCTAAGATAAAAACATTCATTAATTTTTTGGGGTGGTTTATAAGTATGGAGGTAAAACGGTTATTGGATAAGCTTTACTCATAATTAAATAATATAAGTACTATATAAGGAAAGATACCTAGAAATTGGTTGGCTCCCTTAGGTGTATGCAATTCCATATTTTATGATCTTTCCTAGACACCTTTGTGTAACCGCGATTAATATATAATCCTTTTTATCGCTACCCCTTTCTTCATAAGGAAATGGGTAGGTTTTTAAGGTTCATTTGTTGTAATAACATTTCTTGTAAATTGAGGATTGGTTATACAACAATCTTGCCTACAAATTTTGTACTATATATATTGCCTAACTCGTTAGACATTCACATACAAAATTACTACAAATAATGGAAAATTTTAAATTTTCATACACCTTATTCTTGTTTTGCTTTCTAACATTTGAATTATGTAATCGTGGAGAGTTAAGGAAGAACTTTTATCGTACGAGCTGTCCACATGCCGAGCAAATCGTGCAAAACATAACTTGGAAAAATGCAGCAAGCAATGCTGCATTGCCTGCTAAGTTACTTCGGATGCATTTCCATGACTGCTTTGTTAGGGTGAGATTTTGTAGAGATCGAATTAATTAAATTTATGATTGATTATATAAAGTTTTTCTTTATTTTTTTTATAGGGTTGTGATGACTCGATTTTGATAGACTCGACTACGAATAACACAGCAGAGAAAGATGCGGTTCCAAATAGGTCGTTGGCGGGATTTGAAGTCATCGACGAGATCAAGACTCAGCTCGAGCAGACTTGCCCCGGTAAGGTATCGTGCGCTGATATTGTCGCCCTAGCGGCCCGAGATTCTGTTTCATTTCAAGTAAGTTAGCATTTACTAAATCAGTAACGGAGTCAACAATTTTTTAATGAATTGATAATGCGACCACAGTTGGATATGTCGATGTGGGAAGTGCTAACTGGCAGACGTGACGGAATCGTGTCCCGTGATTCGGAGGCTGTGGCAGAAATCCCTTCACCCTTCTCCAACTTCACTACCCTCAAGCAATCTTTTGCCAGTAAAAACCTCACGGTAAAAGATCTCGTTGTACTCTCAGGTAAAATTTAATACTATCATCTTACTATCATTAGAGAATCTCCAACAATACTGAAAAACTTAAAATGCATTAGGAAAATGCCTCCAACAGTACTGCAAAACCAATCATATTATAGGTTTTTAATAAAAAAATACCTATCTTTAGGTTTACATTAAAACTATACCAAAAACCTTTTTAGATTTTGATTTATTGCATTCAAGTCCAAATCATTTTATATTTATCAAATGAACAAGGGAAGGAAGAGAAATAAAAATGCAAGAAGAAAAGGAATGGAAAAAACTTACAGTACTTCTGTAAAACACGCAGACGGCAGGTTGGAGAAGAAGATAACAAATAAAAACCTAAATAATTCTATTAATGTTATTTAATTATTGATTAGTGGGCTGGCCCATTTCTTTATACATGTTTTTTTTTATAAAATTAAGTCAAAAGCAAAGACTAAAAATCTAAAATATGATTAAGAATATAAAAATATAACGACACAACCTAATCAAAATAAAAATATGCATAGAAAGATACGTGACCTAAATAAAATAAGATTAAGAAGATACAATAAATTCAAAAGTTATATTAATAAGCTAAATACGAAAAAAAACCCAGAAAGATTAATAATTAAAATTACACGTTTTTAATCATATTATATTTATGTAATAAATAATAATTTTTATATATAGTCATATTAATTAATAAGTTTTATTATTTTATTTAATATAATATAATTTAATTAAAGTTATTGAAAAATTGCTATGGGGTTATTGTGTAATTTAGATAAAATATATAGATATGATGGAAAAGTATAAAAAGTAAGTTAGTGGAGAATATTCTTTTTGGTTTGAGTTTAGTGTAAATGATTGGAGTAAATCAATATTTAGAGTAATATTTACACTAAAATGGGTTTGAGTTTAGTGTAATGGTTGGAGATGGTCTTACTATAACTGATATTATTACCAATTTCATTGCACCTAATATATATTCCACTTATTTATTTCAATTATAAAGGATGATGTAATTCTCAGAAGATTTGAAAACGAAATATTAAATCACAAAATTTCAATTTTTTATTATGGTCCCATGATATCCGGTGTTTGACACATAAAGTTCAATTTTGCCATATCGGTTGTATTTTGAATTCATGGGACATTTGCGAAAAATTAAAATGATTTAATGTTGTATTTTCAAACTATAATTAGGTGCACACACGATTGGCATGGGACACTGCAACTTGTTCAGCAATAGGCTGTACAATTTCACCGGAAAGGGCGACGCAGATCCGTCGTTGGACGCTGCTTACGCTGCTACTCTGCGATCGCAATGCCGGAGTTTATCAGATAACACGACGACGGTGGAAATGGATCCGGGCAGCTCGTTGGTGTTTGACAACCGTTATTTTTGGACGCTGTTACAAGGGCAGGGGCTTTTTCAGTCGGATGCAGCGCTTCTGACCAACAATATTGCAAATGGGATTGCGAATGAGATGTTGATTTTCGGAAAATTCTTAACGGAGTTTAGCCAATCTATGAAGAGGATGGCTACTCTGGGGGTTCTTACTGGGAAAGCAGGAGAAATTAGGAAGAAATGCAGTGTTGTGAATTGATTTCTATTTTTTAAGTTATTTTGTTGCTTTTGTTTAAATATGTACTACTTGCATATAACATTTTCTTTATTTGTATTTATTTGTAATATTTGTAGTACTCAATATGAGATATTGAGTAATTCGTGTATTGATGCATGCTTCATACACTTAGCAAAGATTAATACAGTATTCATTAAGTGATGTTCAATAAGTACAAAAATTAATACTATCAAATATCAATTAGCTAAGGGCATCCGCAATGGGCGGACGATGGCACGCCCGATGGCGCGCATCGTCCGCGCCATCCATCGTCCGCACCCATTGCGGGTGCGCGCCATAGGGCGCTGACGATAGTCGCGCCCTATACTTCGGTCGCGGAGGATAGCGTGGACGATGGCCATCGTCCGCCCCATTGCGGCTGTCGCGGATGATGGCCGCGGACGATGGCCATCGTCCGCGCCATCGTCCGCCCCATTGTGGAGGTCGCGGACGATCAACCGCGGATGATGGCACGTGGTTTCGTTTTTTTATAAATACCGTTCATTTGTAACATTTCATTTCACTCGATTTCATTTTCGAAACTTACATTTACATAATTACTACGAAATGGATTCAAGCCCCAATAGTCCTACGTTTAGCGTAGGGGCGCATTGGCCGGGTACAGAACCCGACGATTATCGTTCGTTCGACACCAACACCTATTACGATCCCGATTTCAGTACGGAATCGTATGGGTTGTCTGACATGGAGCCGTCTCCGCACCGCCCAACCGCAGCGGCCGATCCCGACCCCGCCGCGACCGCTTCCGCCCCAGCCAGAAAGAAGCGGAACCGGCAGCGGGCGCAGAAGTTGCCGCCTCCCCGGTGATTGCCATGAGTACGCCCCCGGCCGTACGAACTACAACGACGATGAAACTCTCACTTTGGCCCGGTGTTGGGTAGATATATCGGAAGATCCGATATTCGCGAACAACCAGCGACAGATCGCGTACTGGGAACGCATCGCGGACCTCTACAATTCGGTCAAGCCGCCGACCGCGTACAAGCGCAAGCGCGAGCAACTCCGCAAGCACTGGGATCAAGTCAAGAAGCAAGTGAACTTGTACGCGGCGGAGTTCGAGAAGTTCACGCGGTCACAGGGGAGCGGCGAGAGCTTGAGCGACGTGAGCGCTAAAGCGCTGTTGTCGTACCGGTCGATGTACGGTGACTTCAAGCACGAGGCCATCTGGGCGTTCTTGAGGGACAAACAGAAGTTACAAGGTGGAATTCTGCACACTGGTGCGCCGAAGAGGACGAAGACCACTGAACCTGGTGATTACACGAGCAGCGGCAGCGGCAATCACCCGGTTGACCTCAACCAGACGTACGTGGATGAAGGGAGTTCCGGCACACCGGTGTCCGTCCGGCGTCCTCCCGGCGTCAAGGCTGCGAAGGCCAAGGGGAAGGCGACCGCGACCTCATCGTCGACCGCTGCAACCCAAGCTCCGGTCCCGGTAGAGCTCCCGACCCAGACGGCCACAACGTTTGAGTCGTTAGCAACAGCGTCGATGGCAAGGATGATGTTGCAGACGCACAGGGCCCTCAAGAAGTGTACCGACCTTGACGAAGCCGAATAACTCCGGGCGTTACTCGATGAGCTGCGTCGGAAGTTGGGAATTGGTCCGACTTAGTTTTTTTTTTATTAGTTCAATGATGTAACTTTTTTTTATTAAAACTTCGCCGTTTGTTATTTAGACCGTTTTTTATTTACTTGTTACTTGTTATTTGAAAACAGTTAAATTAATTAAACAAAACAATAAAATGATGATGTGGCGCGCCATAGGGCGCACCTTAGGGCGCCCCACTGCAGGTGGGGAGGTAGGAGGATAAAACTGCTGACGTGGCGCGCCTTAGGGCGCCCCATTGCTAATGCTCTAAGCCACCACTTCCACGCTAAAAATTATATGTCCAAGTGATAAGCTCCTGGTTGTTAGACATTTATTTGGACATGTTATAAGATTGCTACAAAAAAATTAAGTACTGTATCGTTGTTATAAATTACTGGTATATATATATATATATATATATATATATATATATATATATATATATATATATATATATATATATATAGTATATAGAGGTGTGATCAAATACAAACTCTCTAAAATACAAACTATACAAACTATGTCACCGGAGTGTACAAATTATGTCAACGGACTGTACAAATTCTGTCACCGGGGGTCGATGTCAATGGAATGTACAAATTATGTCACCGGGGGATGTACGGAGTGTACAAATTCTGTCGACGGGGGTGTCCAAATTCTGATTTTTCGATGTCAAAATGTTGACATTAGAAAAATCTCTTATATTAACCGTTGATTAATTGTATTAAGTGAGTATGATTAAAGTTTGTATAGTTTGTATTTTAGAGAGTTTGTATTTTATCACACCCCATATAGATATATATATATATATATATATATAGCTTTTACTTTTTTATTTAAAAATATCAATCTCTTTGACTATAAGTCTGCCGTGGAAGTTTTGAGGGAATCACACCATTTTTGTTGATGGCTTACCGGTTGAGGTGTTTTGGGATGTCAACAACTGATTGTTTGGTCTGAGCCTTGGCAATGCCGTGTTCATGTTCCATAGCAGTTTGTCCGTGGAGAAGATATGGAACACTGGGAGCCCTTCAATGTGCGACTCACGAGCCTTCTCTTTGAGCTGTTCAGAGAGTTTGAGGGAGTCTAATATGGCAGGTCCTGGTTTCTGTAATCTTGAAATAAAGATTGAACTTTTGCTGGTTTTACCATTCTCACATTGGCCCGCATGATAGGGTCTATACGTGTTTTTAACTAGCGCTGCAATAGATGGCCTCACACCGATGTTCAAGGTCTGAACCAGGAAGGGGAAACATTGGCCCGCATGATAGGGTCTATATCAATTCTACCAAATAAGCATTTAATGTTATGCGCTGCAGCCAAATGTAAGTCATTATCAGCCAATTGATTGCTCACACCAAGAGCAGAAATCTCATCTCGTGGCATACGCCTGCATCTGCTTCTCATGGTTTCTGGTGTTTTTACTTAATTGAGAACCCACCTAACTGCAGCACTATAGTGTGTATTGAGCATAAGGATTCCACTTACTTTAGAGAAGAACCTAGAATTTTGTAGATGACAATTACCTAGAATTATCTAGTTGAATCTAGCTGACATAGTCATTAAAAAATAAGTATTAGGAATATTAAATTAAGAGTAACTAGAATTTTCTAGCTTTTAGGAGTCGGTGTTTAACTGACTTGGATGCCTATATATAGGCATTTAGTCTTGTTGCTAAGTGTACACCAGAAATAGAGTGAAGTGTGCGTGGAGTGTGTTTGAGAGTTTAGTGTGTGAGGTGTGTCCTCAGGTTCTTGTGAGATACGTCCTCTAAAAGAGTATTTTGGGGTGTGTCCTCAAAATTGTTGTAGTGTTGTGTTGGTTGACCGTACACCATTGCGTCGTGGATTTGGTGTTTCATACACCATCGAGCATGGTAAATTCCTTCCAAGTGTGTTTTTACCATTCTAATATGGCAGGTACTGGGTTCTCAGTTTTCGTGTATGTTTGACTAAGATTGAACTTTTGCTGGTTTTACCATTCTCTCCAATGCTGTGGTCATTCTTTGAGTTCTTTTGATGAGTTCTTCTATATATAGAAATTTCACCAGCATGATCATGTAATTGGACAATTAGGGTATGTCTTGGAACTACTTATTAGAGAACTTATCCAATTTTTGATGCTTGAGTATTCAAAAAATGATTCTGGAATGTGGCCATGTTCTTGATGGCAACTGTGATGCCTTTTTGCCTATGCTACATGCATTTGTGTACAATTTAGACTAAAGTCCCAAAATGGTCCTTAATATATTGCGATTTTTTTATTTTGGTCCAAAACATTATCTTTTGAATTATTTGGTCCCTCACATTTGAAAACGGGTCACGTTTGGTCCTTTTTGGACGGTTCCGTCAAATTTTTGACGATTTTAATTACCGGGTCACAAATCCGTCACTAACACAAACCAAGCTCAACACCACCCCTTTATGCCCTTTCAAGCAGCAAGCAACGAAGAAATCCATCTCTATCCATCTCTTCATCGTCGTCGCCGTCGTCTCTTCTCTCCCAAACCAGAATCACTCCGCCGCCGGAGGCCAACCCCGCCCCATCCTTTTCTTACCTGATATGAGATTTGGCTTCTCGTCTGCCAACGCCACTGTTTCCAGCAACCCCGACAAGAGTGAGGGGCAGTTCTGTTCCAAGTGCTTGAACCCTTCTGATTTCATCACCACTGTAACAGTAAACCAAACCATTAATACTCTGCTAAATCAAATATGAAACCATCATTCTTGGAATTTGGGGGGAGGATCTGGAAGTAACATAGTACACTGTAATTTCGACATCTCCCCAATGATGTCTGGAGATGTTGTTCCTGAACAATGGATATGAACTAATGAGGTTTCTGCAGAAATGGGTTGATTCTCATATTTTCACTAATTTGGCCCACTTAAAATACTTGTCCTGCTATCCACACATCAAAGTACACTACCCCAGAAAAAAGCATCAACCTAAACACTCGCTGTTTGTTCACTTCCCTGCAAATGAATCATGCAAGCAAAAGCAATAAAGCAATCTTGGAGCCATGGCCTTTTGAGCATCCATATTAAGTATGTGTTCATGCATATCACTGAACTCGGACATACAAAGAAAATGATGAAAAAATATTACATTGCACAAAATGTTTCTACAAAATCATTATTGTAAACATAATTTAACTGCATCCTAAGTCGCATTTCAAAGTATTCTTATGTCCAACATCAAAAACTTTAGTTCTCTATTTTCTTTTTGTATTTCCTTTTCAAGTTCTCTGGATAAAAAACAAAGATAGCCACACAGAAGTGTAATTAAAGCACAGACGAACAAAAATACCCACCAAGGATGGAGAACACTAATTTCATCAAGCATATATCTCCAGATATGGACTGGAAAATTATAATTGACATAACCTGAAAATTTACACCGTTCAGATCTACGGACTACACGCCAGATGGGGCGCGGCGGCGGCGGAGTGATTCTGGTTTGGGAGAGGAGAGACGACGGCGGCTACGATGAAGAGATGGATTTCTTCGTTGCTTGCTGCTTGAAAGGGCAAAAGGGGCGGTGTTGAGCTTGGTTTGTGTTAGTGACGGATTTGTGACCCGGTAATTAAAACCGTCAAAAATTTGACGGAACCGTCCAAAAAGGACCAAATGTGACCCGTTTTTAAATGTGAGGGACCAAATAATTCAAAAGATAATGTTTTGGACTAAAATAAAAAAATCGCAATATGTTAAGGACCATTTTGAGACTTTAGTCTACAATTTAATAGCCACATTTGCCTTAATACTTTGCTATGACTAAAATTTCTACATTGTGTTTAGAAGTATGTCTTTAGGCGATTGAGAAATGCTAAAAGAACTTCCTCGGAGGTGTCGACCTCCACATTTTTTAACTAGTGCTGCAATAGATGGTCTCACACCGATGTTCAAGGTCTGCACCAGGAAGGGAAAACATTGACCTGCATGAACGATAGAGTCTGTATCAATTCTACCAAATAAGCATTTAATGTTATGCGATGCAGCCAAATGTAAGTCATTATCAGCCAATTGATTGCTCTGACCATGAGTAGATATCTTTGATACGTGAAAAGGAGTGGAGAATGAGTTAATTGAGCTGTCAATTAGTTAGCTGATTAGTTAGCCGAGTTAGCTGAGCTGACAGCTTATCCCCAATAAATAGGGTCTGTAATCGCACTTGACATTTTTATGCTTAATAAAATGAAATCTATCATTCTCTCTTATCTCTCTCTCTGTATGCTGTAATTGCCGGTCAGGCTCCGGTACCTTCTTCGGTGGCTGTTCAGATCCCAGTCGCCCTAGTCCGTACCAAGTGGTATCAGTTACCTTGTTCGATCCCTATCAATGTCGATCCAATCTCGATCGGCGGCATACGACTGCATCTGCTTCTCATGGTTTGTGGTGTTCTTGAAAAGTTTACTTGAGAGCCACACCAGACTGCAGCACTATAGTGTGTATTGAACATAAGGAATCGTGTTCGATATCTCGATTCTGACCTTTAGCTATACTAGATCTACCCTGTATACTTGCATGTATTTTTAGTGCTAATAAAAAGTGCATCAAGTTTTTGGCGCCATTGCCGGGGAATATTCTTGCTTTAAGCTGATATTGTAGAAAGGTTGATAATACTAATTTAGAGTGTAATATTATTTAATTTTAGTTTTCTTTCTTTTGATTTTTTTTGAGGTACATGAGGAGAGCAAGGAGCGCCACAACGGAGGTGTTCCAATATTACTTTAATTTTTTAGGTTTTAGTTTTTCTTTTCGTTTATCTTAATATATATATATATATATATATATATATATATATATTATAATTTTTTCTGTTTAGTTTATTTTTGTTTTTTTAAATTAAAAATTTAACTGCTCAGTTTTTTTTTCGTTTTTCAAAAAAAAAAGTTTGGAGCAGCGAAAGAGGAACAGTGAGGACAAACCATCCTCAGCGGTCCGCTGGACTACAGTCAGCAACCGCTGTGGTGAGTCAGACGCGACATTCTATATAAGGTATGTTTCCTTCTTCCTTCTTTCATTCTTTCTAAACCTAGCACCCACTTCCCCACTCTCTTTAAATTCTACCTCTCCACATTATTCAAACACCCATACTCCAAATTCACATCACTCAATTAAATTTTTTGGATTCTACCAAATTGTTCTTGTACTCAATTGTCAACCAACACATTTATGAGCTCTGAGTTTTTTTCGTTTTTTTTAAAAAAAAAGTTTGGAGCAGCGAAAGAGGAACAATGAGGACAAACCATCCTCAGCGGTCCGCTAGACTACGGTCAGCAACCGCTGTGGTGAGTCAGACGCGACATTCTATATAAGGTATGTTTGCTTCTTCCTTCTTTCATTCTTTCTAAACCTAGCATCCACTTCCCCACTCTCTTTAAATTCTACTTCTCCACATTATTCACACAGCCATACTCCAAATTCACATCACTGAATTAAATTTTTTGGATTCTACCAAATTGTTCTTGTACTCAATTGTCAACCAATACAAGGTACGTTCTTCTTGTAATTTCTGAGCTTTGATCTTGAATTCTTTCATTGGATGACTTTGTTGTTGGTATATATTTTGGTAGTTTAGATTGGAGTTTGATGGGGGATGATATACTTTTGATAATTTGTTGGTGAATTTGTGAGTTGAATTTATTGGAATTAATTATTGTTGGGTGTGCTTGAATTAGCTTCTTGTTGTGGATGAAATTTGAATACCCCATTAACTTGATTGTTGATACGCATAGTTCATATTCATAGCATTGTGAGACTATTTTATATTGCAGGATGACTTGTGTATATTTTTGAGCTTATATTGTTTTACGTGGTCATGATATTGTTGAAAATTCTTGCAAATTATTGGGGGTTGAAAATTCTTGCAAATTATTGGGGGATAGAGATCTTGATGGGGGGATGATTTTTGAATCAAGGTTGATTTATTGGTCTTGCATATGATTATTTTTACACCTTGATTTGGTTCAAGTTTGGAGGATTGCCAAATATTATGTTGTGTATCCTCCTACAATTTTCTTCATTCTATGCTCACATTGCGAATTTGTAGGTACAAAGGCATCCCAACGGAATTCCCACGATGGGGGATAACTCATGAGCTTCAAAGAACGTCAAGTTAAAGACGAAAAATAAGCGCTTGTTGGGAGGCAACCCAACCATTTATTTGGTCTGTATCAATTGATGCTTTCATTGAGAGCTCAAACGGCTCGGAGTGGTGGTCGGGCAACGAACTCGCCGTGACCAACGAGTACGTTTGGGGCCGACTCGGAGTGGTGACCGGGCAAAGAATCCGCCGTGACCAACGAGAACTCGGAGTGGTGGCCTGGCAATGAACCAGCCGTGACCAACGTGGCCGTGACCAACGAGGACGTTGGCCCTTAAAGGAGGATCGAATGTTACGGACTCAATTCTCACATTGGTTGTGAGAACAACTGGTGTGAGGTATATAGACTAAATAGGCTCTCTCTCCTAATATGTTAGTCTTTTGAGATGAGTTCTCATGTTTGGTCTGTATCACTAAACTCAATCTTTCCCTTCTCAAATATGGGATGTCTACTACAAGGATTCTGTTGCACCAATTGCAGTTTGCAACCCTAGTTTAGGTTTTATCACTATCTTGCCAACTTGCCCCTTCCGATTCCAACCAAACCCTAATTTCAGTCGTATCAATATCTTTTCTACTTGTCATTTGAACCATATAATCCTCGGGACAAGGTCGCACGAGATTCCTTGGTGGTACAGTTGTGGTCTTGCTCCGGAAACTTGCATGCGTCGATATACTCCAGAGCGACGAATTCATGGAGGGGGCTTGTTGACGACAGCATTATTATTCATGGCTTGAGTGTTGTTAGCCCCATAAAATTGTCGTGCAAGAATGGCTCCTTGTCACATTGGCTAGCGATTAACGAGGCGGGAAATGAGGTGATCTTGTTGCTCGACTTCAGGAACGAGGGTTTCCGTGTCTTGGAGATAGCGAATTTTGGGATGTATAAAAAAGATATTGAGATTTAGGATGACAATTGAAGGAAATAGGCTGCAAAGGCAATTTTTGAAGGAAGTTGGACCATTTGGTGCAAGACTTTGTGTGAGAGTGGTTGTGTTGTCTTGCAGTGTAAAAATAGGTATTTGCATCTTTGCGATTATTATGAAGGAAAATATGAGGAATATTTCGAGATGAGGAGGAGGGATAAGCTCGAGATTCTTGAGTATAGAGGAAGCTTTGTTTTGCCTTAGGAATAGAGTATTAGTGTTTGATTTTCTTTTACTTTACTAAAGGTTAGTGGCCCTTATCAAATTTTCTAGCTTATACTAATTTATAATGAAAGCTGTATGATCCTATTGCATTATTGGAATCAATCTTTGTACTTATTAAAACAATCGACGATGTTGTAGATGCATTTGAATAATTGATGCAGTATGTTTCTACAACCCTCGTTAATAGTTATAGCATATGAGTATCCCAATTTGACACGTAGGAGCGTGCCATCCAAGCATAATATGGATGAACGTTTTTCGACCATATTCACCGCATCAATTTTTATTGAATAAAGGAAAGTTTGAATAAGTGAATAAAAGTTGGAAATGAAATTAGACAATAATCGTCTCAGCGAGACGAGACCTTGGTTTTCAACACCCAATAACTTTTGTAAGTCATATCTACGTACTTTAATGATTTCGATAATGAAATCTAATTCTAGATTTGAATTAATTCAACCACTATATTTATACTATATATTGGAGATGAAACCACCAACCTCTATCCATGCTTTCTTCAATTTTGATGTAGAGGTTGAATCCACCTTTTGATGTTTATCCTCTTTTCGACTGGATCCTCCAATTGATGTTATTCTCTCTTTAACCTCAAACCTATAATGATTCTTTTAAAAGATAAAGAATCTAAACTTACTTTAATGTGTATACATCACCATATATACCGAAAAGCCTTAAAGTATATATTTTATACATTGCCGAATATGTAATATATGTACGGCTTTTTCTTATATATCCTTCATGGAGGCACACATATATATAGGTATTAAACACCCTTTCGCAAGGAATTGCGTCTATTTGCATGTACGACCATCATGCGGTTAAATCAGTGTTTTAAGAACCGGATCGGACCGGCCGGTTCGACCGGTTCAACCGCGAATCGGCAGGCAGTCCGGTCCGGTTCACCCCTAAAAACCACTAGCACATTGAATCGCCGCGAACCGGTGGAACTGGCCGGTCCGACCGGTCCGACCGTGAACCGGAAACCGGTTTTTTACTTTTTCAAAATATTTTTAAGATTTGTTGTTGCCTGGACTTGAATCAGTGTACTACCTTCATGCGTTTAAATTCAGTGTTTTAAAAACCGGACCGGGCCAGCCGGTTCGACTAGTCCAACCGCGAATCGGCAGACAGTCCGGTCCGGTTCACCCCTAAAAATAACTAGCACATTGAATCACCGCAAATCGGTGGAACCGGCCGGTCCGACCGTGAACCGGAAATCGGTTTATCACTTTTTCAAAATATTTTTTTAAGATTTGTTATTGCTTGGACTTGAACACATGACCTCATCTCTAAATACCTACTCCTTTACCACTCTACCACATGGTCATTTTGAAATATTATGAACATTAATTATCCCTATACATTAAATCTGAAATTCTTTTTCCACCAAAATTAATAATTCATTTTATTTTATATTCTTTTAAGAAATTGTTAATTATAATATATTTCTTATATTTTAATTATACTTTTACAATCACTAATATTTTACAATATAGGAGTTTATAATTATACATAGAGTTTAATACTAGTTTTCTATAATATACTAGTACAAGACTTGTTTTCTATAATAATACTATTAAATGTATAATACTATAATATTTATTGATAAAACATTTAATTAAATTTTATTATTTACTACTAAATAAATAAATGTTTTCTATAATATACTAGTACAAGACCGGTTCGCTTGCCGGTCCGATTTTTAAAACATTGGGTTAAATGCATTTCAACCGATTTTTCACTGATGGATATGTCGGTTGGGCATAGTGAATTAGTTTAATAAGAAACTAACTATAACTGCCTCACAATTCCAATGTTTAATACACGCACCTTTAATATATATATATGTATAGCATTCCACGTACATACATGTACAAATAACTATATACATATATTATTACTTGCTTTTGATCAAAACAAGTATGGCCTTAAACAAAGAAATGCAGGCCGTTTTTCAGCCATTGGATTGTCTGAGATCATCTTGATTTAATAAGATCTTACGATTTATTTAATTCGATTTTTATTATTATTTGAATTATTTAAAATACGGAAAGGTTAATTAAGTAATTATCTATTTGTTGTTGGTTAATTGATCTCCTATAATCTAGCAATTTAATTTATCTCTATCAAAGCATACGCGTCAATTGTGGTTTTAACTTTATCAACTGCATCTTCTTCGTGATTCATCTTTTGTAGCCATTGTTACCCCAGATTTGCAGTCTAATTCTTACAGATTATTATTTTCACGTGTCAAATATATATCATCATCTTTTGAAGATCACAACTCCATTTGCGTTGCAGTTTAATCTTTTCAATTTTCGATTATATTTAATCATAGTTTGCAGTTTCCAAACTTTAAAAATGGAATCCGAAACTCTTCCTACTTCGCATGTAGCTAATCAATCATACTCCGATGACGTTATTGGGAATACAGGTTATGGTCATTGTTTTTATTTTCATTTGTTTGCTATGCTCCGATTCACATTTTAAATCTGTTTATTTCCCCGTCGTCGTTTGCGTGTATCTTTGCAAATATATTATTTGAGCGTTTTGTCCGCTATGCTTCTGTTTGTGTATAAAATGACACATTTTCATATATGATAATTTTGTTAGTTGTATGCCACTATGTAAGCCTATTATGAATTATTATCATCCTACACCCAGTATATGGTATTTTTTTGCTATTATCAATCATATTCCGGTGACGTTTTTGGGAATACAGGTTATGGTCATATTTTTTATTCATATTTTTTGATATGTTTATGTTGTCGTCTTCGTTTGTGTGGCTTTTCTCAAATATATTATTCTTCTGTTTTTCCCAATATGCTTTGATTTGAGTATAGTATGACACATTTTCATATATGATAATTGTATTAGATGTATGCCACGATATAAGCCTATTATGACCCATTATCATTATACACTCAGTATATGGTTGCTTGTTTGTTATTAATTGTTTTTATTTCGTGTTTTTCTGATTATGAATTTTTACAGATTTAATTATACTAGAATGCCCTATAGAGCATAAACCTTTTGTTGGTCGTAGCTTCCCCACATTGGACAACGCAATTGAATTTTATGAGAATTATGGTAGACTTGTTGGATTTGATACAAGGAAGAACGGTTCAAAGAAGGTTGATGATTTCACCATATGGAAAACATGGTGTGTAACAGAGAGGGAGAGCAGAAATTTAACAATCAACAACCCAAACGACGACGTAAATCAAAAAAATGTGGATGTAATGCTTGAGTTGCATTCAAATTCGATTCCGACCGTGGTTATGTAATTAAACATTTCAATGAAGAACACAACCACCCCATGGTTGAGGTACAACACCAGAAGTTCATGAGATTAAATTGTCAACTTGAACCAGTTCACTAAAAATTTATTTCAGATTGTGCTGGTGCTAATATTGGGCCATCTCTCACTTTCAAGCTGTTGACTGAATTGATGGGCGGTTATGAGTCTGTTGGGTGTACTGTGTTGGACATCCGTAACTACACACGGGACATCAGAAGATACGCTGAAGGATATGACGCCCAAATGATAATAGATGAGTTGAAGAAGAAGAAGGAAAATTGTGATGCCTTCACGTACGAGTATGAAGTTGATTCCCGAAGTCGTCTGATGCATTTATTCTGGTGTGATCCTGTTGCTAAGATGAATTACTTGCAATTTGGTGACATCGTTTCATTTGATACTACGTACTCAACTAATAGGTAAATGTTGGTCTCTTAAAATTGATGCATTTATCTGTTGTGCTACGATTTGAGTTTATTTTGACATATTAGTTGTTATATCATTATTCACGTGTAAATGTTGTAATACTATTTTATGTTTCTTTGAAGGTACTTAATGATTTTCGCTCCGTTCACTGGTAAGGACAACCATGGGCGCGCAGTGTCCTTTGGAGCTGGTTTGCTTTGTAGTGAGAGCGCGGATTCTTTCTGTTGGTTGTTTAAGCAGTTTGTGAAGTGCATGGGCATACATCCCAAGTTGATAATTACTGATCATGACTTGGGCATGAAAGTAGCCGTTGAAAAAGTTCTTGTGAATACACGTCACAGATGGCGTATGTGGCACATCATGGCAAAAGTAGCTGAAAATGTGCCTAAGTCATTTCTGGGTAATCATGATTTTAAAAAGGATTTGAATTCATGCGTTTGGTCTGAGTTGATTGGACCCACTGAGTTTGAAAACAAGTGGAAGAATGTGATGGAGACATATGAACTTGATGGCGCTGAATGGTTCGTTTCTATGTTCGAATCAAGAAACTATTGGGTTCCTGCTTACTTTAGGGACTTCCCTAATAGTTCTTTGATAAAGACGACATCTGTTTCGGAATCGCAGAATAGTTTTTTTAAGAGGTATACTCAGTCCAGGGCTAACCTTGTTGTTTTTTTAATGAATTTCAATAGTGCGGTTGATGCCCAATGAAACTACTCCGCAAAGCTGGACTATATGGATTATAATACCACTGCAAAGATGAAAACAGAATGGTCTATTGAGAAGCATGCCTCCACAATATTCACTGATGGTGCATTCAAGGAAATTCAAGAACAGATTCTTGAGGCTTATAACCACTGTAGTCTGGTATCAATATCTAATGATTCAAGTCCAGAGGTTTACAAGGTTTTAGATCATCTTTCAAACACATGGACTGTCACATTCTCTGTGGAGGATTCTGTCGGTCTATGTGGTTGTAAGATGTTTTCTAGGACTGGTCTTGTATGCTGCCACATCTTCCATGTGTTGAAAAACAAAAAGTTGTGATTGATTCCTGAGTATCTGATTGGAGGTAGATGGTTGAAATCTCCTCCGCTTAAGGCTGTTCATGCCGTACAAAACCCAGATGTAGGCCGGCATGTTTATGTTGATGAGAAGAAGAAGGCCCAAGCAATTTTGTTGGGAAAGATGTTGGGTCTTTACCAGGCTGTGTCTGTTGATATTGATCAAATTCATGAGCTAACATCTATAGTTCGTGAAGCCAGATGGCAGATTTATGCCGACGGGGTTGTAACGTCTACAGCCTAGAAGAAGAAAATAATGGAGGAATTTTATGGGGCTGAGGCACCCCAGAAAGTAGATGTACAACCACCTGAAGTCGTCAGCATGAAGGGATATGGTAGTAGACTCCCTTCAAGAGTGGAGAAGGCTTTGAAGCTTAAGAGCAGGCCTATGCGTCAATGCAAGAAATGTCAGGAGTGGGGTCACCACAATTCAAGGAATTGCGACAAATTCAAGGAGAAAGAAAAGATGAGGTCCTCAAGAAATTCTGATGTTTGATGCAAGTTTTTTAGTTTTTGTAAGTAATGTTCGTTTAATTCCTTTCTGGAGACCTCTTATATTGCAATGTTAAGTATTTCGAAATTACTGAAGTCATTCATCAATGTTTGAGGCTTTCTGTTTGTCAATATTTTTATGTCATGACTAAAATTTTGGATAATTATGAGGTTACTATTAAATGTTCATGACCTATATATTCATTTAGTATGACACAACAAACTAGATTAATATTTTGGAACATAAAATAATATTTTTATGTCATGACTCTAATTTAATATTATTATGACCCTATGGACCCATATTATTTTATGACGCATAACATTGGTTAGTATGACCCAAAGGCATACCTATAGTTTTAAGTAATTTTTTTTGCATACTTGGATTGTACAAGCGTTATTAATGTGGTTAAAATATGAGCTGAAACACGATTTTGTTTTTTGAATTTGTTACCAGACTCCAAAAATATTCTTCAAACGTACTTCTAATTAGTTTGTTTCATGTAAACATTTATATTCTTCTGTATGTGGCCTTCTGTTTTTCAGTTGTTTTAGCTAATGCTTTCTATTGCTGTATATTTTGACACTGAGTAAACTAACAATTATATGACTCACATACGCAATTTATTATGACCCAGTGTATGGAGTAATGTTAATAGCACCAGTTATCGTCCAACAGACAAAATAGGGACGCACTCAAAGGTCACTGCAATGAAATTTTTTCTCAACTTATAGATGAAACAGTATATAGTTTTGTTTGAAGAGTATCCCTTCAAACAAAATAGGGACGCACTCAAAGGTCATTGCAGTGAAATTTTTTCTCAACTTATAGATGAAACAGTATATAGTTTTGTTTGAAGAGTACATAGATGAAATTTTTTCTCAACTTATTTTTTGCACGAACGGATGTGGTAGTAGACTCCCTTCAAGAGTGGAGAAGGCTTTGAAGCTTAAGAGCAAGCCTATGCGTCAATGCAAGAAATGTCAGGAGTGGGGTCACCACAATTCAAGGAATTGCGACAAATTCAAGGAGAAAGAAAAGATGAGGTCCTCAAGAAATTCTGATGTTTGATGCAAGTTTTTTAGTTTTTGTAAGTAATGTTCGTTTAATTCCTATCTAGAGACCTCTTATATTGCAATGTTAAGTATTTTGAAATTACTGAAGTCATTCATCAATGTTTGAGGCTTTTTATTTGTCAATAGTTTTATGTCATGACTGAAATTTTGGATTATTATGACTAAGGTTACTATTAAATGTTCATGACCTATATATTCATCTAGTATGACACAACAGACTAGATTAATATTTTGGAACATAAAATAATATTTTTATGTCATGACTCTAATTTAATATTATTATGACCCTATGGACCAATATTATTTTTTGGCGCATATCATTGGTTAGTATGACCCAAAGGCATACTTATAGTTTTAAGTAAATTTTTTTGCATGCTTGGATTGTACAAGCGTTATTACTGTGGTAAAAATATGAGCAGAAATGCGGTTTTGTTTTTTGAATTTGTTACCAGACTCCAAAAATATTCTTCAAACGTACTTATAATCGGTTTGTTTCATGTAAACATTTATATTCTTCCTGTATGTGGCCTTCTGTTATTCAGTAGTTTTAGGTAATGCTTTCTATTGTTGTATATTTTGACACTGAGTAAACTAACAATTATATGACTCACATACGCAATGTATTATGACCCAGTGTATGGAGTAATGTTAATAGCATCATTTATCGTTCAACAGACAAAATAGGGAGGCACTCAAAGGTCATTGCAATGAAATTTTTTCTCAACTTGTAGATGAAACAGTATATAGTTTTGTTTGCCATCCACTAGCCGAGTATAACGGAATTAAAAATCAAGGGTCACACTATCCCTAAAGAAACGAACAAAATGATCCACTAATTTAAGCTACGCAATAAACATTTGGAGAGATCCATAGTTTGCTATCATGTTTTCTACGTTGATCTTTTTTTCTTGTTCTCCTTTGCATAATGTTTATAAGCCGCCTCTTTATTCAGTAACGCGCTGTGATTATTTCCTGCCAACATCAACACACGGTTGTATTTAGCTCTTAAATACTGTAGCACACCTTTGTTTTTTGTCGATAGTCCACAATTCCATTGTCCCCCCCTTTCACCCATGTAGACTTCAAGGTGTCTAAGCAAATAAACGCCGCTGTCGTCTACATTGTCTGTTGTTCTCCAACTCATCTTCAACTTCTGAATAGGTACGTTTATCACTGATCTGCATTGATTGTGACAACCAATCCTGGCTAGATACTTACAGAAGAACGTCCTCTGTAAAACATGCAAAGTGTTAGTATCAACAACTATCTAGTAGTACTGTGAGTGCTAATGTGTCATTCATACCAATGCCTCTGGAATACAGCCGTAGGTGAATCGCAAGTCACGGTCTTCTCCATCTTTACAAGCATGAACCAGGTGTTTGCCTCCCCTTTTCAAGGGTTCATCGTACCCTTGCTTCACACTAGTTATTTTCCTCTTCAGCGCGCTCGTCTTGGATGACAGGAAAAACTCGCCTAGGAATACTGACTTGAAATCGGCCCAACTCTCAATGGAGTCGGAGGGCAGGCGCATGAACCAGGTGTTTGCCTCCCCTTTCAAAACGAACGGCAAAGCCTTCAATCTGTAATCATCCTCGGTCGCCCCTGCTGGCCTCCTCTGCGTCCTACAAATCTTACAAAACTCATGAAGGAACTCGTAAGGCCCTTCGTAACTCTTCCCGCAGTATGTAGGCAGAATTTCGATCACATGAGGCTTCACATCACAGGCAGTTTGCCCTGGGGTCACAACTATGGCTTGAGGTGGTTCTCCCTCGGTATGTGCGTTCAGCGTCCCGATCTCAGTATCTTCTTCTCTTTGAGCGGCCATCCTTCTCGGGTTTCCCTCTATCCTTGGTATCTCTTCCGGTATTGGTCCTTCTATGGTGTATTGCTCCTCGTCACTACTCGAACCTAAGTCAGACAAAGCCGTCGACAAGCCGGATCGAGTGGTTACGAGTATAGATCCTCGCTGAAGTATCTTCGGCCTCCACTGGTCAGGAGCCGAACTGCTTCTCATAAACTGAAATAAAAAGAAAGAGAAAAATTATCCACAATATATACGCCAAAGTATCACACACAATAACAATAAATAACGCCATTCATCCCCGCCAACGGCGCCATTTGAAAGAGCAGGTTTGCGTAGGTGTCGTTCAAGCAAGGATGTATCCTACTGATCAGGATGAAACAATCCCCTGCTACGCCTAAACCTGGTATCAATAAATCCTCAACCCTCTTCTACTGGGTAGTATAGTGAAGGTAGGGGTCGAATCCCACAGAGATGAATGCGTTTTTGGAATTGTGGTGATATTCTGGAAAGGTCTGGTTAGCTACCACGCTTGGGTTGAGTCTCTACCTAGGCAAGAAATTGAAGGTGGTATCCTACTGGCTAGGAGGTGTGAGAGGATTATGATGTGCAGCTGTGTACGTGGACATGGTGAAACAGAAAATATTCGAAAGGTACTGGGTTTCTATTTTGGGCTAAATAGAATATCAGAAGGTAGTGGTAGTTGTGGTGACTAGGCTGACAGGTCTGCAGGGTATAACTAAAAGTGAAGGACAAAAAGCAAAAAGCATCTAAAAAGCAAAGTGGTCCCCAACATTGGATATGGACATCATCTTCTTCAACAAACACAAACTAAAATCAGAAAACAAACCAGATTCAGCACCATTAAAACACAGATTAATAACTCATGAACACAGATCTACAATCAAAGATTCCAAATCGAAAATCAAACATCGAAACTGAAATTCCACCTACTGATCAACATGGAAGAAAACTGGAAACACATAACTGCACCTTGCATGAAACAAACCTCTATGAAATAAAAGTAAACAGATTATGCTAACTCGAAGAAATAAACTACGAACTGGAAACACACGATTCGATACTCAAAACGACCAGAAACTCTAGATCTAAGCTAACTAGGCAGAAATAAAGGAGATCGGCGAAGTAAACTGAACAGAAAACAACTTCACAGCATAAACATGTTCGGATCTTCAAAAAAAGTACTTCTAGGCAGTGAAATTCAAAAGCAAACAAAGATCCAGCGTAAGGAAAATCAAGCAATTTAACTACGAAAGCGAAATAAAAGTGTTTTGCCACGCCGGGCGATGGAACTTCTAACTACGATCTTGCTGACTGGATGAGAACGTCTGGAACTCCGGGAACTTCTTGACGACCTTCAAGTGACCATGGCAGTGGCGAGGAATGAGAAACACGAAAGATAATGCTGAAGGAGTGATCTACCGAAGAGAGAGTACTAACTAAGCATAGGAGTTAACTAACTAATTGATCATCATTCTCTCTCCAAGTAGCTTCCTTTTATAGGGAGGCTTGCCCTTGATTTTTAGGGTAAAACCTTGTGGTGAGATGACTTCTTTGCCCTTAATTGTGGTTGATCAGTCCCAGCTATTATTCTTCTCCATCTCGAGCCATTTTTGCATGTATACTGGTCAGTACGTAATCGTCCTGACGCCCTTTTCACCTGAATTATTCCAAAGCTTCCCTACTGACTAGAACACTCAACCTGCACGCTTTGAGCAACTGTTTTGCGAATATAATCAATTGTGCACATCATACTGACCAGTAACCGAGGCCTAGAATACGACTTATCAAACTGCTCACACTTACCTCATGCTTGTCCTCAAGCTTGAAGAACGAAAAAAATAAGTAAGTCGAATTCTAGCCTGGTTACTCCCCTGACCGACTCTACCTAACTGGACTCTATACTACGACGCAAAGAAAAACACATAGACAACACAGAAACGAAAAACACACAAACAAACACAAAAAAGACTAAAACACAAAGATTGGGCTATATTTTCAACCATCCCTCCCCTCGGGATCAGGTGCAATCCGGCTTTAGACAGCCTTGAACTTCTGCCGCCCCCCTTTTCTTCCCAGTCAGTATATCCGTTTGTCAAGATCGCCCAAACTCTCGGCCAAACACTAGGTTCACTCAGTCACTCATACCTTACCAGGAATGTTAGGACTGCATTCTCTCAATATGCTCAACCACAATTGCTTCGGACTTAGATCTCATGTGCAGCTACTGAAGGGCTTAAAGGCTTGTAATGGGACTATTGGTTTGTAATGTCTTGGGTGGATGTTCCTAAGGCTCTAAGGTTCAAAACTTCTACTTTTATTGAAGTGGGAGAACTGTGTGCACTCGGGCT
This sequence comes from Salvia splendens, assembly GCF_004379255.2. Taxonomy (NCBI): domain Eukaryota; kingdom Viridiplantae; phylum Streptophyta; class Magnoliopsida; order Lamiales; family Lamiaceae; genus Salvia; species Salvia splendens. The sequence goes on along the minus strand of NC_056034.1, from coordinate 37,973,570 downwards.
TCTGGTTAGTTGCTTTTCTTAGCTGGTGCTTCTGGCTGGGGTCTCCAACTGGTCAGTGGCTTCTTGTGGCTTCGCCACCCTTATACCTTCTTCATTTTTTGTGGCCGAGTTTTTTTCTGACCATTTTCTTCATATTCTTTCTTCTTCTCTTTTTTTTCTTTTTTTTTCTTTTTCCCCTGTGGCTTCGCCACCCTTATACCTTCTTTTTGGGCCTGGGATGACTCCCTGGTCGATTTTCTTCCAAACTTTCTTGCCCAGCTGGTCTCTGCCTTCTTGTACACCTTTCTGGCCAGTAAGCTCCATTCGTCTCATGCCTTGCGCACACAGTTCCAGTGGCTAGGGTGTATATGGGGGGCATATATGGTTGGGAGAGAAGGGTTTTAAAGGTGGGATTTTTTTTTATTTTTTATTTTAGGGGAGGTTTCCTACTGCCTTCAGTGTTGCTACCCGTGGTCACTTCACCCTAGGCAATTTGTGGTAGCCACTCTTTTCTTTTCTAAACATGTGGAAAGTGGTTCCACTTAAGCTTATAACTCACATTTGAAGAGGGCTTTCGTGTTTGGCTCTAAGTATGGGCTTTTCTCTCGTACTCACATCATCTATCCTGGCTAGGAGGTACTAAGGGGGGTGGTTTCTGTTTTCCAGCATGTCTTATTTCCCTCAATTCCCCTCACCGTCAGCTCAAGACAGTTGAGTTTTAAGCCCAATCAACACACAAAATAAAAAAAAAACTATACCTAACAGGACACTAACACAAGCACAAACACAGACCACACATATACATATTCATCATACTGGTCATTGCGTCCCCCCTCCCACGTCACAAGTGTCTGCCCTCAGATTAGGCTGTGAAGTGGAAAAGGTAATGGCCAGTATGGTGGACACAGACAAACAGACAAAAACAACATATTAAAACTAAAACTTCTCACACTTAGACTATGGAATAGGCTAAGTGGGAGAGTTTGAAAACCTAAACAGAAACCAACAAACAAAACACACATATATACAAAACTCCTCACACTTAGGCCATGCAAAGGGCTAAGTGTGAGTCAACATGCTTACGAAAAACAATAAACAAGTAAACACAGAAAACATGCGCCAAAGAGACAAACCCTTTACTTCTCACGCTTAGACTATTAAATAGGCTAAGTGTTAGAAATGGGGTTTGCGCACAAACACAAATTATTCTACCTATAAAAACAATTAAAGTACGAAAAACTAAAAACTGAAAATAAAAAGAAAACTAACTGGTCAGGTGGGGTGGTGGTCACTTGTTCCTCCTGCTCCTTCGCGGGGCAGGTTGTGGTGCAGGTGGTTCTTCCGGTTGTTCCTCCTCATTCTCGGATTGCTTGTTCCCAGATTCTGCCGACTCTTCAGCATCTCCTTCCTCTTGTTCCGCCTCTTGTTTCTGCTCTGCTTCTTTCGTCTCGGTTAATACCTCCTCTGATACTCGTGGTTCATTAGTTCGGCCTCCATGGCCACTCGATCCAACATCTTCCTCTTGTCTTCCTTGTGCTAACATCATCAGTATCTCGTCTATCACGGACGTTATCCTGGTCATTTCTGCTATCATCCGGTGGTTTTCCTCTCATAGCCTGGTAACAATCGTCTCCAAAGCCTCTTGCTTCTGACTCAGCCTCGTCTGTCCTGCAGACTCCTTCAGGATCCCTTCCATTACTGATGCTAACCGTGTCATTTCTGATCTCATCTGTCTGTTTTCCTCCGCTATCTCGTCCACAGCCTTCTCTAGCCTTTCATGTTTCTGCTCCTAATCTTGTGTTCCCGGATGTGCTGCAGATCTCCCAGTCGGTATAGCTTCTTCTCCCATTGCGTAGAAATGTGGTACGCCATGCCTCATGTAAACGTTGTTCGTTCGGACGAACAAAGGTGTATCAAAAAGACCAGGAGGATCCACCATGATCTGGTCGGATAAGTCTTCGGCCTCCGTGATGATGATGTTGTTTCTGACGAACACTCCCAAGATATGGCAGAGAGTGAGGTTCCTCGCTGGGTGGGTGGCAATTAGATGGCATTGGTAGGCGGTCCAAAAACCCAGATGCAGCTTCCTTCCATGCTTGGCGCACCGGAGAAGATATAACTCCGTCATCGATGTCCTAACAGCGGAGTTCGATTGCCCCAACAAATTGAAATCCAGGTAAAGCTGGACTAGGCGTAGGATTGGGTTGTTGAAATGAACGGAGCGGGAAATAGTGGACTGGAATTGCCCTGCATCAGGGTAAGTAAGTTCTTCCCAGGCTTCCTGGGGCTCAAATTCCACATGTTTGCGGGGAATTCCCCGCTCCCTACTTCTCCACTGAGGCCCTATGGCCTCTTTTAAACTGCACATTCCCAGACGCACGGTCCACTCAATCAAGCTCATCCGTATCTCTCCGCCAAACAACCTAAAACTGATACATTCCTCATCTAGATCAGTGGTGACCTTAAACCTAAAGGTCGTGAAAAACTCCTTCGCTAATCTAACCGTGACACTCAGATCCCCATTCTCCAACAACCACTCAAAACCTAACGCGTGCAAATAAGAGAGAAACTGCTCGCGGGCACCCAACTCATCTAAAGAAGGAATATGAAGTACCTTTACGCTCTTCACCTGCTTACTCCCTTCATCCTTGCTATCGAAAACTTTCTGTAGCTCCTTCGAGTCGAAAAGCTTCATCTCCTCCACCAGATCATCAGTAAGGTCCACTGTCCAGCGCTGGTACCTCAGTCTCTCTACCGGTGGGTGGACTAACTCCCGATGATCATCCAGAAGCTGTTGTTCGGCGTACTCCTCATCCTCCAAAGAGATATCGCTGTCGGAGGCTGATTCCTCGCTGGCCGCGTATTCGCTATCACTTTGCTCCCTCCGGTGTTCCTGGACTCGCTGAACTGACTCAGTAATGACTATGCCAGTGTTCACTGTACGTGGCTTCTTGTTGCTGGGCTTCTTCTTCATAGGGGTCTTCCCCTTTCGTTTTCTCTCTTCACGGTATCTAACTTCCTCTCCGTCATCATTGTCTTTCTCTTCTTCGGGTTCCTTCTCAGCTTGTGTCGAAAGTGGATCCTGGGTGGTAGGACTGGTCTCCTTGTGGCCTACTGACCTGGATGCGAGGTCCAGACCCTCAGCCATCCAGTCAGCCTCTTCACCTTGGCCACTCAGTGCTGGAGAGACCGCTTCGGTTTCCATTGTAGTATCCTCTAGGTTAGTAACAGGTAAAGACTCCTCCCCAGGTTTTGTGGGAGTGGTCCTCTCTTCTTCACTCAAGATCTCCACGGGATCTGCCTCTGTGTTCGGCTTCACCTTACTAGCTGCCCACTTCCCTAAGCATCGTTGAGATACCCTTTGCGGTGTCTAGCCTTAGGTTCGCCCTTCAACACCAACTTTCTCTTGATGGCCTTAGGTTTTGTCACCGGAGGTGCCACTGGGTTGGGTACTTCTGGTCTTGCTTCTGTTTCTTTTGCTTTCGTTTCCTGTGCTTCAATAGATGTATCACCCCTCTCTGCTTCTGGCTGGGGTGATTCCGGCATAATCTCTTCTTCCCTAGCTTGGTTTTCCGAGCGGTTTTCTTCTTCGGCTTCTTCACTCTCTCCTACTTCTCGTGATGCGAGGTCTAGTCCCTCAGCCACCACGGCAGTGTCATCTCCCATCCGATTGACATCATCTAAAATAGCCTGAAATTCCTCATCGGTCATTAGGCCTTGCTTCTTGGCTGATTCGTTCAGATCTATCTCCTCCATTGCCACCTTTCGGGGAACGACTTCCGCCGTCAGCGTTTTCTCCGATTACTCTCTCTTGTCTCCCGATTTGACCAAAACCGGCCAGCGCCGCCGACCAATCCCTATTAGGGTCCTGCTGTAGAAGAAACGCCGCCATTGCTTCTAAGGAGACCATTGTTGGCGCTTGAGGAGTCGGCTCTGAAGTTTGCGGTTGTGGTTGTGGGCTCGGTGGCCGTTTTTTCCGCGGCGGTGGTTGTGGGCTCGGTGGCCGTTCTTCCCTGCGGGTTGAAGTGGGTTTGATTTTTGTTGCACGTGATTTCTTTCCCATGTCTTAGATCTATGAGATTCCGGGTATAATGTGGGGGTTGGTGTTTGTGGAGTTTTGGAGTTTAATTTCTGGGCGAGATGGAAGAAAATTTTTTAAAAGTGAAAGTGAAAATGAGGGTTTGTGAAGGAGAAGGGTGAAGACGGTATGGTTAAATGAGGGAGAGAGAGAGCAGTTGTGGGTAGTTGTAACGGCTATGGGAGGTATCCGGTCGCGTCGTTTCAAAGGAGAGACGGTTGAGAATGCCAGCTCCTGATTGGCTGGCGTGTCTCCTCTCTCTGCTCACGCGCCTCTTCCAGCCGCTACCACCCTGCAAAAGCTGCACAAACCTTAATTCAAATTTTCGTCCTCTCCATAGTTCCCCCTATACTTGCCTAATAAGGAAAATAATTCAAATGGACACTTAAATAAAAATTGAAATAGCACCAAATAAGCAATCTAGTGGTCAATGCATACTTCAAAATAATAATTAAGGCCCGAAAATATTTTTGGGTTTTCTAAACATTAACATGCAAAGGTTTAAATCAATTAACTACCACATATTCACAATATTTACATCTTTTCCTAGGCAATTTAGAATTCTACTTGGCCAGTAAGTGTAGACTTTCAAAAGAATTGGCCCAGTGGAATTCTAAATTCCTATCCTACTGGTCAGTATGTGGCCAAGGTACGTGGTTGTAATGGAATTTCATCTACTACAGCCACATCACTGTTGTCTCTAAATACCTTGAGCCTATGCCCATTCACAATAAAAGGTTCAGAGTTAGGAAAACTCCCTGAAATTTCTACTGCTCCATTGGAGAGGAGTGAGTTGATGACATAAGGCCTTGTCCATTTCGATTTGAGTTTCCCAGGCATGAGCTTCAACCTTGACTGGAAGAGTAGTACTTTCTGGCCTACATAGAGCTCCTTGGTTCTCAGATTTCTATCATGCCACAATTTAGTTCGCTCCTTGTACCACATGGCGGAATCGAACGACTCCAATCTAAGTTCCTCAAGCTCCTGCAGCTGCAGCTTCCTTTCCTCTTCACAGGCTGTAGCATCCATATTCACTTCCTGTACTGCCCAGTATACCCGGTGTTCAATTCCAACCAGTAAATGGCACATCTTCCCAAAAACGATCCGATACGGGGACATCCCTATGGGGTCTTGTAGGCTGTTCGGTATGCCCAGAGAGCATCTTCTAACCTCACACTCCAATCCTTCCTAGAAGGATTTACAGTATTCTCCAGAATCTTCTTGATCTCGCGGTTAGAAATCTCCGCCTGACCGTTAGCTTGCGTATGGTAGGGACTCGAAAGTCTGTGGTGCACACCGTATTTTTTCATTAAGGCCTCAATCGTGCGATTATAGAAGTGTGTACCTTGATCAGATATGATCGCCCTCGGAACTCCGAACCGACTGAAGATATGACTCTTTAAGAACTTGGCCACCTCCTTTGCTTCACAAGTGCTCGTGGCCTTGGCTTCTATCCATTTGGAGACGTAATCCACCGCGACTAAGATATACAAATTGCCATAGGATGAAGGAAACGGACCCATGAAGTCCATTCCCCAAATGACGAACAATTCACATACAATTACCGGAACCTGGGGCATCTCGTCTTTCGCAGATATCCCACCGGTCAGTTGACAGCGCTCACAACTTCTGCAGAACTCGTACGCATCCTTGTTGAGGGTTGGCCAATAGAAGCCGCTATCCAAAATCTTCCTTGCCGTCTTCTTGGATCCGAAATGCCCTCCACATGCTAACGAGTGGCAATGGATCAAAACGTCTCTTTGCTCCCAGTCAGGAACGCACCTTCTTATCACTTGATCGGACCCCACTCTCCACAGATAGGGGTCGTCCCAAAAGTAGTATTTTGCCTAACTCTTGATCTTCATTCTTTGGGCCTTAGTAATACTCGGCATTTCTGGAAGTTCTCCAGTCACCAGGTAGTTGGCTAAGTCTGCATACCATGGTTCTTGCCCTACCTTCTCCTTTCCTTTTCTTGTATCATACTGGCCAGTAAGCTTCATCACTCCTTTCCAGTCAATCTTTCTGACCTCAAAAATTACCTCGCATAAATGCTCCTCTGGAAACTTGTTGTGCACCTCTTCGCTATTTCCATCTTGCACTATTCTACTCAAATGGTCCGCCACCTTATTCTCGACTCCTCTCTTATCTTCCACCGCCCAATCAAATTCTTGTAACAAGAGGACCCATCGGATCAAACGGGGTTTGGACTCCTTCTTGGCAATCAGATACTTAATCGCTGTGTAATCAGTATAAACGATGACCTTGGATCCCAACAAATATGGCCGGAACTTCTAGAAAGAATACACCACTGCCAACATCTCTTTTCAGTGGTATCGTAATTCCGCTGGGCTTGATTCAGAGTCTTAGAGGCATAAAAAATTACGTACCTCTTCCCATCGATCTTCTGACCCAGTACGGCTCCCACTGCATAATCGCTGGCATCGCACATTACTTCGAAAGGGTAGTCCCAGTTAGGAGCCCGTGTGATAGGTGCGGATATCAGCTTTTCCTTGATAAGGTTTAAAGCGGCCTTGCATTGCTCATCAAAAACGAACTCCACTTCATTATGAAGAAGTTGGGTAAGGGGTTGGGCGATCTTGGAGAAATCCTTGATAAATCTTCGATAATCCCCTTCTGATCAGTAGGGAATGGTAATTTGGATATAACATCCACCTTGGCTCGATCCACCTGGATACCTCTTTCTGAGACCACGTGTCCTAAAACTATCCCTTCGGTGACCATAAAATGGCACTTCTCAAAATTCAAAACCAGACTTTTTGCTTGACACCTTTCTAGAACTACGTCCAAATGATGAAGGCATGAGTCGAAAGAGTCTCCGTAGACCGTGAAGTCATCCATGAATATCTCTATACAGTCCTTAATCAGATCGGAGAATATGCTCATCATACATCGTTGAAACGTACCTGGAGCGTTACATAAGCCGAAAGGCATGCGCCTGTATGCATAGGTTCCGAATGGGCAAGTGAAGGTGCTCTTATCCTGGTCTTCAGGATCTACGTAAATTTGGAAGTAACCGCTGTACCTATCTAGAAAACAGAAGTACTTTTCCCAGCTAATCTCTCCAACATTTGGTCGATGAAAGGCAAGGGAAAATGGTCCTTCCTGGTCGCATTATTCAGCTTACGGTAATCGATGCACATTCGCCAACCCGTGACCAGCCTCGTTGGGATCAGCTCATTCCTCTCATTTTGAATGACTTGGATTCCCGACTTCTTTGGGACCATGTGGATCGGGCTGACCCACTCACTATCTGGCACTGAATAGATAATCCCTAGCGACAACAATTTCAAGATTTCCTCCAATATTTCTTCTCGCATGTTGGGGTTTACCTTTCTTTGGGCATCTCGATGTGCCTTTGCTCCCTCTTCCAGCCTGATGTGGTGCATGCATACATCGGGACTTATTCCCACTAAATCTGTAAGGCTCCATCCAATTGCTTTCTTGTTCTTACTCAACACAGTCAGTAGCCTTGCCTCCTGTTCCTTTGTAAGGCTGCTGCTGATGATCACCGGATATGAGTTCTCCTCTCCGAGGAAGGCATACTTCAAATTCGATGGCAATTTCTTCAGCTCAACTTGGGGTGGAAGCGTGTCTTCGGGTAGAGGGTTTTTCTCAGCCTCTCCTTCTTTCTCTATTTCTCCCTCTGAAGATTCCTCTATACTGACTGGTAGCTTGGCCCCTGTGGCTCCAATAAATTCTGATTTCTGGCAGAAGTCCTTAATTGCTCCCTCTATCTCTTCATCAGTCAACTCTTGGCTACTGATCAGATCACACCATGCAGCAGCTTCTATGTCCGCCTGCTCATAAACATCTAAAGCTTGGAGCTTCTCCTGCAATAGTTCGGTCTCAAGGAAATCTTGGACTAGGGGGTCAATCACATCAACATAGCACAAGTTTTCAGAATCAATAGGTTTCTTCATGGCCTCATTGATATCAAAAGTAGATTTCTCTCCATGGAAATCAATGCAAATTGTCCCCTCGGCCATGTCTACTATTGTCTTGGCCGTTCTAAAAAATGGTCTTCCTAACAATATGCCACTAGATTCCCTAGCCTCGGACTCACTCATTTTGATCACATAGAAGTCAGCAGGGTAAGTAAAATCATGCACTCTAACCAACACATTTTCTAGAACACCCTCAGGACTTATGCATGACCTATCAGCCAGTTGGATCAACACTCTAGTGCTCGACAATCTAACTCCCTTCAATCGGTTATAGATTGACAAAGGCATGACATTAATAGAAGCTCCAAGATCACACATTGCATGCTCGACTTTCACATCCCCTATAGTTATGGGTAGAGTGAACATACCTGGATCGGCCCTCTTGGGCGGTAGCTTCTCCTGCACAATTGCAGACGCGATCCCTTCTACCATGATCTTCCCATCCTCTTGGGCTTTCCCGGCTATGAATTCCTTAATGAACTTCCCAAGTGGGGGTAGTTTCACGGATTGGAGGAATGGTATGGTGACATCCAATTTCCCAAAAATCGACAAGTAGTCCACCGGGTTCTCCTTCTTCTTTTTTGTAACAAAGCGGAAAGGGAATGGTCTCTCCCCCTTTTTCTCCTCTACCGGTCCCTCAGCAACCTTCTTGGAATCTTCTTTGGGCAAATTCTGGGTCTGAGCCTCCGTTCTGAATTCTATCTCTTGACTGGGTTCCTTCCTGACCAGTACGCTCTCGGGTTCACCTCCTCCACATGGCGTCTCCCCCAAGAGAAATGGGTCCTGCTTCCGAGGCATGGATCTCTTAAGCTCTTCCACTGAGATGGTGTCACCCCTATCTTCGTTCCACTCGGCTCTCCACTTGGTTGTTTCGGTCGAGGTCCATCATAAGTAGTTCCTGACCTCAATGTAACCTTACTCACATTCGCATTTTCGGGTATTTGGACTGTAGACGGGAGTTTCCCTGCATTTCCTCTTATTTTACCCATAAAACTGGCCAGTTGGGCCAACTGCTTATTCATCATATCCATGTTCGCTTTATGTTCCTTCTGGGCATTTTGCATCCCCTGCACTTCTTCGTTGTGGGATTGCAACTCGCCCTTGATACCTTGCTGTGATGCGAGCAGTTCTCACATCATGTCCTCCATGGATCTCCTTGACCTGTTAGGGTATTGTGACTGATTTGGGCCTAGGTGTTGGCTGTACTGGGAACTTTGGTTGGGCTAGAAATTTTGGAAGTTTTGCTGGTTCTGGTTAGGTGGGTACTAGTTATACTGGCCAGGAGGGTTGTACTGGTCCTGGTGATATTGGTTCTGATTTTGGTTTTGGAACTGATTTTGGTTCTGATGGTGCTGAGGTGCTTGATTCGGCTGATTTTGATAATTTTGGATGTTTCTCTGGTGGGGTGGTACATAAACAGGATTTTGGTTTGGGATTGTTGGTTCCTTCCTGACCAGTTGAACTGGTGGTCCGGGTTTGCTGGTCCACGATTGGGGTTTTGGTTTTGGTGGGGGTTATATTGGTTCTGACCTTGACCTTAGTTTTGATTTTGGTTCCCATCTCCCCATCGAAAGTTTGGGTGATCCCTCCATGGTGCGTCCCGTTGTCTCCCCTGGATCCAATTCCGATTTGAGTTAAAATACCCGGCAGCATTAGCCTGTTCCATACTGACCAAGTTGTTTGGCTGATCATAGCTCGGTCCTTGGTTTCCCTGTTCTGCACCCTTGCAGTTCCCAACTGGGGAAACCGGCGGTGTATTCTTCTCGGTTGCGCTCAGGAGTGACTTCTTCAGCTCATCCATCTTCAAATCCATCTTCTGTTCAAGCTTCTGCTCCTGGTCAGTAGACGAGGCACTTGCAACCCTTTCTCGGTTGTATCCATCCCTTGAATGGTCATACTCCTTCTTCGTACTCAGTAGCTTCCTTAGGACCCTCTTTGCTTCGCTGACATGGTGTGAAGCTTCCTCCCGACGATGAATTGGCCAGGTCCTTGGTTGTTATGTTCATCTCCTCATAGAAAGTGTGATGTATCTCAATGTCTGTCATGCGATGATTGGGACATGCATCTAAAAGGCTCATATACCTCGCCCAATAATCGCTCAAGGGTTCATCGTACCCTTGCTTCACACTAGTTATTTTCCTCTTCAGCGCGCTCGTCTTGGATGACAGGAAAAACTCGCCTAGGAATACTGACTTGAAATCGGCCCAACTCTCAATGGAGTCGGAGGGCAGGCGCATGAACCAGGTGTTTGCCTCCCCTTTCAAAACGAACGGCAAAGCCTTCAATCTGTAATCATCCTCGGTCGCCCCTGCTGGCCTCCTCTGCGTCCTACAAATCTTACAAAACTCATGAAGGAACTCGTAAGGCCCTTCGTAACTCTTCCCGCAGTATGTAGGCAGAATTTCGATCACATGAGGCTTCACATCACAGGCAGTTTGCCCTGGGGTCACAACTATGGCTTGAGGTGGTTCTCCCTCGGTATGTGCGTTCAGCGTCCCGATCTCAGTATCTTCTTCTCTTTGAGCGGCCATCCTTCTCGGGTTTCCCTCTATCCTTGGTATCTCTTCCGGTATTGGTCCTTCTATGGTGTATTGCTCCTCGTCACTACTCGAACCTAAGTCAGACAAAGCCGTCGACAAGCCGGATCGAGTGGTTACGAGTATAGATCCTCGCTGAAGTATCTTCGGCCTCCACTGGTCAGGAGCCGAACTGCTTCTCATAAACTGAAATAAAAAGAAAGAGAAAAATTATCCACAATATATACGCCAAAGTATCACACACAATAACAATAAATAACGCCATTCATCCCCGCCAACGGCGCCATTTGAAAGAGCAGGTTTGCGTAGGTGTCGTTCAAGCAAGGATGTATCCTACTGATCAGGATGAAACAATCCCCTGCTACGCCTAAACCTGGTATCAATAAATCCTCAACCCTCTTCTACTGGGTAGTATAGTGAAGGTAGGGGTCGAATCCCACAGAGATGAATGCGTTTTTGGAATTGTGGTGATATTCTGGAAAGGTCTGGTTAGCTACCACGCTTGGGTTGAGTCTCTACCTAGGCAAGAAATTGAAGGTGGTATCCTACTGGCTAGGAGGTGTGAGAGGATTATGATGTGCAGCTGTGTACGTGGACATGGTGAAACAGAAAATATTCGAAAGGTACTGGGTTTCTATTTTGGGCTAAATAGAATATCAGAAGGTAGTGGTAGTTGTGGTGACTAGGCTGACAGGTCTGCAGGGTATAACTAAAAGTGAAGGACAAAAAGCAAAAAGCATCTAAAAAGCAAAGTGGTCCCCAACATTGGATATGGACATCATCTTCTTCAACAAACACAAACTAAAATCAGAAAACAAACCAGATTCAGCACCATTAAAACACAGATTAATAACTCATGAACACAGATCTACAATCAAAGATTCCAAATCGAAAATCAAACATCGAAACTGAAATTCCACCTACTGATCAACATGGAAGAAAACTGGAAACACATAACTGCACCTTGCATGAAACAAACCTCTATGAAATAAAAGTAAACAGATTATGCTAACTCGAAGAAATAAACTACGAACTGGAAACACACGATTCGATACTCAAAACGACCAGAAACTCTAGATCTAAGCTAACTAGGCAGAAGGAAAGGAGATCGGCGAAGTAAACTGAACAGAAAACAACTTCATAGCATAAAACATGTTCGGATCTTCAAAAAAAGTACTTCTAGGCAGTGAAATTCAAAAGCAAACAAAGATCTAGCGTAAGGAAAATCAAGCAATTTAACTACGAAAGCGAAATAAAAGTGTTTTGCCACGCCGGGCGATGGAACTTCTAACTACAATCTTGCTGACTGGATGAGAACGTCTGGAACTCCGGGAACTTCTTGACGACCTTCAATTGACCATGGCAGTGGCGAGGAATGAGAAACACGAAAGATAATGCTGAAGGAGTGATCTACCGAAGAGAGATTGCTAACTAAGCATAGGAGTTAACTAACTAATTGATCATCATTCTCTCTCCAAGTGGCTTCCTTTTATAGGGATGCTTGCCCTTGATTTTTAGGGTAAAACCTTGTGGTGAGATGACTTCTTTGAATCAGATAAATGAAAAGTTGAAGAGCAATACCAGCAAATTGGACCATTGAACTCATTAACGGCGCACATTGTGACTCAATTTGTGAATCCAATATGTACCTAATTTCTACGTATAAAAACCTCAAATAGTGCTTATACCACATTACTCTGTGCCCTAATCGCGGCGGCGACTTCATCCAGTATTCCAAATTGGAATGCAATACAGTTTAAAATTCAAAAATCATTCGTCAAATGCGAGTCATCTGTAGAAAAAGTTCTCATGGTATTCGGCTGAAATTGATTGGAACTGGTAATTGCCCTAGCAATCTAACTCGCGAAAACATTAAAAAAACACCGAAATCGGCCAAAAGAGAAAAGTTTAGCGCAAAGCTGAGGCTCGATGCCAGTGGCCTCGCGGATCAAAATGGGGAGCTTAGGGTTTTTTGTCTTCAGATCCTTGTAATTGTTCTCGATGAAAGCTCTGGTCAAACAAAGATGAAGCGCACACAATCAATTAGAATACATGACCAAACAAATGTGCTTGACAAAATAGAATTGAGAATGGATTGGCAAAAACCTAGTGGAAGAGCTGGAAGCCGAATTAGGAGCGAATAAGATGCGAAGCTCCTTCAAATTTCGAGAAAGCTGTCCCCTCCACGCCATTGTTGAAACCTCTCTGTACTTCGGTTCGGCTGTATGTTCCTCGTGTCCGTGTGACTGGTTACGGAATGGTAAATTAGTAGATCTCGCAATTAGTCCTTCTACTTTTATGAATTCACATAGTCCACAAAGTTTTGTGCAATTTAGATATTGAGCCCTAAATAGCTCGGACCTCGGAGAATAATAGTAGGAGGAATTTAATTAAAATACCATTAAATTAGCGAAAAGATAATAAAATAGCAAGAGATAACGAAGATTAATTTTTTTTATATATATAGAAAATGATTATTTTAATTTTGTATCTCTCAAAAGGAATATGAATCAATTAATTCAGAACAAAAAGAATACAATTATAATAACTATTTTTTGTACATACCTACAAATCAGTAAAAGTATCATTGTATCAACTCAGAGTATCATTCTATCTGGCAAAACTATCATTTTATGCAATAAACCTAACATCGAACTGAGAGAGAGTGAAAGAATGGAGCGAAATTCAGAAATTAAATGAGGGAAATGACATATTTACCCTCTGTGCCTTTTTTATGAAGTAAATCTAAATTTGAATATCACCATAGATGTAAGATCCCTTAATAAATTGCTCGACTCGATTAGAGATTCCCACGCAATGTGTGGAACAGTGGAAGTACCTCCCAAAGTTCACTCGGTAACAATATGATATCAATCGCCATGAAGATTGAATGCCAAAGTGATTGCAAAATTTCTAGGCTAATTATGGTTATGTATTTTTCTTTTTTATTTTAATTAAGTTAGGATTTTGTGGAATTTGAATAAATTAGGACTCAATTAGAAATTGATTGAATTAATTAGAACAAATTCAGTAGGATTATTATCTTTTACGCTCCTATATAATCTAATTGATTGAATTAATTAGAACAAATTTAGTAGGATTATTATCTTTTACACTCGTATATATTCCATGGGGAATTTGAAGAATGTAATCAGAGAGATAGAGATTAAAGTATAAGAATATTTATATTCTTATGTGACCTATGTATCTATTGGTTTAATATTAAAGTTTAAGTTCATAATATTAAAGTTAAAAGGGATTCTAATATTAAAGACGATACCGTGATGGATAGGTTTTTATTAATGAATTAGAATCGGGTGTGTTGATAACCCTCCTCTCTTACCTATATTTGAGATAATTTAATGTTATATATATATATATATATATATATATATATATATATATATATATATATATATATATATATATAGGGGTGCGTTATAATGATAACCCCCAATTTGTGTAATAACCCTATAACCAAATCTGGACCACACATATTTTCTAATCATGTGGTTCAGATTCATACTTAGCTTTCCTTCATAAAAAAGGCGCGCAGAGGGTAAATATGTCATTTCCATCATTTAATTTCTGAATTTCGCTTATGATAAAATGATAACATGATAAAATGATAAAATGATACTCACAACAGATAAAATGATACTTCAGACCTATAAAATGACAAAATGATACTTGCAGCAGATAAAATGATACTTCAGACCTATAAAATGACAAAATGATACTTGCAGCAGATAAAATGATACTTCTGACTGATAAAATGATAATCTTGGGTGAATTAGGGCAACTGAATTTGTGTGATAACCCTATAACTAAATCTCCAATGTTGAAGATTTGCCACAGTTACTATTTAAGCAAAAAAGAAATCATCCATTAGGTATTGCTAAAATGTCTTTGACAAAATTATGCTCAGTTATTGCTAAAATGTCTTTCTATAATTTACCAAATTATGCTCATTTATGAGACCAAAAAGGTTAAATCTTCGTATTTTTGTAGGGAGCAAGATATGCTTATGTATCATTCAGTCAAACGCACAAAATTAAATAAATCTTGAGCATTTCTTTACAGAAAAGTAGCAAAATATTTCCACTTAAATACTTGAAAACATCCATTATGGAGTTGAGTTCATAATAAAACGCAGATTACACAACAGAACCAAATAAAACCTGTGTAAAATGCAGAAGCCTTCCCCTTTCACAACTTGAATTTACAATTCAAATCTTAGTTCAATATTCACATGTTCAGAGTATCATTTTATCTGGCAAAACTATCATTTTATGTACATACCTACAAATCAGTAAAAGTATCATTGTATCAACTCAGAGTATCATTCTATCCGACAAAACTATCATTTTATGTACATTCCTACAAATCAGTAAAAGTATCATTGTATCAACTCAGAGTATCATTCTATCCGGAAAAACTATCATTTTATGTATATACCTACAAATCAGTAAAAGTATCATTGTATCTCAGAGTATCATTCTATCCGGCAAAAGTATCATTGTATCAACTCAGAGTATCATTCTATCCGGCAAAACTATCATTTTATGTACATACCTACAAATCAGTAAAAGTATCATTGTATCAACTCATAGTATCATTCTATCTGGCAAAACTATCATTTTATGCAATAAACCTAACATCGAACTGAGAGAGAGTGAAAGAATGGAGCGAAATTCAGAAATTAAATGAGGGAAATGACATATTTACCCTCTGTGCCTTTTTTATGAAGTAAATCTAAATTTGAATATCAGCCACAAGATTAGAAAATATGTGTGGTTCAGATTTGGTTATAGAGTTATTACGTGATTTGGGGGTTATTATATGATCACAACTCTATATATATATATATATATAGAGAGAGAGAGAGTTGTGATCAATGTCGAACCAATTTTAAAGACCGAACTAGAGACTAAATCTGGGCCATTAGATCTAGTTTTTTTGATGAGATGTGCTGCTGTGTAAATTTTTCGGTCTTCATTACAATCTCATTTTACTTCATTGTATAGGTTTATTACTTCATTCCGTACGTAATACCTTGAAACTACAACATGTTTTTACTTTCTTCCAGTAGGTTTTGAAATGATTCAACATATGTTTCATTTGAATTCATTGACCTGAGTTTTTGCTTTATTTACATTAAAAAATGCAATTTATTCAAGTGCGTTTATTACTTCATTCAGAAACGTTATTACTTCATTGGATAAGGTTTTTACTTCATTCCAGTAGGACTTCAAATGCTTCTACACATACTTCATTCTAATAATTTATTGCATCATTCCATGTGTTTATTACACCATATCAGCGTTGTGGCGGTGGTGATAGATATTGTAGAGAGAAAGAACGGCACGCGACGGCGAAACCGCATTTACGTACTGGAATGAAGTAATAATCCTACTGGAATGAAGTAAAAACCTACTGGAATGAAGTTAAATCTTCGTAACATGTTAGTATGACTTATTTACCTTCGGATGAATTAAAATAGGCTCGTGATGAAGGCGAAAATAATTGATAAATTTGTGTCTCTCATCCATAAAAAACTAGATCTAAGAACCCTAATTTGGTATGGTTCGGTAGTTCGGTCTTTAAGAGTGGATTTGTGAATAATGGGACTCTATATATAAATATATATAGGGTTTAATCTGTGCAAAACTAGAATTAAATACAGAAATGCAGAACAATATCATGCGTAGGGCATGTTTAGGTCATTGTTAGTTTATGTTTAGGTCATACTAACAAAGCATGACCTAAAATGATCTTAACATGACATTAAACTCAAATTTTATAATATGACCTAAAACTACTTAATTATGACATTCCGTGTTTTTGGTTAATTATTGACCATTATGTGTTTCCTGTTTTCTTCCATGTTGATCAGTAGGCGGAATTCCAGTTTCGATGTTTGATTTTCGATTTGGAATCTTTGATTGTAGATTTGGGCAGCATTTTTTGATTTAAACACATACTTGTTTTGATCATCTCCCAGGGTCTTCATCTACCAAAGGAAGCCCTTAAGTATAAAAATACAGACCAATATTGGACCGTACGATCTGGTTCTGAACGGCCACGATTTGAGCTTGTCAACGATTTTTATGGGTCATAATAAGGTCAATTTGAGGCATACAAGGGTAATTTGGGTATAGAAAAAGTAATGAAACCGCCGTTTCATTTTTAATCGCGGAATTCTTGGGATCATTACTCCACATGCCATCAACCTGATTCTTCGGCTCCCGCTCCATTGAATTCACCTCTCTCCCCAAAATATTCACTCAAAAACAAAAACCCTAGGCACTATATCACCCACAAAATTTGGGCATCCGAATCGCCAAAAATCTACAAAACTCCAACAATTCATCGTATCGACCACAGATTCATAGAGTCCTTCACATAAACCCACAAAAATCGGTTCATCCCAGTAAAACCTATCCCGTTTGTTGAAGGCGACGAACAAAGGGAGCCAACAATCAAATTCAACAATGGTGAATACTAGAGCATCTGGATCTTCAACTCATAACGGAAAAGGTTAGTTCTATGTTGTAACCCATGACCTACATCCCACAAAATCAATCAAAATTTTAACTTCGTTTTTTTGTTGACTGATAAGTCGTATTCTGGGCCTCGGTTACTGGTCAGTATGATGTGCACAATTGATTATATTCGCAAAACAGTTGCTCAAAGCGTGCAGGTTGAGTGTTCTAGTCAGTAGGGAAGCTTTGGAATAATTCAGGTGAAAAGGGCGTCAGGACGATTACGTACTGACCAGTATACATGCAAAAATGGCTCGAGATGGAGAAGAAGAATAGCTAGGACTGATCAACCACAATTAAGGGCAAAGAAGTCATCTCACCACAAGGTTTTACCCTAAAAATCAAGGGCAAGCCTCCCTATAAAAGGAAGCCACTTGGAGAGAGAATGATGATCAATTAGTTAGTTAACTCCTATGCTTAGTTAGCAATCTCTCTTCGGTAGATCACTCCTTCAGCATTATCTTTCGTGTTTCTCATTCCTCGCCACTGCCATGGTCACTTGAAGGTCGTCAAGAAGTTCCCGGAGTTCCAGACGTTCTCATCCAGTCAGCAAGATCGTAGTTAGAAGTTCCATCGCCCGGCGTGGAAAAACACTTTTATTTCGCTTTCGTAGTTAAATTGCTTGATTTTCCTTACGCTAGATCTTTGTTTGCTTTTGAATTTCACTGCCTAGAAGTACTTTGTTTCGCTTCAGTTTACTTCGCCGATCTCCTTTCCTTCTGCCTAGTTAGCTTAGATCTAGAGTTTCTGGTCGTTTTGAGTATCGAATCGTGTGTTTCCAGTTCGTAGTTTATTTCTTCGAGTTAGCATAATCTGTTTACTTTTATTTCATAGAGGTTTATTTCATGCAAGGTGCAGTTATGTGTTTCCAGTTTTCTTCCATGTTGATCAGTAGGCGGAATTTCAGTTTCGATGTTTGATTTTCGATTTGGAATCTTTGATTGTAGATCTGTGTTCATGAGTTATTAATCTGTGTTTTAATGGTGCTGAATCTGGTTTGTTTTCTGATTTTAGTTTGTGTTTGTTGAAGAAGATGATGTCCATATCCAATGTTGGGGACCACTTTGCTTTTTAGTTGCTTTTTGCTTTTTGTCCTTCACTTTTAGTTATACCCTGCAGACCTGTCAGCCTAGTCACCACAACTACCACTACCTTCTGATATTCTGTTTAGCCCAAAATAGAAACCCAGTACCTTTCGAATATTTTCTGTTTCACCATGTCCACGTACACAGCTGCACATCATAATCCTCTCACACCTCCTAGCCAGTAGGATACCACCTTCAATTTCTTGCCTAGGTAGAGACTCAACCCAAGCGTGGTAGCTAACCAGACCTTTCCAGAATATCACCACAATTCCAAAAACGCATTCATCTCTGTGGGATTCGACCCCTACCTTCACTATACTACCCAGTAGAAGAGGGTTGGGGATTTATTGATACCAGGTTTAGGCTTAGCAGGGGATTGTTTCATCCTGATCAGTAGGATACATCCTTGCTTGAACGACACCTACGCAAACCTACTCTTTCAAATGGCGCCGTTGCCGGGGATGAATGGCGCTATTTATTGTTATTGTGTGTGATACTTTGGCGTATATATTGTGGATAATTTTTCTCTTTCTTTTTATTTCAGTTTATGAGAAGCAGTTCGGCTCCTGACCAGTGGAGGCCGAAGATACTTCAGCGAGGATCTATACTCGTAACCACTCGAGCCGGCTTGTCGACGGCTTTGTCTGACTTAGGTTCGAGTAGTGACGAGGAGCAATACACCATAGAAGGACCAATACCGGAAGAGATACCAAGGATAGAGGGAAACCCGAGAAGGATGGCCGTTCAAGGAGAAGAAGATCCTGAGATCGGGACGCTGAACGCACATACCGAGGGAGAACCACCTCAAGCCATAGTTGTGACCCCAGGGCAAACTGCCTGTGATGTGAAGCCTCATGTGATCGCAATTCTGCCTACATACTGCGGGAAGAGTTACGAAGGGCCTTACGAGTTCCTTCATGAGTTTTGTAAGATTTGTAGGACGCAGAGGAGGCCAGCAGGGGCGACCGAGGATGATTACAGATTGAAGGCTTTGCCGTTCGTTTTGAAAGGGGAGGCAAACACCTGGTTCATGCGCCTGCCCCCGACTCCATTGAGAGTTGGGCCGATTTCAAGTCAGTATTCCTAACTTAATTAAAATAAAAAAGAAAAATACATAACCATAATTAGCCTAGAAATTTTGCAATCACTTTGGCATTCAATCTTCATGGCGATTGATATCATATTGTTACCGAGTGAACTTTGGGAGGTACTTCCACTGTTCCACACATTGCGTGGGAATCTCTAATCGAGTTGAGCAATTTATTAAGGGATCTTACATCTATGGTGATAAGAATATATAATATGAAAAAATACAATGACTCGGATTTTGTGCAATCTTTATATTTCCCATCTTTATTCAAATGAATGGAGCATATTGTAGCCTAAACCTCCCGCCCAAGGGTGTTTTTGATTTATATTAAAAAAACAAGACACCTCTTTGTTTTAATTAAATTAATAGACAATTAGAAAATAATAAAAGTACATTTCAACTGGTAGTACAATATTTTCCCTCAAACAATATCAATAAATTAAGTGTACGAATTACCCAGCATATACAAATATAATGTAATTGAGTTGTACAAAGTTGAGCCTTAGTCTATGATGATCATTGTCTTTGACAATCATTTATGTTCATTGAACACATAAGTCCGAATATAATTATATGCATTTTATAGGTATTATTGCAGCAAAATGATGGGCAAAGAATAAAATTGATGAATCGGCGAATTTTTGATGGTGATGAATGCTCGTAAAAATAAAGGAAGATCAACACACAGAGATTTACGTGGTTCGATTTACTGAGGTAAATCTACGTCCACGGGAAGAAAAGAGGGCAGAGTTGTATTGCTTGATCTGTTTTCTACAGCTAACAATACAGACTTGCTATTTGCTATTTTCTCTCTAGAGAGCTTAACAGAAGTTAACAGAAGGCCGTTATCTATCTGACCTAGGTTCTATTTATACATTGAACCAAGATCGTGGCATGCAGCATTTATTAGGTAGTGGATGTCGTGGAGGTCGTGGCGACCTTGCATGGGTCCACTATCCTGCATGAGTTAATGACTGCTTGACACCACTAAATAGATCGTCGGTGTAGCGGAGGTGGAAATCTTGCATGAGTCCACTATTTCCTAGTTCGGTCGAATACTGAGACCGGACTGCTGAATTATTGCCGAGCAGCTTTTGCCGATCTGAGAGTAGAGCTTGATGCCGACCAGAGAGCAGAGTTTGATTGGTTGGCTTTTACCGAGCTGTAGGCTGGGGCCGAACTCTGTGGTTGTGCCGAACTGAACTCTTGAGTCATGCCGGACTGATACTCTTTAGCCATGCCGAACTGATACTCTTTCTTGGGCTTTACTGCTGTTGGGCTTGTTTAGTATTTGTTTAGTACGTACTCCATCACTACCCCCCCCGAAAAGTGAAGTGAATCACTTCGGCATTCTGGATAAAGGTACGGGGTAAGTTGATGTTTGTCCTCGGTCTGATGAAGTGAACTCTTCTTTGACCGGACTTGGTTTGTGTCCTAATTTGGCGAGTTTTATCGCTCGGATCGAACTTTCCGTTGTCCTAATTTGGGGATCGGACTTTCCCTTGTCCTAATTCGGCGAGTTTTATCGCGTGGATCGGACTTTCCCTAGTCCTAATTCAGGCAAGTTTTATCGCGAGAATCAGACTTTTGTTGCAGTTCGTTTCAGACGAAGTGCTTGATTCTTAAGCTGAATTGTGGTCTTGTATCCTCTTTAGAAGCTTGGACTTCACAATCGTTGGCTTATTGCAGTTCGTTTCAGACGAACTGCTTGTTTAAGCTGAATTGTGGTCTTGTATCTTCTGTAGAAGCTTTGACTCACAATCGTTGGCTTGTTGCAGCTCGTTTCAGACGAACTGCTTGTTTAAGCTGAATTGTGGTCTTGTATCTTCTGTAGAAGCTTTGACTCACAATCGTTGGCTTGTTGCAGCTCGTTTCAGACGAACTGCTTGTTTAAGCTGAATTGTGGTCTTGTATCTTCTGTAGAAGCTTTGACTCACAATCGTTGGCTTGTTGCAGCTCGTTTCAGACGAACTGCTTGTTTAAGCTGAATTGTGGTCTTGTATCTTCTGTAGAAGCTTTGACTTACAATCGTCAGCTTATATATGTTCTAAGAAGGGGATCAGCCTTCGAAGAACAAGATACCTCAGTAACATTTGTAAGAGACGACACGCACAGAGACAGACAAAACACAGACAAAAACGCATAAAGGCAAATAAAAAGCACATAGAGAAACAAAGATCAAGCAAACCAAATAAAGCACATTGACCGGACAGGACTCAAGACTGACTGACCGGACTGTCTCTTACAAATGAAACTTCTTGAGGTTGGAAATGTGCCATGTTCGGGGTACCTGTTCTCCTGACATGTGAGCCAATTTGTAAGACCCTTTGCCGAGGACTTCTGACACCCGATACGGACCTTCCCATGTGGGTTCGAGCTTGCCCAGCTTTTCTGCTCGGCTTACTTCGTTGTTTCTCAAGACGAGATCTCCCACTTGAAATTGCAGCTTCTTCACCCTTTGGTTGTAATATCGGGCTACTTGCTCCTTGTACTTGGCTGCTTTTATGCATGCCAATTCTCTTCTTTCTTCGGCAAGATCTAGCTCGGCTCTCAGTCCGTCGTCATTCATTTCTGAGGAGAAATTTAGAGTTCGGGGACTGGGTACGCCGATCTCCACCGGAATTACGGCTTCAGTGCCGTACACAAGGCTGTACGGAGTTTCACCGTTGGAGGTTGTGGGTGTAGTTCGGTAGGACCATAGGACTTGAGGGAGATTTTCTACCCATTGTCCTTTGGCTTGTTCTAACCGAGCTTTTAACCCTTTCACCAGGATACGATTTGTTACCTCCGTTTGTCCGTTTGCTTGTGGATGAGAGACCGAAGTGAACCGCTGTTGAATATTCAGCTCTTGGCACCAATTCTTGAACGTCTTGTCGGTGAACTGAGTCCCGTTATCCGAGATGAGGATGTGGGGTATGCCAAATCGGCACACTATGTTCTTCCAGACGAAATCCAATGCCTTCGAGCTCGTTATCGTAGCTAATGGTTCAGCTTCCACCCACTTCGTAAAGTAGTCCACGGCAACGATTAGGAATTTCATTTGCCGAGGAGCTTGAGGAAGTGGTCCCACTATGTCTATGCCCCATTGCATGAAAGGCCAAGGGCTCTGCATAGTGGATAGATCGGTTTGCGGCATCCTTGGGATATTTGCATGGATTTGGCACTTTGGGCATGTCTTGACGAGCTGCACTGCTTCTTGTACCAAGGTTGGCCAATAATATCCCCATCTTAGAACTTTTTTAGCTAAAGCTCTAGCTCCGATGTGGCTGCCGCACGATCCTTCATGAACTTCTCTGAGGATGTAGTCCGTCTCTTCTGGTCCTACGCACCGCAATAACGGCTGGAGGTAAGACTTTCTAAAGAGGACTCCTTCATGAAGTTCGTACCGAAGTGCTCGGCACGTGATCTTCCGAGCTTCTCTCTTATCCTCGGGCAATTGTCCTTGATCCAGATACTGCAAGATCGGCGTCATCCAGTTCGGCGAGCTGGATACTGAATGTACCTCGGCTTCATCAATGCTTCGATGCATTAATTCTTCCGCCTTTGAGCTCGGATCTGAGGCCAACTTACTTAAGGTATCTGCTCGGCTATTTTCCGCTCTGGGAACGCGGATTATCCGAAAATAGGAGAAACTTCGGCTGATGCTTTGCGCTTTGTCCAAATACTTCTTCATTCTCTCGTCACGAGCTTCACTTGTACCCAACATGTGATTTACTATGACTTGTGAATCACAATGGACTTTGAGAGATTTGACGAGTAGACTTTGCGCTAACTGGAGTCCGGCCAGGAGGGCTTCGTACTCGGCTTCATTATTAGTAGTGGGGAATAGGAACCGAAGTGAGTAGGTTACCTCGTGTCCGTCGGGAGCGACGAGTAAAATACCAGCTCCACTTCCTATCTTGTTTGAAGCTCCATCTACGAATCCGCTCCAGCAGTCTGGCGGCTCTACTTCGGATTCCAAGGGTTGTGCTAGTTCGGCATTGGTAGAATTTTTCTGTTCGGCAATGACAGGGATTGCTTGATCGAACTTGGCCTCTGCAAGAAAATCTGCCAAGGCTTGTCCCTTGATGGCTTTCCGAGGTAGGTACTCGATTGAGTGTTCTCCCAGCTCTATGGCCCATTTGGCGATTCTGCCTGATGCTTCTGGCTTGGTCAAAACTTGCCGAAGAGGCAGATCGGTTAAGACGCATACCTTGTGAGCATAGAAGTATGGCCGCAGTCTCCTTGCTGCATTTACTAACGCCAGAGCAATTTTTTCCAGAGGTTGATACCTTGTTTCTGGACCTCTTAATGCTCGGCTTGTAAAGTAGATGGGAAACTGCTTTAGGCCTTCTTCTCGTACAAGCACCGCGCTGATGGTTTGATCTGATGCCGCTAAGTATAAGAATATTACTTCGGCTTCGGTTGGAGCAGAGAGAATAGGAAGCTCGGCTAGATAACTTTTGAGCTCGTCAAAGGCCTTTTTCTGCTCGGCTCCCCACTCGAACTTTGGTGCCTTTTTCAACACCTTGAAGAACGGCAGTTGCTTTTCGGCTGCTTGAGAAAGGAATCGATTCAGTGCGGCTAGACATCCGGTTAGCTTTTGCACGTCATGTATGGACTTCGGCATTGCCATGTTCTGAACGACTTGAACTTTTGAGGGGTTTGCCTTGAGTCCGTCCTTTGAAACCCAACAACCCAGAAACTTTCCCGAATTTACCAAAAAGGTACACTTTTGGGGATTAAGTTTGAGGTTGGCTTTCTTGAGCACGCTGAGAGTGGACTTGAGGTTGTGCTCGTACTCCGAAGTGCTTTTGCTTTTGACGACTATGTCGTCGACATACACTTCAACCTGTTTTCCGATTAGGTGCCGAAAAAGCTTGTCTACCATCCTTTGATAAGTGGCTCCGGCATTCTTTAAACCGAATGGCATCTTTTTATAAGCGAAAATGCCGAAATCGGTAATGAAAGCTGTTTTCGGAGCGTCACTCTCATCCATCAACACTTGGTGATATCCTTTGTATAAATCAAGAAAACAGAAAATTTCGAAGCCGATCAAAGCTTCTACTTTTTTATCTATATTCGGAAGGGGATAGCAATCTTTAGGACAGTGCTTGTTTAGATCAGTAAAATCTATGCACATCCGCCATCCTCCTCCTTTTTTCTTGATCATCACAGGATTGGCCACCCAGGAAGGATATTTCACCTCGAATAACACATCCGCCTTCAATAATTGACAGACTTCGTCATGGATGACTTGACTTCGTTCTGCCGCAAAGAGTCTTTGCTTCTGTTTTATCGGCCGGACCGAAGGATCAATATTTAACCGATGAGTGATTACCTCGGGGGGCACTCCGGTCATGTCCAACGGAGACCATGCAAAGACGTCTTTATACTCCTTGAGGAGCTGGATGGTTTTTTCCCGAAGTAGGGGCGTTCCCGCGAAGCCGATCTTAACCGTTCTGGATGGATCGTCTTCGTACAGCTGAACTGTCATCGAGTTCGGCTCCGGTATGGCTTCGGTCATCGCCTCTGACTCCGGCTGCTGTGATTGCTATGCTTGGTGGTGCCGATCTGACTGCTCGGCACTTCTAAGCGCAATTTGTAGACATTCCTTTGCTCTCTTTTGGTCACCTCGGATGACCGCTATCCCTCCTTTAGTAGGGATCTTGATGGTGAGGTGATAAGTAGAGCAAACGGCCCGAACTGTGTTGAGCCAGTCTCTCCCCAGGATGATGTTGTACGGGGACCGAGCTTTCACCACAAAGAACTCGATCATCGTATTGGAGCTTGTAGGCGCTTTTCCCACCGTGATTGGAAGGCTGATAATACCTTCAGGGCGGGTGTCCTCCTGGGCGAAACTTTTCAGAGGAAGTGGAGCCGGACTGAGCCGAGCTGGATCCACTTCCATTTTATCGAAACATTCTTTAAAAAGAATGCTGACTGACGCTCCTGTATCCACAAATACTCTGTGGATCAGTTTGTTTGCCACTCCGGCTTGAATGACAATAGCGTCTTGGTGAGGAGAGATGGCTGGGACGGGATCGGCATCTGAAAATGTAATCACTTCGTCTTTCTTCAGCCTTTTATGTGTTGGCTCCTCTTGATTGGAAACTCTGCGTTCTGCTTTTAGGGACGACTTAGTCTTCCCGGCAGGGAGAGCATCAATAGTCAGGATTACTCCATCATATTGCGGCTCGTCGTCGTCTTCGGGATCCTCATGCCTTTTCGGATCCTGAGGATTGCAGTTCGCACCTCTCTGCTTTTTGTTCTTTTTCGACTGCTTGCTTTGGTATTTTTTTAACATTCCTGTTTTCACAAGAACATCAATACCTGCAGCCAAATTTCGGCACTCCTCGGTATCGTGACCGTGGGTTTGATGGAAGGAGCAAAATTGATCCTGAGGTCGGCGCGCGGCCGATTTCGTCATCCGCCTTGGTTTTTCGAACATATCGGAATGTAGTTCGAAAATTTCCGCTCTTGACTTGTTTAAGGGTACGAACTGAGCGGGCGGCTTCTCAGGATTGAGACGTGGTCCCAATCTGCCTTGTACCGGTGCCCTTTGAATTCTTTCAAAAGGAGTTCGGCGAGGAAGCCTCTGATCGCTATGATCGGGCTTCTTTTCGTCTCCTCGGGATGAGCTGTCTAAAGACCGTTTTCGACGGTCTGCCTCATCCGCACGGGAAAACTGGTCCGCAATGTCCCACATTTCTTGAGCTGTTTGCGGACCGCACTCCACGAGCTTTCTGTAGAGAGCTCCGGGCAGGATTCCATTTTGGAATGCCGAAATGACAAGTAGATCATTGAGATTATCTACTTGTAGGCATTCCTTATGGAATCTCGTCAGGAAGTCGCTGATCTTTTCGTCGCGACCTTGACGTATAGAAAGCAGCTGAGCCGAAGTGATCCGGGCTTCTGCTTTCTGAAAGAACCTCCTGTGGAAAGCATCCATTAGATCTTGGTAGGATCTAATGCTGCCTTGAGGAAGGCTGTCGAACCACCTTCTGGCGTTCCCGATGAGCAGCTCGGGGAACAGCTTGCACATATGGACCTCATTGAGACCCTGGTTCGCCATATTATATTGATAGCGTCCCAAGAAGTCATGAGGATCCTCTAGCCCGTCATAAGTCATTGACGGTGTCCGGTAGTTCCGCGGCAAAGGAGTTCGGGTGATGTCGTCCGAGAACGGAGTCTTTAATGCTCCGTACATGGCGAACCCGACATCTCTTCGGTACGGAGGAGATGGAGTTCTCCTGTGGTTCCGGTACCGAGGAGGAACTGGAACATGTCGGGGTTGAGGATTCTTTCTCCTGGAAGACACGTCACTACTGCGGTAGTGACTTTCATGTCTGGATGAGGAGGGAGAATCCGCCGTTGTCTTCTCCGGCTGTTGGCTCTTCTGCAGGAAGGTTAAGAACTCCTCCTGCTTCTCGGCCAAGAACAGCTTGACAGCTTCATTTAAATCGGGCTGCTGGGAAGACTCGGTGCGATGACTCCTGGAGTGGCTTGTTCCTCCTTCGTGAGAACCGGAGGTAGATGTCTCCCGAGGCCGTTTTTCAGACCTGCGAGCTGGACTAGCTTCCTCACGGTGATCACGAACGGTATTACGGGTGGTATGTGATCTGGTATGCATTTTTTTGGGGTGGAAAAAGGGTCAAAAATTCGCTTTATCACAAATTTGGTTCTCTGTTTCCCACAGACGGCGCCAGTGATGAATCGGCGAATTTTTGATGGTGATGAATGCTCGTAAAAATAAAGGAAGATCAACACACAGAGATTTACGTGGTTCGATTTACTGAGGTAAATCTACGTCCACGGGAAGAAAAGAGGGCAGAGTTGTATTGCTTGATCTGTTTTCTACAGCTAACAATACAGACTTGCTATTTGCTATTTTCTCTCTAGAGAGCTTAACAGAAGTTAACAGAAGGCCGTTATCTATCTGACCTAGGTTCTATTTATACATTGAACCAAGATCGTGGCATGCAGCATTTATTAGGTAGTGGATGTCGTGGAGGTCGTGGCGACCTTGCATGGGTCCACTATCCTGCATGAGTTAATGACTGCTTGACACCACTAAATAGATCGTCGGTGTAGCGGAGGTGGAAATCTTGCATGAGTCCACTATTTCCTAGTTCGGTCGAATACTGAGACCGGACTGCTGAATTATTGCCGAGCAGCTTTTGCCGATCTGAGAGTAGAGCTTGATGCCGACCAGAGAGCAGAGTTTGATTGGTTGGCTTTTACCGAGCTGTAGGCTGGGGCCGAACTCTGTGGTTGTGCCGAACTGAACTCTTGAGTCATGCCGGACTGATACTCTTTAGCCATGCCGAACTGATACTCTTTCTTGGGCTTTACTGCTGTTGGGCTTGTTTAGTATTTGTTTAGTACGTACTCCATCAAAAATATTACGTGCAACAACGCTATTTTTTTATGTTATTTATTCAATTGAAGGCGATGGAATTCAAATTACGAAACTAAGCTCAGAAAGTAAGTACTAGAAAATACAGTATGTTATTCCAAATACAAATATATTGCAAAAGTGACAAAACAATTCAAATCCACCTCTAAAGACAAGCCGGCCCACTAGCACAAGAGGCTCAAAAAATTGACTAGCCTAATTCACATTTAGATAATACATAGTACCTACCCCAAATAACAGAGATTTTTTTGTGGTTTTCTTATTGTTCTTAAAGAGTTATATATCTATTCTTTCTTTCTTTTTTCATTATCTTGATCAGGACAACATTATACTAGGATGCTTTAGATCATTATTGAAACCTTATGTATAAGATCGTTGAATTTGCTAATTTATTTACGTTTGATAATCGATATTCAAAGTCAATTCATGCATCCAGTAAGCGAATAATATTGATTGAGAGGTAAGATAATATATTATAAACTCAAATTAAAATGAAAATACCTTATAATCTTCATATCTTTCTTTTTTTAGAAATCAAGCTTAATTAGGGGAGAGGGATGGCAACTACTAATAAGAAGTAAAAGGATACGAGATTTTTTAGGGGATATACTGGTGGCATGTAAATACGAAAATTTGTACACAATGTATAAAAGATTAATTGTCTATTAAATAATCATCAAGTTTGGTCAAATTCTTATTTATCCTGCACCTTTTTAAAATTTGAATGAGGAATCACAAAATTTCAAAAATTTCTCAATTATCTCATAATAACCATTTTGGAGGAAATTTGATGCTAAATTAGTGCACACGTGTAAATATTGGTGTTATGAATGAATTGTGACGTAAATGTACATTAATGTGACGACATAGATGACTAAACGACGTAATTTTGATTTAAGAAACCATACATAATAGCACAAATTTATGAAATGTGACAATTGAGATTTTTAAAAATTTCTTGATTTGTCATTAAAATTTGGAAGGTGCAAGATAAATCAAAATTTGATCAAACTTCATAATTTTATAGACAATTAAATCATTTATATATTGCACACAAATAGAAAATTTGGTATAGCACTATATACACTTTCGACACTACAAGAAAAGAAAACGGCTAAGGACATTTTTAATGCTATTAATGATGTTAATTTGTGTGTCTAATTATACCACCAACGCTTCATCACTGGCGTATCCAGTGTAGAACAAGGGGGTACAACTGTACCCTAAAAATTTCGTTGTTTCTTATATATTGTCATGATTTAGTATAGAATGTTAAACTGGTCTAGTGGTAGACTTCCTCCTTGTGTGTGTTTAGAGACCCAAGTTTGAGTTCCAGCAAACACTTTCATTTTTTTAGTTAGCTGTATTTTGTTTCGTCTCCATTCTATTTTGTAGTACTTATGACTTTCTCAATTCTGTTTTGTAGTTATATTCTAGTATCTATGCATCTGCATTTTAATTTTCTTAATTTTATTTTATAGTTATTATATTTCAATGTATTTTGTACTCTAGTATATATTTGTATGTATATGAGAATTCAAGTATCTTATTTACAGTATGAGTATTGTTTCATTTCTATTTTAAACATAACTGAAATAATCTTGAATAATTTATTAATTGTTATATTTATGTGTATAAGATTTCCATAGATTCTATCAATTGTTTGGTTATTAGTATTTTTTTAAACAATTGAATCTTTATGTTAACAATATTTACTTTTAAAGTATTTTATTTATTATGTAATTATTATATTCAAATATATACATATAAAATATTTATAATTAAGAAAATGACTGAAAAATGGTGATCGAATTTTACAGCTAAAATCAATGTAAATGTCGTACCCCAAATTAGAAATCCTGGATACGCCACTGTGCTTCATAAATTGTCTTTATTGTTGGTGTCCTAATTAAAATTAGGGGACTCATTTATAAGCGCGTCCTAAAACAATAAAAGATTAAGATAATTTGTCATCAACTTAGAAACGCTTTCTTTTGTGTTCTAAATTATGGTTATTTTAACAATATTTCAAATGCTAGTAATTGCGTCTCATTTTTTGTGTCATGAAAAGATAAGTTTTTTGTAATGCGGTTATTTTGATTTGGTCACGAAACTAAAATATTCAAATTTTATTTTACCAAATTTCTTTCAATTATTCATGAATTGACTGAAAATTTATGTATCTACATATCAATATCCTTTTTGTATATTAAAAGTAAAAGAGTCAGTTTGAACAAATTTGATATTTTTCACAATTTACCAGTACTAATCAAGAAATAATGGGAAAATCTGCAAAATAAAATTTGAGATTTGTTCATTTGCCTGATTTGGAAGGAATATATAGCCGACAAGAACATGATTTATCAAGTAAAATAAAACGTAATATAGAATTTGGCCAACCGATGCGCTTGCATTCAGTTTAAATTTGACATGTTTTGAGCATATAATAATAATATAATTAACAGTTATACAAGACTTTTGAGTTTCGAAAATGAATTTATATTATTCTTCCAAAATCTCCCCATGCCCAGCCGCTAAAATAATCATATAGTATAAATATTTTAATAAAGTAAATAAAAACAAGAAGGTCAAAAGTCAAAGAAAAAACGGAGAGCTCAATTTTAGTTCACTAATTTAAGTCTTATTGGAATATCTATATATAATATAAGGCTTTCTGCGTGACTTTAATTATATCGTGATAGTAGTACTTTGTAACTGTTTTTTAATACTTTGCGTTTATTTCGTTATATTAACCTTCCCGAGGACTAAAAGTCTAAAACTGATCCAGACTACTATGATTTTTTAAATACGAATATAAATTGAGTCGGTGAATTTATTACTCCTTATTTATGAACTAACATACGTATTCTATATGGAGTTCAAACAAAATAAATATTATAGAGTATGAATAATGATAAAATGTAAACTCTAAACATTTCAACATAGTGTTAATTGAACGTTAATACAATGTCAGCATAGTGTAAAAGTTCAAAATTTTGATGTCAACACAATCTCAACACGTTGTCAACCGTTGACACTGTGTTGATATTTCTGTTGTTATTTTGTAATTGTTGACATTTTCTAATAACATTGTTATAGAGTATTATGCAAAAATTATAAGTATATGTATTCCACAAGCACCACAAAATGTCAAAGTGAGATCTTACATAAAATCCTATTTATCTATTTTATGTCCAACTGTAGCATGGTTGGCACGCGGCGTCACATTTTCAAATCGAACTCTTCAACTATTTGGTCCGAAAAATATTCACTTCGCTATTTAACCGTTTCAATGAAACAAAAACAACGTGTGTTTTTTATTTGATGAAATTGTGCCCATAAAATAAGATAATATTGTTCAACATGACTCAAAAATAAAGTCTCTCTATTGTTTGTAAATTGCAAGTAGACCTATATTTTGGGGCGGCCGCTCGATTTCCGGAGTGAAAAAATGAGCTCTTGGCTTGAGTTTTAAGTAAAACAAAGATGCTAAGTACCAAACTTATGTTTTCCTTTTAAAATAAATTAATACATGGTCATTATCAGAAAGGGATAAACCCTATCGGTGTCATTAACTATATGACTCATTCTTATTATATCTTCAACGAAATTTCACAAGTCAACATTTATTTAATTACTACCAATTCTTTTTTCTTTTTTTTTGGGTAGGTTGGTAGAATAAGATTCTTCCTTTTTATAAATATAATGGTATATTTGGAAACTTGTTTTAGATGTTAAATTCATGAAACGTAATATTTTTGAAATTCAATTTGGATATAAGTAACAACATTAAAACTATACAATTTATTCAAAGGATTACTTGGAACTTTTTTTCCATTTCATTAACCGCGGGTTATAGGAAGAATATATATCGATCTGTATATGGCTACGATTACAAATACAAAAAATCTCTTTTATTTTCTAGCATAGTTTCTCATTTATATATGTTTTATTTATATAGGTATTTTTTTATCTGGCTACTGAGAAAGAACTACGCCATTTCTCTGGAAATAGATCATGAATAGAGCCCTGCATTTCATTTCACTGGTACAAAAAGAATATATAATATGATTACAATGGAAGATTCAAAATATTAATGTAGCAAAGAAAAAAATCAACGATTGCATTCATCGGGATAGTAAACAATTAGTACTACAAAAATAAGACCCACGGCCTACGGGGAAGGATTCAATCATTCAAGTTGACATTCAAATGAATATTCAATTGCCACTACTCTTCTTGATCTTCTATCAGTATCATTCTTGGCCTATAAAAGGAAACCTCCTACCACCTTAGTCTTGTGTCTCAAAAATTACCAACTCCCAATAATACTAGGTTTTGAAAAACATTGCCCTTTTGTTTTGCTACGATGAAAATGAGATCTTTCTTAAGCATTACTCTTCTCCTATTAGCTTTTCTTGTGGCCGCGGCCGGTGCCAAAAAAAGTAAAGCTCCCGTCAAGCCGGTTGGTCTAATACCAGACTACTATAAGGTTACTGGTACCTGTCGACAAGCCGAACAACTTGTGAAACAAGTTGTACAGGAGAAAGTACGAAATGATTCGACTTTGGGTGCTAAGCTTCTCCGCGTGCATTACCATGATTGTTTCGTCAAAGTAAGCTAATTTTTTACTACTACTATTTCATGGAGGGACATGCATTAAACTGTTTAATTACTAATGAAAAACTTGATTTGCGATTAAATTTGTAGGGTTGTGATGCATCGATACTTTTGAACACCGTGGGAACAAATCAATCCGAAAAAGATGCACGCCCCAATCTATCACTGGGTGGGTTCGAAGTTATAGATGAAATCAAGACTCGAATTGAGAAAGTTTGCACCCAAAAAGTGTCTTGTGCCGATATTCTCGCACTTGCCGCACGTGATGCTGTCTCTTTTCCGGTAACTTTGAGATTCCTTTTGTAACTACCAACTCTAGATTCCTCTTCCCTCTCGTATTAAAATTATCTAAGTACTCTATTTTTCAGTTCAAGAAGCCATTATGGGACGTTCTGACAGGCAGAAAAGATGGTAGGGTTTCTCTAATCTCCAATGTCAACGGCAATTTACCCTCACCATTTTCAGATTTTGCAACCCTTCGAACCATTTTCTCCGATAAGGGCCTAGACATAAATGATCTCGTCGCATTATCAGGTAACTAACTTACTAGATTTAATTAGTTGGAGTATTAATTACTTTCCTCCATCCGCCATTATATATCCCATAGTATATATATTTCTTTTGCTGCATGTCCACTATTAAATATTTCATTTTACTTTTACTACATACATTCTACTAACTCATTTACCTCAATATATATAAACATTTTCTATCCACTATTCTTTATAAAATCAAACCGTTTCTTAAAACAAATATGAGACATTTAATTATGGATTACTACTATTTTATAAATTGTGAAATACTACGATAACTGAATAAATAATTTTGAGCGTGCAGGTGCGCACACCATCGGAGTATCGCACTGCGGCTCATTCTCGCGGCGGCTGTTCAACTTCACGGGGAAAGGGGACGCGGACCCGTCGCTGGAGCCGGCCTACGCGGAGTTCCTGAGGAAGCAGTGCCCGAACCCGGCGAGTCCAGCGACGGTGGTGGGCATGGACCCCAACAGCACACTCACCTTCGACACGCACTACTTCACCGCCCTGAAGAAGCACCAGGGGCTTTTCCAGTCCGACGCCGCCCTCCTCACGAACGCCACCTCCGCGGACATCGTGCGCCGGTTCCAGTCACGGGACTCGTTTTTCAAGCAGTTCGCCAAGTCCATGGTCAAAATGGGCGCAATCGAGGTGCTTCTCGGAGATGCCGGCGAGATCAGAAAGGATTGCCGCTTCATTAATTAATCCGGCCATGTCATTTTCAGGGATAAATAATTTCCTCTACTATAATAATTTATTGTATTCAAATTTCTAATTGCTTTATACTCATTAGAGTTAGTTGGATTCAATAGACTAGTTGAAAAGCTTGCCTATTGTCTTACACTTACTGCTCACTACGTGTATTGGCCATCTTGGAATTTTAATGTGATGCAACTTTTATTTTTAGTGACCTTGCAAATTAAATATGATCTACAACTACAAGCATTACTATAACTCGCTAATTACAGACTGAATTGATATTAATCACTAATCATAATTTATACTACGTCTATAGTGTAACCAAGTAAACATAACATACATTTATCATGTTAATGAAACAACAATAGTAAAATCTTATCTAAAGCCAAAAATATCTCTTGCAACAAACTCAAGTTAATATTGTAAAAATCATGGATTAAATATGCCCGGTCAATGGATTTTGACCAAACAATAAATGTGACGAGACATTTAATTTTATGAAATTAAATGATATAGCGTCGATCTACATTTTACGTAGATAAATGTAGTATATTCACTTTCTCTAATCCGATTTCCGGTGAGTGAGAAATAGTGGATTAAAGTTGGACATAATTAGCTTTTAATTAAAGCTTTAAGTTAGAGCTTAGGGAATAATTAACTAGTGTTAATTATCCCACATTGGAGAAGTAACACATCTTTTAATGTGTTTAAATTAAGTGACTTTATGTTACTTGATAATTATAGTGGATCAAGATGGGTGAAAGAGCCCACACGCGCGCGCACGCGGGCGCCGCCGTAGCCCGCCCGCCCGAGCCTGAGCCCGAGCTCGTGGTCGCTGGCCTCGGGCCCGGGCCCGATCTCGATCTCGATCTGGAACTTGGACTTGGACTTGGGTCTGGACCATTACTAATCTTTTTAGACCACCGCCGAGTCAGCAATCCAAGTGGCTTGACACATTGTCAAGCGTGGCACAGTCAAAGCCTACACGGCTGCCACGTGAGAAATCCACACGCGAAAGGCACACGCCTGCCACAAGCTCTCATAACGGTCGTAACGTTCGGCAGTTACACTCTCGCAATGATGACAGCCATCATGGCTGTTGACCCCCCAGCAGTGGACTGAGCCTATAAATACGCTAGCCATTCTATGCACCTCTACACAACATACACAAGCATTTCCATCATAAGCTCTCTCCCTCTCTGCATTGTCTTTCTGTCGAAGCTCTGCCCTCTCCTCCATCCAGTTCGTCGGAGCTCTGTTGATTGCGGTGCTGCATCAAAAGAGACGTAGCCGTTTTATCTTTGGAGACGACACGCCAAACCGAAGAGCACTACCGGGGCGTATCTCGTCTTGCGGAAAGAGGACTCCTTGACTCGGCTAACAAACTTCACGGTTTAGTAGTTTCAATTTCCAATTGTACTTTCAGTTCAGTTTTCCTTTTCTATTCCTTCTTTTGGGTTGTATTACGCCCTACTGCTATCTCTTGTAATCCCAGAAACCAAAAAACATTTGGTCCTGACTACATTGCTTTTATGTTAGATAAAGAACCTACTTCTATAAAAGTAGCCTTTGATGGCCCAGACGGGCTACATTGGAAAGAAGCTGTTCAAAGCGAAATTGATTCAATTTTGTTAAACCACACTTGGGTGTTGGTAGATCTACCTGAAGGAGCGAAACCTCTAGGTTGCAAATGGGTACTTAAAAGGAAATTTAAGGCCGATGGAACAGTGGATAAGTATAAAGCCCGATTAGTAGTAAAGAGTTTTAAACAAAAGGAATGACATGACTTCTTCGATACCTACTCACCTGTAACAAGGATTACATCTATCCGAGTGCTTCTCGCTATTGCTGCATTGCACAATCTTGAGATTCATCAAATGGATGTAAAGACCGGGTTTCTAAATGGTGAACTAGAAGATGAAATTTATATGGAACAACCCGAAGGGTTTGTAGTACCTGGACAAGAGAGAAAGATATGCAAGCTCGTAAAGTCTCTATATGGACTAAAACAAGCGTCATTGCAATGGCACTTGAAGTTTGATAATGTGATGTTATCAAATGGGTTTAAAATCAACGAGTGCGACAAATGTGTCTACATCAAGAGCACTAATAACGGCCATATTACAGTGTGTGTATACGTTGATGATATGTTAATCTTGGGTAGCAACACTCAAGTAATTAACGATACAAAGGCTATGTTAAAGATAAACTTTGACATGAAAGACATGTGTCTAGCCGATGTAATTCTAGGAATGAAGATTCTAAGAACGTCTGATGGAATCATCTTAACACAATCACATTATGTTGAGAAGATATTGAATAAATTGAACTCGACGTTCACTTGAGCAAAAACAAAGGTGAGCCCGTTGCACAAGAAGAGTATACACGGGTCATCGGATGCATTATGTACCTAACTAATTGCACTCGACCTGACATTGCTTGTGCCGTGAACAAGTTGAGTCGTTACACGAGCAATCCAAGCAAAGAGCATTGGAGAGCTCTTGTGAGGGTTCTGAGATATTTAAAACATACTCAAATCATGGGCTACACTTCTCGAGATACCCCCGGTACTTGAAGGGTACTGTGATGCAAATTGGATATCCGACAATAGAGACTCACTTTCAACAAGTGGATACGTCTTTACTATTGGGGGTGGTGTTGTATCGTGGAAATCCACAAAACAGACATGTATAGCCCGATCAACAATGGAATCGGAGTTCATTGCCTTAGATAAGGCGGGTGAGGAAGCCGAGTGGCTTAAGAACTTCCTTGAAGATATTGCATGTTGGTCTAAGGCAGTGCCACCAGTGCTGATCCACTGTGATAGTCAAGCGGCTATTGGAAGGGCAAACAATGATTTCTATAATGGTAAGTCTCGACATATACGTCGACGACATAACACCTTGAGACATTTGATCACAACAGGGGTGATTACAATTGACTATGTGAAGTCAATAGATAATCTAGCGGATCCGCTAACCAAAGAGTTAAACCGTGATCAAATGAATAAGTTGCTAGAGGGAATGAGTTTGAAATCCACAAACTAAAGAATTATCATAATGGTAACTCAACCATGATGACTGGAGATCCCAAGAACTTGGTTCAAAGGGAAAACTAAGCTATGAGAGTTCATGGGAAACACTCAACTATATCTATTCCCTAGAAGAGCAATAGAGTGTTAGAGAACTTGCCTAGTGGTAAAAGCTAAGTCTATGACTTTTAATGGTTCTTAAGGATCTCAAAGATATGGAGTTCTCAAAGAGACCAAGTATGGCAAGGTACTTGACTAAGAATCACCTATGTAAGTGCGAGTTGTGGTCGCTTCATAAAATGCACTTATGAATCCAAAGTGGTGTCCAAGACCGCAATGAACACAAATCATGAGAACGGATGAGGTTGATGTGTTTAAGCGTTAACACCATTGTCTCGGTGTACGCCGTGGGGATTAGTTCAAAGCATCGCGCTACTAAGCCGCCTGTGTATCCGATGGTGTCGACTATGGAGGGTTCAAAGCCAACAACTACCTATCCTTATGCTTATATACCTCTCGAGGGTTGAGCTTGTGTCTGCATGCATATGCATTCGGCTATTTCCACTCATGTGGGGGATTGTAAAAATCATGGATTAAATATGCCCGGTCAATGGATTTTAACCAAACAATAAATATGACGAGACATTTAATTTTATGAAATTAAATGATATAGCGTCGATCTATATTTTACGTAGATAAATGTAGTATATTCACTTTCTCTTGAACACATTGTCAAGCGTGGCACAGTCAAAGCCTACACGGCTGCCACGAGAGAAATCCACACGCGAAAGGCACACGCCTGCCACAAGCTCTCGTAACGGTCGTAACGTTTGGCAGTTACACTCTCGCAATGATGACAGCCATCATGGTTGTTGACCCCCCAGCAGTGGACTGAGCCTATAAAAAGGCTAGCCATTCCATGCATCTCTACCCAACATACACATCATGATGGGTAGCCTATAAATAGGCTACCCATCATGAGAACGGATGAGGTTGATGTGTTTAAGCGTTAACACCATTGTCTCGGTGCACGCCGTGGGGATTAGTTCAAAGCATCGCGCTACTAAGCCGTCTGTGTATCCGATGGTATCGACTATGGAGGGTTCAAAGCCATCAACTACCTATCCTTATGCTTATATACCTCTCGAGGGTTGAGCTTGTGTCTGCATGCATATGCATTCGGCTATTTCCACTCATGTGGGGGATTGTAAAAATCATGGATTAAATATGCTCGGTCAATGGATTTTGACCAAACAATAAATGTGACGAGACATTTAATTTTATGAAATTAAATGATATAGCGTCGATCTATATTTTACGTAGATAAATGTAGTATATTCACTTTCTCTTGAACACATTGTCAAGCGTGGCACAGTCAAAGCCTACACGGCTGCCACGAGAGAAATCCACACGCGAAAGGCACACGCCTGCCACAAGCTCTCGTAACGGTCGTAACGTTCGACAGTTACACTCTCGCAATGATGACAGCCATCATGGTTGTTGACCCCCCAGCAGTGGACTGAGCCTATAAATAGGCTAGCCATTCCATGCATCTCTACCGAACATACACAAGCATTTGCATCATAAGCTCTCTCCCTCTCTGCATTGTCTTTCTGTCGAAGCTCTGCCCTCTCCTCCATCCAGTTCGTCGGAGCTCTGTTGATTGCGGTGCTGCATCAAAAGAGACGTAGTTGTTTTATCTTTGGAGACGGCACGCCAAACCGAAGAGCACTACCGGGGCGTATCTCGTCTTGCGGAAAGATGGCTCCTCGACTCGGCTAACAAACTTCACGGTTTAGTAGTTTCAATTTCCAATTGTACTTTCAGTTCAGTTTTCCTTTTCTATTCCTTTTTTTGGGTTGTATTACGCCCTACTGCTATCTCTTGCAATCCCAGAAACCAACAAATATATGCATCATGATGCACGAATAACGAATCATTGGACACATGTTGGTGAGGGGTGATGGAATGATGAAACTTGTCGGACATAGTGAAGACTGAGAAGGTTATTGTCGATTTTAATCGAAAATAATAAATAAAAATCAATCAATTTTTTATCATTGTACATATCATATGGATTTTCTTTACTAATAAAACATAATATTAGTATCATTGGGGTCTATGCACAAATTAATTTAAATATAAGAAGCTGAGTAGATTGTCGAAAAATGAAAAATTAATTTAAATATAAGAAACTGAGTAGATTGTCGAAAAATGAAAATGACCAGCTTTGCTCAGAAACTTTTCAAGGTTGGAGTGAAGCAATTGAGGTCATGGGCTTAGGGAATCCACGATAGGGGCGGCGCGCTGGCCGCAGCCGCGGCGATCTATAGTGGAGGAAACGTCCGCCCCGGCGTGGACGGATGGGAGGGGGCGGAAGGGCCATCGCCGAGTAGACAATGAGGACGTGGCGGGTAGGGAGCGGCGCGGCGATGCACGGGGCGGTCTACTGTGCGGCGGGTAAGCCGCGGCGGTGGACTAATCTTTTTTTTCATTTTTTTAAAATTTATTTTAATTGCCTATAAATACATCTTATTCCCCTCATTATTTTCACACCATTCCAACTCTTTATTCATACTTTGTCTCTCTAAAATTTATGTATTCCATTACTATTAAAAAATGAATGATTTGTGGAATGACGCGTGAGATTCTCTAATTCAAGAGGTGCAGAGGAAAACCGACGAGGATGATTCTTCAATTTTAATTTATTTAATTAGCCTTTTTTTTTCTAATTATGTATAGTCCGATAATTTTAATATTCAATGAATTAAAATATACAAAAAATAAAATAAAGTGAAATGTGGCCAAAAAAGTGTCCACTATTGTTGTGGAAACTTTTTTTGTGGCTGTGAACAAATCAAAAGTAACTGAAGACAAAAAAAAGTGGCTTGTCTAGGGAAGTGTCCTCCCTATTGTTGATACTCTTTAAATAGGATACGTCGACATCCCAATCCCAATCCCATGTGGATCCATAATTGTGCATATATATGTGATAAAAGTGGAAAGCGAATTAAATTAGTCAAATGAATTAATGTACAAAAAGCTCAATCCTCCTAAGAGCATCCATAATGGCGCCCGTCTCGGCGGACGTCCGGTCGGCGTGGCGGAGTTCCGCGCGGGACGTCCGCCATTGGGCAGTGGTGACGCGGATACGGACGTCACCTGCGGACATCGGAGTTCCGCTGCCTTCCCGGGACGTCCGTCGCTACGTCCTTGCGGATGTCCGCCATTGCGTTGACCCCACGGACGTCCGCGCGGACGTCCCGATTATTTTATATATTTTTTTAATATTCTATAAATACGGCTCGTTGAACTTCATTTCATTCGCACAACTTGTATTAACGAGTATCTCTCTCTCTCTACGTTTCTTTTATATATCCAGAATGGCTGGTAGTGGTAGTGGTAGTGGTAGTGCTAGTGCTAGTGGCTTTGGTGCGGGCGGTAGTTGTGCGGGTGGTAGTGGTGGGGGGTATGATGACATAATGAGGCGAATTCATGCACATGTGCGAGAGGCAGCGGAGAGGGAGATGCAAGGGGCATTGGCACCGGCGGTACCTCGACCCATCCATCGTCGATCTATAGTACCCCGAGACCACCTCGCTGCACCCCGTCGGTTGTACGAGGATTACTTCGCTCTGGAGCCACGATTTGGGGAGAACATGTTCCGGTGACGTTTTATGATGCATCGTCCGCTCTTTCTGCGTATCGTGGGCGCTTTAGAGCGTCGATACGGGTATTTCAGGGTGCGGGAGGATGCGGCTGGTAAACCCGGCCACACTCCGATTCAGAAGTGCACTGCCGCAATCAGGCAGCTGGCATACGGAGGCGCGACTGACATGTTCAATGAGTACCTCCACATCGGAGAGACGACTGCCCGCGATTGCCTAAAGTATTTTTGTTAGGGCGTTAGGGAGATATTCGGGGATATGTATCTTCGGAAGCCTACCCCCGAAGATTGTCAAGCTCTGCTAGATATGCACGGGACTTAGCACGGGTTTCCGAGGATGCTAGGCAGCATAGATTGTATGCATTGGGAGTGGAAGAACTGCCCCGCTGCCTGGAAAGGGGTGTACACTACGGGTTTCAAGGGCAAGAATCCCACGATGATCCTTGAAGCAGTAGCTGACTACTGGCTGTGGATTTGGCATGCCTATTTTAGAGTATCCGGGTCGAACAATGACATCAACGTCCTCCAGTCGTCGCCCCTTTTCAACGACCAGTGCATGGGCGTCGGTCCGGCCGTCAATTTCGTCGTCAACGGCAACCAGCACAACATGGGCTATTATTTGGCTAATGGGATATACCCTATGTGGCCCGTCTTTGTGAAGACGATCAGATGCCCAACATAAGAAAAGAAGGTATATTTTACGGGTCGTCAGGAAGCAGCGCGCAAGGATGTCGAGCGGACATTTGGTGTGCTACAGGCTCGATGGGCGGCAGTGAGGGTCCATCACGGTTGTGGTATGCTGACAGCATCGCCGTTATGATGTACGCATGTATTATCATGCATAACATGATTGTCGAAGATGAAGGTCCAGCACTGACGGATTGGGCCAATGATGATGCTGATGCTGCGGGTCCAAGCCACGGCGTTGCCACCGACAATGTACGTATGGGGATACCCCATGACGAGGTCAAGCGAGTACGTGCATTTGCCGACATGCGCCAAAAACAAGCCCATATTTGACTCCAGAACGATATAATTGAAGAAGTATGGC
This sequence comes from Salvia splendens, assembly GCF_004379255.2. Classification (NCBI taxonomy): domain Eukaryota; kingdom Viridiplantae; phylum Streptophyta; class Magnoliopsida; order Lamiales; family Lamiaceae; genus Salvia; species Salvia splendens. The sequence goes on along the minus strand of NC_056034.1, from coordinate 37,932,289 downwards.
AGCGAAGGGGTCGTCGTTGATGGAATTTGTATTTATTGAAGTGTACTTTTTTAGTTTTTTTGTTGAAATGTACCTTTCTTTTTTTATTTAATGAAAATTTTATTCCGTAATCGTGGCAAAATTTTAATTCTGTAAATTGTTTAATTTGATGAATTTGTGAATTTTTATTATTGTGAGAAGTCCGTCGTGATGTTCTTGGGGATGTCCACCACTGTGCAGTGGAAAGTCCTTATGACGTGGCAGTGCAGTGGAAAATCCTTATGACGTGGCAGAAGGTGTTTTTGGGATGTCTGTGTGGATGTCTGTCGGGACATCCGCAGCAATGTGGATGCTCTAACATTAGTAAAATTTTACTGTACTATATACTTGGTGATCTTTGACCATCATATTAAGAATATCAACTCTATAATTTAAGCTAGTGACAAGTGACAAGTGACAAGTGACAAGTCGTTTTTTTTTTTTTTTTTTTTTTTAAATTAACTTCATATATTTATATCATATATATAAAGGAGGAAATTACAAATCAACTCCTATAACAAGGAGGAAAGACAAATTACGCCACCCAGGGTTCGAACTCGAGACCTCCAGGATGGACGCGGTATCCAACACCCTTTACCGCTAGGCCAAGGGGCTTGGATAAGTGACAAGTCGTTAAAGTTTCAAGGTTTCTCAATTTTCTTTTTTTTGTTATTTTGGCATTAATTTTCCAACAAATAAATTCTAAAGATAAATTAACGAATTTATACATCATGACCCTCAGAGCATCCACAACCGTGCTCTTGCCAGCGGCACGGTTGTGGGCCCGGGCGGTACTATTTATGCCTGCTCTCTGGCAAGAGCACAACACCCACAACTGTGCTCTTCCGCAAGGACGAGCACAATTAATATAAAATTCAATTACACAAAAACATTTCCATAATATTAAAATTCATTTAAAACCCACAATAAATATTACAAATGACAAATAAAATTAAACATTGCATAATTAAAATCCTAAAAATTAAAAATTACATAATTAAAATCCTAAAAATTAAAAATTACATAATTAAAATCCTAAAAATTAAAAATGACACTACTCGTTGCCGAATTTCGCCCACATGTGGTTGATTAGGTCTTCTTGTAGTTGATTGTGGATTCGAGTATCGCGCATTGTGTGTCTTGTCTCGATCCTCTGGCCAACCGTCGTATGCTCGCCTCGGCGTAGGGGAGACCTCGCTGTTGAGCTTCCGGCTTCGTCCTCGTCGTAGAAGCTAGCCGCCCTCGGCCCTTCGTCGGCTATAATCATGTTGTCTCCAATGCATGCAGTCAATGCTGCCAAGCATTCCGGGAAAGCCATGGACTGATTCATGAAGACGAAGCAACCGTTGGCAATCATCAGTGGTGGGTGCTCGAAGGAATTCATCCCCAAAAGCAGAACGAACGCCCTCGCAAAAATTCTTTAAACATAGGATTCCAGTGGATGATGAATGTGTGTATTTATAGATGATTTTGGGGAAAAAAAAAATAAAAAAAAATCAAAAAAATTCAGAAAAAACGGGAAAAAAACGGCCATATTTTTGGGATTTGGAAAATATTTTTTTTTTATTTTTTAGCATTATTTATAATTAAATACCGATTTTTAAAAAAAAATAAATAAAAAAAAAAGTTTAAACACAACGGCTATGCCGTTGACGAATGGGAGCGCGCCACGTGTGCGTCCGCTGGCACGGACGTGCTCGATACATCGAGCAGCGCCGTGCCAGCGGCGCGGCTGCAGCGGCGGCGGTCCTGCGCCTTGCCAACGGCGCGGACGGCGGTGGCGTCTTTCGCCACCGCTGCGGATGCTCTCAAAGACGCCACCGCTGCGGATGCTCTCAGGCCTCAATGCTCAATGTATGCAATTCGACCTATCCAAAAGCAAGGGGGTATCCATATGGCCTTGTATGATTGGTATATTTTGATAATTTTTATTTTATATTTTGGTATATTAAATATAATTATAGATCTAATACTATATGTGAAAAATATATTTTACTGGATGGTGTTCAATTTTTTTCCCTTGTTTTTCTTTTGTCTTCTTTTTAAGTAGTATTTATTAATTTTCTGTTGGTTTTTACACTCCATATGCTTGTTCCTAATAAATTTTAATAATTTTAAAATCTAATAAAATTTAATATATAAAATTAATTATAATTCTTATATTTATTGATTATGTGTGAAATGGAAAATATTTGATTACATTGAGTTAGGGTCATTAATACTCCATATAGGTTAAGTTGTGTATGTAGCAAAGAGAGAAATCAACATTTTACATGAAAGTTGGGGGAGATAGTCTTAGGCTAGTGACAAGCCATTAAGTTTAAACATTCTATTTTAGTTTGTTATTTTGCCAAAATGGTACATTCGACGTAATACTTAAAATGGAAGGAGTGGACTTTCATCCCCAACGTAAGAAAGCAGCCCCTCTCCGTCTCCGATGCCGAGCTCATTCAGTCCTGGTTGACTATTCCCAACTTAACCAGTAAATTCCGTAATTATCATTTCCTTTTTCTCATACAGTATTGATTCCAATTACTCAAAAATGATGAATTTGTGATGGAAGAATAATAAACTAACAAAATTGCGATGGAAATTGGTGTGTAAAGAAATGATAAGTAATAAGTAGTAGTAACTAATAACCACTCTTTTGCCTAGAAATGAAATCGCGTTGGGAATTTTGTTATTGCATACCGATCAGTAGGAAATACTGTGAAGAATTGAGAATTCATTTCAACGAAACTAGTAAGAGTCAATAGAATTAACAAATTATTATCGTATATGGAGAACTAATTTAGGAATTGGAGGAGTATTTATTTAGGAAGAAGATAATATTTCATGGCAGTCAGCCAGCGGCGGCGCAGGCGTCTTGGCGGCAACCATATCGATTTCAGCAAGCGCGACAGCGTTGGCCGCTGCTATAGCCCGAGCATCACCAGCATTGTCCACCTCTGATCTGATCGCTCTTGGCTGTGTTGTGTTGTGTTCTGTGTGTGTAATAATGACATGTTGTATGAGGAAATAGTTATATTTATATACTAAAAAAAAGAGCTTTTTGACGTAGAACGGGAGACGAACTACAGTATGTCGTAATCAAAATTAATTCGACTATAATTATTGGGCCGTTTCTAAATTCAAATAATAATCCCAACCTAGTGGTTGCTTAATTTAGTTCATTTTTTTATATTAGCACAACTTTTTCACAATGCTATCTTAACAGCTCTAAATTAACACAACTTTTTTTAAGAGATTTTTTTTTGCGTTTAGTCATTTGTAAAATCATGGATTAAATATGCCCGGTCAATGGATTTTGACCAAACAATAAATGTGACGAGACATTTAATTTTGTGAAATTAAATGATATAGCGTCGATCTACATTTTACGTAGATAAATGTAGTATATTCACTTTCTCTAATCCGATTTCCGGTGAGTGAGAAATAGTGGGATTAAAGTTTGGCCTAATTAACTTTTAATTAAAGCTTGAAGTTTGATGAGCTTAGAGAATAATTAACTAGTGTTAATTATCCCACATTGGAGAAGTGACACATCTTTTAATGTGTTTAAATTAAGTGACTTTATGTTACTTAATAATTATAGTGGATCAAGATGGGTGAAAGAGCCCACAAGTGCGCCGCCGCCGCCGCCCGCCCGAGCCCGTGGTCACGGGCCGTGGGCCGGGGCCCGATCTCGATCTTGGATTTTGGCAATTGGTCTTTGGGTGGTCTTTGGGCTTGGGTCTGAGCCATTACTAATCTTTTAGACCACCGCCGAGTCAGCAATCCAAGTGGCTTGACACATCGTCAAGCGTGGCACAGTCACGGCTGCCACGTGAGAAATCCAAGTGGCTTGACACATCGTCAAGCGGGGCACAGCCACGGCTGCCACGTGAGAAATCCACACGCGAAAGGCACACTCCTGCCACATGGCTGTAACCGCCCATGATGAGCCTTCATGGCTTGGTTGACCCTACATGGTGGCTTGGCCTATAAATAGGCTAGCCATTCCACTGCATTAAAAAAACATTCACTAGCATAAGCTCTCTCCCCCTCTCTGCATTGTTTTTTCTGTCGAAAGTTCTGCCCTCTTCCTCTTCCAGTTCGTCGGAGCTCGTTCTAACATGAACCCAAACCTAGCTGAACCCAATTCGACATTCAAATTACTTCCACCGTCCAACGAAAATATAGACAATTCATACTGTACAAGAATTAATACAAAATTGGTAATATAAGAGAAAAGTGGAGAAATATAGTTAAAGTAGTGTTAGTGGATAGTGAACTCACATTGTTAGTGTTAGTATTTAATGGTGGTATACGTTGTAAATAAGTTGATGTATAGGGGGAATAAATTGAGATAACTTTCCAAAAATGGAATGCACATATTTTTATAGGATGAATGAAAATGGAAAGTGCACATATTTTATGAGACTGATGAAGTATCATGTACGAATTGACCACACGTTCCACATGTTTATGATAGGATATATTAGGGATCTAAGAAGTTTGAATTGGCCTTCCCTATTAGACCTTGTTTACTAAATTATAATCCATAATAATTTAATAAAAGTCTAAGGAATATTTCCCGAACCACTATAGAAGATATATTGATTGTCTATCCAATCCTGGGTTACAAGGATTCCGGGTTACCTCTTTAATTAATTATTTCCAGTCTCAGTAATATTAATATCCATTAATGAAGTTATAGTCTACTATGAACTTTAAATTAATTAATATTTTTATTTCTAATAGTTTATTTAGTTCGAGATGTATATTAATAAAATATACGTTGACATATTATTTTTCTAGGAATAAATACTAACCGGCAGATTTCTAAATAATAAATACTTATTGGACATCCCTTGGGGATATAATCAAACCAAGCATGCACACGATTCAGTTCAATAACAAAACTGACACCCTACCAGTTACTACTGCATTCGTCCGCGAATAGGAGTCTCATTTCTTTCTGGCACGGGTTTTAAGAGATATTAAGAAAAGTGAGTGGAAGAAAGTTAGTGGAATATGAGTCTTACTTGTATATATTAATTTTAAATGATACTATGTGAGTGGATTGAGTTAGTGGAATGTGAGATCCCTTTGCATTTATAGTAATAATGATCTGAGACTCTTATTCGCGGATGGACCTAAATAGAAAAATGAGACTCCTATTCGCGGATAGAGGGAGTAGTAATTACCACTACCCAAGATATCAGGCCAATTGGGTTGCAAAAAATCACACCGTTTGATAAATCAAAATAGTGTATAATTAACAACGTATGCCCTATATTATATACTCCCTCCGTCCCCCATTAATTGTCCACTTTTGCTATTTTCGTCCGTCCTTCATTAATTGTCCACTTTCACTATTTACCATAAATGGTAAGTAGACCTCATATTTCACTAACTCCTTACACTCACATTTTATTATAAAACTAATATACAAAAGTGAGACATATATTCTACTAACTTTTTCAACCCACTTTCATTTACTTTTCTTAACACCCGTACCGGAACCAAAGTGGACAATTATTGGGGGACGAAGGGAGTACTGACAAAATGAAAATGTTTTAGTGCGGCGACTCTTTTGTGTGTCAACTGGCCAGGAGGGTACTGATAGGCTAGTTTTCGTCACTCGGATTTGATCACTTTTCGTACTTATTAGTTGAGTATTTGCATGAGAAGATGCTATTTTGGCAGGGAATGGATCATTAAGTTCGGAAGCTACTTAATGAAGGCACAAAGAGGAAAACATGCAAGAAATAGGGCAAAAAGACAAAGAATGGAAGAAAGTGAAGGAAGAAGGCAAAGAAGACCCAAACTGCCCAAGCTGTAGAACTGGCCAGTTTGAACCTGACGGGAAAATGACTAAAGCCACTTCCACACACTTATCAAGGATATGTCCCACTTGCTACACACGCCCATATCAGCCCTTGGGGAGCAAAAAAGAAGGGGAAATATCTTTTATTGGATATATGTATTAAAAGTACTTAACTTGCCAACAACACTAGTCACTTTACCACTTAGCTTTAGTTTAGATTTAGTTTATTCTCTCTCTAGGAAACTTTCCTCTATTCCTTAAGAAGAGAGATTTCAACTTCAAGGTTGCCAAAATCTTTGTTCACCATGGGTTGAAGTAGTAGTAATTTAGTAGTAGTGTTTATTTTCTCTAGTTGCTTGTTCTTAACTTTTGGAGTTCTTTTGCATCTTTCTTACTCTTAGTTATTGTTGTTGTTCTTGTTTCAAAAGCTCATTTCAAGTAGTAATTTCTCTAAGTGTTTGTGTATTTAATGTGCTTTAAGTTTAGCTCTTGTTTGATTTCCGGTTTTAGCTTGTTGTTTAGTTTTAGTGTTGGTTATGTTCTTGTTTAGTTAAAACTTCTTTCAAGCTTTTAAAATCAGTTTCTTAAGCATTTTCTTTTCACCATGTTTATGTGTTATGAAGCTTTCTTTATCTTCTTCAATGAGTCTTTAACTTTCAGCTTTTAATTTGGTGTTTTCAATGCATGTTTAGGTAGTTTAATTGATGATTTGGTGTTTCTCTTGCTTGGTTAGTTGTGTAGCAGCCATTTAGTCTTTTATTTACTCTTATTTTCGTGCCTTTAGTGTAGGATTAGTAGTTAAAATCAGCTTTTAGAAGTCAAGTGATAGAACCATTAGTTGTAGGCTTTTATCCAATGGTTTTACACTTTTGGGTAATAGGAGTTAGGAGACAAGATGTACACCTTTTCCATCACTTAGCTTTCACTTTAGAAAGCCTTTTAGCTTAGTTTATCACTGCACTCAACCACCATTTAAATCTAATTTAGTTTAGCTTGCTTTAGACAACATTTTGCATGTCACTATCTTAGTTTCTAGATTTCTTTAGTAGTTAACACTTAGTTTATTTTCCTTAGCCTTTTAACTTAGTTTCTTTTGCTTTCTAATCTTAGGAATGTTCATGCATGTAGCTGCTCTGTTTTTATTTCCGAATGGTCTTATTTTCGCTAAGTGTTGTAATTTTCTAGCTACTGCTTTTATTTTCTCTGCCAAACTGCCCAGTTTATCAACTTGCCCAGTCCGCGTTCCAGTTTAAATGCTTTCTTTTACTTGCATGTTATTTTCACTTTTAGTTCCCAATCTTTGCTTAAGTTTTATTTACATTTCGTAGTTTAGTTCCCACCCCCAATTTAGAGCGTGGCGGCATCGCCAAAACCTTTCTAAGTGTGGAAATACATAATGGATGCTACCGTTCCTCGTGGGTTCGACACCCTAACTTACCATATGCTAATTAATAGTATTTTGGAAAGTGGGAACTTATAAATCTTGTTGAATAGGAAGGGACACGTGCCTACGACACGCGTGCAAAATCCCCTCGTCCTTTCAAATGGCGCCGTTGCCGGGGAACGGTGTTGTTGTCTCGTTATGTATTCCTACATTTATTGTATATAGTTTTTGACTTGTTTTTTTGTTGTTGTTTTCTTTTTTTCTCTTTATTTTATTTTTAGTTTATGAGCAGGTCCTCTTCTCCAAGGCTGCTGTTTGATATTGAAATCGAGAAAACGGCGAAGAGGTTGCACAAGGACGCACGTTTGACAAAACAAGCTGAAGCTAGGCTTTATGCCCTGGGCAGTCCGTGTACTTGCCCTGTTCACCAGACTGCCCAGTTTGAAGAGTCGGAAAGTTAAGAGTGAACTGACGAGGAAACCTATTCAAGAGGCAATGATGAGAGTGGTGCGCCATTAAAGGGAATCATGGATCATTTCACAGATCCTTACGATCATGGATGGGGTGATTACTCCTATTTTGAATGGACCAATTCGAACCAACAATATCAAGGTCCGCCACCACAAGTACATCACCAAGCTTTCCAAGGGCCATACGAAAATCATGTTTATTGGCCTCTCGATCAAGAAGAATTCCCTCCGTGTTTCCAGCCACAAGAACTCGGCCAATATCAATCAAATCATTCGCCAATGCCGCCCATGTGCTTAGAAGATATGATGGAGGATCTAATCACATCCCAACAACTCATGCAAAACAATTTGCAAGCCAATTACAATGTGGTGCATGAGATGCAAGACGAACAATATGAGCAAATCATTAGTCTTGATCATCTTGCATGCCAAATGGCACAATTGGCGACATCCATTAATGATATGCGTGGGAATGGTGGAGGAATTCCGGCTCAAGCGCAACCACCAAGAGAGGAGAATCTTGATCAGATCACCATTAGGTCCGGGAAAGAGTTGAAAGCTTCATTCAACAATAACTCAAACAACGGACCGGGTGACTCATTGGATCAGGGGCTCAGATTGCCCAGTCCAACACACTGCCCAAGTCAGGTGATTGCTTGGTTTGAAGATGAAGAGGATAGCGATGAGGAGATTGAAGAGAATATCATAATTCGACCCGATGAGCCTACACCCATGCCTTTGAGACCAGAAGAGGCTATCACGAAATGGTGCAACAAAATGGAGCATGCAAAGTCTGCCAACAAGTTGCCCAAACCAAGTGAACTGCCCAGTCTGTGGGCAGAGGAGAAATTGGTACCGTTGGAAGTTCGGTCACCTAAATTGGAGTTGAAGCCGCCGCTCACCAACCTTAAGCATGTCTGCTTTGGGGGAAATGACACTTTCCCCGTTTGCATCAATTGTGATTTGGAAAATGGCCAAGGTGAGAAGTTGATCAAAGAGTTTAAAGGTCCCGACTTTCTTGAAGACAAATTTTTTCAAGATATGTATGCATTGCCCTCTATTGAAGAACAAGTTGAGCTCGAAGAACTTAGTAAATGCAAATTGTTCAAGACTCAAGGGCTTGGTGATGAGGAGATAGAGGATGAAATAATGACTTGGTGTAAAAAGAGGGATCACACAAACCCACCTGAGAGATGTAAACTCTTCGATCCTAATGAACTGCCCAGTCAGAATGAACTGCCCAGTCCAAGAGTGGAAGAAGAGTTGCGATCATTGGAGATTCATCCACCTAAATTGGAGTCGATTGCATTTCCTTCCAAACTCAAATCTTTGGGAAAAAATGACACAATTTCCATGATCATCAATAGTATCTTACACAAGAGTCAAGAAAAAGAGCCGATCAAGGTTTTGAAGAGGCATAAGGAGGTGACCGGTTGGACTTCGACCGACGACATCATGTGTATAAGCCCCGATGTTTGTGTGTTTTACATGAGTTCAGAGAAGGGTTCCAAACTCTATAGGGACCCTAAAAGGAAGTCGAATGCGTCTACTTGGAAGGATTGGAAAGCAAGATTTGATGATGTTTTTTTGGAAGAACACATGTATCCTGCCCAGTTTGTTGAACAGGGCAGTCTGGTTGCCACAGTGGATAAAGTAGCCAAATCCGAAGGAGCCGCCAAGCTAGCACATGAGACTGGGATCGAAACCCAAGGAGGCAGTTGCACCAGCTCCACCACCACCTGTCGCATCAGCATGTACCCCCCGCATTGTGCGGGGGAGGTGATTTCTATCCAACTCTCTCTTTTATTTGTTGTATATATATGTTGTATGTGTGAGGTAAGTGTTTACTTAAAGTGTTTTGATATTGTGACCTTGTCGGCCTTGATGCATGCTTTGTGGCCTTACCGGCCTTTGTGAATGTTTTGTGTTGTTAGTAATCTCTCTCTAAACACTTGGTCTACTTGCTCTCGAGCAAGCAATGCCCAAGTGTGAGGAGGTGGGATTCTTGTGTGTTGTTCTTGGTTTTCTAAGTTTTATGTGATGTGTTTTCTTTTCCAACATTTTAACCGAACTTGCTTGAGGGCAAGCAAGGTCTAAGTGTGAGGAGGGGGTTTATTTTGTTGTTCAGTCGTGTTGGTGTTGTGTCGTTTTTGTAAAGAGTTGTGTTTTATCTTTTTTCCAAGCCTTGATGCATGATTTGGTAATGATCCCCCTATTGAATCGTAGCAAAAAAAAACATGACTTGCTTTGTTTTGAAAAATTCATTCAAGAACTTGTGGTTTTGATTGAATGAAGTTGAGTACGATGGAAAAGTGAAGCACTATCGCTTGCATAAAAACCCACAAATGGTAAGGTTCAAAGCCTCAAAGTAGAACACTTTCTACTTGTTTTCGAGCGTGGAATGACATTGCATTGCATGATAGTTGATATCGCTTGGTCACTATGGCATAGATAGAGGGCACTAGGAAAAGCCAAATTGAGCCTTATTCTTTGTGATTACATCAACCAAAAATAGCTATCCCTAGTTGCCACTTTGAAACCTTGAGCCTACATTTCTTTTCAAGTTAGAAAATGGTTTCCCTCTTGTGCAAAATAAATGTGTTTAGTTGCTCCTACATGATCACCACCTTTTAGGAAAGAGATAGCAATTATGGACATCAAAAAAAAAAAAATCTGCCTCCCTCCACCCAAAAAAAGAAGAAAACAGTCCCTCCACCCAAAAAAGAAGAAAACTCATGCAAAAGAAGAAGGAAAAAAACAGAAAAGAGAAGAAAAAAAAGGGGAAGGAAGAAAAACAAAGAGAAAATGGCAAGACAAAAGTGGGAAGGTAGATCGAAAAAGAAAAGAAAGAGAAGAAGAAAAAAAAGAAAAAAAAAAGAAAAAAAAAAGAAAATGAAGTGCATCTCTAGTGTTGGTTTGATCGTGGGTGATTATGTTTGTAGTTTCTAAGTATCCCTTTGGAGAATAAGCACAAGTTTTTTGTTGTATTACACTCACTAGCTTAGGACCCCTAGGATCTAACCGACAATATTTAATTGGTCCCAAGCCCCATTACATCCCGTGCAAGACCCTCTTGAGCTACATGTGATAAAGTGATATCTCCTTGATTGCATCTTCGTCATTATTATTGAGAGAATTGTCCTTACATTTTGAGAGGGTCAGAGAGTGAATCTTTTGCTTGTGATATGTGCTTAACAATCTTGATGAGACCGACGGTTGGAACCACATTGTTCGATGAAGAAAATTATGTTTCAAAAATTGTGTTGTAGAAATCTGTTTTGAGCTTGGCTCTTGGGGGTATCATTACGCTTTTCATACAACTTGCTTGGTTTGTCTTTCGTGTGTTTCTTGATTAGTTGTGTGTTTTTTACTTGTAAATGTGTTTGTGTCTTGTGTTTGTTTAATTTAGTGTGTGTGTGTAGAAAGTAGAGTGGAGTGACTTAAACTAGCAATTGAGTGAAAAGTCCAACCACATACTTGGGACAAGTATGATCCAAGTGTGAGGAGGTTTGATAGGCTAGTTTTCGTCACTCGGATTTGATCACTTTTCGTACTTATTAGTTGAGTATTTGCATGAGAAGATGCTATTTTGGCAGGGAATGGATCATTAAGTTCGGAAGCTACTTAATGAAGGCACAAAGAGGAAAACATGCAAGAAATAGGGCAAAAAGACAAAGAATGGAAGAAAGTGAAGGAAGAAGGCAAAGAAGACCCAAACTGCCCAAGCTGTAGAACTGGCCAGTTTGAACCTGACGGGAAAATGACTAAAGCCACTTCCACACACTTATCAAGGATATGTCCCACTTGCTACACACGCCCATATCAGCCCTTGGGGAGCAAAAAAGAAGGGGAAATATCTTTTATTGGATATATGTATTAAAAGTACTTAACTTGCCAACAACACTAGTCACTTTACCACTTAGCTTTAGTTTAGATTTAGTTTATTCTCTCTCTAGGAAACTTTCCTCTATTCCTTAAGAAGAGAGATTTCAACTTCAAGGCTGCCAAAATCTTTGTTCACCATGGGTTGAAGTAGTAGTAATTTAGTAGTAGTGTTTATTTTCTCTAGTTGCTTGTTCTTAACTTTTGGAGTTCTTTTGCATCTTTCTTACTCTTAGTTATTGTTGTTGTTCTTGTTTCAAAAGCTCATTTCAAGTAGTAATTTCTCTAAGTGTTTGTGTATTTAATGTGCTTTAAGTTTAGCTCTTGTTTGATTTTCGGTTTTAGCTTGTTGTTTAGTTTTAGTGTTGGTTATGTTCTTGTTTAGTTAAAACTTCTTTCAAGCTTTAAAAATCAGTTTCTTAAGCATTTTCTTTTCACCATGTTTATGTGTTATGAAGCTTTCTTTATCTTCTTCAATGAGTCTTTAACTTTCAGCTTTTAATTTGGTGTTTTCAATGCATGTTTAGGTAGTTTAATTGATGATTTGGTGTTTCTCTTGCTTGGTTAGTTGTGTAGCAGCCATTTAGTCTTTTATTTACTCTTATTTTCGTGCCTTTAGTGTAGGATTAGTAGTTAAAATCAGCTTTTAGAAGTCAAGTGATAGAACCATTAGTTGTAGGCTTTTATCCAATGGTTTTACACTTTTGGGTAATAGGAGTTAGGAGACAAGATGTACACCTTTTCCATCACTTAGCTTTCACTTTAGAAAGCCTTTTAGCTTAGTTTATCACTGCACTCAACCACCATTTAAATCTAATTTAGTTTAGCTTGCTTTAGACAACATTTTGCATGTCACTATCTTAGTTTCTAGATTTCTTTAGTAGTTAACACTTAGTTTATTTTCCTTAGCCTTTTAACTTAGTTTCTTTTGCTTTCTAATCTTAGGAATGTTCATGCATGTAGCTGCTCTGTTTTTATTTCCGAATGGTCTTATTTTCGCTAAGTGTTGTAATTTTCTAGCTACTGCTTTTATTTTCTCTGCCAAACTGCCCAGTTTATCAACTTGCCCAGTCTGCGTTCCAGTTTAAATGCTTTCTTTTACTTGCATGTTATTTTCACTTTTAGTTCCCAATCTTTGCTTAAGTTTTATTTACATTTCGTAGTTTAGTTCCCACCCTCAATTTAGAGCGTGGCGGCATCGCCAAAACCTTTCTAAGAGTGGAAATACATAATGGATGCTACCGTTCCTCGTGGGTTCGACACCCTAACTTACCATATGCTAATTAATAGTATTTTGGAAAGTGGGAACTTATAAATCTTGTTGAATAGGAAGGGACACGTGCCTACGACACGCGTGCAAAATCCCATCCTTTCAGGTACCTAGACCTAGTCGTGTCGTTGGGTCTGTGCCTAAAACATCTTGTCAACAAAAACACCTCAACCCACTTCTACTGTCTAGTATAGTGGAGTAAGGGTCGATCCCACAGAGATGGAGCGGGTACGTGTGCAATTGTGAAGACATCTTGGAAGGGTTGGTTAGCTACCACACTTTATGGGGTTGAGATTAAAACTAGGCGTGAAATGAAATGGAACCTATATCTAAAGTGGGAAACTTGAACTTGCAAACGAAAACAGAACCTATGCCCAAACTGACCAGTAGGTGAAAATGAGACCTATACCCCTCGTGACCAGTAGGTCATGGTGGGCTCTAAATGCTGCATGCTAAAAAAAATTAAAGTGCATGTGTAAACTAAGGTGCGAATGTGCATGTGAGAAGCTACTAGACGAAACTTACTAAAAATGACTAGACAAAAGGTAAAGGGAATCAAAGGACTTGCTGGCAGACTGTCTGCTGAAAATGTGCAAGTACAGAAGCAAAAAGTAACAAAAGCTATATAAGTGGTCCCATTATTTGATTGTGACATTTTCTTTTTCACCAAGCTAAACTAACAAGATCTAACAAACTCCATTGATGAATGCCCAAGCTCAAAAATTTGTAAATGCAATATTTAACTTGAAATCGAGAACGAAAGCAAGAAAAACTGAGATCTACGCAAACTGGTCAGCAGGACAGGGTGACAGAAACAAGCAGAAATGAATTCCATGCATTTTTGAGAAACTTAAACCGATTAAAACTTGTAAACACTTAAGGAAAGACTAGATCTAACTAAGCTAGGCAGGAATAACACAAGGCATAAGCTAAGACAAATGAAACACAAAATAAATCCAACAAGAACTCCATAGCATAAAACGGTAATCAAGATCGAAAATGTAAACTAAAACAAAACGAGATTAAACTACAAACTAAGCTTTGAAATTTAAGAACTAAAACAAGTAGCTAAGAAATCTTTAAAAACAAAGCAAGTAAAAGATTGTTTGGCTCATCGGAAATTGAAACTGGAAGAAATTCTGGAACTACGGTGGCTGGAATGAATCAGGCATGATGCTCCTCGCATGCAGGTGGCCGGAATCTTCAAGGCAGGCTGCTGTTTAGAGAGAGGAACTAAGAGCTAATGGAGCTATTCTCCCTAAAAGTGATCTCTTTTTATTTATGTTCAACTCCTATTTATAGGGTGGCTTGCCCTAATTTCTAGGGCTGTCTCTTCATGCGAAATGACAATTTTGCCCCTCTTTAGTAGGTGATTATTCCAAGCAAGTCCTTCATTCTCGTGTCCAGTTCCGTGGCATCATCCTGGTCAGTATTGCATCCTTCTGGCGTCCTTTTCACTCGGGTTCCCGTTCTTTCTCCTACTGACTTGTAACCTTTTTCTGCACACTTAAGCAACCTTTCTTGCAAATAATGCACGTTAAGCTCATCATATTGACCAGTAACCAAGACTTAAAATGAGACTTATCAAGTATAAAGATTAAGAAATAAAGAATCAACAAGACTTCGTCTTTCAGTAGATATCAATAAAAACGTGTCCATGCTTAAGATTCTTTCAGTGCTATACCACATCATTATCACTAGTTTATCTCGAGGTAAAGTAAACTTTTGGACGGACACTGCAATCTTTCGCGATAGGTAACCAAAACCTATCGAAGTCGTGAAAATATTTTACTTCTGCAAGGTACCGACTGAGTCACCTATCGTGAAAATATTTTACATCTCATTTTTACTTTACTAAAAATCCGTGTTCAACTAAAAGTGCATATTCTTATGATACGGATGTAATATAATTAAAACGGTTAATGAATAATGCCAATTATTCATTAAAACGAATGGAATATAATTAAAACGATTAACATAAAATACATAATGTGATAAAAAAAGTAAATCGGAAACACAGTTTTGCAATATAAAAGAATCCAATAGAATCCAATGAATCAAAAAATTTGTATAAAAACCCATCTATTTTCCATAAATACACATGTGATTTATGTGAAGTCATACAGAATGTAATTATTTATATAGAGAAAATTACAATTAATCAAAATGCCTCATCTGCTCGAATTATTTCAACTCTGTCTCCCCGAATCTCACTCATCGATTTGACAAGTAGGAAAATGCTGTAAATATCGCAATCGGAAACGTCAAAATGCTAAGCGGTTGCTACATCAGAGCTCTCTGGATTTTGAACAATCAGGACGTTGTAATTTTCTCCAGGTATTTCGTTTTCGTACAATTTTTTTAGTGTCAGATCGATTGAAGAGTGTGAAGCTTATAATTTCTGCGGATGAATATGCATCAGGAAATTCCCGGTGGTTGAAAAGCGGTGGCGCGTGGCTTGTGAGAAGGAAAGCACCGATGATTTCAAGTATCATATGTTACCTAACGATTCGGACTTCAGTGGTGCTTTTAGCGACCGTAAGAAGCGGTTAGTTCAAACCTGCTGATTTTAGTGCCAACCTCTTAATTTGATGATTTCAAATCGGAATTCTCGATCAATTATACTGTGTTTTCATTTTTATAATTTTTGTGAACCATGGTGATTGTTTGTTTTAGCGTGTTACTAAGGCTTCTTTTAGTCATTATCTAAGACATTTGGTCGCCCTTTGCTTGACTTGGTAAAAGCACCAAAAATATCATTCATTTGCTGATGTGCACATATTATGTGGTTTTCGGTCTACTGATTCCTTAAATTGATTAGCTAAGACTCTCATGTCATAATGTAAAGCATAAAACAAGTTGCTGAAGTTTTTAATAAATTCCAGCAATGGC
The DNA here is from genome assembly GCF_004379255.2 of Salvia splendens. NCBI lineage: Eukaryota > Viridiplantae > Streptophyta > Magnoliopsida > Lamiales > Lamiaceae > Salvia > Salvia splendens. The sequence goes on along the minus strand of NC_056034.1, from coordinate 37,916,561 downwards.
ATATTTGGTTGAGGTGATATATTCCAGATTTACTATGTAGATGCTGAACGAGCTACGTTATTGATGGCAAAGACTGATGTGCTTATCTGCTGAAAATACATAATAGGAGTACTTATTGTGTCTTCGTAGTGTATAATGCGTTCAGTTTCTAATCTATCTTGTAGTACAATAATGTAGGTAGACATCGTTGGCAAGAAGAACTTTATGGTGTTTCTTGTTTTAATTTATTAATTAGGAAAGTAATATACTGCAACTACTAGACAATCTCTCTCAGCAAAGTATTTATAGTAAGATGTTTTTTTCATCGAATCCATTCCTGGATCAAGTTCATATTCAATAGTTCAACTTATACTGGTAGAGTATTGGAGAAGACACTGCTATCAGTATGGATGTCATTTGATTTCTTACTTGCCCCTGCTTTACACTATTGGTAATTATATGTGAAGTATTATTTTGTCCACTTTTAGTGTACTCATAGAGTATAATTCTGATGATTGTAACTATTTCACAAAATAATGAAGGGAGGGCTCAGCTCGAGGGTTTGGTGTACGTGTGAGCCAATCTGTTAAAGGATCAGATTCATGGGTTGATGATCCAATTACTCGTCATGTAATAAGCTTGAACATTAACAAAGAAGAAGGGGAGAATTATCTCCTGTGGCCCCTGGTCCTACATATTAAGGGCCCATATTCTATTCTTATATTGCCCTTGGTAGAACCTCGTCATTTGAAGTCCTACTCAAGGATGTGTAATTCATCAGACTGTGGAAATGCTATTGGTGCTGATGATAGTTTGTCTTCACTCCTCTTGGATCTTCCACCCATCACAGGGTATGGTAAGTTGTAATTTTTTATTCTTGATTTATCCTCTGTTTCTGTAGCATCTGTTTGTTCTGATTAATATCAGGATTTGTATGTGTGATCTGGCTAATAAACTTTTAGAGAACATGTATTCCTGCAGTTCATATTGATAATTGATAAATATCTTCCACCATGTGTGTGTGAGTTGGTCAAGCGGTAAAGAAGTTCATTGGATATCTTTCGAAATGTTTCTCCTAAAGAACCCCCATGCCTCCCGCCACTCTCATCAGCACCCTCTTAATTCATCTTCTAAAGACTATATTTTCGTCATGTTTTTATGAACCCTTGTGCCCAAACTATATTTGGTGCAGTCATTTAAGGGTGAGCATGCTGCTTACTGAGGCTGTCTGTTAGAAGTAAAGGCTGTCACTCAATTAATCAAGCATGAAAAGAGCTTGACAGAATATCTAACTCACACTTTGGCTGATATTATTAAAATAGAAGGAAATGAACAAGAATGGAAGTAACAAATGATAAAAGAAATCCTCCGAAGAGGCCCAAGATAATCCTCCGCAGAGGCCTACGACTTCAGTCGTCCAATAAACTGATCTCTCCAAAAGATGTCTAAACTGATAAGAGACTCCCTATTTATAGATACTAAGGTGCTGAAATAAAGGTAACAGAAATTCGAAATTGAATTGTTGATTTACTCAGCCAGCTCTTCCCCCAAAATCTCTGGTTCAGTTGGCTGCTGCGATATCTCCTCTACTTAATTAGTTGGCCAACCACTTCCCTATTTTCACTCCTCTAATCTGTATCAACTGCCTCACTCTCGAAACAGCCTTGCCCTCAAGGCTCAGTTAAAATTCAAAACACATCACTCTCTCCGGTGGAGGTTCAAACTCATGCTTTCGGGTAGTAGCCAGAGCATCGAACCATAGAAGATTGCCAACTATATGTAGGAATCGCAGCATGGCCAGATAGGAGAATGGAGCGCCCGCTAATGAAAATAGGGAATCCGAAAAGGGAACCACCATGGGCGTGGACTGGTGGCCCGCAGCAGGAACTAAACATCGCAGCACGGCTGGGAACGGAGACCGAATCTGCAGAATATCAGGGCTGGCAGACAGCAGCGATGCTGTCACCGTGGCTGGTGTAGGCAGTGTGGTAGAAGGTGGTAGAAAGGCGTGCTGTACTGGAAGGGGCAGGGGCGCGCTATTGTCCGTAGTGGTGCCGAGATCAGGGGGGTTTGTAGACGTTTGAATAGCTGCTATCTCGTGACGGGCTGTTGTAGGTGGACTAGAGGGCTGCAATGGTGCTGTCATGGTGGGTAGGATAGTTGCAGTACTATTGCTGGATGTGGGTGGAATTTTTGGCTGGTTTTTGGCAACATGGACAGTAACAATATCATCACTGTTGTACTTGGATGAATTGCTGGTGACGCGGCTTTCTGATGGGATGGTATCACCAAAACGTTTCAAGAGCTCTTGAACAAATCTGTCCCACGATAAAGAGGGACGGCGATGAACGAGCAATTGCTTCCAAGGCTTGGCTGGTCCGTCTATGGCGGGCATGGCAAAGTCGACTCGTCTATCCGAAGGTGTTTTGTTGAGGAGGAAATATTGGTTTGCCCGCGCGAGCCACGTGAGAGGCTCAGATCCATCAAAAGTTGGCATTGGCGACGTTGATTTGATGCCGGCAGACACCGAATTAGATTCCCGATTTTCAGAGGACGCATCGTCCTCCGGCGTTGCTCTGGACTTGTGGTTGAGGGCCGCGAACCCTGCGCGCATCTCAACTAACAAGGAGTCGAGCTTGGATTCCAATGTTGTGACCCGGTCGTTGAGTTCCTCGTTTGCCTTCTCCACCGCGTCAAGGCGAGAATCACCTCGAGAGTTCACCATCGTTCACCGCACCAATTGTTAGAAGTAAAGGCTGTCACTCAATTAATCAAGCATGAAAAGAGCTTGACAGAATATCTAACTCACACTTTGGCTGATATTATTAAAATAGAAGGAAATGAACAAGAATGGAAGTAACAAATGATAAAAGAAATCCTCCGAAGAGGCCCAAGATAATCCTCCGCAGAGGCCTACGACGTCAGTCGTCCAATAAACTGATCTCTCCAAAAGATGTCTAAACTGATAAGAGACTCCCTATTTATAGATACTAAGGTGCTGAAATAAAGGTAACAGAAATTCGAAATTGAATTGTTGATTTACTCAGCCAGCTCTTCCCCCAAAATCTCTGGTTCAGTTGGCTGCTGCGATATCTCCTCTACTTAATTAGTTGGCCAACCACTTCCCTATTTTCACTCCTCTAATCTGTATCACTGTCATTTTCTTCCGACCCTAATGTCGACCATCCCTTAAATTTTCTGAATTAGGGCGTTTGCTGTGGCACAAACAATCGGGGACATCGTAGTTGGTGAAACAATGGAGCCAGAAGTAGTTGTTGCTGCATCTCCTTCAGTTGGCGGGCTGCTCGATACCCTCACTGGTAGCATAGGAATTTCCAGTATTTCTGCAAGAGCAAAACCTGTAGCTTTACCTGTTGCAGCTTCCACTATATCTGGGACTGCCGTGACCGGAGCTGCTATGTCTGATGCTCCGAAGATGGGATCCAGGCCTTTGGATAAGGATGTCCTTAGGTCTTTCATCAGCAGTGCAATGCCCTTTGGTTAGTAAATTTCTTTTGTGGTACTTCACTTTAAGTTCCATTTTGGTTTTATGTTATAAATGCCCTATGCTAGTCTTATCATTTCATTATTGCTGTGTGTAGGTACTCCTCTCGATCTTAGCTACTCCAATATTTCTGCCATCAAGACCACAGGATTTTCTTCAGCAGACGTGCCTCCTGCTGATCGAAAGCAACCAGCATGGAAGCCTTATCTTTACAGGGGTAAACAACGGATTCTGTTCACTATTCATGACACGGTCCATGCTGCAATGTATGATAGAGATGAGATCCCAGACAGCATAACCATTTCTGGTCAGGTGAACTGCAGAGCAGAGTTGGAGGGACTTCCTGATGTTTCTTTACCATTGACCTGGTTGGCTAGTGCCCGAGTTGAGTCGTTAACCTTCCATCCTTGTTCTCAAGTTCCAGAGCATGGTGGTGATAAACAGGCTATTACATTTTCACCACCATTGGGGAATTTTGTCCTGATGCATTATCAGGCACTTTGTTCTGTTGGACCTCCTATTAAAGGGTTTTATCAGCTATCAATGGTCTCAGAAAATGAAGGGGCCTTTCTTTTTAGGTTAAGCATCATGGAAGGTTACAAATCTCCTCTAACAATAGAGTTCTGTACTGTAACAATGCCTTTTCCAAGGAGAAGGGTTGTTTCTTTTGATGGGACACCTTCAATTGGAACAGTATCAAATACCGAGCACTCAGTGGACTGGAGGATAATAGCAAACTCTCGAATTGCTTCTGGGAAAAGCATTGAGGCAACCTTTTCCGGGACAGTTAGATTTGCACCATGGCAAGCACAAAAAATGCCGTCATCTGGATCAGCGCTGATGGGTGATGAAGACAGCGATCTTGAATCAGAATCTAGTGGCAGCATGGTAAATGTTGAGGATTTTATAATGGAGAAAATGATTAAGGATCTTCCAGCAGCAGATCTAGAGGATCCTTTTAACCGCCAGGCATACAATTACGCGACAGTATGTGTTTTCCTTAATAAATTTATGTGCATGCATTCTTAGGTCACAGCCACCCAGTGGAAAAAAATGGGTAATATTGGTCTGTTTTGTCTGCTTTTGAGAAGATACTAATTTAGTTCTTGTTACTGATCAAATTCCAAAACATGGAACTTGTAATTCCCCGAAAATAATAAGCTCAACGCAACAACATTTTACCAATAACTTGCTGTGGTACAGTATTTGCACTCACTTTTTCTTTTTTTTTGTTTGTTTCTATTCATGTTAGCATTAATTTCTTTGTTTACAGGTTTCTTTCAAGATGATAGGGCCTTCATTCTCAGGAATCTCTATTGATCCTAAATCTGTAAGTATTTTCAATCAATGCCTCACTCTAAAATGAGTGTTATCATTAATTTTGGGGACTTTGATACTTACACTCAAGGGCTGTATGCAGGTAAGCATATTTCCAGCAGTTAAGGCACCTATTGAAGTTTCAGCTCAGGTATGTTTATCCTTTGTGGATAGTTTTCTGATGGGTTGTTAAAGATCTTGATAGCAGCATATTGATTTAAAATTCAATTTTGAGGTGCATGCCGGGCAACTTCTTATTGTTTCCATGTATGAATTCAATAGGTTACTTCTGGGGATTATATTTTGTGGAATACTTTAGGAAAATGTCCAGTTGCAGCCACGCCACAAGCTTAGAAATCAACTCAGTAGAGGCTGAATATATGCTGAAACTCAATTTGATCTCTTGGTCTGCCCATTTGCATGTCTTGGAAAATTTCTGTCATCAAATTAACTGTTCATGCGCAAGTACTGTGGCAACCTGCTACAGCATATTGGACTGGATTTGTTAGCAACTAAATGTCAACCAGAAGATGATTTATATATTCTTCCCTATGATTTTGTTCCGAGAGATCTGAATTGATTGGTTGGGGAGCGTTGTGTGAATCTCTGAGACATTTTTCAATAATTTTGGTTGGTTGGCAGCTTTTATGTGCAGTTCACCAAGAGAGTTTGTTTACTGGGTATGATGTGATGAACTATTTAAGCCACTTGACTTCTCTATTTTCAGTTTTATGGCAATGCCATGATTGAACATTAGAATTTCTCTAGTCAGCCATAAAGATGAACAAGAGACGAACACATTATATTGCACAAATTAAGCTGAAGGTTTACATACAAAATGGCTGTTCGTCCGAGGACAGGGTGAGAGTTCCAAAATCAGTATCAACACAATCTGCTCCATTCCACCCATCCTCTATGCATATATCAACTCCGTCATAACTGTCATCATCAGGTACACACCGTTTTGCTTTGACAGAGATGCATGTATATATATTTAGGTTTCACGTCCGCCCATCATTCCTCCAAGGCGACCCGCGACGACCTGTATAAGTCGTACGGGGCCCACAAGTAGTCGACTGTGCATGGTCTCCGAGCGTCCAGCCTAAGCCATGGTTTCCCCTTTCCACTCCAATGCAGCAAGCTGATAGGGCCAGGGTGGAGCCCCCTACACCTTCCTTCCAAGTTGTCACCCCCTAACCCATGTTGGTTCCACCTATGTTCCACCCCCTTTATATTCCCTGCAAATACAAGCAGGATTGGTGGCAAAGAACCCAATTGATAAATCCTCTTCTGCTTCTGCACCGCCATCCATTCCTCCACCTTCCTCGTGTACCCTCCCCTCCTCCACTGCTCAACGTCCACCACCATCACCCCTGTGTTGAAGTAGCACGGCTGCCTCCCCTTGAACACACTCGCTAGCTGCCTGTCTGACCAGAACGCGTCCGTGAAGTAGCTCGTGAAGTTGGCGTGGCAGTACTCTGGTGCCGCCAGCACCTTCCCTCCCAAATCCACCCCCCAGAGCTTGGCGATGTCATCGACGAAGATGATGTCAGAGTCCAAGTATATGACGCGCCCGACGGAGGGCGGTAGGATGTCGACCATGTAGATCCTAGCGTAGTTCAAGGGCTGGTCGAGGGCTTGTCGGACCGATTTCGATATCTTTCCACGGACCCTATCAGGGTCGAATTGGTACATCTTGAAGCTGAGGAAAGGGAATGTGGAGTTGATGAGGGAGCAGATTTCGGTGTCGAGGTGGACGGAGAGGAAGTGGAACGACACATTCTCCGGGCATGTCGAATGCTGCAGGATCGACAACACGGCGGCCATGGTGCCACGTATGTAGTTGGTGTCCAGAGGCATCACAACGTGGATTGCATGGGAGCTGCATGTTGCGCCGTTGCGGAAGGCAGGGGCCTCCCGGAACGACGGGAGGGCCCCCTGGAGGTGGATTTCCGTGGCCGTGGCCATGGCCGTATCGGGGCGGAGGAGGATCGTAGACATAGACAGGAGGCCCAGGAGAGAGAGAAGAGACAAGGCCATCCTGCCCCAAGATTCAGTTTGTTACAACGTCGTTTTAACTCTTTTCTTTTTTATATATTTATATATTATTTATTTTTAGTGTAAAGGAAGAGAGGCTTTAATTGGGAGGAAAGTGTGTCATGAAACCATTAGAGGGTGGAAAAAATGGAGCTTGGGGGATAAATTTTTATGGTATAAAGAAAGAGAGGAGAGAGAAAGTTGATGTCAAGATTTGTGGAGGTGGAAGAAAATCCGGACATTTGTTTTGACTTGTCTAAGACTGGTTTAAATTTGATTGAGCTGAAAAATGCATATTATTAAAGTAAAAATATTTTGTTTAGAAGAATGTATATTTAACCATTAATATTTGGATTAACTTAAAAACTTAATTTATCAATTCCAAACTATATGTCTATATAATTTTATTTTTTGTTTAATTTTTAAAAGTTAGATTAAACTTTTATGTATTTGGTGATGACTTAATTTTGACATTAATCAAAGTATAAAGAGGCAAAACTTAAATGATCAAAATAGATAAATAAAGATACTTCTTTTGTCCCATAAAAATAGAGATTTTACTAAAGATACTAGTTTTAATAAACAATTAATAAAGTAAGTCAAAATGAAAAAATGTAGTAGTCAAAGTAGTGATAATTAGATTAAGATGGATTAATTTAATTAAGCCTACTTTATGTATATTAGTTTAGGTAAATGGTGTATTATATTTATTCATTTTGTAAATTGATTCTGATTAAAATATGTTGGTCATGGTTTAAATTTGATTGGGTATACTTTCTATTACAATTGGGTCATTAGGTTGAATTTATTTGGGTTTTCATGTGTCATATATTTTGGACCAGATTTATTAGTAATGCAATGCGCCTGTTTTTGTTTGATCTATTAATATTTCTTACATTGTCCAATTTAATAATTTTATTATTTCTGATATTTTAAATTTAGTATATTTTTTTTCACTTTTTATGTTTAAAACAATTACACTTTTTATTACATTTTATTTAATCCCGTTGTACTGATAGTTATTGTTTTTTAGGCAATGTTGGTCTATTCGTTGAAAGTCCTATTATTTGCTTCTTTTTTTTCTTATGGAAGAGGGTTTTATATTTTCTTTTATTTGTATATCTTATTCTATTTCATCCACTCACCTCCTATATTGTTATTTCTGTTATTTAATATTGTCACACTCATATTATATATTAAAATTGTAAAATGGTAAGCTGAATATGAAATAGTTTTACAGTATAATGTTATGAATATTTTTAATAATTAGATTATATTCTTTTCTGTAAAAATATATTTATATTATTTACTCTATATTCTTTATTTTAATATATTTAGCTATTAATATATCTTTATTATTTGAAAATCTTTTGTCTCGTGCATAGCACGGGTGATAACACTAGTTATTAGTAGTGTTTTAGTTAATAGATAGTGGAGCTTACCTATAGTTAGTGGATAGTAAGACCCTAACTCGTACTCCCTCTGCCCTACTAAAGATGACTATATTCTTGAGTAACACGGGATTTTAGATAGAGTTGTTGGGTGCAGGGGCGGACACACGTTCAAGAAGTGGAGGGCTTAAGCCATTACCCAAAATTTTTCTTTTTATTTTTTTCTATTACTAAAATTTTTAAATTTTTTAATACTTATCTTCAGCCCTTACCAAATTAATGTACTTTAAGACTAAATCACCAGAAATTGTATGGAAAAAGGGCTGAACAATTAAGAAATAAAAAAGTGCAGAGGATGAAATATAACAATGGCTACCGAAATGGTTGAGGAAGAAGATGACTCAACTAAAAATATAGTACTATAAATTAATACTACTCCTATTATTATATTTAAAATTTCCTTGTAAAATGTGTCCAGTGCAATAAGACCATCCACAACGCGTCTCGCGCCGGGCTCGCGTCTCGTCTCGGAGAGACGAGACCCCCGCGAGACGCATTGCAGCGCCCATCTCGTCTCCAGCTCGCGACCGTCTCGTCGCGTAGCTCGTCTCGGAGAGACACGAGACGAGCTGTCTCGCCACGCGCCAGGGACACGTGGCACGTCCCCATGCGTGCGTGACGCCCACTCGCTGGCCCGCGAGTGGGCGTCGTCACTGATGACGCAATAATTCATTTTTTTTAAAAAAATCGATTTTTTATAAATTTTTTTTTTTTTTCAAACGGTAATATTACCGTTAAATATTTATTTTCATTTTTTAAATTTTCAATTTTTTTACTCTATAAATAATTCTATTCCATACTCATTTCAAACACAAACACACATCTATTCCTCTCAAATCCTCTCTATCACTCAAATTTCCATCTTCAATCAACTCAAACAAATGGATCCTTTTGAGCAAATGCGCCAATTAATGGAACAATCACTCGAAGAAGATCGACGACGAGAGGCGGAGGAAGCCGCACCACCCCCACGACGCTCCCGGAAGTACATCAATCGGAACCGGGAGGAAGCCGCCGCACGGTTAGTACGCGACTACTTCTGCGATAACCCGAAAAAATTATGTCATTTTTATTTTTTTAGAATTTTAATTATGTCTTCGTTTTTTTTAATGTTAAGTTGTAATATTGTTTTAATTTTAATAAAGTGTGTTTGTTTAAATTGAATTGGGTTTTAAAAAAAATTATAAATTAAATTGAATGAATAGTAATTAAGAGACGGTATAGAGACGGTTAAGAGACGGAGCGTTGCAGGTTCCGTCTCTTAGTTAAGAGATGGAGGAAAAAAGGACAGTGGGGCCCTCAAATAGTGCTCAAATAGTAGTTAAGAGACGGTTTAAGAGACGGTATAGAGACAGCGTTGTGGATGGCCTAACTCTCTAAAACTATTTGATTTGATTGAAATATATGGATTTCTTTAAAAAATTTACTCTAATTAAATTTAATAACTTAGTTTCCCGCTAATAACTTCAACAAATTCAAAATTTTCTTCTCCACAGTCACTTTTTCCTTTTTCTTTGCAAATAATCCAAGCAAACTCAAAATTCATTTTTATAGTGAACAATAAGTTAATTTTTCTCGATTTTTCTTTTCAATTTAATCATGCAAAAATAAATTTTTTTTCTGTATATTTATTATACATTTTTTATCACAAAATGTTTTTCTATATATTTACGAAAAATTGACAATTTTTTTGTTTTGGTATGTCCACCAAAATTAGTGTCATTTATATTTATGGAAATTTTTTCACCAATTTTTCTCCTTTTCTCTTGTACTTTACCTATTATTTCTCTTTATATATGTGACGTTACCAATACGCATTATAATGAAGAAATATGAGAGAGAAGGTTTATTATAAAAGTAGAAAGTGATCATCTTCTTTATGATAAAAAATGTGATCATCTGAGACTGGTGGAGTAAATGAGTAAATGAGGGAGTTAGAGCATCCACTATAGGAGAGAATGGGGCGGGCGAAAATTTGGGGCGAGGGTGGGGCGGTCTATAGTGTAGCGGACGTCCGCCCTGGGGCGGACAAGAAAAATGGGGCGAGGGTGGGGCGGTAGAGGCATCGCCTCCTACGGGGCGATCGCGGGGCGATGGTGGGGGCGGCGGGGCGAAATGGGGCGATGGGTGGGGCGGTCTATAGTGGGGCGACGGGCTATGCACGTCCGCCCCCTTTGATTTATTTATTTTTATAAATTTTTTCGAAAATTACATATATAAATACTCCTCCTCCACCATCCATTTTTACACACTTTCACACACTTCATTTTCACACATCACTATCTACACTTTCACTCTAAAAAAATGCACGGTGGAGACGACGAATCCCCCGGCTCGCACGAATCGGGATATGGCGGCAATCCTTCCCAGCCGTCGGGATATGGCGGCGTACCGTCAGGATATGGTGGTGGTACCGTCGGGATATGGCGACTTTCCGTCTCAGCCATGGAGTTGGAATCAACCTCCCCCGGCATGGGCATCGAGTCCAACTCCGCCACCATCTCAGCCTTGGAGGTCTTCTCCCACCCAACCTTTGGCGAGGAATCTGAGCCGCTCGGCGTTTGGAGATTACAGACCCAACCTCGACTCGTTTAACCATCCCCGTCCGGAGACCCCTTTCCAATCCAGTCAATCTCCTTTCACCGATGCAGATCAAGACGCACTGGATACGATGATGGATCTGCTCAGTTCCGGCGTACCGGATACGCCCGTTACGACGAGAGTCGGAGGGTCCCAACGCGGCGGCGGTGGCGGTGGCGGTGGAGGATCGGGCAATGTCAGCGGAGCCGGCGGATCGGGCAGCGGCGTCGGCTCCGGTGGCGGTTCGCAAAGCGGCTCAGTTCAAGTCGAAAAAAAAGCTCATCCACTACACCAAAGCGGAGTCCGTTGCTGTGGCGAGGGCGTGGGATGCCGCCACATCAGACCCCATATTGGGCACCGATCAGACCGAGTTTAGCTTTTGGAAGAGCGTCGTGCAGGCGTACAACGAGTTCAAACCTCGCGACTCCCCCCCCCCCCCCCCCCCCCCCCCGCGTGACGGGGAACAGCTCCGCAAGAAGTGGTCTAGGATTCTGCCGGCGACCCGGCGGTTCGCGGGCATATACCAGAACAACCTACTCCATGCGGAGAGTGGCCGCAGCGAGGCTGACGTGAAAGAACTTTCGATGGAGCAATACCGCACGCTCGGCAATCCGAAGTTCACAATGTGGGAGGAGTTTCTAGTTCTCCAGGACTGCCTAAAATTCAAGGCCATTTGTGCCCAAGAGCAGAGTCCGGCGACGAAGCGGACAAGACACAACATTGCCGGGGACTACAGCAGCGGCAGCGGCTCGCAATCGTTCGACCTGAACGAAGAGCAAGCCACAGAGCCCTCTGCTACACACTCTAGGCGCACCCGCCCTCCGGGACAACGTGCCTCTATCAGACGCGCTAGAGAAGCCGGCGGTTCCTCCCGTCGATCGTCGGCAGCTTCTGGATCGCGCGCCCCGCAACCCGCGTCTATACCGCCTTCAAGGGCCCCTTTTGCCAGCGCGGTCTTGAAGGATACCGTATATGTACAGCTGGTGCACGAATTGAATGATGCCTGCAGCAAATACGAGACGGCAACCGACCCGTACATCAAGAATATATACTCCGACCTCATACGTCGGATCCAGCGCCGTCTGCGCTTGGCTGATGAGGGTCCTGGGGCAGCGGATGCCGGCGGCAACGAGGGCGACGTTGAAGGCGATGGAGATGAGGAAGAGGAATCGGACGACGCCACCGATTAGACGGTGGCGGCGTTTTTATTTGTATTTTTTTTACATTTGTTGTATAATTTTACCTTTGCCAATACAACGAATATTCGGTCTCAATTACCTCGTTTTGTAAATATTTCAATTCAGCTGATTTAAAAACGAAACGAAAAAATTAAAATAAAAATTGGTTATAAAATTTTGGGGCTACTGAAAGTGTCCGCCTATAGTGAGGTAGTGGAGCAAAAAATTGGGGCTATGGAAAAAAAAGTGGGGCTGTGGACAAAAAAAGGGAAGGGGCGATTGAGAGCATCCGCCTATAGTGGATGCTAACTTCAATAAAAATACATTCATTTTTGCATTCTTAACCGAATTCCCCTAAGAATATTCCTCTTTATTTCTTATGTCTTTCCTCTTTATACTGCCACTGCCAGTGTCGGAGCTACATCTGTCATCATCAACCTGCAGCTTTAAATTCACGATAACATTACGTACAATGCATATTAATCTTTCATTGAATCCATACTATACATGTTTAGTAAGTGTGGTTTGAATTGATTGAATTCATACCATGCACTACAAACTTGCATGGTTTTGGCGCACCAGTTTGATTAGTCTAGTATGAATTTGGTCAAATCATATCGTTGTATTCGGTTTCCTAGATAAAATAGTACTACCAAGATACTATAATGATGGATTGAGTTGTGAGACTATTTTCATTGGAAGGGGTTACTTATGACTACTTATTCTATGATTATCCATCTAGGATTAAGTTGACCAAACATGACTTGTATGAAGTGACCAGACTAAGTGCACGCAAGTCTTGTAAAGCTAGCTAGTATGAATTCGGCCATTTTATATAAGACATGCGCACTTACTGCTAACTGTTAGAAAGCAGCGAAGATCACGCGAGGATCACACGGCGATTATACGAAGATTACAGAATTAATGTAGAATGATCCTTTCCTGATTTATAGCTAGGGTAAATCTTACCATATGTACATAGTATTGCTGCCTATATGAGGCGTGTATTCTCCCATCATTAAGATATACTTAGATGAATAAAACATAGCCTTATTCAACATGGTATCAGAGCATTCAGAGCATAATAAACGAGGGCTCAGAATATAGTTTCATCATCGCCCGATACCTGTCCCGACCTGAAGGCGGACAACCGGCGAGAGACCTGGAAAATGGCAGAAGGAGACGATGTCAAAAGCGGCGACATTAAACTCAAAGCAAGCAAGAATGTTGCAGTAGCATTCAAGCTAAACGGGAGAAATTATCCCCTATGGGCTCGACTGATACGAGTAGCCATCGGGAGCAGGAGGGCTCTACGGCATATCACCGGGGTGCCGGAACCACCAAAGCCAACCGATAAAGAATACTTGGAATGGGAGGAGACCGATTTAGTGGTCTTCTCCTAGATCGTAGACAATATGGAGATCGAAATTGTCGGAGATTTCGCACATCACCAAAGTGCGAAAGCCATCTGGGACAGCTTAGCCGTGACGTACCAGAGTACGTCGGACTCGTACATGATTTATGACCTGGAGGATAAGGCCAGCCGAATCGTCCAAGGGGACTTGGATCTGGAGACGTATTGGAGAACCCTACATGGAGTATGGATCGAAATCGATCGGTGCCAGACAAAGACGATAACCTGCTGTGACAAAGGAGTCGGTGAGTATCGAGATATCACAAATCAAAAACGATTATACAAATTCTTGGCGGGGTTGAACCCCCAATTCGAAGGAATAAGAAGGGACATCCTCAAAGAGAGCCCAGCCCCCCAGTAGACGTCGCATATGGCTGGGTGAAGAGGGAGGCCATACGGCTCAAGATAATGCCGCCGGCCAACCCCGACTCAACCGCCGCAGCAAATGGGGTAGGGCTCGGATTTGGAGCCCGAAACACCCGATTCCAGATGCCGCAGACCCAGCAGCCGCCAAACCGTCTCGGACCACACCACGCCACCTCCAACAACCGCCGCGGAGCAACCAAACCCGACAAATCCAAGCTGTGGTGCTCGAATTGCGGTATGAACAAACATACCCGGGAAACTTGCTTCAAATTGGTTGGTTTCCCAGATTGGTGGGAGGAAAATCAGAGGGGCAAGGCCAAATTGGCCATCGGAGTTGACGAAAATGGCGGAACAGAGAGTACCGTCCGAGGACGAGGCGGTGCAGAGAATGGAGCTCCAGGCGGCGGCGGCAGACGTGGAGAAGAGGTGGGGCAGGCTGCATTCGCCGGACGCGTCGGAGGGTCGGAGAGCGGCGCCGCTCCGTATGGGGAAGGAGGTAATGGGCTAGGGTTGAACAAACCCTACCCATATAATTTCTTTCCTAAACACCCTCCAAGTTTACTTAAATCTCATAATAGACCCCATGTCTTGCAATCTGCCCCCCACACTAGGAGTATTTCGAAAACTGACCCCTCAGATTGTGATATTGCTTTAGTCAGTCCCAATAGTTTTAAAATATTGCACGATCTGCCTATTGCATGTACGGTTAAACGTAAAATTGATGATAAAGATGGAAGGTGGATTTTTGATTGTGGGGCTACTGACACGATGACCCATGATAGGAAAGATTTTGTTAATTTTTGTGGCTCTATGAAAAGTCAGATTCAGACTGCAGATGGGGAATTGACTTCGGTAGAGGGGAGTGGGACAATTGAGATTTCACCAACATTAAGATTGTCGAATTGCCTATATGTTCCCAAATTGTCTCATAAGTTGATGTCTATTAGCCATGTGACGAAGGAATTAAACTGTACATTGCTAATGCATCCTAATTTCTGTGTATTACAGGATATCAGGACGAGGAGGATAATTGGGCGTGGCACTGAGCATCAAGGCCTCTACTATGTGGATGAGATGGCTCACCAAGGTAGTGCCGCGATGCTGGCTCACGGATCTGCGACTCGAGATGCTTGGTTGTGGCACAGACGTCTAGGTCATCCATCTCTTGGTTATTTTAAATTGCTTTTTCCTAGTTTTTCCTATCTGAAGGATTTTGAGTGTGAGTCTTGTGTTTTGGCGAAAAGCCACAGACAGTCGTTTAAGTCTTCTGAAACTCGTGTCAAGAATTTGTTTTCTTTAGTGCATGCTGATGTTTGGGGCCCTGCGCCCGTTATTGGTGATCATGGTTTTCGATATTTTTTTATTTTCGTGGATGATTGTTCAAGGATGACTTGGGTATATTTTTTAAAGAATAAATATGAGGTTTATGATAAATTGGTCCTTTTTTACAAACTGATTCAAACTCAATTTCAGACAACCATTAAAGTCCTTAGATCTGACAATGGGAGGGAGTTCGTCAATAAGGAAATGACAAATTTTTTCACGGAACACGGGTTAGTTCACCAAACCTCATGTCCATATACCCCCCGAACAAAATGGAGTAGCCGAGAGGAAAAATAGGATAATTATGGAAATAACTCGTGCACTATTTTTTGATTCCAACGTTCCAAAATTTCTTTGGCCTGAGGCAGTCGCCACATCTGTTTATTTGGTAAATCGTCTCCCTACGAAAATTTTGAAAATGAAAACACCGTTACAACTTTTATCTTCCCTAGGCAGTGTGCCTGAACCTCTTACCTTACCCCTTAAGATTTTCGGATGCTCCGTGTATGTTCATGTTCCCAAACACGAGAGAACAAAGTTTTCCGCTTGCGCCATAAAATGTATTTTTTTGGGGTATGGGATAAACCAAAAGGGTTATAGGTGTTTTGATCCTTCGTCTAGGAAGATAATCACAACCATGAACTGTAATTTTTTGGAGTGTGAATACTACTACGCCAGTCTTAGCGGTCAGGGGGAGAGTAGTAAGGGTAATGTTGATAGGACAAGTGGACCCCTAAACTGGTTTGTGCCATCTCCAAGTTACTCTGTTGCGGAACCAACCGAGACGGCTAGCGCTACCGCCGAGCCTGTCTCACCTGCTGTGGAGCCTCCTCAAATACCGCGTCCCGACAGTCCTCCTCCAGTGATATCCGAGGTAATCTCTGAAACTGAAGGCAATAGTACAAATATTCCTAATGACTCAGCTGCAGAACCAACCGAAGATGTAGAAAATGCTGTGATCGATGGGGATACCGGTCAGTATACACTTCCGTATCGAAGCACAAGGGGCGTCCCACCCAAGCGATACAGTCCAGAACGGATCTCGAGGAAAAATAGATATTCTGTGGCAAATCTGGCTAAGGCAAATCTGACGGAAATGGCAGGGGCATTCATGACGGCTCTGTATAAGGAAGAGGAGATTCCTAGGTCAGCCGAGGAAGCAATGCAGATCCCACACTGGAGAGAAGCAATGCTTGTAGAAATGAGTGCACTGATGAAGAGCAAAACATGGGAGGTGTGCACAAGGCCAGAAGGGTCTAAACTAGTGGGATGTCGATGGGTGTTCACAATCAAGAGGAAGCCAGACGGGTCGATTGAACGCTACAAGGCAAGGTTAGTGGCGAAAGGCTATACTCAAACCTATGGAGTTGATTATGCAGAGACCTTCTCACCGGTGGCCAAGATGAATACTATTCGTGTACTGTTTTCTATTGCTGCGACAAAGGATTGGCCTCTACACCAATTTGATGTAACCAATGCCTTCCTACATGGCGAATTGACTAAGCCAGTCTATATGGAAGCTCCACCAGGATTTGAGGGAGAATTCAAGACGGGAGAAGTGTGCAAACTCAAGAAAACTCTTTATGGGTTGAAGCAGTCACCAAGGGCATGGTTTGGAAGATTTACTGAAGTGATGAAGAAGTACGGATACAAACAGAGTAACTCAGATCATACTCTGTTCCTAAAGAAAAAGGATGGGAAAATCACCTGCCTGATCATCTACGTAGATGACATGATCCTGACTGGAGATGATAAAGAAGAAATAAAACAGCTAAGGAAGAACTTATTTGCGGAGTTTGAAATGAAAGATCTGGGTCTCCTGAAATATTTCCTGGGTATTGAGGTAATGCGATCCAAGAAGGGAATCTTCATAAGTCAACGGAAGTACGTTTTAGATCTCCTAACGGAGATAGGAATGTTGGATTGCAAGCCCGCAGAAACACCGATGATGCAGAACCATGGTCTCCGACTAACTGAAGGGGCAGAGCTTACGCACCAAACAAGATATCAACGTCTGGTAGGTAAGCTTATCTATCTTTCTCACACAAGGCCGGATATTGCATATGCTGTGGGAATAGTGAGTCAGTTCATGCATAAACCTCAAGTCGACCATTGGGAAGCAGCATTAAGGATTGTGCGATACTTAAAGGGAACTCCAGGACATGGGATATTGTTTGAGAATCATGGGAACTTAGCAGTGCATGGATTCACCGATGCAGATTGGGCAGGGAATCCAAACGACCGGAGATCTACTGCAGGGTACTTTACATTCGTGGGAGGTAATCTTGTGACATGGCGAAGCAAGAAGCAAAAGGTGGTGGCCTTGTCAAGTGCAGAAGCAGAGTTCCGTGGAATCAAAAGTGGGCTGACAGAAATCCTATAGATGAAGAAGCTAATGACAGAACTTGGCTTGATGCCAAACGAGCCGTGTAGACTTTTCTGTGACAACAAGGCAGCGATCAGCATATCCAAAAATCCAGTGCAACATGATCGGACGAAACACGTTGAGGTGGATCGTCACTTCATCAAGGAGAATATAGAGGCAAGAGTGATAGACCTTCCATTTGTTCGCTCGAGAGATCAGCTAGCAGATATACTTACAAAGGCAGTGGATGCAAGGAGCTTCAGTGCAGTACTGGGCAAGTTGAACATAGGAGATCCCATTGTTCAACTTGAGGGGGAGTGTTAGAAAGCAGCGAAGATCACGCGAGGATCACACGACGATTATACGAAGATTACAGAATTAATGTAGAATGATCCTTTCCTGATTTATAGCTAGGGTAAATCTTACCATATGTACATAGTATTGCTGCCTATATGAGGCGTGTATTCTCCCATCATTAAGATATACTTAGATGAATAAAACATAGCCTTATTCAACACTAACTGCTAAGACAGCTTTGTGAGATATGGTTAATTCAGCAAATTCAAAATTGGTGAGTTTAAATTCATTTACTATGATTTGTGACGATATAAAAGATCTAATTGTAATTTATCAATGTCGATGTTTTAAATGGTTCATATATTATTTGAATATATGCTCAACTTTTTTTTAATTACCAAGAGTATCCATCGGCGGGCCTAGTCACTTATCCATACGCTGATTTGTAGGCACCTCAATGGGTGAGACAATTGACCCAAAGAATTAATGTTGCTTCATACTCAAAGGCAGAGATCGATTTCGATTGCGATAGTCTTAGCTTAAGTTCTTACAAAGTCAAAATATAATAAATAAAATTAATAAAATATTAATGGGTTTTAATCCTCCTCTGGGCTTTGTTCAGATTTGGGTCTCTCCGAATAGATTATAAGATGGTTAATATGCCATAAAACTGATAAATGGGCTTCTATTTTTGCTTCATACTAGTATATAATCTTGTCATATTATGTATTTTCTTATTTTGGTGATTAAATCTATAGTCTGTCTCACTTTAATATGTTGATTAGATATGTACTTTATCAGAGATTACGTACATAACATAATTAAATCTAAGGTCGGTCTTTGCGTAGTAAATTAGTACACTTGGATCAATTAATGTATATATGTGTGCATCATCCAACATATAATTGAAAGCAAATTAAAATAATTGAAATTTAATGATTGATCTCATTTGTGATTCATGCATGCAAAACTTTTTGTTTAAACCCCTAGAGACCTTAATCATAATGTTGTCCAAGATTAGCTTATCGAATCTTATTCTACTTGATAACATATCTTCATGGATGTCTGGATTAATGTTACGAACCTTCATTTAGTTTAGATATATTAGAGATTTGCATATCTTTTCATATATTTGTTTCTTGTTCATTAAATAGGTATTCTAGTATTATAAATAGGATAAATTGTTATTATTTCAATCATTCAACCAATTAATGAAATCAGTATTTCGCCCAACTCGGCTTGAATCACAAAACTTTAATTATTTATCGTTGCCGACAAGATCGAATCTCAAGGTCAGCTCTTCTTCCGGAGATCACCGCCGACCCAAGCACTTGGGCGCCGGATTATTCAACAGATTTCTTATTTCTGTGCTCTACTCGGGAGAACCGAATGCTTAAGAGGAAAACCCCTCTTAACAACTGGTGCTTTCATCGTGATCTCACCCTTCCACCATCTCAAACTGAAGCTACGCCGCTGCCCGATGGAAAACATTCCGCGCACAACAACTGCTTTGGTTGCCGAGTCCCGCCTGTCCGCCGAGCTCTAGCCGCCGGACAAACTCTACTTCTGCAACGCCCGAAGGGAAGGATTCCTGCGCTCTGCGTCGAAGTCAGACCACCATCATGTCATCCAACTACTCCAACTATCATCATCGCCAATTCGATCACAACCGTACATAGCTCCGGGATTGGCAGCATCAGCAGACCTATTGGATGGAGAAGTTAGACTATCTATGGACCGCCTTAGACAAATTGGAGTTGCGTATGGACGCAAACGACCGACGACTAGGGAAGTTCGACCGCCACAACGGCCTGATCCAGAACCACCTTACCGTCTTCCTGATCGTGGTGGCACTGATTGGGACTAACAGAATCGGCGTTACACCTAGCCTATGTACCGGCAGCCACAACACCACCAGCCGGATAGGTACACACCGCCCAACCGTGCATCGCGAGGATATTCGGATTATGATCAGCCACCACTGTGTCCGCCTAGTCATTGGGATCTACCCAGACAACAAATTGATCGCTGCCGTCCACCACCGTATATTGGCCCAAATATGGGCACGGATTCAGACTTGCAGCCACTAAAATCTTATGCCCCGATATCGTTCGTGACAACCTCAATTTCATCCTGGTCCACCCACCACAGCGAAGGACCCGATCAACGCAAAGTCAGATCGTTTACTAGAGGCATTGGAGAGGATGTACACTTGTGTCGATGCCGCAGATCGCCGGGTAAGCAAATTCCGATCGTTGCCGCAGCCCGATCTTGATCGGCCGGATATTTCTCCGTCGCTCCTAAAGATAGAATCCTCCATCAAAAAATACCATGGTTTCTTTTGTGCCTTCGGGTTTACCCCTCAACGTCTCATCAGCTCCACCGCGAAACCACACCATGGAGTATACCAATCGCAGGTCGGATTTCTAATCACCACAATGCTCGAGCCCACTGCAATTCAGTAGTGCCACCGCCCGCTGCAGCTGTTGTCCTATCTTCGAATCTGCCCCAGCCAGCTCCGTCCTGCAGCCCCGACGACGACGGTGGAGAGGAGGGTGGATTGTTAGATGAACCGCCCCCTGATAGGTATCTCACTTTGCCTAACTCATCACCAAATATCTTTAGCCATATCTCATCAACAATCAACAACATGACATATCTTTTCCTATTTAGCATATCTTTTTGATCTAGCACTTTTAGTTAACTTTATTTATTCTCATATCTTTTGTACTTTTATTTAATTATATTGCTTGGCTAGCAAGATACATTTTAGGGGTTAGAATTCTATATATAATAGAATTCTATATCATTTTTATTCATTGAGAAATAATAAATAAATAATTCTCATTCTTGGTTCTGGCGAAAATCGCCCCCAAGCACCTCAACTAAGGTTTATCTTGTTCTTCGTAATCGTTCGAGTGCTCTATTGCTAATCGATAGGATACAAAATCATATCACCCTCACACACCGTGATTTCTCCGCCGTGCAACCCCTATATCACGGGAGAGGACGAAACATTGTTAGATGACGAAGAGGAGGTTGATTCCATTGAGGAAGTGCAGAAGGTCGTCGCATCTCTCGATGTTGCTCGAGTGACATCCCAAGATGTTATTGAGAATTTCTTGGATGAAAATGGAGATTTGCATGATAGTGATGCTGCAAGAATGATTCATCGACCGACATTGCTTGCCATCGATGCACGGTTGATCCCGCCGCGAAATTACACGGCGTGTTTGGAAATTCGTGAACGTGTTGACAAGCTTTACGTTTTAGCGCTGAATTTTGACGACTGCTTTGGTCCTACCTTGATGATTTTTGATGGAGATGGTGAAGTGACACGTCCAACTGCTCGGTGGGCGTTTGATCCAGGAGGAGATACCTCACCAAAGCTTCTGCTTTCGACTCTTCGTTGCTTCGTAGTTTCCATCTTGAGGACAAGGTGGATTTTAACCGTGGGGGAGTTGTTACGAACCTTCATTTAGTTTAGATATATTAGGGATTTGCATATCTTTTCATATATTTGTTTCTTGTTCATTAAGTAGGTATTCTAGTATTATAAATAAGATAGATTGTTATTATTTCAATCATTCAACCAATTAATGAAATTAGTATTTCGCCCAACTTGGCTTGAACCACAAAACTTTAATTATTTATCGCTGCCGACGAGATCGAATCTCAAGGTCTGCTCTTCTTCCGGAGATCACCGCCGATCCAAGCACTTGTCGCCGGATTATTCAACGGATTTCTTGTTTCTGTGCTCTACCAGGAGAACCGATTGCTTAAGAGGAAAACCCCTCTTAACAATTAACTTATTGGGACTTTATTAGAGAACATTTTCGTATCAATATGTATATATAGTTATATAGTGAGTATTATGACAAAATTCTCTTTGTTACACATAATCGTGACTTTATTAGAGAACATTTTCGTATCAATATGTATATATAGTTATATAGTATGACAAAATTCACTTTGTTACACATAATCGTAGCTAGAAAAACTGCCCGAAATATCCGTGAATTTAGCTTTGGAAATGAGATTGCTAGTTATATAAAATTCATAGAATTTTTTACCAATACTCATTTTTTTTGTGATTCAGTGAAATACACATAAATACTACTAACATAGAAGAAATCAGGAAAACATACCATACATAAAAGACAACATATATATGAAGATTTTAGGGAAACAACAAATAATTGAAAGTGGGTGATCATTTTTCATGTCATATTATATGATGAGGCCACCGCTCTTATTTTAAACTCTTGAACAGATGTCACATTGCCATGTGAAAGAAGAGTGGTGAAATTAAACATAGTACACATACGATGTGTATGTGGATATGTATAGTAGAAAAATTGATATGGTTGGGGTGAATAGATGATGAAAACAATTTTGAAAAGAGGGCTTGAAGCAGAGGGAAACGGTTACGGAACCGGCGGTTACGGTTCGGAACCACCGGTTCCGGTTTTAGAAATTGTTGAACCGGAACCGAACCGCGAGGGTGTTTCGCGGTTACGGTTCCGGTTCCAAAACCGGCGGTTACAGTTACGGTTCGGAACCGCCGGTTTTCCGGTAGTTTTTTACTGTTTTTCACGGTTCCGAACCGCCAGTTTCCGGCAGTTTTTCGCGATTTCGGCACGGTTTCACGGTTTTCCGACGGTTTTTCGCGGTTCCGGCACGGTTCCGGTTCTAAAATTTTGGAACCTGAACGAACCAAGGTTCCAAAAGTGACGGTTTCGGTTCGATTTAAATCTCACGGTTCCGGTTCGGAACCGGAACCACCGGTTACGGTTTCGCGGTTAACCGCCTGAACTGAAAACCTTGAGCATCTCTAGAGGGAACATGATTCCCTTCATGCTACTTCATTCTTTCTCTCCATTTTATACTATCATTTATTCTCTCTCTTTCACAATACTTATTCTGTTTCATAATATTGAAGTCATTTTTATCATTTTGACACGTTACATAATAGCATAGTCATTTTCTTTTTTAGTAAAAGTCACACTTTTCTTCTCACTTACTTTACTTTGTCTTACTTTGTTCTCTTTTCATCTCTCTATATTTTTGATTTCATATTTTATTCTTTATTTACTTAACTCACTTAACACATGTTTTTTTTAAATCATGTATCGAAAAGATACACCTCCACAGCCGTGGAACGAGGGAATAGTATTAGTTTGGGAAGTGATGATTTTAGTTATCAGGTCAATGTTTTTTTATCTTGTTTCTTTCCACCCCATAAATTACAAGGAATAATGACAGCATGTTATGTCAGCACAATCAATGTATTGATTAAAGGAAAATGGTGTTTTAATTAAATACATATATTTAATGAAAAATACTAATTTAAACAATTAGTATATTCAAATATATTAGAATCAATATTTTAGGTTGCCGACGTGGGGAAAAAAGGTTATCCACGTCAGAAAAGCAGAGAGAACAGTAATTGTGGTGTTGAATTAATGAAACCATTACCCTACAATAACATGATTCTCAGTTGCATGCAATGAATCGACTTGTTTGAATTGTTGCCTATACTTTAAATTAATGTTGACATCCAACAAAGAGTTGAAAGGAACTGTGCATTTAAAGGGACAGAGAGGAAACAAATGATGATTTGCGTGGTGCAATCACATATATTCTTGCTAAAAATCACTTGTAATTCTTATTAAATTAAATAAAAGCCACTAGAGAATGATGTAGCGTGTAAGGATTTTTCATAGGGCTGGCAAATCGTGCGGATTGGGTCGTTATCGGGTCAACCTGATAATGATCCAACCCAATAAGGCCTAACCTGAACCCGACTTGTTAAGGAAACTGTAAATCCGAACACGAACCCGACCTGCTACCTTCAAATCCGAACACGACCCGCACCCGACACAAACCCGTTATCGACACGATATAATATGGGTTGACACGACACGATAACAACCCGAACCTGATATTACACGATTAAAACCTAATATTACACGATTAAACCTTAATTTTTAACCTAATTTACACAATTAAAATTCGTTTTATACTATTTAAACCTAATTTATAAGAAATTAAAATATTAAAGTAATATATATAGTTTTAAATAATAATAAAAATAATAATATTATTTCTTAATGGGTTACCCGTATCCGACCCGCATCCGACCCGAACCCAACCCGAAATTATCGGGTTCTTAATGGGTCAACCCGATAAGGACACAGATCCAATAAGACTTGACCCCAACCCAATAATTTCGTGCGGATTCGTGTCGGATTATCGTGTCGTGTCGAAAATTGCCAGCCCTAATTTTTCATCCACTTATAATGAGAAAATTTTGTAGCTTTGAAGGGCACTATAGTGATGAGTACTGCAATCAATTTGAATAATACTCTCTCCGATCCCTCATAGTTAAGTCATTTTTCCGTTTCGGGAAGTTCCCTCATAGTTGAGTCATTTCTATATATACTACTAACTGTTTTCTCTTTTTTACTTTACGCTCTCTACTTTATTCACTTTCTACTTTATTCTTTCTACTTTTTTTTATCTCTTACTTTTTTATCTATTTATTTTAGGGATATCAATGTAGCCCGTAACCCGTGGGCTGGCCCGAAAAGCCCGCCAAATTTATAGGGTTAGGGTTGGAAATTTCTAGCCCGATAAAATCAAAACCCGATTAGCCCGCACCCGATTAACTCGCAACCCATTAGGGCCAGACCCGAAAACCCGATGGGCTGGCCCGAAAACCCGATAAAATTTCTATTATTCTATTTTTTTTACTCCTAATTTGACATTTCATTGATTAATATTAACTAAAAAAATAACTTTCAATTTTATATTAAATATACAAATTATATATTAAATTTTTATTAATATAATAATTGATAAATAAATTAAAAACTTCAAATTCACAAAAAAATATTTAAATTTCTAAAAACATGCATTAAAATTCTACGAAATATCTCAAATATTAGTATTTGATCATGTTTATGATTGAGTTTAAGCATATATCTCAAATATATCATAATTAAATGTTTTACATTGTATGAATATTAGTAATTTTAATCATTATTTATTGGATTGACCGCATGTTAATATTATCGGTAGCAACCCGATTAACCCGTTGGGCTAGCCCGAAACCTGAGCTTTTAGGGTTAGGGCTGAGCTTTTATAACCCGAAAGAAACCACAACCCGATTAGCCCGCACCCGATTGACCCGCAACCCGAGTAGGGTTGGCCGGAAACCCGATGGGACGGCCCGATTGACATCCCTAATTTATTTAACTCACTCAACATCCATTTCTTAAACTCCGTACTAGAAGTTTCGCCCCAACTATAAAGGAACGGAGGGAGTACTTGTATTTCGCAGTAAAAAAAATATTAAGTACTACAGATGTAAAATTGGCCGGGGATCTAATTGAATTCTTCAACGCGTCTATTCAAGTTATTCCCTTATGTGTAAGTTCACTAATGATTTCAGGTCACATGTTCTATCAATTCATCAGACCTCTTCGATATTTGGAGGTGAGATTTATTGATGTACGTATATTAATATACATATTCTTTATTTGAGCGCATTTTGTAATGTGATATTAACTTACTCCTATTATGTATTTTTCTGAGATATAAGTTACTCCAATTATTTAAGCAATAAAAACAGTATACTTACCCGTGACCTGCATCACTTAATATGACATATTGCATACATCAACATGGGTTCAAAAAAATCAAAATCAATCCTATTTTTATACAGACAATTTAGCCTTTAATTGGCATTATCATTAGCATCGCAAACATGTGGTAAAGTGGTAAATTAGTGACTTGAAGAATGGAGACTAATGATATACTTCTTCATTTCTTTTCTTTTTAAGATTAATGATCTAGTTCGAGCTCCCATTTACCTAGTTAATAATTAATGGCAAAACAATTAAACTCAAAGACAAAAAAGTGGTGGGCACCTCTAATGCAATATTTTTGTGCGCATGGTACAGTAGCACTCACACTCTCTTAAAAATAACCAATTATCTAATTTCTTACTTTCTACAAATGGACGAAATATAATCCTTTTCCACATCACCACATGTCTGTATATACATATTCACATATATATGTGCGCATGCAAGCATGTTTGGCGGCTAAAGTGAGTTGTAACCTTCTCAAATTATGAATTTGTCGAGATAATTAAATTAGTAATGTCTTTTTTGGGTGGGGACTTCATGTTTCTAAAATTAGTTGTAATTTTAGATAGATGTCACTGTGGTAGGGCACATATACTAGATTGTGTTTAGTTACATGGGACTTGTCGGGTGCACATACTCGTTAGGTTTACCTCCCGAAATTTTAATGTTTAGAAACACTCCCTATATATCTATATAATATAAAATGTATTTTATGAAAAAATAAGATTATTATTTCATAGAGACATTATGTTAAAAAAATATTTTCATTTATTGACTGGTACCTGGTGGTGGGTGTTGTCGCAAAATACCCATAAGTACATTTTTTCGACTGTAAAAATCGACATGTGATTATTTATATCGTCGTCGCTTTTGGTCTTGTACCCTTTATACAGCGTCACACATCAACTTTCACAAAAACATTGCAAGTATATTTTTGTGTCAATACTTAAATGTTAGATATGAAAATTTACATTTTTTAATGTTGAGAATCGATCACATATATACGTTCCATATATATTGTGACAATATCCGGCATGTTGTTATAGAAAAATAAATCCCATAATATATACACACTAGGGATGATAAAACATAGTAGAACCTTCTTATCAAGTGGCACTACACATCAATATACTATATCTTGTTGTTCCAAACATACACTTTTGTTTATGCTTTGAGGTCCCTTCTACTTTTCCCTATTCAAACTCGTGTTTTTTTATTCTATTGGGAAAGATTTGAATTTGACCTTTTGATGTAAAAAGTTGAGATTTTGTTATTCTTTTAAAGTAAGATTTTGCTCAAAAATTACATCCCCTTTATGCCTCGAAGCTCAAAAAGTGGTTGACCAATTCCTAAAAAGCCCACACACACACACGGATCCGTGCGGGTATGTTTTGGTATATGGAGTTTGGTGATTCGCGTGGAGTGGAGCGATGTGGTCATAAGAGCATGCGCATCGGTGGCGTCCGTCGCCACCGCCGTCCGCGCCGCTGGCACGGACGCCATCCGCCGCCGCTGCGCTCGCGCCGCTGGCACGGCGCTGCTCGATGTATCGAGCACGTCCGTGCCAGCGGACGCACACGTGGCGCGCTCCCATTTGTCAACGGCATAGCCGTTGTGTTTAAACATTTATTATTATTTTTTAAAAAAATCGGTATTTAATTATAAATAATGCTAAAAAATAAAAAAAAAATTCCAAATCCCAAAAATATGGCCGTTTTTTTCCTATTTTTTCTGAATTTTTTTAATTTTAATTATGTAATGTTTAATTTTATTTGTCATCTGTAATATTTATTGTGGTTTTTAAATGAATTTTAATATTATGGAAATGTTATTGTTTAATTGAATTTTAAATTAATTGTGCTCGTCCTTGCGGAAGAGCACAGTTGTGGGTGTTGTGCTCTTGCCAGAGAGCAGGCATGAATAGTACCGCCCGGGCCCACAACCGTGCCGCTGGCAAGAGCACGGTTGTGGATGCTCTAATGGTTTATGCCAACCCACCACAAGATTGACTATGATGCATACATGCATTGTGAATATCATTTCAATTCTTACTATAAATCATTTTTATTTCTTCGATTCTCAAACTCACAATTTTTAATCATTGCTTATCCAACTCTTTTCTTTTGTTCTCTTTATCTTATACACCCCCTTCTCATTAATAGCCATCCTCCAATAATGCACTTTCTTTCTTCTTAATATGTGTCATCAATAATCGAAGTTCCTAAGTTTAGGCAATTTGCTTGTACTACCTCTAGCATTGCACTAAAAATTCACAATAATAAATTTAGCAACGTTTTACAATGAAATTCGAAAGAGTTACATTAAGCTATAGTTTAAACGTTATTTATATAGTACTATTAAGTTTTTAGTTCAAATTCAAAAGGTTACAAATACCTAAAGTTGATGTTATATTGTTACATTTTGGTTGGATCTATTGATTGATTTTAATTATCGGTGACGTTTTACCTATTCTTCCCTAGCTAGTTTGACTGAGCTTGATCTGCGACGGGTGGTTAAAATGTTTTGGCTGAATTGATTTACAAAATTGAAAAATGGAGGATTGCTGATTTGTTTAAGTAAATGTTTGCACCAACTAGTGTCATCGAACATGAATACATGATCTAAGATGTGAAAACTTATTTTATATGAGGGCATAATTCAGCTTCGGATAGGAGTTGTATAAATATAGGGAAAAGATCACATGAGATTGACAATTTGAAGGAAAGAAAAGAAAATAATTTGCAACTTTTTTTCATCATAAAGATCTATGAATTCTCATGACAATTGTTAATGGAAATTTAAAACTTCCATTTGAAATATTGTCAAAATTTTCATTTTACCAATGATCTTAATGCGAATTCTTAATCTTTTCAGTTTACAATTAAATAATACCCCATCCGTCAAGTATGAGTTATTTCTTTTTCAGTCCGTCCCTAAAAAGTATGAACATTCTAATTTTGAAACTATTTTCTCTCTAATGAGGTGTGGCCCACTCCACTAATTTTGGAACTATTTTCTCTCTTACTTTACAAATTATGCATTAAAACTCATGTCAAACTAAATGTATTTACTTTTCTTCAGAGACGGAGAGAGTAATAGATAATGACAATAAAATTGCCCGATTCCTCAATATACAAAATTTGGCAGTTGAAGACATATATACATGTTACTACATACTATTAAAGAATTAAATTATTCTGGATAATCAGATGAATTTATTTTGAAATTACACCCTCATAAGTCATACACAGTCACGCACATTAGGTAGAGTAAACCCCAAATTATTAATTGGGGGGAAGAAGGATTTTACCGACTGAGTGCTTTTAATAATCCTAAAGTGATACGTTCTTTTATAAAATGATACATATACATACATAAAATGATAAAATATTCTTTAGAGATGCATCAAATGTGTGTTTACCATTTATTATAAGCTTGTGACTCTGTCAAGTCGATGATGATTATCTTTCTTCTCTTGTATGATTAAGGTAAGTCTTTAACAGTTAGAACTAAAAGTAGCTTAAAAGCTAAGGGTAAAACTTTTGGTGGATACATAGACACTCTAGCTTTGTATTAGCCTTCATTATCTTTCTTGAATTGGAAACAATAATTAAGATACTAGTAATACTTTGGTTTTATGCCATCAATGTGCAAGTATATGTCTGTATGTTGTTGGGTAGACACTAGAAGAACAAAACTTACTACTCACAAGTAATTAAAATCAATTGACAATTAATATTTTTCTATCACAATAATTACTAATAAAAGTTTAAAAGCTAGGAGAATTGAGTTTAAATCATCACTGTCAACATGTACTAATCATAACAAAGACCTATTATGTTAAATAATTTATAACATTAAATATCTCTTGTGTTGATCTTATAAAGCAAGCCACGGATCAATTACGTCCCAAATGACCAAATGGGACTAAGGGGAAATAATCGAAATTGTATGATCCCCTCATTTTTAATAGTACACTTTTTTGGTATAAATCATATGTATTGAAAATGTTGTTCATGTATAGCTGAATGGTAGGTGTAATGCTGATATACATCATGAATTTTTGATAAATTATATACTTCATTCATCCCAAACTACTTGCACAAAAGTAGATATATATTGCTATTATAATTAGAGAAATTTGAACATAATGCTTCACTGTGAGTAACTAATTGTGACTAAGAAGTCAAGATTGATTTTAAAGGACATGTCCCCTCAATACTTTTGTTACCTCATAGCTTACTTAACAAACTGATTTTTGAGTTTGCCTTAATAGTACTAAACTGAAAAAATTGGATTGAATCATGTTAATCGATCCGTCGGCACAATGTAGATGTATATTTGTTAAAATTCCCAATAAGTGAAGTGCAGAGAACTGGCCTGTGGGGAGTAGTAAATATTAAAAATAAAGAGTATTCCCAATTTTGAGAAATCTTGAAGCAAAATCCAAAAATTATGTGTGTGTGTTACTGTGTTTATAGTGATGGCGGGATGTGGGTGGCCACTTGAGAGCATTCCATACAAGGAAATAGGCCTGCCTCCGCTTAGGAACTCTCATAATTATTATCATGCATTTGAACCATCTAACTCTATTATTATTATTATTATTATTATTATTATTATTATTATTATTATTATTATTATTATTATTATTATTATTATTATTATTATTATTATTATTATTATTATTATTATTATTATTATTATTATTATTATTATTATATTATTATTATTATTATTATTATTATTATTATTATTATTATTATTATTATTATTATTATTATTATTATTATTATTATTATTATTATTATTATTATTATTATTATTATATTATTATTATTATTATTATTATTATTATTATTATTATTATTATTATTATTATTATTATTATTATTATTATTATTATTATTATTATTATTATTATTATTATTATTATTATTATTATTATTATTATTATTATTATTATTATTATTATTATTATTATTATTATTATATTATTATTATTATTATTATTATTATTATTATTATTATTATTATTATTATTATTATTATTATTATTATTATTATTATTATTATTATTATTATTATTATTATTATTATTATTATTATTATTATTATTATTATTATTATTATTATATTATTATTATTATTATTATTATTATTATTATTATTATTATTATTATTATTATTATTATTATTATTATTATTATTATTATTATTATTATTATTATTATTATTATTATTATTATTATTATTATTATTATTATTATTATTATTATTATTATTATTATATTATTATTATTATTATTATTATTATATTATTATTATTATTATTATTATTATTATTATTATTATTATTATTATTATTATTATTATTATTATTATTATTATTATTATTATTATTATTATTATTATTATTATTATTATTATTATTATTATTATTATTATTATTATTATTATTATTATTATTATTATTATTATTATTATTATTATTTATTATTATTATTATTATTATTATTATTATTATTATTATTATTATTATTATTATTATTATTATTATTATATTATTATATTATTATTATTATTATTATTATTATTATTATTATTATTATTATTATTATTATTATTATTATTATTATTATTATATTATTATTATTATTATTATTATTATTATTATTATTATATTATTATTATTATTATTATTATTATTATTATTATTATTATTATATTATTATTATTATTATTATTATATTATTATTATTATTATTATTATTATTATTATTATTATTATTATTATTATTATTATTATTATTATTATTATTATTATTATTATATTTTATTATTATTATTATTATTATTATTATTATTATTATTATTATTATTATTATTATTATTATTATTATTATTATTATTATTATTATTATTATTATTATTATTATATTATTATTATTATTATTATTATTATTATTATTATTATTATTATTATTATATTATTATTATTATTATTATTATTATTATTATTATTATTATTATTATTATTATTATTATTATTATTATTATTATTATTATTATTATTATTATTATTATTATTATTATTATTATTATTATTATTATTATTATTATTATTATATTATTATTATTATTATTATTATTATTATTATTATTATTATTATTATTATTTTCTTCTCCTCTAACCTCTAAATATTACTATTATCATTTTGCTCCTACTCAGTCATCTACATCCCTTCACTTTACACTTCTTCTATTATACAAAAACATCAACACCAATATCGCTTTTCCTACAGTATTATTTTCAGAACAACCCCAGAATTAATATTCAGAAATAAAAAAAATATATATATATTGAATCATTAGCTAGGTAGTAATTTGCATGGCTAGTTCAGATTTGGAATGATAAGTCGTTAGAAATGTTGTGAAGCGTACAAGAAAAATTGGTGCTCTGCTCAGTAGTGGCGCACCTTTTGAGCAGCAAGAAATTATGCCTAAACTTGAATATTTTTTGGCACTTTCCCCACCATATCTCATTGTTTTGTACTATCAAAATTTGATTAATATTCTACTACTAACTAACTACTTAGACCATACACCCACCCCCCTATTAGAGCATCTCCAGTAAGACTGGACGTCAAATAGCCCTCACATAGCCTTCACACTGCCACATCATCAGCACTACAATTCTCCTGCCATATCAGCTTGCCACATCAACTGTACATCAAATAGCCCTCACATAGCCTTCACACTACCTATCCACATCACTAATAACAATTATATAATTTAATTTACACTAGTATCAACATACGGAATTTAATTTACGAGAAAAATACATTTAAATTGAATAATACTATTAAAATTTCAAAAAGTACAATAATTTAAAAAAATACATTTAAAAAAATTACATTTAAAAAAATTACATAAATTTACATAAAAACTAACGCCTTGCAATCCTCCGCGCCCACAACTCTTCAACTAAATTCTTTTGGAGTCGAATATGAGCCTCCGTCTGACGCATGTCGGCATGTGCTTGGAGGAGGGCTTCTTCATCGTGAGGTACCCCACCTCGTACGTTGGCGGTGGCGACGCCGTGGCTTGGACCGGCCTCATTATCGTCGTTGGCCCAATCAGTCAGTTGTACACCTTCATCTTCGACAATCATGTTGTGCATGATAATACAGGCGTACATTATATCAGCAATGCAGTCGACATTCCACAAACGCGTTGGTCCCTTAACTGCAGCCCATCGAGCCTGAAGCACACCAAATGCGCGCTCCACGTCCTTTCGTGCCGACTCCTGCCGCGTCGCAAAGTCGGCCTTCTTCGCATCTGATGCGCACCCGATCGTCTTCACAAAGACGGGCCACCTAGGGTATATCCCATCCGCCAAGTAGTAGCCCATATCATGCTGGTTGCCGTTGGCGACAAAACTGATGGTCGGACCGACGCCCTGGCACTGCTCGTTGAAAAGGGGCGACGAGTTGAGGACGTTTAGGTCGTTGTTCGAACCGGCTATCCCAAAATACGCATGCCAAATCCACAACCGGTAATCAGCTACGGCCTCGAGGATCATCGTGGGATTTTTTCCCTTGTAGCCGGTCGTGTAAAACCCCTTCCAGGCAGCGGGACAGTTCTTCCACTCCCAATGCATACAATCTATGCTGCCTAACATTCCCGGGAACCCATGCTGATCCCCGTGCATCAGCAGCAGATTCCGGCAATCTTCGGGGGTAGGCTTTCGGAGATACTGATCACCGAATACTTCGATCACGCCCTGACAGAAATACTTCATACATTCGATGGCAGTCGTCTCACCGATGTGGAGGTATTCGTCCCACATGTCTGCCGCGGTGCCGTAGGCCAACTGCCTGATTGCCGCAGTGCACTTTTGAATAGGGGTGTGGCCGGATCTGCCAGCCGCATCGTGCCTGAAGCGGAAATACAGATATCGCTGCTCCAAAGCGTTAACAATACGCATAAACAAGTCCCGCCTCATCCTAAAACGACGCCTGAAATGGTTGGCGTTAAAACGCGGCTCCTCTGCGAAGTAATCAGTGAACAGGCGCTGATGTGCAGCTTCATGATCACGATCAACCACTTGTCGACGGTGGACAACTGGTCGTGGGCGAGGTGTCGCCGGCTGCATATAACTCTGCATCCATCGATCAACCTCACGGCTCGTATAAGCATCTAGCTCTTCGTTCATCATACGCTCGTACTCATCCGCATCCCCACCACTACCAC
Source organism: Salvia splendens (assembly GCF_004379255.2). NCBI lineage: Eukaryota > Viridiplantae > Streptophyta > Magnoliopsida > Lamiales > Lamiaceae > Salvia > Salvia splendens. Next base: position 37,882,838 of record NC_056034.1, on the reverse strand, counting down.
CGGCATTACTCATTTCTTAAATTGATCTTGTACAGAAAGTAAGGTAGAGAGAGATCACTCGTTAAAACAAGTGGTGCGAATGAAAATGACGTTCAAAGCGCGTATAAATAGTGTTTTCAAAAGAAAAAAAAATAAAAAATAAAATCTGACGCCGGTTTGACGCCGATCCGGGACCCACAATGGCGCCGTGAGGATCGGCGTCGGAACCGGCGTCATCGCGCGAATCGGCATGGCCACGCCGATTTCGCCGACGCCGGTTCCAATGGCTCGGCGTCAGAACCGGCGTCGGTGAAAAATCGGCGTCAAAGCCGGCATTGGAGATGCTCTTACTAATATATAACAGGGTAGGCATGGGGATGAAATTAGATTCATGTTATTGTCTTGAAAAAGATATTACAAAATCTCAAAAATAACCATCATCTTGCACTCATTATTAATGCCTGCAATCATTCTCTTTTGGTTGCCTCACCCGCATGACCCCCTCTTCACTCTATATATATATATATATATATATATATAGGATTGTGATCAAGATAGAACCATTCTTAAACGTAGAACCATTCTTAAACGTAGAACAAATGCCAAACGGAGGTCGTTAGATCTTTTAATCCAATGGTGTTGATTTGCACAGCAACTTCCCATTACAACCAAAACTACTATTATTAATGGGTGAATGCAGAGAAGTGAAAAAATAAAGCATGCATGGACTCTTCTTCGTTTCATTCATTCTTCCATCAACATGTGAGTTTTTTCACATGTTGAGTCCGGAATGTCGTGAAAACATAGTCTAATATGTATGGTTTTTAATCTTGACCGTCATTTTTTCCTCATCCAATGAATAAAATATGTACAGTTCTAGGTTCTACACTTAAGAATTGTTCTATCTTTAACGCAACCATATATATATATATATATATATATATATACTCACTCTCCTGTATCACATTATCTATACTCTCTCCCTTCTTCAAAACACATACTACATATCAATTCAATTCTTGGATCCAATGGCGGTCTCGGGGTTCGAAGGGTTCGAGAAGCGGCTCGAGCTCCGCTTCTCCGGCGCGCCCGGAAAGAAGGGCCTCCGCCGCCTCGACTTCTCCAAACTGGAGAAAGTCCTGCACGCAGTGCAGTGCACGGTGGTCTCAGCCGTGGGCAACACGCACTTTGACTCATACGTACTGTCAGAGTCAAGCCTGTTCGTGTACCCCACAAAGATCATCATCAAGACATGTGGGACCACCCAGCTCCTCAAATCCGTCCGCCCATTGGTGGACCACGCATCCACCCTGGGCCTCACCATCCGCGGCTGCAGGTACACCCGCGGCACCTTCATCTTCCCCGCCGCCCAGCCTTACCCCCACTCCACTTTCAAACACGAAGTCCTCTACCTCGAGGAGACTCTCCCCAAAACCCTCTCCATCAAAAAGGCCGCCGTCATGACCTCCAAATCTCTCCACAAATGGCACGTCTTCACCGCCTGCGGTTATGCTGCTGACAATTATAAGGATGATGGTCTATTCACGCTAGAGATTTGCATGACCGACCTGGACCGCCTTCTGGCCAGCAACTTCTTCCGCCGGTTCAACGACGCCAGAACCGGGGACTTGGCCGGGACAGAGATGACGGACGTCGCCGGGATCAGGAGCGTGAACCGGAACGCTCTCGTCTGCGACTACGCATTCGACCCCTGCGGCTACTCCATGAACGGGATCGACGGCAGCCGCTACTCCACGGTCCACGTCACGCCCGAGGATGGGTTCAGCTACGCCAGCTTCGAGTCGGTCTACGGAAGCCGGGAGGAGTTCGTGGAGGCGCTGCAGAAGGTAGTCAAGGTCTTCCGCCCAGGGGAGATGTCGGTGTCCACCACCGGGCGGGAGGAGGCGTGGAGAGGGGTGGCGAAGGCCCTCGAGCCGCTAGGGCTGAGGGTCAGAAGCCGGGCGGCTGACGAGTTCCCGGATGCCGGAACCGTCGTTTTTCAAACGTTTACAACTCGCCGGAAGTAGGCGGCGGACGGAGGTGGCTAGATGATCAAAGGAGTAAATTAAAGAGTGTATGAAAAGATTAGGTGGAATTCTTTTTCTTTTCTTTTTTTTCCTCTTTTACTCCTTTTTTTAATTTCTTAATTAAGAGGTTGGGTGGTGGGATTTAGGAAACAAGAATATTGATTATGCATGCTAATTGATGTCATTGCATGGATGATGAGAATCAAATGTGGGGCTGACTTTATCTAGAAGAAAAATGTTCACAAAAAAATTAAATGGTAAAATTGTAGTGATATAAGGATGATGTGGGAATGGTTGTAGTAGATGATGGTATTGGGTTCATCATAATATTGCACCCCACTTAAATATGGCACGCCTAGAACAATTTTTTGCATTTGGAGTATATTTATCTTAGTTAGTGGGGTTGGAGGGATCTCTGAAAAAGTGCTCCAAATATGTTGTAATTTTTCCATGTTTAGATGAACTTTCTACCATCTCTTTCCCAAACGGTTTTCAATTTTGTCTTCTTTATAGTTTAATTTTATCATACCGCTAGGCGTGGAGAGGACTTAGTCTATTTACTACCATTGAGTGATTATAGTATATTTTTTTAAGAATGATGTGGTTCAGTTGAGAACTAAGTAAATTATAATACCAAAAAATAATAGAGAAATAATTATTTGGTTCAGTTGAGAACTAAATAAATTATAATGCCAAAAAAAATAGAGAAATAATTATTTGAGGGGTGCAAGTTCAGTGATATCTAGATATGGTTTATAGAATTAATAATTTATCAATGTATAACTAGATCTTAATGCACAGTTAGAGAATAAATATTGGTCACACTCTCATATTTGTCCAAACTAATCTAACGAATAAAATAATTTTACACATTCAATTAAGAACTAATTGAATAAGGGTATTTACAAAAATTGACCAATGCCGTTTTAGAATTCAAAACTTTCCATTATTCACTATCACTATTTTCATGCATATTTACTCCAAATTTTGTTTGGCAATTTTCACCGATTTATCTCTATTTTAATGTTTGCATATAACAACGATGTTTTATATATTCAACACGTTTGTTGCTATTATCGAAGAGAGTAAGTAATAGATTCGAGAAGGTGTTTAAGTTCATCATAAGAGTGCTAGCTTTTTGAATCTCCTTTGTACGTTGGGCCTCTGCCCACCTACTACGGTTTTAAGCCTTTCTAAATGTATAAAAAAAAAAGAAAAAGTTCATTCTAAGGGATCTCATTAATTCACTACTTACTTGTATTTAATTCGCTGTAATTTTGTTGTAAACTTATTTTTTGGTTCATCACAAATACGAATTAGTTCAATGCTTACTTGTGTTTAGTTTAGCTCGTACATGTTAAGGTTTTTATTTTATTGTAAACTTATTTTTTGGTTCAGTAATAGTGTGATATAATTCGCTGCTTTAGTTGTTTATTTCGTAACACTTCATTAGTTCACACCCATATATATAGGTATTTTTCATATATATTCTAGAATTTTCTACTCTATTCTTTTATATACTACTCCTATACATCTAGATTTTTCTCTAGATAAGTATATAAAGTTTTAGCTATATAATATCTTAAATTTAGATAATGTTTAGATATTTCTATCACAATTTATTTTCTTTTATTCCCACAATTATTTATATTTTTATTGTTTTTGGATTGATGGATGTATTATTGTATTGGATAAATTAATAAATTATGAATGCCAAAAAATAATAGAGAATTATTTTTTATAATCATACAAAATAAAAAAATTGAGGACAAAGGAAACCTTTAATCATAACTTTTAAAGAGTATTTTGAAAAAAAAATCTTATAAAAGATGATGATTAAATAGTCAAGCCACATTTAGGGTGTTAAAATAATCATTTCATATGATTCGGTGGGAGTCAAGGTATGTATCATAATTATAATTATGCAAACTTAATAGGAGTATTTAATTAAGTTGAATTATTTGATTAGAGCATCCACAACCGTGCTCTTGCAACCGAGCACGGTTGTGGGCCCGGCCCCACTTTTTCTATCTGCTCTTAGGCACGAGCACAACACTCACAGCCGTACTCTTCCGCAAGGACGAGCACAAGCCATTCTATTATTCAATTTAAATAAAAACATTTCCATAATATTAAAATTTATTAAAAAAAATAAAATAATATTACAAATTACAAATAAAATAAAAATTACATAATTAAAATCTTAAAAAATAAAAATTACATAATTAAAATCCTAAAAATTAAAAATTACATAATTAAACTCCTACAAATTAAAAATTACATAATTAAACTCCAAAAAATTAAAAATTACATAATTAAAGGCTAAAAATACCCCAGTGGAAGACTATTCATCCGGCGGCACTACCCCCAATTATTTTTGGAGACCCAATATCATGGCCTCATGCGATCGAAGTTGCGCGGGGGTCATAGTTGACCTATCGGCCATATTGAGTTGGGCCAAAATCGCCCACAACGAGTTGGTGGGGTGGAGGTGGCGCATAGGGAACGGGAACGGGAGCGGGTTCGAAAGCATCGCCGGATGGAGTCGCGGTGCGACGGCGGTTGGCCGCCGCCTTCTTCCTTCCTTGCGGTCAGCGTTGGGAACCTCTCGGGCCGGCGTCCGGGCTACCCAAGTTAGCTCCGGCATGTTGGCTAGCCACGTCTTCGGAGCCGGTGTCGGATAGGGATACCGACCTTGACCGTTTGGAAGAGCCGCTAGAGGAGGATGTTGCGCCTCCCCTATACTTCGGATGCGACCGCGTCTCCTGCCAAATGTTGAGGTACTTGAACGGCTTGTAGTTCATGGATTGGTAGGTCGACAAGGCGGAACTGATGATGTCGACCTCGCTTCGGCCGCTCCCCGCCGACCGCTCTTCTTGGAGGTAATACCCCTGGAACTTTTGGATTTCTTCGTTGGCTCTGTGTATGGCGTTGCGCTCGATTGTTCCCGCCGGTCGGTTTTCATTGTACCGGCGACAGATGCGCCACCAATAATGATCGCCGGATTGGTTCGTGCCAACCTCCGGAGTGTACGGTGTGCGGACACTGCGAGTGGTCGGTTTTCTTCTTCCCTTGAAAAATTGCTCCATCTCTGCCGGAGTGTACGGTGTGCGGACACTGCGAGTAGGAGGAGTCGGAGTTTGGGAGGGGCCGCTCGACCTCGCTCTAGGCTCGGGTGTCCACCCATATAGCCCTTCGGCGGCATCTTGGTCGTCGATCGGGTAAGGCCGGTAGCCACCCGGAACTCCCGAACTTTGGGTTTGAGGAGGGGCCGAATATTCCGTTTCCGGACTAGGAAACGGTTGTGAACCGAACCAATCGGGGTTCCAACCGTGGGAGCCCGGGGGGTGAACGCCATGGCCGAACATTGTTATGTTGTAGGAGTTGAAGAAAGATTGAGAATGGAAATGAGAGAATGTAGATGAGAATGGAAATGAGAGAATATAAATGAGAATTGTGTAGTGTGGTGTGAATTTTTGGGTGTGAAAGTGAGGGTATTTATAGATGAAAATGTGTATTTTTGGGGGCGAAAAATGAAAACAAAATTAAAAATGGGTAGAAAACGGATATAATTTTTTTGGGAAGTGGGAAATTTTTTTTATTTTTAATCAGTTTTTTTAATTAAAAACCGATTTTTTAAAAAAAATCAAATTGCCAATGGCTATGCCGTTGGCCAATCAGTGTCTGCCACGTCACCTGCTCGCTGGCACGGACATGCTCGATTCTGCTCGCTGGCACGGACGAGGTCTCCGTGCCGCTGGCACGGACGCCGTCCTGCTCACCGTTGTGGATGGTCGTCCGCCGCTGGCACGGACGCCGTCCTGCTCACCGTTGTGGATGGTCTTATATTTAGATTAAATCTGATATCTTAAAGAGATCACTAAAGTTTGATGATCGATTGGATATCGAATAAGAAAATATATTATACTGTCAGTACTATAGACATTATGTCTTCGTATTATTTATAATTATAATACTTTATTATTAAATGTCAAACATTGTATAGTAGATAAAACATGATTAAATTAAGAATGGCCTGCAGTTTATGCCCAATTTCAATATGAATAAGCTAAGGCATGCGCATAAAATGATTAATACTAGCATCTATTTCTAAACTAATACTCCTAAGTCCTAACTTTTTACAAATTGGGTACTCTACTGTACTCTCTTGTTACAAATTTGGGCCTATATATGGGCTGCTTATTGGGTAAGCTAACCGAGAAAGCCCAGGCCCAATGCCTTGATCAATATGTGCATGCGCAATTATATGAAACTACCTAACTATTTTTAAATCTAAATAAGTATACTGGCAAGTTTAAATTAAAAGGGGAGAAATAAGAAATTCATGATATAAAAATAATTTCAGTTAAAATAATACTCCACTTATAATATATAAATAACTAATATGGAGTAAGTTGTTTTTTTTTTAAGTTTTGGATTGTCCATAAAAAATTGTCTTATTTTACTTTTGTTAAATTTCCTTAATGAAGTATTGGTGGACCATATTCTTCACTAACAAGTGTTCTCTTCAACTCTTTTCAATTTTATCAATTTTGCATTTAAACTTGTAATAAAGAACAAGTTGATGTTCCTTGTGCGAGATGTCCTAGTGACAAGAAACAAGTTAGCACGAGAGAACAAGTGTAGGTTGAAGCATAGATAATATATATGAGGATGCCAAAAGCCTCTTTGAGGAGAGATTCTCATAGCAAGGAAAGTTGCTTAGCACAACAAGACAAAGGCATGCAAAAACATGTGGAATAGTACTACTTGACCCTTAAATCTAAACATATATAGATGCTTTTTGGGACAACAAAGTTAACAAGTTTGACATTAGAAAACCCTAAGAAACTTCGTTTAATACGTGAAGATTCAATGTCTTTGCAATTCAATGTTGATTTGAATGTGGACATTGTCGTATTTCCCTAGCTTAGATGTTATTATACTCTTTGTTTTGGTTCATACCATTCTATCAGAAAAAATATTATATTTTGAATAAAGTTAATCAATCTATACTAAAAGAATAGCTTCTTAGTTTATAAAATCAATTAACTAAGGATAAGGGTGTCCACAATGGGGGAGCCGCGGCCCGCGGCTCGGCGCGCGGCCCCCCATTGCAAAGGCCGAGAGCCGGGGCGGAGAGGCGAGAAGCGTGGCTGAGCCGCGGCCCTCCCATTGCAAGCGCCGAGAATCCAGCCGCGGAAATTATTTATTTATTTTTTTTTTAATTTTCGAAATTTTGTGCATAAATATACTACATTTCCACTCCATTTTCCAACTCCATTTTACTCCCATTTTCCTCCAATCTTCCCTTCCAACTTCAATTTAACCTTGCAATTATGGATTCCGACGATGAACAATTCCAACAAGCGGTAGATCTAGAGTTCCAAAACCTTGTTGCGGCGGTGCAACGTGAAGCGGAAGAGGCAGAAGCGGCGGCTGAGGCGGCGGTGGCAGTCGGCCGGCCATTCCATCATCGGCGATTTTTCGATCGTGATCATGTCGGGGCAGACCGCAGGTTGATGGAGGACTACTTCAACGACAACGCCCGTTATCCGCCAGAAGTTTTCCGTCGGCGATTCAGAATGTCGAAAAATCTCTTCGTCCATATAGCGACGTGTTTGGCGCAGCGGTTCAGGTGCTTCAACTTGTGATATGATGCCACCGGCCGACCCGGCTTGTCGACTTTCCAGAAGTGTACGATGGCAGACAGCTTGCCTATGCCGGGCCCGCTGACATGTTCGATGAATACCTACAGATGGGCGAAACGACTGGACTACAGACGTTGAGGCAGTTTTGCAGGGGGATCAAGGATATCTTCAAAGGGGAGTATCTACGGAAGCCATCGGCCGATGATTGCCAGAGATTGATTGCTATGCACGGGACTGCACATCATTTTCCGGGGATGTTGGGGAGCATCGATTGCATGCACTGGGAGTGGAGGAACTGTCCAGTGGCTTGGAAGGGGCAGTTCACTTCTGGCTTCAAAGGCAGACATCCCACGATGATTTTGGAAGCCATTGCTGATTACCGCTTGCGAATCTGGCATGCGTATTTTGGTGTCGCTGGATCGAACAACGACATCAACGTTCTACGATCGTCACACTTGTTTAATGACGAGAGTCGGGGTGAGGGGCCGCAAGTGAGATTCACGGCCAACGGAACTCAGTACAACATGGGGTACTATTTGGCCGATGGGATATACCCTCGCTGGCCCGTGTTTGTGAAGACGATCCGACAACCCGTTGGGCCGAAGCAAACCTACTTCGCGAAAAAACAAGAGGGTGCTAGGAAGGACGTTGAGCGAGCTTTTGGTGTACTGCAAGCGCGATGGGCCATTATACGGTGCCCGGCTCGACAATGGCACGAAAATGATGTCGCAGACATCATGACTGCATGTATCATATTGCACAATATGATAATAGATGACGAAGGATTTGCTGCAGAGCGATGGACACCCGAAGAAGGTGCTAGTACGAGCTCGGTTATTGCCATGGAGCCCATACAGATGGGTGTGTCACGTAGTAATGAATACTTGATCCAGAGGTACACCGATATGCGGAGCCAAATATCGCATGATTCACTGCAGGTTGATATGGTTGAAGAGGTCTGGAACCGTAGAAGGGGCGCTGCAGAGTGATTTGGGTTTCCGGCTTGTTGTTTTTAAATTATGTCACTTTCGTTGTATAATTTTCCTATTTCAATATAATACAACGAAGTTATTGTTACATTTTTTCTAGGTTGTGAATTTTCTAATTTACAATCCACATTATTTTACTTTAATTAAATTTATAAATATCATAAATTTAAAACTAATAAAATTTATTAGACTTAAATTAAAAAATAATATTAAAAAAATAAACAAATTAATTTTTTTTAAAGAGGGCCACATTTGGTGGCCCTTGTTATTTTTGATAGTTTTGTTGACTTTACCATTACGGAAGTCACATGAGAGCCACGAATGGTGGCCGGGCCACAAATGGTGGCCCTTGTTATTTTTGATAGTTTCTGTTGTATGTATAACAATCAATTAAAATCAACAACCAAGACCACAGCCAATCACAAGTCCTCCACCCAATAGATGCATAGCAAAATCACGAGCTACTGACTTTTTTTGAGATACAATTCATAGTTGGAAAAATGGCGATCTGAAAATACAAAAGTAATTCAATTTTTTTTTGAGATACAATTCAAAGTTGGAAAAAGGCGATCTAAAAATACAAAAATAATTCAAAATATGAATAATAAAAATGTTCTATTTAATGTGATATTTTTACACCAAAATAAATTTGAATTTGATATAAATGATTAGAGATATAATAGACACACATAAAAATAATACTAATAAAAAAGGAGTAGCATTCAAATTCCGATAACTTTAACATTTACATGTTCTAAAGTATTTAATTCATGTCTGGGTTGAAGTGATAATCATATTAAATATTTAATTCTTGATATATTTCTTGATTAAATTTAATATTTGTAGGTGCATCTTCAGTTGCACGCCATTGAGGTGGAGCATTTTAATTTTCTAGCGTGTACACTAACCTCCAAAAATTTTCGATTTTAAATTCAAATTTGAATCTCGTGAGGTACTTATTTAACCAAAATTATTACATCATGAAGATTAAGCGGCAGAGTAAGCTGAAACATAAACTAAATTAAAAGGTCTTGATGTAAAGCAAAGCATGTTGTAGTTTCCATTGATTTTGATATCTGAGGCAAAGCAAAAAGCGCATTCTCTTTCTGCACAAACCCCACCACCCTCCTCTTCCTTCGATTCTCATTTCACTGATAACTCAGCAATTTATGTTTGCTGCGATAAGCACAAAATAAAACTGAATAAAATTGGTGCCTTTTGCTTGTAAATTAAGGTTGATTTGATTCTTATTTCTTACACTATTGCCCTTTTTCTGCAAGCACGGGTCTTCTTCACCTTGTCAACTCAAAACAATTCTTTCTCTCTCCGATCATTTCTTGTTGATTGGTTCTTGATTGCGAGATTTTCTCCGCTTTGAAAAATATTAATTCTATATTAGTCAGAACCCCTTCATTTCCGTTAGCTTAATGATTCAAGTTTATTCAACTGCCATTTGGGGGTTTATTTCTCTCTCTAAATATGCGGGAAACTCTTTTGAATCTCTTCCAAAAATCTTGATAATGTTTGATTTGAATGGCATGAAGGTTGTTTTTATTTGTGGATTTAGTAGCTCTCTTCAAGCCTAAGTTTTTATCAGGACTTTCCGGTGGAAAATGGGTTGTATTCAGTCGAAATGCTGCCGGAAATACGCGGCATCGTCTGACAGAGATAACGAGGAGGGTCAGAATGCTCATGTTATTGCAAATTCGTTTCTTGATGTTGTTGATGTTCCTTCTCATAATTTCAACTTGTCTTACTCTGTGATTAGCCAGCGTGGTTATTATCCCGAAACCCCTGATAAGGAAAACCAAGATAGTTTTTGTGTGAGGACTAATATTCAGGGTAACCCCAATGTGCACTTCTTTGGTGTGTTTGATGGCCATGGTTTGTGTGGCACGCAGTGCTCGAATTTTGTTAGGGATAGGCTCGTTGAGATGCTGTCGAATGATGCTGCGTTGTTGGATGATCCGGTCAGGGCTTATAGCAACGCTTTTCTAGCGACTAATGAGGCGCTTCACGATAGTGAATTTGATGATTCGATGAGTGGCACTACAGCCATTACTGCTCTTGTGATCGGGGATAAGCTGTATGTGGCGAACGTGGGTGATTCAAGGGCAGTTTTGGCTGTTAGGGAAGGGGATCAGGCCGTTGCACATGATTTGTCATATGACCAGACACCGTTCAGGAAGGATGAGTGCGAGAGGGTGAAGGTGTGTGGGGCTCGGGTTTTGAGCGTTGATCAGGTGGAAGGGCTTAAGGATCCTAGGATTCAGTCGTGGGGGGATGAGGAGACCGACGGAAATGATCCTCCGAGGCTGTGGGTGCAGAATGGGATGTATCCTGGGACTGCATTCACACGGAGTGTTGGTGATAACATGGCGGAGAAGATAGGTGTTATTGCTGATCCAGAGGTTGCTACGCTGCAGCTTACATCGTCTAGCCATCCTTTCTTTGTCATTGCGAGTGATGGAGTTTTTGAATTCCTATCCAGCCAGACGATTGTTGACATGGTATGCTGCTTCTGTATATTCCGCTTTGCCACTTATTTCTCATTGTTGATCTGCATCATAATATCGAAGTCAATTGATCATTCGTATATGCAAAACACTAGGCTCTGTATCACAAATCTTTACATAACACTTGTTTTAGCCTTTGCTTACATGCGTTGCATACTTGCATCTATCATGGCGCCACCCGTAACATTTTGATTTTTTCCTAAATGAAATATGCCAGTTTTACTATTTACATCTAATAGCATTTCACACTCATTCATTCTAATAGGTGGGACATTTTATCATAATCTGGAAAATGAAAATATTTGATTGCTATGGCCTGTAGAATATATCAGATGAATCTGGTTTTAATTTCTATAATGCAATATTGCAATTGAACTTATTGTGTTAGTCGCATCGTGATGGCTGCTACTGTAATTAGAGACGTAAACAGCTGACTAGAGTGGCTGTTCGCCTGTCTATCCCATCCGTGCAGGTTGACAAATATACGGATCCCAGAGAAGCTTGCTCTGCCATTACCGGTGAATCGTACAAGCTGTGGTTAGAGCATGAAAGTCGAACGGATGATATAACAATGATCATTGTACACATTAAAGACTTGAATACTGGTATAAATCACTATACTTCTAGTGGGTTTCTTCATTCTTAATGTATCAGATTTGCTTTGGTTAGTTGGGGAAATATTTTGGGTGATTGTGAGAAATGTAAATTATTCTTATTCAAGTCTAATAGCATTGGTTCTACTAAACCAAGTGTTGGCAAATGCTGGAAAGTGAATATCCAAATAGCAACTCCTGTCATCTACTACTAAATCTATTCGAGCCTTCTTGATTTGGAACCATTATTTCATTTGCCTCTTGGATTTTTTTTGAATTGCAATATACATGTGTTTAGAAGCCATTGATGACCATGGTTGAAAGCTCTCGAAATCCATTTGATTCAGATAGATAGAATAAATTGTTAAAAAAAAAACAGGCCCTTGACAACTGCTGCTACTCTCGTATGTTATTTTGCCAGTATTTGCCATTAATCAAAATATGCAGAAAATCATGTTATAAAATCACTTGGAAAGGCTGCAACTATGCTTGACATTCATCTTCTTGATTCTTAACTGGGCTGTTGTAAGTGACTTTGAGGGAGGAGGGCTCGGAGTTCTCGAAGCAGCAACCTCATTATCTTGCCGGTGGTGGAGAACATGGGGAGCAGAGAGCGACAGAGATAAGAGTATTGCTGTGTAAGGAAAGAATAACCGAACATGATTTCAATTATCAAAAACAAAGGTCAAGCCAACCAAAAAGTTTTCCTTTAACAAAGATACAATCTTGGCTTTCCATATATTCCATCTCTCTATTTTTTAGTCTAAGAAATCGAACACCACCTGCACCTGCTCAGTTATTTCTTCCACCATTACATGCTTTTAGGAGTTGAACTTCTGCAAAAAAAAAATAAAGAATAAAACAATAGCCAAAGATACCAAGAGAAACACTGCATCAGAGTTTAACTTATCTAAAACAAAGACTGGCAACAGTTTTGCTGAAAGTAACTACTACTACAAATAATGATACCTTTTTGACAAGATTTCCAATTCCTGTTGGAATTGACAAGACAATCCTGCAAAATCAACTCGACCATAAGAATTTAAGGATGCTTATTGGGTTTAAGCTGCCACACTAACATACAAACAAACCTGTAGAGCTAAGTACACAGAGGAGCATTCTCCAAGCTGCTTGACATTCTCATCGTCCTCATCTGCATCACTTTGATGTAATTCCGGTGGCCGTGAAAGTAGTTTGCTTGGGCCCGGATTCGAGCTGGATTTTTCCGGTTGGTCCATGTCAGTGAATGACCCTTTCACAAGGGAGAAAGTTTCTTTTTATAGCTTTCCCTGGAAAAAAAAAATCAAAGAAAGTGGTACTTGTGAGATAGTATTAGAATAATAAGACTGAAGAAAGCTTGACAAAAAATATGTGTTTATTTTTTTTCTTCTTCCCTTTCCTCTTTCTTCCTTAGGATTTGTCTGAGGAAATTCATGCATCAAATTTATAAAATTAGAACAACTCAACACTAAACATTTCTTCCTCATAAATCTGATATAGAAGGCAAAAATACTTTGTTTATGGTTATCCACCATTCCAGCTGGATCTGAAAAGACCCCATATTTGGATTTGAAAAAAATCCCAAATTTGTTATGGCTACCTTAAAGCATACAAAAAGCTAGGCCAAACATCGAGCTACAGCTACTCAACTAACAACAGTGTTATACCATTCCATAAGAGCTCCTGGAACAACAGAAACTAATGATTTCTAAAAAAACACCCAAAACCGAAACGACATCCCCGTCACAGACCTTCACCACCCAACTCATTTCGCAAGAGATCTATACCTTGAGGTTCTTACAGCAAAGCATATAACCTAAACAATATGCAAAAATGGATCATATAACCTAACAGAAACTAACCTGATATACACTAACCTTTATCCAGATCAAGTCTCCAATCTCCAAATCACAATTAGCACCCACCAAAACAAAATCTCAAGGTATTGAAACAGACCCGGTGTCATTTGTCTAGTTCTTCACAACCAGTAAAACAAATACTTTAAGACAACCAAAGCTAGCGTCACACACATATAGATATACCTGCATTGGATTTTCCATTTCCCAACAAAATTTTACGATCTATATCTTAAAAATTTCAAAACTCATTGAACACATTCTTTGACCTAATTGAAGACTGCAAGTACATTGATAAGTGGCAACCTAAGTTGAACAAACCATATAACTCTACCTTGTTAATACTCCTTCCATCCTACTCATTATGACCCAAAACTCATTTTTGAGTTGTTTGATTTATAATGGCTCAAATACAAACAAAATGCTTTAGAAAACAGAAACATGTGGGGTCTCTTTAATCGAAACACATGGTGTCTCTTTAAGTTATCTTGACACTAGATTGTTATCAATTATACCAACATTTGCAGCACGCATACTCGAAGAAAAGCCACCTTTAGAAATCGGAGAATGGGATTAATCATAAATCAAGTATAAGTAGGCTTAGGCTATACACGAACTAAACCGAGCTGATTACCAGAAGGCTCGAGCTCGGCTGCAAAATTCGATTGGCTTGCCAATTTTTTTGGCAACTGTTTTTCGAGCTGGACTTGCAGCTTCAGATGCATAAAGCAGGAAATAATCCCATCATTTCACATCCAAATAGTCAGCAACAATCAGCAATTAAGTAAATTGAAGCAAAAAACGAGCACTCTTTATTTAGATAATTCAGCATGTAGAACCCTAGCATATCAATTTGCATCGAGTCCCTAATTTCAGTAACAGAAAACTGAACCTAATCTGTCACAAGAGATTTCTAGCTCCACACAACCACGGGAAACAAATCATCGGAAGTAAATTGAAAGCGAAATGCACTAATAATCTGATTTCAAGAATTTTCTGAAACATTACAAATAATTAAGAACATTCTAAATTAACAAAGTATCGAATAAGAAAACTGAATATATGGAAAACACACAAAAATTAAAGAAGTACTCGCTATGAAAACTATACCAGTAGCAAATTCTGCAGTTCACGTCTTGCGAATTTTGTAGTTTCTTCAAGAGTTTACCTCTGCGTTAGGGCTGGATTCCCTGCTCTGCTGTGGTAGTAATACGTCGACGTTTTATACATACGCACTAACTAATGTTATAAATCCATATTTTCAGTGATTTAAAATTTGATTCATCTTACACTTGCCACGGTAGTATACTTGTAGGTAGGGGTGGGTACGTACGGTATACCTTACCGAAACCATCATACCGTAAATTCGGTATGCGAAAAAATCATACATTTATCTTACCAAAATTGAATATTTGAGTTTTTAGAATACTATTTATATTTTATAGTAATTTAAATAATATACGGGGTATTAAATACTAGTATATTTTATTCATATTATATTATATTTCACAATAAATTTTATAATTTTAAAAAATATAAAATACTTTATATATTATTATATTCATATTTTACGGTATATACCTTAAATTACGGTATATACCGAATTTCGGTATATCGCGGTATATAAAAATTCATACATTTACCTTACCGAAATATTTCAGTAAGGTATCATACCGTACCGAAAATCACGGTATACCGAAAACTCGATATTTTCGGTATTTTTTCGATACGAAAAGGTCGGTGTTTCGGCATTTCGGTAATTTTCCCCAGCCCTACTTGTAGGCATGACTTATTTGATCAATGATTTAACTTAATATTGCACTACTCCACCATTCACACCGCTGATAAAATTATAATAGTTTAAAAATTTATTGATTAGTGATTTTACTTATATAATAATAATTTGTTGACGTTCATTTTTAGTAATTAAATTTATCTATACTTTGTTTTGGACTAAAAATTTATTAACTTTGAAAACTCATTTTATATTTAAAATTTAAAGATAATGGTTATTAAATTATAGTTATTCGTTGAATTTTGATCAATTTCATATCTTAGAGCATCCACTACGCGTCCCGAGCGCGGCTCGCGTTCCGTCCCGGAGGGACGGTTCCGCCGCGGGACGCGTTGCAACCCTCGTCCCGTCCCTAGCCCGTCCCGTAGCCCCTATCCGCGAGACAAGGGACGCGCCGGCCCGTCACGCGCTCGGGCGACGTGGCGCGCCCCCGATGCATGCGTGACGCCCACTCGTTGGCCCTCGAATGGGCGTCGTCACGGATGACGCAATAATTCATTTTTTTTAAATCGAATTTTAATTAAAAAAAAATTCAAACGGTAATGTTACCGTTAATTTTTTATTTTCTTTTTTTAATTTTATTTATTTATTTACTCTATAAATAATCCTATTTCATACTCATTTCACACACAAACACACATCTATTCCTCTCAAATCCTCTCTATCACTCCAATTTTCAACTTAAATCAACTCAAACAAATTGATCCTTTTGAGCAAATGCGTCAATTAATGGAACAATCACTTGAAGAAGATCGACGACGAGAGGCGGAGGAAGCCGCGCCACCCCCACGACGCTCCCGGAAGTACATCAATCGGAACCGGGAGGAAGCCGCCGCACGGTTAGTGCGCGACTACTTCTGCGATAACCCGATTTGGGGAGAGTTCTTCCGAGAAGGGTTCGACGCGGTCGGCCGTCCCAGCCACACGACGCTGCAGAAATGTACTACATCCATCCGTCAGCTTGCGACTGGACAAACGGCCGATATATTCGACGAATACCTCCACATCGGAGACACTACTGGGCGCATGTGCTTGCTCAACTTCTGCAGAGGCGTCCGGGCAGCCTTCAGTGATGAATTTCAGTTCCTCCTCAACCTGCACGAACAAGTGCACGGATTCCCCAGGATGCTTGGCAGTGTCGATTGCATGCACTGGCAATGGAAGAATTGCCCGGTGGCTTGGAGGGGGTCCTACACGAGCGGCCACAAAGGCACCCACCCAACCGTTGTACTCGAGGCCGTTGCCGACTACCGGCTGTGGATCTGGCACGCGTACTTCGGGGTCCCTGGCTCGAACAACGACGTAAACGTGCTCCACCAGTCCGATCTCTTTACCGAAGTTTTGGATGGTAAAGCGCCGGCCATCAACTTCGTCGCCAACAACCGGCTGTATAAAATGGGGTACTATCTCGCCGACGACATCTACCCGAAGTGGCCGACCTTCGTGAAGACGTGTGGCAGGCCTGCGAACCCAAAGCAGGCTCTTTTTGCGCAGAAGCAGGAGGCTGCGCGCAAGGATGTGGAGAGGGCGTTCGGGGTTCTCCAAGCGCGCTTCAATATCATCAAAGCCCCGGCTCGTTCCTGGTTCATGGAGAGCATGGTCGACATCATGTATACGTACATAATCTTGCACAACATGATTGTCCGAGACGAAGGACCCGATGCAGGAAATTGGTTCGACCCCGAATCTCCCGGAAGCTCAACCGCAAGTAGTCCGCCGCGAAGTAGAGCGCATCCGTCTATACAAGAATGGTTGGCTATTCGGGCAAGGACACGCGACTCTAGCGCCCACACTCAACTCCAAGAGGATCTAATTGAGCACATTTGGGAAAACTTTGACGGAGAAGATTAAATTATGTCATTTTTTATTTTTTTAGAATTTTAATTATGTCTTTTTTTTTCCTTTTTTTTAAGTTTAAGTTGTAATGTTGTTTTAATTTTAATGAATTGTGTTTGTTTAAATTTAATTGGGTTGTAAAAAATAATAAAAAATGAAATTGGATGAATAGTAATTAAGGGACGGAATAAGAGACGGTTAAGGGACGGAGCGTTGCAGGTTCCGTCCCTTAGTTAAGGGATGGAGGAAAAAGGACAGTGGGGCCCTCAAATAGTGGTCAAATAGTAGTTAAGGGACGGTTTAAGGGACGATATAGAGACAGCGTAGTGGATGGTCTTAAACACTCTAATACTCTAACATTTTAGTTTTTTCAATTATGTCATGATGGTAAAGTTGAAATTATAATGGAACAATAGAGTAAGAAAGATAAAGTGAGAGTAAAGTAGGTGATGGAATAAAGTATGAGTGATTAAATATTTTATTTTTTGTCAAAAAGGGAAATGACTCAACTTAGTTAGGACATCCTAAAGAGGAATACGACTCAACTTAGTAGGGACGGAGGGAGAGTATAGCTTCAATGTTATGCATTTTGAGACAATTAAAAATTATGATTTATATTTCAATTTTGAAATTTATGAGAGCATCAAGAAGTCAATAAAAATAAAATGACAATTATCTCTTAAATTACTCGAAAAATAATTTAAAGAATAATACTATGGGAGTTTCAATTATTTTTTAAAACTAACTTTTAGTGTAATATTATAAATGAGATTTATAAATTTAAATACATAATGAGTTTCTAACATTTGATAATTTTTTTGTTAAAATAAAATATGGATTAGTTAGTTAGTGACTTAGTGCAGTATGTATTGAAGCTATTTGGAAAGAGTTAAGTTTGTAAAAAAAATTTGAGACAAAACGTCGACGTATTACTACCACAGCAGGGGATCCGATCCGGCCCTGCGTTAAAATGAGAGTAAGGTGTATACTTACCATTATGCCCCTGGGTATATCAAACTCACACGTGTACATATCTGAACAAAAAATAAAGAAAATTAAAAAAGACAATCTTTTCTTTCCTAAAAATAAAGTGGAGAAGAGAGAGAGCAATTTCTCTTGAGCTTGATACAACTTTTTATTCTTATTTATTCTACAGACAAAAAACAGAGAAAAGGAAAACAAACACAACTGTCCATAATCTCTCCAGTTACATCCCATGCTCTTAGATTTGTCCATGGTTTGATCCCCCTAATTTCATAAGCTGCAATCGGTACGAATCGATGATGCAAAACATCCCAAGAATTATAATATAAAAGAATCTCACTGTTTTCTGGGATCTCCACGATATCCATAAAAATTGAATCTTTTTGTGGTGATGATCTTGATGTGGGCTTTCCCCAATTTCGATTCTATTGATCTATGCGATTGTGTTGAATTGGGGATGATGTTAATTTGCATTGACTATTGAGCTGTTGTTTCTGGGCTTCAATCTTGTTTTTTATGTTATTGATGTGTCTATTGATGCAGATGATTTTGTTTCTTTTTTGGTGATTTTGTTTAGTGAGTGGAAACAGTGGCATAGTCTGTAAGAATTTGCTTTACCTGATTAATTTGGTTCTGAATTTTTGTTGTTGGTTTTGGATTGAACGGTAGCGAATCTATATTGATTGAGCTTCTTTGCTAATGTAATGATGATTGAATGCTTGTTTGTTAGCTTATTCTTTGATTATTTTTAGCATCGGACCTGTTTTTTAATGATATATATATATATATAGTCAAGATGTAAATATTTGAGAGGTGATGGAATGATTGAATTGGCAAAGTGCTGAAAACATTTGTTGTGCAGATTAGATATGGCGTCAATGGTTGCAAAGGCTTGTGGCAGTACTTCCAGTCAAATGCCGGTAATGACGGTTCAAGAAAGGGGAAGTAGGAATAAGAGGAAATTCCGGGCTGATCCCCCTTTGGCTGATCCTAATAAGGCCATCCCTATACCTTCAAACGAATGCACCAGTTTTGAATTCTCAGCAGAGAAGTATCATAGTCAGGGGCATATGAATGGGTATGATATGTGTTGCATAAACCAAGATAGTTCAGATCATAGTTTGAAACTCGACCTTGGACTGTCTTGCGCTGTGGGGATGTCTGAGATAGGCATGAGCCGGCCTAGAGAGGATATGGAGGTATCAGCGGATGAGTTCCGTGATGCTGATTGGAGTGACCTTACAGAATCCGAGCTAGAAGAGCTCGTTTTGAGCAATTTGGACACAATTTTCAAGAGTGCTGTAAAGAAAATAATTGCTAGTGGTTACAGTGAAGAAGTTGCTACTAGGGCGATTTTGAGGTCTGGCCTTTGGTACGGATGCAAGGACATTGTATCAAATATAGTGGACAACACACTAGGATTCCTTAGAAGTGGGCAGGAAATCGATCCTTCTAAGGAGCACTATTTCGAGGATTTGCAGCAGATGAAGAAGTACATATTGGCAGAGCTCGTTTGCCTTCTAAGAGAGGTCAGACCTTTCTTTAGCACCGGGGATGCAATGTGGTGTTTGTTGATATGTGATATGAATGTGTCGCATGCTTGTTCCATGGACGGTGATAGTTTGGTTGGTGATGCGAGTTCAAATATGAACCCCTCCTTTTGTGCTCAGTCTCAGTTGAGATCAGAGCTCAAAAGCTCTGAATATAACAATTTAGTTCCTTGTAAGCCAGATGCTTCAATTCCGCATGATCATAGTTGTCCATCCGAAGCAGCTCACGTGGCTTCGGTTCACGGTGACCATAGCTTCCAATCAGAGGCGCCTAAGATAACTAGTGGTCCCAATTCGAAGCTAAAATCTTCCTTTGTTTCGAATGGGCTTGCTCCAGATAAAGATTCTCACGATTCTGCTTCTAATGTCAGTGAAAAACCTTTCACTGCTTCTGGAGTGTCTACAGTTGCTGAGGAGAAATTTTTCGGCAGTAGGAAAGTTTCTGCGATTACCAAAAGGGAGTATATATTACGTCAAAAGTCAATGCATTTTGAGAAACACTACCGCACGTATGGCTCTAAAGGTGCTTCTAGATCTGGTAAGCTTAGCAGTTTTAGTGGCCTAGTCTTGGATAAGAAACTTAAGGGTGTGGCAGAGTCTGCAGGCATAAATGCCAAGAATGGCCCGCTCAAGATTAATAACAAGGGAGTTGGATTTGATGTCACTCCAGATAAAGTGAGTCACAATCTTCCAACAACTACAGCATTTACTTCAGCTCCAACGTTTGGGTTGGAAGCTAACGATCAATCTTTGTTGCCTAAATCGAGTATCTCATCTGCCTTACCTTTGGTTCCAGTGAACGCCTCCCCTTCTTTACCGGTTGCTGATACAGAGCTTTCTCTATCTTTCCCTGCCAAAAGCATCGCGAATCCAATGCCAATAAGCTACAACATTGAGGCGGCCAATTGTAGCTATCTTGGCTTGTCAAATAATAAGTCTCTTGGCCAGTGGGGCCCCCAGGACAGGAAAGACGAGATGATTATGAAGCTGTTCCCAAGAGTGAAGGAATTGCAAGATCAGCTCCAAGAATGGACCGAGTGGGCGAATCAGAAGGTCATGCAAGCTGCGCGAAGACTTGGTAAGGACAAAGCGGAGCTTAAAACACTTAAGCAGGAGAAGGAGGAAGTGGAGAGGCTGAAAAAGGAAAAGCAAACGTTAGAGGAGAACACCATGAAAAAACTTTCGGAGATGGAGAATGCTCTACGCAAAGCAAGCGGCCAAGTAGAGCGAGCTAATGCTGCTGTTCGCCGGCTTGATGTTGAGAATGCTGCATTAAGGCGGGAAATGGAAGCTGCTAAGGTACATGCTGCAGAGTCAGCTGCAAGCTGCCAAGAAGTGTCAAAGAGGGAGAAGAAGACCCTGATGAAGTTTCAGTCATGGGAGAAGCAGAAAAACGTTTTTCAAGAGGAGCTCTCGGCTGAGAAATTGAAATTGACACAGATGCAGCAGAAACTAAAGCAGGCTACTGATGTACATGATCAAGTTGAGGTATATGCAGCCATAATTCTAGTGTAAAATTATAATTGATATTGATTCATCTGATAAGATATTTGATTTTTCGACTGTCTAAGACATCTCTCCGCTAACAAATTCACAACCTTGAGTAATTACTACTACTATCCGACTAGAAGTCCATGTGTTGTTGCCAGTCTTTCGGTATGCTCCTTTGCATATTCGTATTGATACATTCGACTGGGATTCCTGTACTAAACAGCTAAAGTTAGTTATGGAGTAAACTTTTTTTACATCATGATGTAGATTGAGTAACACCAAATTGTTATCCTCCCACTTGGAGTACCTAGGTTAGCGTCTTTAGGGAGTCAAAATGAAAGATCCCATTTTTATGTGTAGCCACCGGAACCCATATACATGCATGCTTTAATGGGAACTACATAGTAGTATTTGATAATATATCGATGAGAAACATGGCATGATAATGGTATAAATATTGAGGAAAGGGCTAACAGCTAATGGGAATTCCATTGTTGTCAAAATCTTTAGTTTCCATCTCAGTCTAATCTGATCATGTGAATATGATGAGTTACAGGCCAAACTGAATCAGGAGGAGCAGGCGAAGTGTGAACTGCTTACACAAGTCAGTTCATTGAAAAAAGAGAGGGAACAAATAGAAGTCTCCACGCAATCCAAGGAGGATACGATCAAATCAAGAGCTGAAAACAATCTACAGAAGTATAAAGATGATATAGCAAGGCTTGAAAAAGAAATTTCCCAGATGAGGTTAAAGACCGACTCATCCAAGATAGCTGCCCTTAGAAGAGGTATAGACGGAAGCTATGCCAGCAAACTGGCCGACTTCAGAGACCCACAGCTTCTGAAAGACTCCGCCATCTCTTACATCTCCAAGATGGTGGCAGCCACAGATCTCCATGGCTTCTCCGAGAACAAGGGTGTGAAGCGTGAGAGGGAATGCGTGATGTGCCTCTCTGAGGAGATGTCTGTGGTCTTCCTCCCTTGCGCACATCAGGTGGTGTGTACAATGTGCAACGAGCTCCACGAGAAGCAGGGAATGAAGGACTGCCCATCCTGCCGAGGCCCAATCCTGCGACGTGTTTGTGTACGTTACGCTCTCCCTTAAAGTTTTAATATTGCAGATAAGATGAGTTTGCTAATAATATATATGTGTTTGGACTGATTTACAATAAACATTGGATGTGGATACAACCCCTACAAAAAGAAAAGGGAAAAAACACAAACAAGAAGAGAAAAAACCAAATGGCTTGTGTTTGAGTCTGGTTTGTATATGCTTGTTACCCTCTTTTATTTTTTGTTTCCTTTTTCGAATAATAGCGTGCTGCGATTCTTATGTCTGTCGATACATGTAATTCTGTTTAAGAACATATTTATAAACTCAAGTGGAGATAGTTTTGGCTTTAAATTTTGTTGTTGATTTGTTGTCTGAACTTTGTTTCTTCATGGTATCATATACTGTAGATTTTTTTGTTGTGATAATTTTAGGTGAAAGAGCTTCTTGATTTCTTTGTTCATCAGCTTTATGAGAGTGGTGTGATTCTAGCTTTATGGCTTTGGGAAATCTTTCTAGAAATTAAACCAACTTATTTGATTCTTGACTGTCTTTATTGAGCATCTATCATACCAATTGAATTGAATTTTGTTTGATGGAACATATAGGTTGCCTTTGTGGAATTCATCCTAATTTATTTATAAAAAGAATACTATATTGTGCGCGTATTATTTTACCTACGAACATTGATTTCATAATATACTCCCACATTTATCTTTTTATTTATGTTTTATAATTTTGAAAACCTTTTTGTTCAAAAATTGTAATTATGAAATTGAAATGTTCCCTGTGTCAATGTGTGCATCGCAATTTCGGAAACCTTTCTAATATTATTATTTCTGCATATTGGTTAACTTGCAGTTTTTCAAATTCCACTGTCTGAATACACTCCAGTTATTTCAACTTTCATTTATTTGCAGTATAGACAATTACTACCATGGCAAAAATAACCATGTGCGAAAATGAATTATGGCAACACCTATTTATTTCATAATTTATCGATGTTTCAAACCTTTTCTAGCATATAATGTGCCTAAGAAATACCAACATGGTACAACACTTAAAAATTTGCTATTGATTCATAAGAATAGTGTTACACTCGTGGAATACATGGATTTTTTTTTATAATTTCTATGTTATGTGAAAGTACTATCAAAATACTGTGTGTTAACACTTCATAATGTACAATTTTTGAAATTTGCATAGACACATATCTTATAAGGTACCGACTTATCTAATACTTTCATGCATTTATAAATTACTTGAATGTTTTCATTTATAAATTTATAATGTCATTAATTTTTAAAATTATACTATAAAAATTAATGCTCCATTTGTTCATTTTCCCTCTAACTTCAGATAAACTATAAAAGAACAAAATGAGCTTTGATTTTATGTAATTTGTAAAATTAATGATATCATTAAATATTATTGAGGAACTATTATTTAGAGGACTAAAATTGATATTTACAAACAATGTTCACATAAAATAATTTTATAATGGACTATTAAGGTTTTTTTAAACAAAAAATTATTTTTAAGAACCCAAAATTTTACATAGAATGGAGTATACCGAAATTTCCATTATTTATTTGACACTAAATGAAAACTCCAAATTTGTAGGAGTGGGGAAGGGGGTTGCAAAAGACCAATGATTTGAATTATTGCATTTATAAAGATAATACTCCGTATAGAATAATCCAAAAATCTGAAATAATTATTTTAAGAGTTCTAAAATTGGACCAGTGCTTTCTTTTAAACGAAAAGACACCTAAATGAAACACAGCCTAGTCCATTTTGTCAATTAGAAAAATGTGTGTTGTGCACAAGGAGGGAACTAGTATAAAAATTTCCTCATGTGTGTGCGCCAAATTCAACTTTTATTTTGATATAAGTCAATTCTTCAGAATTTATGCAAAATAATTATTCACACATGCAAAAATCAGAAATTTGATCATTTATAAAAAAAAAGTTAAAAGGGTTTCCCCTGAAAAGATAATTGATAACACTAATAGCTAATAACATAGTGGAATAAAATTATTCGTATCATTTTTTTAAAAAATTATTAAAGGCAAATATATTCGTGTATAGATTAGAAAGATGGGCTTACACTCCTCTTCTCTATGTGTACAACACTTATCCACGTGTCGTGACATTTTTGTTCAAATAGTGTCTTCAGGCATCGATGGAGTGGGTCCCACTTAAACACTTGATTTCGAATACATTATTTCTATTTGGGAAATCACCACCACCCATAAGTATATCGAAATATATAGTAATTCAGTTTTAAATAAAAAATAAAACTAAGTAAACATAACCTAAATAGTTTATTTCGAAACTATTTCAATTTTTTTATATTTTTTTTAATTTTTAATTAAAATTTACCTTTATTTAAATTAATTTAACTTCATGATGTATTATGAAATATGATAAATCATAATAAACATAATATTCATATTTATTCTAAACATATATCTGAGTTAGTATTTATGTCCGCAAAATATTATATCAATTCTAAAAATAATTAGATTTTCATATTTTTCTAAATAATTTCAAAAACTTTTTCTAATTTTATTTTAATCCGACATCTTCTGTAACTATTAAAAATAGTTTATATGGCCTTGATGCGTGTGCCATGAGAAACAAACAAAGCCCAAGATCACAAATAATTGATACTCACTACATCATTTAAATTTTGTCACATTTTTCCATTTTTGTTCGTCCCACAAAATTTGTCACATTATAATACTATTTTTAGTAGTGAACTCTATATTCTACTAACTCATTCCAATTCATATTTTATTATAAAGTTAATATATAAAAATATAATTCACTCTCCACTAACTTTTTCAACTCACTTTTTATTATAATTTTTAAAATTCGTGCTCAGTCAGAGTGTGATAAAATTTAAGGGACGAATGAAGTATTAGAATAAATTCTGACACAATTACAAATAGTAAGAACAATACAACAATATCAAAATCAATACATGCATCGAAACTTAGATGACCAATGGTTTATTTCTCTGAATCTATATTATGAAAATAAAATATCGGACTTTATTAGGTGTAGATTTATTTAATTAAAAGTCAAAATATAGTTAAAAAGAAATGAGTTAGCGCCATAAACTGTTAATTGGAAATCGAGGTCCACTCATTTTCCCACCATACATATAAAATCAATCCAAATCACCTACCGCCAATTTTTGGGCTTCACAGAGCTCTCATCTTCAACACACTGATTCACTTTCCTTTTTCTGCAACTCATCAAAATCAGGTATCACTTCATTTTTTTTTATTTTCGTAGTGAATTTGATTGTAATTGGTTGTTTTTTGCTTTAGAGATATGTCTTCGATAGTGAAAGACATATTGATAAGGTCCACAGCAAGTGATCAGGTGCATGCACGGAACAAAATTAAAGAGAAATTGGGGGCTCGGATTCAAGTGGATCAGCTCAGGCCGCTCCCTCGTCCGATCCGATTGGCTCGATCTGCCCGGTGCCATGGTTCGAGCATCGAGCCAAGTGGTTTCGCGAAATCAGAGCCCGGATCAAGATTAAGGGCTGAGGCTCTTCTCACTCCGGTTTCGGACCCCACCTCAACTACTAATAAGGTTTGCAGTATTATATGTGCATGTACAACTATACCTTATTCTAGTAGTAATAAAAAACGTAACGAAATGAAACAATTTAGAGCTTTGAAATACTCAAAGTTACACTTACCTATGCAGGCCATTCTTCTATCAAGCTAACGACAACACAAAATGCATAGGACAAATTTGGTTTTTATTTTCTCTAAAATGATAAAAAAAAATCGTTATTTTTGATAGATATATTCTAAATAACTGGATATAAAAAGATGATAGGTACAAATACGTGTTATTAAAAGCAACCTTATTTGTCCCCTCTCTCCATAAAAAACATAAAAAAAAAATCAAACTTATTTATTTAGCTCACAAACAATGATACATAGAAGTAATTTTCAGATGCATTTTAATTTGTGCAATTATCAAGTTAAAATTAACACCTCTAATCAAATTAACTACAGGTTAATTTACATTTTTGGATCTTGGTTCAAATGGTAAAATTATAATATGAGAGGTGAATTTGTAAGGATGAGAACAGAGCAAGTCGTAGGAATAGGACAAAGATGTTAGAATCTATTGCGCTATATTTAAGACTAAATCACTTGGAAAATTTCGGCCATTTTCAACTAAATCTACGTCAAGACATGATACACACGTGGCTTCATGTCAATTAATTGTGTCACACTTGTTACCACCTATATAATCACATATCAAATTGCATCCTTTCCAATTTCCATTTTGCCTTTGATCAATTCCCTTCTGCTTCACTTAATTGATCTCAGCCATCATGGTGCAGGTGCTTACTTACACTCATTCTTGTTTATATATTTCTCTGTGAGATTTGGGGTTTGATTTTTATGTGAGAATGAATATATGCTGATGAAATTTCAATTTTTATAATCAGAGGGTGTTCACTTTCGGCAAGGGAAGGAGTGAAGGAAACAAGGGTATGAAATCCTTGGTAAGTTAGTAAAAATCATTTTAATGTGTTTACTTCATATATATAATGTATGTATTCAACAAATGTTGTTTGTCTTGTGCTATGATCATTCATTCATGCTCCAAGACTACATTTTTGTCTTTCCTAAAATAATCCTGTTTTACTAAATATGATGATGAACGAGTATTAATCATGAATTTAATAAAAATGTATTGGTCTTGCTTGAATTTGTTACTTTACATCATAGTTTGTAGAATTAGCTGGATGTTGTGTTGTATTAGATGAATTAGTAGTATTGTGTTAATTGTGAGATGAAATTAAATTGAAAATGATGGGATGGTGTTGGTGCTGGTGTTGTATTAGTTGGGGGGAAAGGGTGCAAACCTTGCTGAGATGGCGAGTATCGGGCTATCTGTGCCCCCGGGCTTCACCATCTCTACTGAGGCGTGCCAAGAGTATCAACAAGTAGGCAAGAAGCTGCCACCGGGGCTGTGGGAAGAGATAATGCAGGGCTTGAAGATAGTAGAGGCCGACATCGGAGCTTTCCTTGGTGACCCGTCCAGGCCTCTTCTCCTCTCCGTTAGATCTGGAGCCGCGGTAATTGCTTATGAAAACGCGACTTTTCATGCATTGAATGAGTTTTATAGGCTGCAAATTGACTGTTTTCACAGATCTCCATGCCTGGGATGATGGACACTGTGCTGAATCTCGGGCTCAATGATGAGGTAGTGGAGGGTTTGGCTGCAAAGAGCGGAGAGCGCTTTGCATACGACTCGTTTAGGCGTTTTCTTGACATGTTTGGAGATGTGGTAAGCTTTTAGGATGACTATCTCACTTTAGCTTTGTTTGATTAAGAAAGATGTATTTTGCTGATTGTTGGATTTTGGTTGAAGGTGATGGGCATTCCTCATGCACTATTTGATGAAAAACTTGAATACATGAAAAGTGCCAAAGGCTACAAGCTCGACACTGAGCTCACCGCACCTGATCTCAAAGAGCTTGTTGAGGAATACAAGTCTGTATATGTCCAAACCAAGGGAGAGAAGTTTCCGTCAGGTACAATACTTTTGAACTTGCTTTCGTGTGGCGTTTTGGCTTATAATGTTTTATTTGTCCATTTATAGATCCAACGAAGCAGTTGGAGTTGGCTGTCAAGGCAGTTTTCGATTCTTGGGACAGCCCGAGGGCGAACAAGTATAGGAGCATAAACCAGATAACAGGACTCAAGGGAACTGCTGTCAACATCCAATGTATGGTGTTTGGAAACATGGGAAACACTTCCGGAACAGGCGTCCTCTTCACCAGGAACCCGAGCACTGGAGAAAAGAAGCTCTATGGGGAGTTTCTCATCAATGCTCAGGTCTTAATTCTTTCTCAAAATCCAAGTTGATTATTCACTAATTGTGGACAATTTCCTAGTTTAATACTGTTTGACGCGTCTCTATTTAGGGAGAAGACGTCGTTGCTGGAATCAGAACGCCAGAGGATATCCAACTTATGGAGACTCATTTGCCAGAAGCTTACAAGGAGCTGGTGGAGAACTGTGAGATACTAGAGAGACACTATAAAGACATGATGGTTAGTAATTAATTTTTCAAATTTATGTTGTAATGTTATGTGATTTATGTTCAACAAATCTGCATCCTCGTATGCAGGATATTGAGTTCACCGTGCAAGACAAGAGGCTGTGGATGTTGCAGTGTCGGACAGGGAAGCGTACGGGCAAGGGTGCTGTGAAGGTCGCGACAGACATGGTGAAGGAGGGGCTTGTTGATACCCGGCAGGCAATCAAGATGGTCGAGCCTCAGCATCTCGACCAGCTTCTTCACCCACAGGTGCATTAAGTTCCATTGTTTCTGTTATTACTTACAAGGATTGTGTGCTGTAAATTTTTTTTCTTGCAGTTCGAGGATGTGTCTTTGTACAAGGGCAGTGTGATAGCTAAGGGGCTGCCTGCATCCCCGGGTGCAGCGGTTGGACAGGTCGTGTTCAGTGCTGAGGATGCTGAGACATGGCATGCTCAAGGAAAGAGTGCCATTCTGGTAAGAACTGAAACGAGTCCAGAGGATGTGGGGGGTATGCACGCCGCTGTTGGAATTCTGACTGCACGAGGTGGCATGACATCACACGCAGCTGTAGTAGCCCGTGGCTGGGGGAAATGCTGCGTCTCTGGCTGCTCGGATATACGTGTAAATGATTCTGAGAAGGTAGCAAAACTGGAAACTCATATGGTTGCATTTGGCAGGAAAATCTTACTTAAGTCTTGCTTATTGCTGATGCAGTTTGTCTCGGTCGGAGACAAAATAGTACGAGAAGGAGAGTGGATGTCGCTTAATGGCTCCACAGGTGAGGTGATCATGGGCAAGCAGCCGCTTGCTCCCCCAGCCCTGACCGGGGATTTGGAGACGTTCATGGCCTGGGCAGACGAGATCGGGCGTATCAAGGTGCCTTGGTTGATTTTTAATTGAAAAAGATATTATTGTTCTTCGCTGATTTCTGTTATGAAACTGAAATAGGTCATGGCGAATGCGGACACACCGGAAGATGCACAAACAGCTCGGAACAATGGCGCTCAAGGGATTGGCTTATGTAGGACCGAGCACATGGTAAGTTGTGCATGTGCTTGTATATTCTCACCAGAAGATGAACAATGACATTCTGTTTGTGTTGGTGTTAGTTCTTTGCCTCTGATGAGAGGATCAGGGCTGTTAGAAAGATGATAATGGCAGTGACAACTGAGGAGAGGAAAGCTGCTCTTGACTTGTTGTTGCCTTACCAAAGAGCTGATTTTGAGGGAATTTTCCGTGCAATGGACGGTGTGTTGATTAAACCCGCATTGGTGTTAGGCAAATATTGTTCAGAACACTCATTTTGTGCAGTTCCGTTTCTCAGGTCTGCCGGTCACAATCAGACTCCTTGACCCTCCGCTCCACGAGTTCCTGCCCGATGGCGATCTAGAGCAGATTGTTAGCGAGCTAACTTTTGACACGGGAACAACTGAGGAACAAGTGTACGCGAGGATTGAGAAGTTGTCAGAAGTGAACCCCATGCTTGGGTTCCGTGGATGCAGGCTTGGCATATCCTATCCCGAGCTATCAGAAATGCAAGTCCGCGCAATACTTCAGGCTGCTATCTCGTTGAAAAACCAGGGTGTCACAGTCTTCCCGGAGATCATGGTGCCTCTAGTTGGAACACCTCAGGCATGCATACCGTGTTAGCAATTCCACTTTTCTTTGTTTCAGCGAACAATGTAGTATAAAACAAGGCGTTTGCGTTGCAGGAATTAGGGCATCAGGTGCGTCTGATACGCGCTGTTGCAAAGACCGTGTTCTTGGAGATGGGGACGTCGGTGAACTACAAAGTAGGCACCATGATTGAAGTCCCTAGAGCTGCTCTGGTAGCAGATGAGGTATGTAACAAACCAGAAGTAGCTATTGCAATCTTTGTTGATTTTTTGACTCATTAGTTGGTGGTTTTGGTGTTCAGATTGCCAAGGAAGCAGAGTTCTTCTCCTTTGGGACGAATGATCTCACACAGATGACATTCGGGTATAGCAGAGACGACGTGGGCAAGTTCCTTCCTGTCTACATGTCCAAGGGAATCCTCCAACACGATCCATTCGAGGTTTGTTGCTTTCTTTTATAAGGCTGAGTTTGATCTTGTCTGCTGTGCTGAGGAGCTTTGTGTCGTGATATCAGGTGCTCGACCAGAAGGGCGTTGGCCAGCTTGTGAAGATGGCTACAGAGAGAGGCCGTGCAGCTAGGCCGAGCCTCAAGGTAATCTTTCATCATCATCATCTACCTAACCATGAATAGGGACCTCTTTCTTAGACTAACGGACTAAAATGACAGATCGGGATATGTGGAGAGCACGGTGGGGAGCCTTCGTCCGTGGCCTTCTTTGCCGAGGCCGGACTAGACTATGTCTCCTGTTCGCCTTTTAGGTACACTATTTTCCAACTCTAACAAGAGCTTTATTTCGTGATAAATTTTTAATGGAGAAATATTTATGAAATTTTACATCCATTGCCATTGAAGGGTGCCTATTGCAAGGTTAGCTGCAGCTCAAGTTGTTGCTTGAGACAAGAATGTTTGAAGGAGGCAATCTTCTAGCGTTTCCAGTTTAAATTGTGTATAAATAAAACTAGTGCTTTTTTAAAGTTTAATATCACATAATTATTTCCTCTCTATTTAGGAGAGGAAGCACATTCAAAGAAGGGAAAAAAGAAAGGTTCGATTGTACATGTAATCTCATAGTAACTTGTTTGCAAATAAAAAATATAACTTGTTTGCAAATAAAAAATATACTAACTTGAATGCTAACGTGTTTGCAAATAAAAAAATAGTATTATATGGTATTTCTTCTTTACATGATCATATGTGGTATTGCTTCTTTACATGATCACTGTTTTAAGATTATTTATATTTTTCCAAGATCCTATTTTTCTTGTTTTGCTGTAAACTCAGCTGGAGTTTTTGTGCAATATAGATTTAGCAAATTGATCTTGCAGCAATATTGAAAACCAGTGGCGGACGCAGAAATTTTGTTTGGTAAGGACTTTACTGTACATCAACATCTATAATCTCATTTTGACTCAGCACGAGTTTTACAAAATTGTTTGACTTTGTGAAGAAATATGGAAAAATAAGTTAGTGGAATGTAGGCTTCATTCTTATACTCCATATATTAGTTTTATAATAGAATATGAGTGCAATGATTTAGTTGAATGTGAAGTCTACTTATCTAAAATGAAAAAAGGCGAATGAGAGTTTGAACCCCGGATATTCTGAAATGGCAAATGAGACAATGTTTCACGGACTGAGAGAGTATATTTATATAGTCAAGATATGTGTGTGTGTACACGGTCACATATCCATGATTTTTCAGTTTTAGGATGAGATAAAAATTATAGCGTCTCAAAACTTTAAAACATAAAAGATATAGTAAAATATTTATACATCAGAAGAACTTAACGAATAAAATGCCTATTAGATGAGAGAATTTAAAAAGATACTTCAAATTAACAGTATATTTGAAATAGAAAATTGAATTAAAAAGAATTAAAAAAGATCCAAAGTTTTTTTACAATTGAATTAATAAGGAAAAAAAAGTTAGTGAAAACTAAAATTATTGGTGAAAGCTAACCAATACTTTAAAAAAATAAAGAAGCTGCATTGTTTTAATCTTAAGTTTTAAAAATGAAATAGAATAGTAATATACGTCTTTTAATTACTTAAATCAGCTAGAAGAAATTAATATTATAATTTCAAATAAATCGGTGGTTCTTTTTTGAAGCTATTATATTGAATTTGATAATGCCCACGTCTTCTTCTTCTTCTTCCTAAATGTAGTGTTATCCATGATTTTAATGTGCGTTCAGTTTATTAGATTCAGCCCCTTCTTTTCATTTTACTTTCAATAATTTACTCTCCAACAACAATTATTGGGAAGGGCTGAAACTCAATTTCAAAATTTTCATATATTTCACAAGAAGAAAAAATGGACAAATAAAACTTTTGGGAAGGGCTTAAGCCCTCCCCCCTTGCTTACTGTGTCCGCCAATGTTGAAAACTTATAAAAGAGTGGATTAGGCTTTTGACTATTTTTTTCTACTGAGCTGCTGTACTTTAAATTAATTTTTTTTAACTTTAATATTGACACAATATATCAACATTTGTTAGTATAATTGACGTAATTTTAACATCCATAAAATTAAGCGTAAGATTCATTTTTTTAACACCGAAAAATAAGAGCCTGAATTACATAAATATATTAACTACAGTGAAAGTAAAGTAAAGGGGAATTATTTTTTAGTCATGTTGTATTCTCTCTTTCACTAACAAGTTTTATAGTAGCGCTGCGCTAACTAATGAAATTGTAAACGATTTCAATTCAGAGGTTTGTGAGAATGTCTACTTCTTCCTATCCAAAAAAAGTGGCTAGGAGATGTAATGAAAACGAGTTTCTTGAAATTGTTCTAGCATAGTAAGAAGTAGGATGGATTTGAATTACAATGTATAGATTGAAAACAACGTACTAAAATTAACGAGATAGTTTACATCAATATGTTACATAAACCAGAAATCCATATTTTCGTATCCAAAAAGTAAAATAAAATAAAAAATTAGAACCATAAATTAGAAATCCACACGAACACACATAGGTTTACATGATTAAGACATGAAGTCTTATGCTTGAGTAACTTGAGTTGAAGCTTGGGTGTAAGGATAGCCTATTCCATGTCTGTTATTCGGAAACATAACAAAAACAGCAGCGGAGACGGTGCCTATGACAGGCGGCATTGCCATGAGCAGGGCCTTCTGCGTGGACTCGAACGACGGGTAGAAGCAATCGACCGTGTTAGGGTCAAGCAGCGACACGACAGCAAACACGACCAACGAGAAAAATCCATGTACAAAGTCTCCGAAACGGAGCTTGTACGAGGACAGGTCCACGGAGGAGTCGGGGGAGGGCCAGAGGCCGTTGGTGGTGGCGACGCCATAGTGCACGTTGCCCTCGCTGTCCGTGTAGCTATCGGTGAAGGAGGAGAAGCAGCAGGAGGCCCCACAGGCGGCGATGAGGAAGCTGGTGAGGTACTTGTGGATGAGGTGGCATTGGCCGTTGTTGGTGAGGACCGGGTTGAGGAATTGGAAGGCGAAGACGGTGCCTGTTGGGAGGAGCTTGATGAGGTTGCCGAAGCCGGCCAGGGTGGCTTGTGCGGCGGTTCTTGGTAGAGGCGTGTCGCTAAGGATGGATGACATGGTGTTGTTCAAATGTTTGCTAATTTATTGTTGTTTTTGGATTGTTGAGAGTGGGGTTTATTTATAAAGATCAATTGTGTGTGTGTGTGTGTGTGTGTTTTGTGGAGTTGCTTGTACGTAAGATTAAGAAGTGAAGAGCTTAAGCCATAAGTAGGGATTTTTGTTTTGTGTATGTTTTGCGTTTACTCTTTGGAAGGGTGATGATGAATGCTTCAAGGTTTATATGAATTTCATCATCATATGTTTGAAGAAGCTTTCAACTAATTTTTTTTTCATTATTCAAACACTACTTAGTTTGGATAATGCTACGGCGTAGAAGTAAAGTTTACAATAAAAAAATTGTTTTTGAGAAATCCATTTTTTATAGACTAATTCTTGATCTTCAACTTTGGCACATGACGAAGTAGTAGTAAATTAAATTAGCACTTGTCACTAAAATATAGCGCACGTGGATATAAAATAGTATAGAGAAGAGAGATGGGGTAGTACGACAAGCCAAATAAAATTATAATTAAAGTAATTCGAAGTAGGGGGTATTTTAACTCGTAATTAGTAAGTACTCCATTGATTAATCCTATTTTAGGAATGGTTAAATTGACACACCATTCAATAAAACGTAGTACACAAAATGAAGTCGGATGGAGAGATGCAACTAATTGTAGTTATAATCTCTTTCCTTCTTCACTGATCATGGAGAAGTGGGCAACGGTTATTTGTTGGAAGAAGGAGACGTTTCTTGATAGTGAAAATGGTGGATTGTCGGGTTTTTTAATCATGGAGAGAGTGGCAACTGCAGTCATTATTAGTATTAATAGTAATTATCACTTTCTCTACTACTATAAATTAACTATACCGTTATTAAGTTGTTCAGGAGGTTAATATCGTTTATATGAATTTAATTGAAAGGAAGATATCAATTCGACGACTTTGATATTTTTTTTGTTTTTAGTTTTAGTTTTGTCACTAATATCATATGGCACTGTGCACTTAATTTTGTAAATTGGACTCCAAGAAATAGAATAATTGTTGTAATATACACCCGTTTTATTACCTCGTATAAAAGTTCAGTAAAATATGACCAAACCTATTTTTGTCCAGTAGCTTTATTTTTTTCTCAACGTTGTACACGTTTACTTTATTAGTCTTCCTTCTCGTATAAGTTTTTATTTTTGGGCTTACAGATCTGAATTGATAAACAGTTGGTCCTGATTTTAATTTCGTATGCAAATCAAGCCAGTTTAATGTTAAAGAATTGTGGGCTCAGTCAGTGGGCTCTTTTGTCCCTGTATTTTTATTTTTTTTGGAATTGCTCGTGTATTAGCTCATACTAATAAATACTCCATGTTGCCAAAAAAGATTATAAAATTAACTAAAATGAATTCTAGTACAATTATCGTCACTTAACATAATCATACTCCATTTAAGATAATATCCACATGCCACGATCCTTGAATCTACTAATGAACTTATTAGTAGCTAAATGTAAGCACGGATACCGAATCATTAGGAGTTTAGGACTAACTATTATGCTAAGTTTTTTTTAACTAAGAAAAAATGCATATACAACTTGGATTAGAACATGTAAAAACGAGAATTCTAGGATATTAATTTCTCAAACTCTAGTTCTATCAACTACTTTTTTTTGATATCTTATCACGATTGCTTGAGTTATGAAGATGATCATCAAATGTCATGTTAAAAAGTCTATAACTGCACCATCATTGCTCTCTAGTTGGTTAGGAATCTCTTGTACTCCCTAAGTCCTCTAAATATTATCCCACTTTGACTCGACACGAGTTTTAAGAAATACTCCCTACGTTTCTCCATAGTTGAGTCATTTTTCTATTTTAGGAAGTTCCATCATAGTTGAGTCATTTCCATATTTAGTAACTTTTTTCTCTTTCTTACTTTATTCCCTCTACTTTATTCTCTCTACTTTTTTCCCTCTCTTACTTTTTTATTTATTTATTTAACACATTCAACATTCCTTTCTTAAACTACGTGCCGAAAAGTTTTGCCTCAACTATGAAGAAACAGAGGGAGTGTATAATGAAAAGTGAGTTGAAAAGTTAATGGAATGTGAGTCCACTACCAAAATTGGTAAAAAGTGAAATGAGACAAATTTTATGGGACGGACGGAAATGAAAAAATGGGACAAACTTTTAGGGACGGAGGGAGTATAAGATTGCTATGAGGATTTTGATCATCACCATATATACAAAACTCTCATCGTCTCCTACATATTTTGTTCTGTCCATGTTATATTATAATTATATATCCCGTCAATCCATCCGAAAAAAATTATTTATTAATCTAAATAGATAAAGATTCGCACGATTGGACACACTCGTGCGCTTAAGAACCATCCAATCCACTCGGGTTGCCGGCCGGGCTATTTGGGTGCGGGCCATTCAGGTTATGAATTTTTCGGGTAATAAATTTTTAACCCTAACCCGTCGGGTTTCAGGCTAACCCATTGGACTATTCGGGCTTAAAAACTTTTAAAAATAATCTCTTGTATCAAAATTTTCCTCTATAAAATGATTTTAAATTTTAGATATTTTTTCTTCTTAGTTTTGGAATCATATAAAATTTTCAAATTTTCATAGTTTTCTTCAATAATAGTTGAAAAGAAGCCTTTCATCTCGATCAACTACAACATAAACAAAGATAAATCAAAATTAAATCAATCTATTTGAATTAAAGTTTGTGTTCGTGTCATTATTCTGGCATTGTTCATAATTAATTCTTTATGAAAATTAAAAATCATATCTTACTTGAATCATTATTAAAATGATAAATATATTGAGATTTTTATGAGTTAGCTCTTAGTTTTTTCTTGATTGGCTTTGGTGGTGGTAAGACAGTAGTGGCAGATAATAGGACGATTGAATAATGAGTCGAGGTGAAATTTGAAAGTTGATCATGTAGGATCAAGTGGAAAAGTGTACAATTTTTTTTTGATACAAGAGACATGCTCAAGCTGAAGGCGCACCGAGCAAAACAGTCGATAACAAACAAACGAACAAAGCAAAAAAAGGCAACCAAAAACCATGCAAAATCCCCCCACTTACTTGTCACTGAATAAAAAAACCATTAAGCTAAGCAAAGAAGCACTACAAGTCAGCAGCAACCCGACCACGACCCATCCCTCAATAAAAAGCCACACCACCAGCTCAACCAAGAACAAGACACCAACAACAGAAAAGCAGGCATCGGAGGAAAAGAAAGAAAGAAAAAGCAACAAAACCACAAAAGAGCACACCTCAACTGCCTTCCTCCATCTAGTTCCTTTTACTTTCAAAGCCTCACCAGCCTCTAACATCGTTCAAGTTTTCTGCCATTTGTGTAGGGGAAAAGGGGAATCTTGAGCACCAACCCCTCACCATGTGCCGAGGCGCCACAAAAGTCTTCTCTTTTCGAACTCCCAATTTGGTGTGAAGTCTTGGAAAATTATTTTATTCCGGATGTCCCAAATTGTCATGAGAGAAAGCATGCTTCTGGTCCTTTTGGCAAGCAAATTGACATACTCCAGCAGTCACAAGGAAAATGCCACAGTTTTGATGAAACTTTGCAGCTGAAGAAGAGGTGCTCGATCGATTCAGATTCATCCTTACAAAAGGTACATAAGTTGTCATCAACTCCCGGAGTTCCTAATCTGAAGAGTCCCTCTTTAGTGTTGAGTTGCCCAAGAAGCACCAACCAAACATGGAGTTGAGCACGAGGTGGAGCGAGGTTCCTCCAAGCTAGTCGTCCGGGTTCGTTTGTTGCCTGCTCATTTTCCTTGGCTTATTAACCTGCAAAACAAAGTTAGAAACTGAAAATAAAGTATGATTGTCCTCACATCACACCCTCACATCGCTCGTGTTTTCCTTCATTACTATCTGATTCACGGCCATTAGGAGTTCTTCCACTAATTCCTCCTCCCAAACAAAAAACCTCCTTCTCCATAAAAGGTTCCATCTCCAGACACGTCCATCCCATCTCCCCATCTTCTCAATAAGCTCTTCTTTTTGTGTGGATAACAAGAACAAACGAGGAAATGTCTCATTTAATCTCATCTTTCCCACCCAATGGTCGTTCCAAAATCTCGTTTGTTGCCACTTCCTGGATCTCTCTTCTGAAGCTTCTGAAATCTGCAATCTGGCGCCAAATGCTGCTATGGGTCGTACCATGTCTCTCTTGCAAGTCGTTAAAGTGTTCTATACCATGATTAGATTTAATGATTTGCTTCCAAAGTGGCTTTTGCT
The DNA here is from genome assembly GCF_004379255.2 of Salvia splendens. Lineage (NCBI taxonomy): Eukaryota > Viridiplantae > Streptophyta > Magnoliopsida > Lamiales > Lamiaceae > Salvia > Salvia splendens. The sequence goes on along the minus strand of NC_056034.1, from coordinate 37,844,984 downwards.
CATCCGTGAATCTCCACCACCATTTAAAAAGCAAGGAAGCATTCCTAAAGTATAAATCTCCAACACCTAAACCACCTTGTTTCATCGGTTTCTGAATTTTTTCCCACGCAACTAGATTTCCCCTTTTAGCTCCTTCTTCTTTGGGAAGAAGACTAATAATGATTATGTCACGTCAAATTCGAAAAACCCTTAAAACTTAATATTTTTCAATTAAAAGTTGCAACTCGTTGGACCAACCCGCAACCCGTTCAGGCTAACCCATTTAGCCCATTTTATATTCGGGTTATAAAATTACAGTCCTAACCCACTAATTTTACCGGGCTATTTGGATCGATCCACGAATTTTAAGTTGGATTGACGTCCCTACTACCATGTATCCCTAAACAATGATATTAAATGTTCCCACGTGTACACTGTAAATTGAGTCCTAAACACTAAATTAACTTTGATAACACAAATATATCACGAGTGAACTGCAAAATTAATATTTGTGGTATCTAATGATAGTAATAGCACATGAGGTCCTTGGAAAAAAACCTTTTTTTCATTTGAGGTTTTTTTTTGTTCTTTTCACTTTGTGGCACTATTTATTTCCTATTTTTTGCCTTCTACTCTGGTAAATACTAGGAGTGGCATACTACTCCATATCCAATACAAATAGTAAAACAAAATTCAAGCCCTCTATACCAAACTTATTTTCTACCAAGCCCTCTTCCTTCCCAGAGTTCCATGCCATGGACTTCCAACTCTCAAGCTTTGCAGCATCAAGTCATCAACTACGAATGTCGCCACCTCAAAGCTTAAAATTTAATAAAGCGAATCCAAATAAGTTAACAAATCTAGGACTTCAATAGCTATAACACAGAGGGTAGAGGCTATAGTGGCAACGGAGGCGAACAACAATGCTGCAAGAGAGACAGTGTGGGGTGATGCAGTAAAGGTGGGAGAGCAACAGATATACTAGGAAAAATATTCAATTCGAAATTCAACGCGACTTGAAAATATCCCAAATTCTAGTAATTGATTTATAAACAAGAGGGATGACTGGTGAATTAAATATTCAACCTTAGTGATGAATATTAGCAAAGCAATAGGGATGTACTGAATTTAATGTGCTTTTTTTAAAAAACAACAGTGGATTGATTATAAGTATTCAACAAAAAATCAGGTTTAATATATCATTAAATTTCTTCCAATTAAAGATTTAATTTGATATAAGGGTTTTTTGTATAAGAACACATAAAATGAAACAGAAAAGAGGGAGAAATACATAAGACGTGATTTTTATTACTAAACCTTAAAAAAAGCAAACTAATTACTCTTATTACAGAAAAAGGGAAAAAAAGAAAAAAGTAAGAAATATTACAGCTGAGCTAAAACAATAGCATTGAGCACATATACATAAACTTACCCAGATTCTTACAAACACACCCCATTTCAGCAAATTCCTCCAGATTTCAGCTAAGAATATATTTTTTCTCAAAGCAGTCATAATCGTTAATCTTTTTTTAATTATATCTAAGTACATAACATAAATAGATTACATATTAATGATTAAGACCCAACCCCAAGAAAAAAAAAAGATTTTTACGAAAACCCTAGAATTTTGATATCCAATTCATCACCAAATCGCTTAAATTCTTTCAATCCAGATCGATCTAGAAAACCCCTTCGCCCGTACTGTGAAAAATATCTACGGCTGGAGCTCGAGACCGCCGGCGAGGATAAACAAGAAATTCCGGCGGAGTTATCGATTTCAATCAAGACGAAGCAATCGGCGCAGATCCCTCGTCGCCGGATCATCGGAAGGATTGATTTTCTTGTTGAAAAAAGAAGGTAAAGGTAGAGATCGAGGAGATGGCGACAGAGAAAACGCAGATCCGGCATAAACGTCGAGAAGCGGCAGCGGCAGCGGCGATTGGCGAATCTGATTCGGCATCCTTTCCGGCCTCATCCGTCCCACCGTCATATCATCTGCCGCCGGCGGAGAAACAGACCTCGCTGCGCTGCCATCGCCGCCGTTCAATTTGGCGGCTATGCAGCTCAGCGATTGGCCCCTCCGCAGAATCCTCACCCCGCCGCCTTCCTTCTGCCGCGCATCGCTGCCGTAGGTCGCTCCTTTTGTTTCGTTAGATTTTCTCTTGTCGGATTGGGGAGACGTCTTCCCGTTGTTGTTGTGGCACGAGCACCGATTGACGACCAAATTCGAGAAATTCTCCTGCGACGGGAAATTTCTCCGATTGTGGAAATGCGGCGGAGCGATGTGGAGGCGCTGGGCCAACAAATCTTGTGAGTACAAAACCTCTGTCCCCATTTTTTACAACCCTCGAAAAGGAAATCTAACGTTCAAAATAACGAATGTATGATCGAAAGAGGGAAACTCGGAAGAAATATACTTCCCAGATTTGTATGGAAAATGATGGAATTGGGAAGAATAAAAAGAAAATGAGTTTTTTTCCCTTGATTTCTTGCCAACTCCTCGTCCTCAATAAGGAGGGAGGTTTTCCTTCTTATTTTCTTGTGTTTTTTTCTACGATTTATAGATAAAATGTAAAGCATGTATAACGATTTATAGAGAAATTGAAGGAGAGATAGAGAAATCAAAGGGAGGCTTCAAACCGACCTTCCCTAATCCCTGGTATGCGTCAACAAATCAAAGAAGAGAGAGACAGTGATAATATTAAAATTTTAAATTTTAAATAAATAACGAAATGAGAAGGAAACGGGGCAAGCGAGTGTGATTGAATCATATTATTGGGATTTGAGAAACACTTAAGTGACCAATTCTTAATTTGTTTTTTAATTACTCCACACCCTCATATAAATACCTTCAATTTTCTCATTTTATTTTCATGCAATTTCTTCTTTATTTTTCATATAGAACCCATAATAGCAATTCAAACAACGAGAGTATGAAACGCCTTATTTGTTGGTTTCAGTCTGCCGCTGCTTCTTAATTAGAGGACTACCTGTTGGAGTTTTGCCGTGGAGTTACCAAATTAAACAAATTCACAAATACTCCATAAATCTATTTAAGTTATCATTAAAAATAATTTGTGTATGCGAACATGTTGCGTGCTAGACCACATCTATATCACATAATAGAATTAAAATCCTAATATATGATTTCTACTTATTACTAACATACCATTTGATTATTCAGTACGTTTCCACGCGATATCTCAACACTCTACAACAAATTTTCTAACTTGTTTTCCGAACTTTTTATTTGATAAAGCTCACGTATTTGTTGAAAAAATCTTATTTGCAAATATCATACTCCTATTTTTTTTTGTAATATTTTATATTATGTTATAAATAGAACAAAATGAAAATATTATGTTATTACTGGTTGCAATGACTTGAAAAATAGAAATAAAAATCTACTCCACTTGCTAGCCGCCAATAATACCCCTTTACCATGGAATACAAAGCGAAAGCTACCCTCAATACAATAACAAGTTCGTCTTATTTACTCATTTATTTTCCCAACTCTTTTGTTTTCTTATCCCATATCACACACCTGTGGCTAGGGATGTCAATCGGGCTGGCCCGTCGGGTTTCGGGCCAACCCTACTCGGGTTGCGGGTCAATCGGGTGCGGGCTAATCGGGTTGTGATTTCTTTCGGGTTATAAAAGTTCAGCCCTAACCCTAAAAGCTCGGGTTTCGGGCTAGCCCAGCGGGTTAATCGGGTTGCTACCGATAATATTAACATGCGATCAATCCAATAAATAATGATTAAAATTACTAATATTCATACAATGTAAAACATTTAATTATGATATATTTAAGATATATGCTTAAACTCAATCATAAACATGATCAAATAGTAATATTTGAGATATTTCGTAAAATTTTAATGCATGTTTTAGAAATTTAAATATATTTTTTTGTGAATTTGAAGTTTTTAATTTATTTATCAATTATTATATTAATAAAAATTAAATATATAATTTGTATATTTAATATAAAATTGAAAGTTATTTTTTTAGTTAATATTAATCAATGAAATGTCGAATTGAGAGTAAAAAAAATAGAATAATAGAAATTTTATCGGGTTTTCGGGCCAGCCCATCGGGTTTTCGGGTCTGGCCCTAATGGGTTGCGGGTTAATCGGGTGCGGGCTAATCGGGTTGTGATTTTATCGGGCTAGAAATTTCCAACCCTAACCCTATAAATTTGGCGGGCTATTCGGGCCAGCCCACGGGTTACGGGCTACATTGACATCCCTACCTGTGGCCTCCATATATCCAGAGGCAAAAAAGGTTGAAATAAAAACGAAGACGATTTGAAAAAAAACAGAGTTACGGAAAACATGGTGGCGACAGAATCGTCGCGGTTGGAGCTTCCCGAGGAATTGATAGAGGTTTTGCCCCTGGATCCATTCGAGCAGCTCGATGTCGCCCGCAAAATCACCTCTATTGCGCTCTCCACGCGCGTCGACTCCCTCGAATCGGAGATGTCGGAGCTTCGGCAGCACCTCGCCGACCGCGACGACATCATCACCGGCATGGAGTCGCAGCTCCAGTCTCTCGACGCCTCCTTTGCCGAGGTTTCCGATAAGCTGGCCGCTGCTCAGCGGGAGAAGGTTACGTGTAATGTAGATTTTCTTTTTAGAATAATAGTTTAAAATTAGCTGACCTGTGATTCTGAAAGTTGAGAATAATTGAAAATATGAGTATTAAAATAGTGGAGGTGGGGAGTTGTACCAAAACGCACTTAATCTGCTGAGTTTTTAATTATTTCTAGTATTAATAGTTAAATATAGTGTTTTGGAATATTGTTTAAATAGAGAGAGAGAAATATATGTTTGATTTTGAGCTTTTGTTTATGGCAGGAAAGCTTGCTGAAGGAGAATACGCAGCTGAGCAACACCGTGAAGAAACTTAACAGGGATGTAACCAAGGTATGGCTGGTTCAATTCTTAGCTTGGCTGATCAGTGCTGTTGTATAAGTTGCATTGTGTTCATGTTGCCGAGCTTGATACATTTTAGAAGTTTCAAAGAATAGGGATCTATGGTTGCCAATGCCATGTATGCGTTATAGTTAGTTGTTTTCGTGTTACCACACATCACTTCTCTAGATGCACCAGATTTTGTAAGCTTGTGACGATTTTAGGTTATTCTGGATTATTTTATGCAGGGCAGCCTGTATAATAAGATTCTCAATGTCATATGTCTGATTGGCAAGTTCCACGTTTCTTGCAATCGTTCAACGTGTGAACAAGTTTTTCACTTTTCAAATATCTGAGCTGAGTGATCAGAGTTTAAATGCTGATGCCAACTTTGTGTTCATATAGAATCTCTAACAGATTGAGCTTTTGCAGTTGGAAGCCTTCAGAAAGACGTTGATGCGGTCTCTTCAAGATGATGATGGCAAACCCGTAAGCGAATTTCTTGCAGCATTATCCACGAAAACTCCATATTCTGCATTAGATTCATTTTCAGTTTCTTGTTTGATAGGCAAGTGGTCCTAAGGCTAATCCGACAAATCTGTCAAGCAATCCCGGTTTGAATTTCTGATCCCTCCATGATGCCTATGCGACTCGTCGTTTTCCTCGTACCAGAATTAGAACATATGAGCAGTTTTACAAGATCATAATGTTTCTTTCAGCGGATGATTCTGATTTACCACCTAACCGCAATCAAAGCCAATTGTCCGATGCTGGAACTCTGAATCATGTCGACACTAATGCTGAAGGTATGCATGACCCTTCTCCCGCCTACCTACCGTTTCTTGCATTCGCTGTTCTGACAATTATTTTCTCATCATAAAAGTTTTGTGGCCTCGTGCACCACATAGCTTCTTACTAGCATCACAGAATAGCACGCCTCGTCTCACACCTCCAGGTTCCCCTCCGAGCCTGTCTGCATCTGTATCTCCATCTAGGACGCCCCAACCATTGTCTCCGAGGAGACAGAGACACTCGATTTCTATTACATCAACAAGAGGCCTTTATGACGATAGATCATCTGTATTTTCTTCTTTGCCTCCAAGCCAGTTCAGTTCAATGTCAAGCATGGAATCGCGATCACAACCAGGTTAGTTATCTTAACTCAATTTCTGGGTCAGATTAGAGTACACACTCAATGCGACCGCATTACCTACGTTTATTGGATTGAACAAACTAAGAACTGTTATTAGGTGGAATTTGCCGCATTTAACTCCCCTGCCTTTCATATATCAGGGAAAACGCGCGTTGATGGAAAAGAATTCTTTCGCCAAGTCAGGTACGAAACTACATCGCCACAAAACACAAACCAAAACCACTTATACATATTTGCATGAAGAAGTTCACCATAAATTAACAAATGTGCCTAGTCTAAAATCTCCCTTACCTCGCCAGGTCTCGCCTATCCTACGAGCAGTTCAGCGCATTTCTTGCAAATGTGAAGGAACTTAACTCCCACAAGCAAACAAAAGAGGTATGTTATGACATTAGCTCTATGAATCTATGATATAATTCTAAGTTGTATGAGGAAAGTTGGTTATTTATGTGTGATAAACAGCTGGCATATCAAGTGTGCTAGAAGTTGGAAGTACGATATTGTCTTCTCTTTCGGTACAAGTATAGTTACTCATGAAGAGACTATGTTGACGACTAATTTTATTTAACGATGGTTGTGTTAGGAAACCTTAGGAAAGGCAGATGAGATCTTCGGCCCCGATAATAAGGACCTCTACGCCATCTTTGAGGGGCTAATCACTCGTAACGTGCAGTGAATAGAACAAGCTTTTAACTTCGTGTAGAACCATCAAGCTCTGCTTTTACTATATAACATTGGCTGGGTGAAATTTTGGTGACGGCTGACGGCTCTGCCCAATTCTTGTAAATACATGATTTCTTATTTCCACGAAGTTAGCCAAATTATAATTTTCTCAACAAAAAGAAAAACATTTCTCATGAGTAATACATGATGGAGTACAATGGCCTTTATTCCCCATTAATCCTAAAAAACAAGTTACAATTTTTAGTATTTTTTTTCTATATATTCTTTTTTCCAATTTTAGGATTGTTACATTTAAGTATTTAGCTCAGTATGATTTTTACTATTATTTTGTACAACTATTATTATAATTATTATTATTATTGTTATTATTTTTTTAAATGCATAACTAATTAAGACAATCTTCATAAAAAATTTAAATTATGAATTATAATATCAATAAATAACTGTAGTTATAATAGTATGTTATTATGATGTTATAAACAAAGAAAATCTCAATCTAATTATTTAAATAATCTATTATAATAATAAAAATAATATAATTATCATCATTATATTTTTAATTATTAAATATTAAGAAACTATTATTATAATTTCAAAATTAATGATTATATGATTTTTATTGTTATTAATTATTTTATTAAAAACTTTTAATTATTATATTTTTAGTTTAGGAGTCTCATTATCCACAAATTCCGTCTTAAAGACCGAACTAGAGACCAAATTTGGGTCATCCATTTTTCTTAATCTTGTGGTTAGGATTAATTTACAATTAATTTAATATTTTATTTAATAAAATTTTTTTATTTTTATTTATTTTTTATTTTTTTAAAATAAAATTCAATTTTTTTTAAATTTTTTTATTCAATAAAACTTGCTGGAGCAAATAATGAACTATATTCACTACATAATTAACTAAATGAACGAATGTTATGAAGTAATTTTTTGCATTCATTACATACCGAATTTACTTCAGCTGAAAGATAATTATGTCATAACACATTATGAAGTAATAGCATGACTGAATGAAGTAATAAACTAACGGAATGAAGTAATAAGTTCATTATTACTGCTTGACGTTTAACACAATTAACATTGTATTTCAATAAAATGTCATATTTACTTCAGTACTAACGTTCATTTGGTTCATTATTTATTGAATATAGTTCATTACTACCGCTTAACGTTTAACACTAAAATTTGTTGTATCATTAATATATTTCAACAACATGTCAAAATTACTTCATAACATACTTCATTTAGTTCATTATTACTCTGGCAAGTTTTTATTGAATAAAAAAAATTAGTTTTTTAAAAAAATAAATAATTTTTTTTTTTAAAAAAATTAAAATTAAAACAAGTATTTATTGAATAAAATATTAAATCAATTGTAAATTAATCCTAACCACAAGATTAAGAAAAATAGATGACCCAAATTTGGTCTCTAGTTCGGTCTTTAAAAATGGTTCGACATTGATCACAACTCTTTAGTTTAGTTATTAAATTAAATGTAAAATTCAAATTTTGATAATTTTCCAAATATGAAAAAGTAAAATTATTAGAAATTATATTTGCATGATTTATTTTCTGGGCCAACTTTATTTTCACATCAAACAAGCAAGCCCACCCATGGAGGTTGGATAACATAAATTTCTACTGTTGAGAATCCTTTATCTTGTGAAACCATTCCTTCTTGATCTTTTTCACATGGAATGCTCCTGGTTGGACTCGATGTTGCTGAAACATCTCCAACTCCAACTCCATGATCAGGAATCCGGTTTTCCTTTAGTGACAACGATTCATCTTTCTCCCACGTAAAAATTGTAGCAAGTTTGAGTAGCTTTTCTTTGATTGAATGTTAAGGACCTAAATCCCCAACGTACCGGTAGAAAGGAGAACAACTGTGAAGAGATAAATCCGGCGCCCGTGAGGGTCGGCGGAGGAAGAATCTGGGTGGCTGTGCGCAGTTTCTAACCCGTCGGGCAGCGACTGCAGATCAGATATACGTCCCGCCTGTGCGCGGTGAGGTTCCGTCGGGCAGCCGGTGGCGTAGGGGATTAAGGATTCAACATATTATGCAAGGAACTTGGCCAAATAATATATTCATTGAATGACATAATAATTACATTCTTCCCTATTTATAATACTAAACCCTAACTTACCGAACAAGAAAATAATATATGGAAAGATATGAGAAATAAAAAGATAACTAAATATTTGGGTAAACCTAAGTTATAGGGATCGTAACAACTCCCCTACGGTTAAAATCCATCTTGTCCTCAAGGTGGGAACCACGGAACCACGTGCAAAGTCGACGATAACAAAAGCATTGAAACGTCACCTCTTGGATCGAATGCGATTAGGAACAAGATCACCATCATTTCACTTATGACTCCTACCAACATTTCTACGCCGTCCCTCTCCTCTCTCGCCTTCGTCTTCACAAAATCATCCTTGATGGCTGGGACTTGGAGGAGACTCCGGATCATGCACCGGCTCCTGACGTCGGCATCATTCCTACACCCCCAAACTGCTTGTCCTCCATGAACCGCTGCACAAGAACTTTTAACGGCTGGATCCCCGCAGTAGTGAGGTTGTAGGAACGTCTATCTTCACTATCTACTCTATCATCTTCATAATCATCATCAGAGTCCAAACACTTCTGCTGTGAACTATCCCCCTGCAAATCCGAATCATCACTCATCTTCACCGAATGACATTCCATTTATGTGAACTCATCATCATCAAAAGTGGCCTTATCATGATTATCATCTAATAGGGTTGGTTTTGATTCATCAAAATCATCAAGAAAACTACCCCTCCAATTCAAGGAATCATTTTTATTTGTTTTTTGATGAGCATCTGATTTGTGATCAAGACTTAAAGAATGGCTACTGGGACTCCATTTAATTTCATAACAAAATTCTTCATCTGCTAATTTCATCTGAGCCGCAAGACCCCTTGATTTAACACTTGTGAATCACCTTCAACTCCCAAGTGCATCTCTTCACAAGAAACAAGATGCGTAGTCGGGCGGGTGCTTGGTAGATGCGAGGAGGACGGTGGGACAGCAGCAGAGGCCATCGGTGGTATTGCTGAGCGTTGGAGACTTGTAGGACCGAGCAGCGGTTGCAGCACAACAGTAGGATGCTCGTGGCAGGATCGGCTTTGGGTTGTGGCTGCCGGGGAATCCGCCAAGGCTGTACATGGTGGGGCTGAACTCCGGTAGGAAGGCGAACGCGGTGTCGGTGGATGCAGCATTCGGTCAGGGAGAGGGAACTCTGGCTGCCACAAATTATACCTGGCAGATGAATTTCGTGGCTGCCCATATGAGTCTGTATATGTCGGATGCGGGGGCAGGTAGTTAGATTGCCTCACACGGTATTCGGCGTCGGGATTTTGCAGCTCCACATCTGAAAGCGTGCAGGTGTACGACGAATGCTCAGAGACCAGTGTTGGATTTGATTGATGTCGAGGTCGGGAATAGCCAAACCGATTGAGGGGCTCCATATGTGCAGCAACAGGTTCGTGTTGCTGCCTATAGGCGTGTGCCTGCTGCTGCTTCTCGTAGGTGTGCTGACGCCGTTGTGCAGGCCAGTAACTTGGGGGTAAGCATTGCGGTGGCGGCCAGCCAGGAGGCTGTTCGTGGCAGGGGCGAAAACGAGTAGGTTGCTGATAGGGATCAGTATCGTAGTTGGAAGAGTAACGTCGATATGCTGATTTTGATGCCTGCAATTTTGTCACACGTCTATCGATTGCTTCCCAACGTGATTCTAACCTGGACATAGCGGCATCCAATTGATCGAATAGTTGTTCATAACATGACATGATGACGTTGAATGGCAGCAGTGAAGCTCGGCAGTGGGAGGTGATCGGTGGTACTTTTTTTTTGGTGAAGAAGATATCTTTTTTTTTTTGATTGATGAGATTTGGGTCATGGATGAAGAAGATGGAGGATGAGCACGGATGAAAGCACCAGTTGTTTACCTAAATCCCTAACGTACCGGTAGAAAGAAGAACAACTATGAAGAGATAAATCCGACGCCCGTGAGGGTCGGCGGAGGAAGAATCTGGGTGGCTGTGCGCGGTTTCTAACCCATCAGGCAGCGACTGCAGATCAGATATACGTCCCGGCTGTGCGCGGTGAGCTTCTGTCGGGCAGCCGGTGGCGTAGGGGATTAAGGATTCAACGTATTATGCAAGGAACTTGGCCAAATAATATATTCATTGAATGACAAAATAATTACATTCTTCCCTATTTATAATACAAAACCCTAACTTACCGAACATGAAAATAATATATGGAAATATATGAGAAATAAAAAGATAACTAAATATTTGGGTAAACCTAAGATATGGGGATCGTAACATTGAAGCAGTAGATTCTAATAAACATCGATTCTCATACAAGAAATTGGACAAGAATATAGCCAGAGCTAGCGTTGACGACATCCCAGCAATGACGAAGAGCCCCCTGAAACTGTCTGGACTGAGCCTCTGCGATGTGCTCAGAGCTCCATTGCCAATGGGGCATTCCTTTTCATCTCCTAGCCATTTCTTTGTGATCCTCACCAAATCCTTATCCTCTTTTAGCCTCAAGATCTCTTGTGAAACGTCAAAAACCAGCGGTGAACCCTTTGGAAATGCTGTTAGAAATAGTGGGAAGAAATTTCCAAGCCGTGTACAGACGGTACTCTAACTAATACAATCGAAAGATAACTTGCAACAAAAAGATGAATGAAAATTACAACGGAAATAAAGCAAACCAAATTTATAAGTCGAGTCGAGGAAATGCCTCTTTCCGCAAGACAAATTACGCCCCAGCTAGTGCTCACGGAATGGAGTATTGCCCCCAAAGATAAAACGACTTCCTCCTAGCGTGTAGAAGCACCTCAAACCCGCTAGGCACCGGCGAACTTGATGGAGTTCCGAGAATCGAGCTAGACAATGCTCCTAAGATGCACACTATGATGTAGAGACCTTGAGGGAAAATAGAGAATGTTTGTAGGATAGAGGATGGTACTTGAAAAGCTTGGCATTCAATATACAACATGAAGAAATTAGAGGTTACACAAGTTGAAAGGCCATAGGTCTAGGCCATGTGAAAAGCCTCCAAAATCCTCCATGTTTTACACGTTTTTTCTAACAATCCCCCACATTGGTTAGAGCGCTGCCAGCTCAAACCAACATAAGACTTGTATGCATACAGACTCTTTGCTCAATTCTCGAGAAATAATATTGCATTTGAAATAGTAGCTTGGGGCTTTGAACTTTCCATAGTCAACACTATCGGGCATACCGGCGGCCTGGTGGACGTGATGCCTTGAACCATTCCTCCTTGGTGTATACCGAGACAATAATATTGACACAATATTATTTACAAACTCATCAGTTCTCACGTTTGTGTCCTTTACTGGCCATGGAACACCACTTTGGACTCATAAGTGATTCACATGTTGAAGCGTCCCACACTTCACTTACATAGGTGATTCTTTTCCAGGTATCCTGCAATACCCACCCCCTCGAGATTTCCAAGAATCATTAAAAGTCAAAACTTAGCCTCCCACCACATGCATGTTACAACACTCAATGCTTTCTAAAGAATGGGCGAAGATTAAAAATCTTTCGAGTGTTACAACTAGATTCATATAGCTTCGTTTTCCCATTGAACCAAGCCCATGGGATCTCCAATCGTATGGTTGGGTTATCACTATAATCATCTTTTTAAGATGTGGTTTTCAGTCCCATTCCTTTTAGCAATTTATGCATTTGATCACGGTTTAAACCTTTTGTTAACGGATCCGCTAAGTTATCAACTGACCTTACATAGTCAACTGTGATAACACCACTTGTGATCAATTGTCTGACGGCATTATGTCGTCGACGAATATGTCGAGACTTACCGTTGTATAAGCCACTATGTGCTCTCCCTATAGCTGCTTGGCTATCACAGTATATCACTACTGTCGGCACTGGCTTCTTCCAACATGGAATACATTCTAGGAAATTTCTGAGCCACTCGGCTTCTTCCCTTGCTTTATCCAATGCGATAAACTCAGATTCCATAGTGGAACAAGCAATACACGTCTGTTTCGTTGATTTCCACGAGACAGCACCACCCCCCACAGTGAACACATACCCACTTGTCGAAAATGAGTCTTTTGAATCAGAGATCCAATTTGCATCACAGTACCCTTCAAGTACTTGGGGATATCTTTTGTACTGTAGCTCAAAGTTAAGAGTATACTTCAAGTATCTCAAAACCCTACGCAGAGCTTTCCAATGTTCCTTGCATGGGCTGCTCGTAAATTGGCTCAGCTTATTCACAGTACACGCAAGATCTGGTCGGGTGCAGTTTGTGATAAACATCAAACTCCCTATGATCCTTGCATATTCTTCTTGAGCTACAGGCTCACCCGCGTGCTTACTCAAATGCACGTTGGGTTCCAATGGAGTCTTAGCTGGCTCACAATCGAACGAGTGAAATTTCTTTAGCACTTTCTCAATATAATGAGATTGTCTCAGAGCAATTCCCTTATGATTCCTTTTAATTTTGATTCCGAGAATCACATCAGCTAAACCCATATCTTTCATGTCGAAATTTCTCTTCAACATATTTTTGATTTCGTTGATAATGGCACTATTGCTGCCCATAATCAACATATCATCTACATAAAGACACACAATATCAAAACCGTTATCTGTGTTCTTAATGTAAACACACTTATCACACTCATTGATAGTGAACCCGTTTGACAACATCACATTGTCAAACTTCAAGTGCCATTGTAACGGCGCTTGCTTCAACTCATATAATGATTTTACCAGTTTGCATACTTTACGCTTTTGCCCAGGCACAACAAACCCTTCGGGTTGTTCCATATATATTTCTTCTTCCAGATCACCATTCAGAAACGCAGTTTTCACATCCATTTGGTGAATCTCAAGATTGTGCAAAGCAGCAATCGCAAGAAGCACCCGAATGGAAGTGATTCTCGTAACATGTGAAAAAAAGTCATGCCCTTCTTTCTACTTAAAGCCTTAGACAACTAGGCGAGCTTTGTACTTATCTATAGTACCATCGGGCTTATATTTCCTTTTCAGAATCCACTTGCACCCTAAAGCCTTACAGCCTTCAGGCAAGTCTACTAACACCCAAATGTTATTTCTCATGATGGATTCAATTTCACTGTTGATAGCTTCTTGCCACCACGTTGCATCTGGGCCAGACAAAGCTTCCGCCACTGACTTTGGTTCACCATCCAACATGAAAGTTATGAACTCTGGACCAAAAGTCTTAGCAATTTTAACTCTTTTACCACGTCTTGGTTCTATATCCTCAGGACTTGAACTCGTCCTTTTTGGAGGATTAGAACTAGTGGATTCATCCATCATTCTTTCACTAGAACGATCCTCTTGCTTCTTGCAAGGGTACATATTCTCAAAGAATATAGCATTTCTTGACTCAATTGTTGTTCCTTCAGCCACGCCAGGCACAGCTGACCTATGGACTAGGAAACGATATGCACTACTATTAAGTTCATGGCCAATAAAGATGCAATCGACTGTTTTAGGACCAATTGCAACTTGTTTCGGAGGAGGCACTTCTACCTTTGCTAAGCACCCCCACACTTTGAGGTATGAATACGAAGGTTTCTTGCCTTTCCACAACTCATAAGGAGTCACATCCCTATTTTTTTAGTGGAATTTTGTTCAAGATATGATTCGCTGTTAACACAGCCTCCCCCCCACATGTTCTGGGATAAACCAGAATTAATCAACAGAGCGTTCATCATCTCTTTAAGTGTTCGATTTTTTCGTTCAGCAACTCCATTTGACTGGGGAGAATATGGAGTCGTTGTTTGATGAATTATACCACTTGCATGACATAATTCTGCAAACATGGCTACATACTCACCACCTCTATCACTTCAAACACACTTAATTCGACAATTAAGTTGATTTTCGGCTTCATTTTTCTTTAAACGCTTCAATTGCCTCATCTTTACTTCTTAATAAGTAAAGGTAACAATACCTTGTGCAATCATCTATAAATGTGATGAAGTACTTTTTACCACCTCTAGTTCGCACAAATTTTAAATCACATACGTCTGTATGGATTAACTCTAGAGGTTTTGTGCTCCGTTCTACCGAGCTAAACGGTAGCTTGGTCATTTTTGCTTCAACACAGACTTCACATTTTTTTGTGAGTTAAACTCGTGAATTTTTAGTAAATCAAGATTCACTAATCTTTTTATAGCATTTAGATTTACATGTCCCAATCTATTATGCCATAAATCAGAGCTCTCAAGCAAATAAGAGGACATGTCATCTTCCTTATTGCTTATTCTTTTTCCACGGTGAATGACTGTAACATTCAGCTCAAAAAGTCCATTCACTAGGCGGCCTTCACCTATGAACTTTCCATACTTGGTCAATAAAACCTTTTCACACTCAAATTCTAGTGAAAATCCATGATTTACTAGAAGTGAGCCTGACACCAAATTATTTCGGATGTCTGGGACATGCAGTACATCCTTAAGGGTAAGAACTTTTCCAGATCCTAATTTTAGGAACACATTACCCACACCAACCACCTCAGAAGAGGCTTGGTTTCCCATGCGTACTTTTCTACCTCCAACAGATTTGTAAGTAGAAAAAACGATTCTCTCGGAGCACACATGACATGTGGCACCAGTATCAACAAACCATTCATTTGGATTATTACCATGGTCCACGTCGGAGACTATTGCGACCACCTCGTGACCTTTGTTGTTTATAACAACACGTTCAAATAATTTACACAATATTATCTCTAACAATAAGTACACAATTATATTGAAACATATGTGCATTGGTATATTAAAAAACCCATGTATCCCAATTACTACTACCAAGTCTAAATTGGTCTTGCTGGTCAACTGACAAACGATAAACACAATTCTCAAAAGGATTGATCTCAGGGAATTAATCACTTCGTAGCCCATGAACATTGCGACTGTTCGTTTCTTCATTCCAGCTTTGGAGCTCATGTTTCCTTCAACTTCGATTGATATAACCCTGTCTTAGAAGAGTACAGTAATTTGTCTTGCGATTGTTAGAAATAGTGGGAAGAAATTCCCAAGCCGTGTACAGGCGGTACTCTAACTAATACAATCGAAAGAAAACTTGCAACAAAAAGATGAATGAAAATTACAACGGAAATAAAGCAAACCAAATTTATAAGTCGAGTCGAGGAAAGCCCTATTTCTGTAAGACAAATTACGCCCCGGCTAGTGCTCACGGAATGGCGTATTGCCCCCAAAGATAAAACGACTTCCTCCTAGCGTGTAGAAGCACCTCAAACCCGCTAGGCACCGGCGAACTTGATGGAGTTCCGAGAATCGAGCTAGACAATGCTCCTAAGATGCACACTATGATGTAGAGACCTTGAGGGAAAAGAGAGAATGTTTGTTGTTGGTGTATTTCATATCCCTCAAATCCATCTATTTATAGGATAGATGATGGTACTTGAAAAGCTTGGCATTCAAGATACAACATGAAGAAATTAGAGGTTACACAAGTTGAAAGGCCATAGGTCTAGGCCATGTGAAAAGCCTCCAAAATCCTCCATGTTTTACACGTTTTTTCCAACAAATGCCTGCAGATTTTCAATGAGATGATGAATCAATCTTGAATGAATGGTGCATGGAAGAAATGAGACTTAGGAAACCAAAGCCGGAAGTTGGATATATTGGACCGATCATGGTATACTTGTCGCAGTGCTTGGAAATGAGAAGCCTGATGTAAGGGAGTTCATCAATAATCGCGCGTACTCCTCCATTCCTGCTGCCTTTGGAGAGAGCTTCGTGGAACTGATCCACGGTGCTGTAGCTTTTCAGGCTCGCGGATTCAAGAATGTCATTGTTTGTCAAGAATTCTCTAACAAAGGAGCCCATTTGGTATCCAACAAACTCTCCATTCTTTATCAGATCATTCAGATCCTTGGTCTTGGGCTGCAGTCGATCTACAGTAAGCATGGATGTCAAGTTTGCAGTGTAATTTGACGTCAAAACCAGCACCATGAACACCCACACGATCACCACAAATCTTGTCAAGTTGCTCCTCATTTTCTCCCCTGTCATGATATATGAACAATTAGCTAGTTGAGCTCAGCTTCATAAAGAAGAGAATGAGATGTATCAAGACTTACTGTGTGTAAAAACAAGCGTTGAGAATGAGAACCAGAATATCATCCCAACTTGCTGCTTAGGTGGGCCACGGAATGCTTTATTTACGCGATGCTCAAGAACCCAAATGACAAAACCAATGTAGACAAAGAAGGCGCCAATGGTTAGCCAGAGGCCATATGTTAGAGGCTTCATAAATATCCAAGCACTCCTCCTCCCTTTAGGATTGATCGGGACAACAATGACAACTCCCGATTCTGAGTAAGGGAATGTGAAATCTACGTGCTTCGATCTGTTAGCTGTCACCGTTACATCTCCCACCAATGCATCAAGTTCCTGTTGACAAACACATGAGTTTTAGTTGAAAAGTACTACTACTATTTAGTACTAGTATAACAAAGTGGCTTATATGCATTTACCTCTTCGTCTAATTTCGATATGCTATCATCATAACCTCCACCTCCTGCATCGATCAAGATATATTCGACCGAGACATGATATGGAATGTTTTGCCATACCTTCTAAAAAATATCAATGAAAAAACCAGTTGGTTTAAAAACACCTGTTTCTTCATTCTTTTCAACTTTAACATATTCATTGAAACCCCTTATTGATGGAACTCCTCCAACCCTCAACTTTTTTCCACTCCCAGAAACTTCCCATCCTTTTGGCACTTCACTTTCTTTTCTTGGCCATACAATGGGGTCAAGTTCCTTATCGATCGAGCAATTATTGTGTGCATTAATCTCCCGTACGATTCCACATTGTTCACTCCAGAATCCAACTTGGATTTCTTTCCTGCGATTCACATTAACTATCTCGAATACATACGCCTGCAGTTGGTCGTTACTTATGTTAAAATCGCCACTCACCCCTTTGGATGCGTGTTGTCTCATCCAACCAATAAGTGATGGCCAAGCCAATGACGTTCTTATTTCTCCCAAATCTGTCAAATTTTCTCTATGATCAACCGATCTATTGAACCGCAGGGATGTCACACCAATTCGTTCCATTGCCTCTGCCAAAAGTGTGATGCTGTCATAATAAAACAACCCAACAACATCGAGTTCTGTTCCATTAACGGATTTTGGAACGTAAGCCTTCACACCTAGTACACCTTGCATCGCCTCCATCGTCTCTGGCATAGAATCCAAGAGACTTGTTAGCACGTCCGCTATTAACCAAACATACCCTTTGTCCATCATCCCAGCTTCTTTCGCCACCTTGAAGAAACGGGATGCAAGGTCTGGCAGCATGTGAACCACGAACACCCTTGGCCTTATCTTCGCCAACTTAAAGAGTTCCTCTCGGATTAGATCCTATGTTGCATCAGCGGAAATAACAACTTGGTGTGAGACCCAAGCATTGCTCTCTAGCATATCCACGGTCATATAAGGTACTAATCCGCTTCCATAGTTGGTATCCTCGTACACAAAAACGACCTTCCTCCAACCAATTTTTTTTACAATTGTTGCGATTGCTTTAACTTGAGAAGAGGCACACCATGCTGATCGTGTCAAGTATGATGAGTCTTTAGTCGATAAGGATGGACTCGATGCTGGAGATATAATTGGAACTTTCACCTTGTCACCAATATCTATCACAAAGTCTGCTTGAACGGATTTTTGTGGCCCGATTATCGCCATCACTTCAGCGTTCTTTAACAGATCTATAGCTACATTAGTAAGAGCATCCACTATAGGAGAGAATGGGGCGGATGAAAATTTGGGGCGAGGGTGGGGCGGTCTATAGTGTAGCGGACGTCCGCCCCGGGGCGGACAAGAAAAATGGGGCGAGGGTGGGGCGGTAGAGGCATCACCTCCTACGGGGCGATCGCGGGGCGACGGTGGGGGCGGCGGGGCGAAATGGGGCGATGGGTGGGGCGGTCTATAGTGGGGCGACGGGCTATGCACGTCCGCCCCCTTTGATTTATTTTTATTTTTTAATTTTTTTGAAAATTACATATATAAATACTCCTCCTCCACCATCCATTTTTACACACTTTCACACACTTCATTTTCACACATCACTATCTACACTTTCACTCTAAAAAAATGCCGCCACATCAGACCCCATATTGGGCACCGATCAGACCGAGTTTAGCTTTTGGAAGAGCGTCGTGCAGGCGTACAACTAGTTCAAACCTCACGACTCCCCCCCGCGTAACGGGGAACAGCCCGCAAGAAGTGGTCTAGGATTCTGCCGGCGACCCGGCGGTTCGCGGGCATATACCAGAACAACCTGCTCCATGCGGAGAGTGGCCGCAGCGAGGCTGACGTGAAAGAACTTTCGATGGAGCAATACCGCACTCTCGGCAATCCGAAGTTCACAATGTGGGAGGAGTTTCTAGTTCTCCAGGACTGCCCAAAATTCAAGGCCATCTGTGCCCAAGAGCAGAGTCCGGCGACGAAGCGGACAAGACACAACATTGCCGGGGACTACAGCAGCGGCAGCGGCTCGCAATCGTTCGACCTGAACGAAGAGCAAGCCATAGAGCCCTCCGCTACACACTCTAGGCGCACCCGCCCTCCGAGACAACGTGCCTCTATCAGACGCGCTAGAGAAGCCGCCGGTTCCTCCCGTCGATCGTCGGCGGCTTCTGGATCGCGCGCCCTGCAGCCCGCGTCTATACCGCCTTCAAGGGCCCCTTTTGCCAGCGCGGTCTTGAAGGATACCGTATATGTGCAGCTGGCGCACGAATTGAATGATGCCTGCAGCAAATACGAGACGGCAACCGACCCGTACATCAAGAATATATACTCCGACCTCATACGTCGGATCCAGCGCCGTCTGCGCTTGGCTGATGAGGGACCTGGGGCAGCGGATGCCGGCGGCAACAAGGGCGACGTTGAAGGCGATGGAGAAGGCGACGAAGATGAGGAAGAGGAATCGGACGACGCCACCGATTAGACGGTGACGGCGTTTTTATTTGTATTTTTTTTACATTCGTTGTATAATTTTACCTTTGCCAATACAACGAATATTCGGTCTCAATTACCTCGTTTTGTAAATATTTCAATTCAGCAGATTTAAAAGCGAAACGAAAAAATTAAAATAAAAATTAGTTATAAAATTTTGGGGCTACTGGAAGTGTCCGCCTATAGTGAGGCAGTGGAGGAAAACATTGGGGCTATGGACAAAAAAGTGGGGCTGTGAACAAAAAAGGGGGCGGGGCGATTGAAAGCATCCGCCTATAGTGGATGCTTTAAAGACTTGAATCTAATGAAGTGTAATTATACCTGCAGAAGCTGCAGTAATAACATCATTCTCCGAGTCTCTAAAATGAGGCTCGATCATGGTGTTGTAATCACAGTTGGAGTAGAAATCTTCGATTGCCATAGCAATGCAAGTTCTGCATATCTTTCCAAGAGCAGTGCCAAGATCAAGAATCACTCCTACATTAGCCTTTGCAGCACTTGCATTAAAACCGGTCAAAGGATCAACACAAAAGCACATAACCAAAAACATATGAAAGCAAAACAAGTATGGATTCTTCATTGCAAAAACAACAGTGAGACAATTCATGGAAGTTAAGTATATATGCAAACAAAGCTGATTATGGAAAGGGTACCGTGAAAGTGCTGCAGCAAAAGCTTATATATACACAAACGACGCGTATTAAGATAAAAATATAAAAAGATATACTTCATTCGTCCACTATTAAATATCTTATTTTTTTCTTTTTTTAATGCTAATAAATTTATCATTCACCTTATTATTTTTTGGTAAAGGAACCTCACTTTACATTATATATAAAAACAAAAATTACATTTCACGAACTTTTTCTAGCTCATTTTCGTTTACAAAGTCAAAAAATATTTATTGCCCTTTGCTGTAAGACATTTATTATACATAAAATGTTGACTTGTTTTCTACAAGACTACAACAACTTTTATCGAAGTTTGGTGCAGCGGATTACATATGTAATCCCCCGCACCAATGTTTTAAAAACTGAACCGGTAAGCGAACCGGTGAAGCTACTGGTTCATGGTTCAATCGGTCGGACCGGTTTAATCATTGGTCGAACCGTTTAACTGTTACAAATATGTATAATTCAATTTATAATGTAAAATATAGTGTCCAATATAATAAATAATAAAATATGATCAATAATGTATCACAAAAACTTTCAATCTTACAAATAATTAGTATATATACAAATATAAAACATTAAAATTTAGTGAATATAATAAAATATACAAATTATTAGTTAGTGTGAACAAAAGAATACTTTATTATCAATAGTTAGGCTACATAAATTAAATATATGCTATAAAAATATATATTTAGTAAATAATAAACTATAATAAATAAATATATTAAAAAAATCGAATCTTACTATAATATAACGATAGTAATAAGCGTTATAGTAATAATATAGTAACTAGGAAAGTATAGATAAAATTTAGAGGATGATAATTATATATATCATAATAAATAATTACATAATAAATATAAAATAAATGAATTATTAGTTGGTTTAAATAAAAATATTAATATTCTATGTATAACATTGTTCAATGTTCTTATTTTTCCGTGTGGAGCTTGTGGTGGAATGGTTAAGCTTTTGTTAATTTGAGTGGAGGTCATGAGTTCAAGCCCTTCCAACAACAAATTTTTATTTTTCAAATTTTGAACACAAAAGGCAAAAACTGGTTTCCGGTTTCCGGCCAGACCGGTCCAACCGGCTGGTTCAAACGGTTCTCGGTGGCTCAAACTCACACTGGTCTAAATAGGTAAACCGGACCGGACTACCTACCGGTTCACGGTCGGACCGGTCGAACCTTTTATTTTTCAAATTTTGAACACAAAAGGCAAAAACTGGTTTCCGGTTTCCGGCCAGACCGGTCCAACCGGCCGGTTAAAACGGTTCTCAGTGGCTCAAACTCACACTGGTCTAAATAGGTAAACCGGACCGGACTACCTACCGGTTCACGGTCGGACCGGTCGAACCGGCTGATTCAAACGGTTTTTAAAACACTGGCCCGCACCATTTCCAGCTAGATGAAGGAGATGGTATAGATGATCCGTTCCGATACTTTGCGGACCCAGTCAAACACCGGTGGTGGGCATACTTAAATCCATGCTACTACAATTTATGGCTGCAATTTCTCTTATTATTGCCTTTGAGCACATTATATACTCTTTGAAAATAAACAAACCCTTAATTTGACGTGTGTTTGGTTTTTGAATCACATTGAAATTCCTCAAAAAAATTTCATTTTGTGAGAGATTAAACCGATTCCTCGTATTAAATAAATATTTGGCGCTTTTACTTTTGATGTTGAATTGTATATTTATGAATTATGAGTATGATGTTGCACTTTAATCGTTTTCAATTTTTTATCTTCTTTGACTGTAATGTTTTGTATCTCATGACGCGCCAGTTTTACATAATATGGAAATAAAATAAATAAAAAATGTTGAACTCTATACGCTATCATATTAAAATAAATTAAGGCATTGATAAAAAATGTAACAAATTAGCATCATTAACATCGGAAAACCGAATTTTTAGCATGGATTGAGGAGAATTCATGTAAACCACAATTTTACATTTCTCATTTTTTTCTTCTCATTCTTAGCATCTTGTATCCTCTGTGTGTGTGTTTCTGTATCTGAATTGAAATTTGCATACGTGAATAATCTTGGTTCCTGAGGCACCTCCTTTTGCTGTCGCTAAGGAACCATGGAAATTGATGCTCAACATCCGTCTTCCCCTCCAAGGTTATCCCATTCATATAATTTCACATCATTAAATTATTTCTAAACATGAATTATTAGCTGCATTTTTCCCCGTTTTGGGTTTCAAGTGTTAAATGTTGTTCCATGCAATGCCAATTTTGGTACAACTATCAAATCTGAATAAAGGATTTGGGGAATTTAATAGAATCGTCAATAATATGCTAAACAGTAAAAATGGCATGGATTTATGAATAGTATCGATTGTTCAGTTTGCATAATTTTGGAGTAGGATTTTGGATTGTTGTGTAATTTTGTTGGGAATTGTTGAATTACAGGGAAAATGAGAATGCATGCGAGGTTGCTGATGAAAGTACCGATGGGCAGTTCATTGTAGTTGGACATAAGTTGCTCTATTCCACTTCCTCCATCACTCTCTCTGGTGAAGGTAGATGTCTCTACATGTTTCAACTGTTTTCAGATGATCACGATCCCGACTCTCTGAGATTTGAATTATGCCTTAGAGTTGAGAGGTTTAGACATGGATGTGGATGCGTTGGAAGGGTGCTCATCCAGTGGAGATGATCAAGAAGAAGTGAGTGTCATCAAAACACTCGTGTCCGAGGAAGAAGCAGCTAAGGCAGCTGCCAAATCCGACTCCCAATGGAAAGGGTTCATCCGCAAGCTCAAAAAGGGCCCCAGTGTGCATTTTCAGACCTTTCATCCTTCCATACCCCACATTCTTTCAATAAAGAAGCTTTCTTTGAGAAAAAGAGCATCCCGGAGCACTCAGAGTTTGCCAGAACTCACTACTCAGCTAGATGGAGACTTGTATTATTGCTTCGAAACCTCTTGGAAATGCTTCACTCTCACAGACCTCAAAGAAGCAACGAACAATTTTAGCCCAGGTGATTCATATTCTTGTCTGTTGCGAATCAGAATCTTCAGGATATTGAGGTTAAGATCAAGACTAACAAAAATTTTCATGTTCTTGTTCTTGTTCTGTCTTAAGGAAACTTAATTGGAGAAGGTGGCTATTCTGAAGTTTACAAGGGATACTTGAATGATGGACAACTAATAGCAGTTAAGAGGTTGATTAGGGGATCACAAGAGGAGATGACAGCGGATTACTTAGCAGAGCTCGGCATTTTGGTTCATGTCAACCATCCAAACATTTCAAGAGTTATCGGTTATGGAGTTGAAGGAGGGATGCACCTTGTTCTTCCATTATCCGTTAATGGGAGCTTGTCGTCTATGCTAAAAGGTTTGTCTTTCTTTTGTCGCTTTCAAACACTTCAAGACTCTAAACCTTCCTGTTTTTGTTGTTCGTCCATATGCTGCTCAGGTGCAAAGGAGAATTTGCCGTGGAATGTCAGATATAATATTTCCTTGGGCATTGCTTCTGGTCTTTGTTACCTTCATGAGGGGTGCCAACGGAGAATTATCCACAGAGATATCAAGTCTGCCAACATTTTGCTAACTGAAGATCTTCAACCTCAGGTATAGTTCAGAAAGTGCTAAGTTTTTGCTGAGTCTCCTAGTTTTGTCATATGAATAAGTAGAGCAGTTTATTCTGATTTATGCCACAGGACCTGTAAGTCGCAACCTACATCAGATCACACATTTGAACTTACATGAAGTAACGTTCGTCTGTGCAGATTTCAGATTTTGGGTTAGCAAAATGGCTTCCTGATCAGTGGACTCACCTCGATGTATCAAATGTCGAGGGTACATTTGGGTATGACAATGGAAACTTACTACTATTAGAATAAAAAATGGTGAAGTCCCCAAGTTACACTCAACTTTCATTCTTAACATGATTGAATCATTCAATGGCAGCTATCTTCCACCTGAGTTTTTCCTGCACGGTACGGTTGATGAGAAAACTGATGTTTATGCATATGGCGTGCTATTGCTGGAGCTCATTAGTGGTCGCCCAGCCATAGACGACAACAATAAAAGTGTTGTGATGTGGGTAAGTTGGTCGATACAGCTACACTCGTCTGATGTAGCAACTCTGACTAATCCTTGAAAGCAAATAACTTTGCAGGCCAAACCTTTGCTAGTTAACAACGGCATCGAAGAACTAGCTGATCCATCTCTAGATAGTGATTACTATTGGGAGCAGTTGAATCGAATGGTTATGGTTGCCTCAATATGCATTCATCAAAATTCGACAGATAGACCTCGAATGAGCCAGGTATTTACCAACACCCCCAGTGATTATTACATTTAATAATCAATTGTTGGAGCACTTGCAAAAGAGTTAGATTCCATTTTTACGAGAATCCCTTATATTCCAAAAACTATGAACACCATTCATGTACAAATCTTCTTCCATTTTACTGATCTCAATCTTTCTTTGAAGGTTTTGTATTAGCATGTAAATGAAGTACTCTTTCACACTGCATATAGAGGAGTAAAAACATGATAAATCTTCTATTCACCAGGTTGTGAGGATGTTGAAAGGCGATGAAGGCATATTGCCGAACAAGAAAAGGTTCCAAAAAAGGCCTGCACTGAAGAGGGAATGCCCGTTGGAGATGATTACGGAAGAAGAAAGCAACTCAGGTAAACCTTCGAGCCATAAAGTCCACCAAAGCGACCCATGTTTGGAAGGAGTTGAGGAAAACTTGTAAACAACTGTGTAGTGACAAGAGCTGGACATATTGTTGGTTATGGGGAAGTAGGTGGTGGCTGATAGTTCAAACTGAGACTCGTGGCAGTGAAACAGCTTGTGCATATATAGTGTTCCATTGAATTATCAGCATTTGCATGTATAGATGAAAACAGACCTAGCTAAGTAATTTTTTTTACTTTTATGTTTTAAATCTTGTGTTTAAATTGACATATGAGTTTACTGTTTCCACATGCTGCAACTATGGCATTGGTGATGGGGGTAGCAAGAGAACAAATTAGAGAATCAGTATAAAAACTATAGATACATGCAATGATTGTTGGTAGACGTAACGTTGTGTTGAAAGAACAAGAACCAGTAGTGTCGAGAAAGCATTACTCACAATCTGAAAATGATATAAGAGGACCCCATGTATATACCAATATCAATATCTATTGAAAATGATATATACCGTGAATAGATATATTTATGTAACGATATAATGGAATTGCGGTGTACCACACTAAAGTCTAATATGACGTAAAATTCTGGTATATCGAAAATACGATAAGGTTTACGATAATAAGATATATCTTACCGACATAGTATTAGTACTGACCCACTCCTGAGAGTAGTAATTTATTTGTTGAGAAAATTATAAGTATTATTGACTAATAAAGTTGATCAATTGAATGTAGTTTTAGATTATTATTTTAAACTAATGTTTTTTTGGCGCATATATATTTCTCGTCAACTCCAACGGAAACTGAATGATCTACCAAATCCGAAATCTCACTAAACGCTCAGAATCAAACATCCGAATAGCTCTTGTTCAAAAATTTCCGGGGAATATCGGTAATTTTTATTATCATGTATAGATTTTGTTATAACTCCGTGTTTCTGGTGCTGTTAATCGCATCAATAGCGCGGAAATCTTTGTGCAATTCGATAGTCAATCCATCCAGAGTCAGAACTATCTCGTGGAAACCTAGGTACTGATCTTTTTCTTAGTAGAAGATAGAAATGTTTGTAACATTCCGCCACCAGCTCCTCTTCTAAGTTGACTATTTGTGTGATTGATTTGCGTTTCGATTCAGAGCTTTTGTGTACGAAGGCTTTCTTACAGATGATGAATGCAATCATTTAATTTCTCTGGTGAGTTTTTATATTCATTATTGTACTCTCTCAAACTCTTTTAAGGCGATTGCATTGATTTGTGCGATTAAATTAGGCGAAATCGGAGCTCAAAAGGTCACAGGTGGCAGACAATGAGTCTGGGAAAAGTAAGCTGAGCGAGGTTCGGACTAGCTCTGGAATGTTTATTGATAAAGCCAAGGTACGGATTTTATGTTTGTTTAGCGGTAGCTCATGTTGACAGAATCCGAGTTTCAATGGTTGCAACTGTTTAATTATTTCGATTTAGATGGAACCTCTGCTAAAGATAGTGATGAAAACGTTTATGGATGCTTATGATAATTAGATCATGTTCGATACATCTGACCTTTTTGTCAATGATTTAGTGATTCCACATAACATCTAACTTTAACTGTTATACTGGTTTAGACGACGATCTTGTCTCATTTTGGGAGCCTTATTTAAATCTCATTTTGCTGTGTTTCAAGTGTATATGCATTTGAAAGGATTCATATAGTTATTGTTAATGAATTCCTGAATATATGAGTTGGATGTTTGACAATGTATTAACAATAGGCACCGTATTAGAAATAAAGGTGCTAAGAAAAGTAGGTTTTCTAAAACTTATTGTGCTGACTCAACCAAATTATGATCAGATTGCTTGCCATCTTTGAGAAATTTCTGAGTTCCCCGATCTTAATTCTTTTCCCTGGCATACGTTGCTACTAGGATCCTATTGTTGCTGGCATAGAAGACAAGATTGCAACATGGACATTTTTACCAAAAGGTAACATTTTCTCCGAGGATATGCAATAGAGTCATCACCAGTGTCACCAGTTGAGCATAATTCCTACTTTGTTGATGATGTTTAGTCTATCTGTTTGAATCTGTTTTGTTTTTAAGTTTTACTAGTATTTATGATATTGCAGTTCTTTTATACCTTTGTTCCATTGCAATTTTGAAAGGTGTTTTTGTTAAATCTTGCAATTGTAGTCATATTCAAATTAATTGAATTATACCTTAATAGGAAATCAGGAACTTGAATTGATAGAACACATTATTAATACCATATAAACTTCATAGCTATAAATCTTTATGTTACTTAAATCTGAACCTGTTTGCCTTTCTCGTGTGGCTCTATATTTATCCATTGTCTGCTTTCACTTTGTTCATATCTTATCATGTCTACAGAGTAAATCCTTGAGTTTCAGTGATCTCTGTAATATTTATTTTTAAATGGATGCCTGTAGGTTTTATTCGAGGTCTTGTACATTGGTATGGTATTCTTAAAACTATGAACTATGTGGTGGGCATTGAGAACTATGATTTGTACTACTACTACTGCTGCTGCTGCTGCTACTGCTTGCAAGACCTGATCTTTCATTCTTTCCATAGAAAATGGAGAAGACATACAAGTATTGCGGTATGAACCTGGACAGAAATATGATCCTCACTATGACTATTTTGCGGATAAGGAAAATATAGCTCGTGGTGGACACCGGATAGCAACTGTGCTTATGTATCTCTCTGATGTTGAAAAAGGAGGTGAAACTGTCTTCCCCTCTGCCAAGGTTAGTCATATCTCCACTTTCTGCAGTTCAAGATAATTGGTTTTCACAAACTCTTGGCTGCTAGATCTTTAATTGCTGTATCACATGCTGTAACCATGTACAATAGAACTCTTTGCTAGTTTTCTTTGACTGTCATTGGGCTGGAAATGCTCATAATAATACGATAGGATGGTTATGGAGCAGTGAACTGTGAAGGATTGTTGCTAAAAAGACTGAGGGGTCCCTTTTTTAGAAGAGCTTATAAGTTTTACATGATAAGGTGTTTGGAGAGGTTACAAGATGTTCAAACTAGGTTGTTGAAATGATGGGTTGTAATACTCATCAAGAGCCAATTGTTTATGTTTTGATGATGAAGCTCTTTATATGTAAGTCAAAATAATGGGGAACTAAAGGGACTTAACAGTAAGATATTTTAGGAGTAAATGCCAAACTCAGTTTAGGATCTTAAAAATCTTAAAAAGCTGTTTCAAAGAGTGAAACTCAGCAAAACACTCTATTGATCATATGAATGCCCTGCACCATTCTTTTTTTTCCATGGAGGGATCAATGTGTGACATCCTATACTGAAGGTCCTTCTTTTCTCACGAAATTTTGTCTTTCATAACTATCCACTGCCCTATTCACTCCTTGATGCACTCACGCAGGAATCACCTCGTCTTAGGTCTGTTTCAACAGAGAGAGAGTTCTCCGAGTGTGGAAGACAAGGTCCTGCAGGTGAGACAATAAGTGAAGTCCTAATTGATTTAGTTAATGTTCTAACTACGTGAGCACCAATTTGACCTCTTTGTTCATTTTCCTCCATTTTCCAGTGAAGCCACGCAAAGGGGGCGCACTTCTGTTCTATAGTCTCTATCCAGATGCAACTCCAGATACCGCGAGTCTGCATGCTGGCTGCCCTGTGGATGAAGGCGAGAAGTGGTCTGCAACAAAGTGGATTCATGTCGATTCCTTTGATAAAGTCGTGGGCGGGAACTGCTCCGACTCAGATGGTAACTGCGAAAGATGGGCTTCCCTTGGAGAATGCAACAAGAATCCAGAATACATGATCGGCTCCTCGGATCTCCCAGGTTACTGTAGGAAGAGTTGCAAAGCATGTTAATTGTTTGACCTCTGTGCTCTGTCTCACTAAAAATATATACATGGATGAATTCTTGGTTCATTACACATTTCTGTATGTTGAAAATGTCATTCCCTTGTATATTATTCTGGCTTGCGGTTATTCACAGAGTTTTGTAGTCTTGGTTAAAGAAGGTCTCTTTTATCATGTTATTAGTCTGGAATAATTAAAGCCGAAATGGCGAAGTTTTAGTCGATAAATTCATCTTTATAATTATAATATGTACTCGTATTTCCTCTGTTTGTCACTAATTGTCTCAATTTTTCATTTCCATTTATCTGAGAATAATTGTCATTTATTTGTTATTGTCACTTTGGTTAATCACACATTTTACTAATCTGATCTCAGCTGCATTTCATTGTAAAAAGGAGTAGTATAGTAGAATTCATCTTTCACGGCTATTTTTCACCAACTTTTTATCACATTTTGTAAAATTCGAGCGAGTTAAATGAGACAATTAATGGCGGAGATGCAACCACCAATATCACATGGCGTCGCGTGAATTCTTACATAGAATTAATCTGAAGTACAATAAAGGGAGAGAGAGAAAGCTATAGACCAACAACGGACATAAGAGCATCCACATCTGTGCTCTTGCCAGCGAGCACGGATGTGTGCCCGGCCCCATTTTTTCTGTCTGCTCTTATGCAAGAGCACAAGGGTCCCACCATTCTATTATTCAATTTAAATAAAAACATTTCCATAAAATTAAAATTCATTAAAAATACCCGGAATAATATTACAAATTACAATAAAACTAAAAATTACATAATTAAATTCCTAAAAAATAAAAATTACATAATTAAAATCCTAAAAAATAAAAATTACAAAATTAAAATCCAAAAAAATGAAAATTACATAATTAAACTACTAAAAATAAAAATTGCAGAATTTAAGCTTAAAAATTACATCTGGGGAAGACCAGTCATCATCCGGCAATACCCTCAACGTTCTTTGGATACCCCATATCATCGCCACATGCGATCGAAGTTGCTCGGGGGTCATATTTGACCTATCGGCCAAATTGAGTTGGGCCAAAACCCCCCCCACAACGAGTTGGTGGGGGGTTGAGGTGCCACATAGGGAGCGGGAGCGGGTTTGGGATCGGGGACAGATGGAGTCGCGGCGCGACGGCGGTTGGCCGCCGCCTTCTTCCTTCCTTGCGGTCGGCGTTGGGAACCGCTCGGGCCGGCGTCGGGGCTACTCAAGTTAGCTCCGGCAAGTTGGCTAGCCATGTCTTCGGAGCCGGCGTCGGATAGGGATACCGACCTTGACCGTTTGGAGGAGCCGCTAGAGGAGGATGTTACGCCTCCCCTAACTTCGGATGCGACCGCGTCTCTTGCCAAATGTTGAGGTACTTGAACGGCTTGTAGTTCAAGGATTGATAGGTCGACAAGGCGGAACTGATGATGTCGACCTCGCTCCGGCCTCTCCCGCCGACCGCTCTTCCTGGAGGTAATACCCCTGGAGCTTTTGGATTTCTTCGTTGGCTCTGTATATGGCGTTGCTCACCATACTCTCGTTGCGCTCGATTGTTTCAGCCGGCCGGTTTTCATTGTACCGGAGACAGATGCGCCATTAATAATGATCGTCGGATTGGTTCGTGCCAACCTCCAGATCTTCGGAGATTGATAAGAACGCTTTGAACAATTGCTCCATCTCCGCCGTAGTAGTGTGCGGACACCGTGAGTAGGAGGAGTCGGAGTTTGGAAGGGGCCACTCGACCTCGCTCTAGGCTCGGGTGTCCACCCGTATTGCCCTTCGGGGGCATCTTGGTCGTTGATCGGGTAAGGCAGGTAGCCACCCGGAACTTCCGAACCTTGGGTTTGAGGAGGGGCCTAATATTCCGTTTTCGGACTAGGAAACGGTTGTGAACCGAACCACTCGGGGTTCCAACCGTGGGAGCCGGAGGGTGATCGTCGTGGCCGGACATTGTTATGTTGTAGTAGTGGAAGAAAGATTGAGAATTGAGAATGAAAATGAGAGAATGTAGATGAAAATTGTGTAGTGTGGTGTGAATTTTTGGGTGTGAAAGTGATGATATTTATAGATGAAAATGTGTATTTTTTTTGGGGGGGGAATTGAAAAATATTAAAAGTGGGTAGAAAACGAATATAATTTTTTGGGAAGTGGGAAAATATTTTTTTTTATTTTTAATAAAAATCCGATTTAAAAAAAAAATCAAATTGACAATGGCTATGCCGTTGGCCAATCACCGCCTGCCACGTAAGCTGCTCGCTGGCACGGACGTGCTCGATGCATCGAGCAGCGGCGGACAGCGGTGCCGCGCCGCTGGCACGGACCGACGGACGAGCTGGAGCTCGCCGATGTGGATGCTCTGACGAAAAAAAGCGACAGCAGCTTCTGTAGGATCTGATTCTCTGGTCCATGTCGAGTTAGGTGTCGATAAATGGTGAGTTTGTATTTTTTTTAATAAATCCTAACATACTGTGTAGTCACTTGTCTTCTATTATATGTGCGGTTAATTTATCAAGATCAACTGCACAATCTTTGTAGTTTCTCCTATGTAAACAATTCATTATATTTACACGTTTTATAAACTTAATATCCAATTTGTATTTAAACTGGGGCCTCCAACAAACCTATTGCACATCTATACAGGCACTACAAATGTGGCAGGGCATCTATTTTTCAACAAACATCAAGAATCTTATTTTATATGTTCTTGGTACCCATAATAAAAATAAGCCTATGTATGAAACATATGATTTTTTTTTATGGAAGATATTTTTGGAAATTTCAATTAAATAATACCATACATGCGATTATTTTTTTCTTCCTTTCTTATTTCTTTTTTTCTTCTTTAGTTTCTTCTTCTTTCTTTTTTCTTCCTTTTCTTCTTTCTTTTTAGTATTTTTATCTTCCTTCCTTCTTTCTTTTTCTCCTTAGTTTATGTTTCCTCTTTTTTCTTTTCTCTTCTTTTTCTTCTTTCTTTTTAGTGTTTTATACATACATCTAATTGCATTCATAATATAAATCAAGAACAAAACACCTAATTAAATTAATTATTTAAAATAATTAAATCAATTAAATATTTTTATGAATTTTTTTATACTCATTTTAGGGTTGAAACACCTAACTAAAAATATTCAACTCTTAATATCATTATGAATACAATTCACATTGTTAAATTTTTATTAAGACCATATTAATTAGTTACTAATTTAATATAAAATAATAATAATAATAATAATTATTATTATTATTATTATTTATTATTATTATATATTGTGTGATTCATAATTTAAATAATTGTACTATAATTATTTATTAATTACAACTAGTTTTTAGTATTATAACAATAATATTATTACAATAATTAAATATAATTATAATTATAATTATAATTAAGTATATTTGAATGATATTAAAAAATAAATTCATTATTAATTTATAACATCAAATAATAATATTAATATTGATTAAGAATAATATTAGTATAAAGAGTGAGAAGAATGAGAGAAGATATTATAATATCACACTTATGGTACTTAGTTTTGTGTATGCCCAAAATAACCTCAATGACACAAATGGAAAAATGTATTTGTTTAGAGGGCATTTTGGGGTGAAAATTGCACCAAGTACCAAAAATGTGATTTATAGGTACCAAAAACGATATAAAATAAAAATCAGGTACCATTTATGTGCGAAAGTGAAAGATCAGGTACCATTTATATAGTTCACTCTTCAAGTTAAGTTCCATTAACCTTGCAATTGGATGTGCGTGTGTGTATGTTTTAAATAAGTAAGCTTTAGAACTTTTTTATTCTAAAGAGATGTGAATTTCATTGTCTCAGTAAATTTTGATCCAATTGGAACTTAGACTCATCAACTTGATTGATTCTTGCACAAGGTAAATTAGCAAGAATCCTTGTGTTTCCAAAAAATCCATTCATGTAAAAAATTCAATATTTTATGATTTGTGATGAATAGATTAGTATTGTATGATAATGAAGAGCTGTACATCAGCAGACAAGTACAGATTTTGCCCCCTCCAAATTTAATATTCACAATAATATACTGTGTGAGTAAAATTGGAGGTGACATGTAGAATTTTGCAATAATAAAATATAATAATGATAAAAAAAAAAGAGTTGGATAGAACAGGAGGGCCGTATTTGAGGCTCAATTTTGATGTTGGGGATGTAAATTTTGCGTGGTGTGTGTGAATTGTGAAATACACACACACACACAGAGATAGTCCAAAACTGTACTAGCTAGCAATCACCATAAAGCAGGCAAAATTTTGGATCTTTACTAGTACAACACTAAATTCACCAAATCCTCTTTGAAAGCATTTATATCACTTGTATTATTGTACTAAAAACTTATTCCTCAAGATCTGCCAGTCCCAACCCCTCTAAACAGTTATCTTGCACTCATACCTTTGATCAAATGGAGGTTCAGTTGCAAAGGAGCTATCTTGAATATAGTAAATCCTTGTTTCGTGAGGTAACACCACAACACAACGTGAGGAAAAACTGCTGTCATAATTTGTTTTGCTGTTTGTTGGTTTTGATGTTTTTGTGTTTGTTTGGTTGAAGGGACTCTTGGATGCTCAGTTTGTTGAGCTGCAGATGCTTCGAGATGAGAGCAATCCTGATTTTGTGATGGAAGTGGTCACCCTTTTCTTTGAGGATTCTCAACGAATTCTCAATCAACTCTCCAATACCTTGTCATTATTCCCTCTCTATGATTCTATCTTTCTATATATATATATATATATATATGTTTGTGTCTGTGTGTTTTACTGTTATAATAGTTGTTGCTGCATGTGTGCAGGAATGATCAGAGTGTGGACTTTAAGAAGGTTGACGCTAATGTGCACCATCTGAAAGGTAGCAGCTCAAGGTAATAACATGCTATCTGTGTTTGTTTGTGTGTGTTTTTTGTAATCAAAGACAAAAGCAAATTGTGTGATTTTGGAATCCTAATCTAACTGATTTTTATGTTTAATGTACTAGTACAAGATTGGATTTCTTGATCTCAATTCCAAACCTGGTTTGTTTGAATGATGTAATTAAACTATCAAGATAAAAATCAAAGGATAACTTGTAGATAACATTGAGCAAGTCTTAATAACTTAATATCTGTTTACTCTTTTCTTTTACAGTATTGGGGCTCTGAGAGTGAGAAATGCTTGCATTGCCTTCCGCAGCTTCTGTGACGCCCAAAACGTTGAAGCGTATGCATTGCTTCTGTATCTTCGTCTTGAAACGTGATTGATGTCTAAATGTATCTTTTTTTTTTCTGCAGGTGCCTTACATGCTTGCAGCAAATTAAGCAAGAGTACTTGCTAGTGAAGAACAAGCTGGAAGCTCTACTAAGGGTGCGTAAAGAACCTATTTTCAAGCATTGAATCTCACTCATTTGGTTGATTTTAGTAGTTGTGAGATAATTCGTGCGCTTGATTTTAGTTGGAGCAGCAGATTGTGGCAGCCGGTGGAGTGGTTCCCGTGTTGAACGACTTCTCCTGAGGCGAATGAGGCAGCTGTGTCGGTAGTGAGTTTTTTGGTTGTACCAGTTTGCTGAGGTTAAGGTTACCTACTTGTGAAAATTGGTTGTAGTTTGGAAACTCCTCTGTTAATAATGCATTATCTGGTCATCAAAAAATGTTGCTGAATCTCTTACTATCCAATAACTTGAAACCATGAATCAGTTTATCATACTCAGTTATAAGTCTTGATATTTTTGTAAGAAGATGACCACTTTGTTGATGCCACTCCCAATGAATTTTCTGTCTATGTTTGTTTACATAACTCTAGAAACCCTCTTAGCAGGGCTCCATATTTACCTTTTTCAAGCTGGTTTTAGGAGAACATTTTCTTACAAAGTTAAATATGGCATCTTTTGAGGCCATATTTCATTTCATTTCTGTGGAGAACTCCATATGCTTATCTGCTCTCCAAAGCTCTCAATCACAGAAGATTGCTCATTTCCAGTTAGGCAAGCCGCGAATGCATCTACTACTCTAACTGAACCCATCTTCAGACAACACAAACTCACATCTAAAAAGCTTCTCAAGCATTCTTTCTCCAATCTGCTGTTGCTAGGCTTTGCTTTCACAGGAACAACAACTCCAACTCCTTCCTTGCCGGTGTATCCATCTTGAATATTTCAAATATATTAGTAATATATAAGACGCAAGCATGGGAACATCACCTTGCACCCGCCCTTGGCTTTCTTGCGCAGTCCAGTCTATGAACCCCATTTATGTCCAAATCAAAGCTTGGCCACAGAAGAGTGGATCTGATCCATCTCGTTTCCCATAACTATAAGGCGCGTTTGAAGTGATCACGGATCTTTTCATGTATTCCATTTCAGCAAAGTATTGTTTATATTGAAGTAGCTACACTAGCTACAAGTGAATCCCACAGACTGTTCTTGAATTTTTTAAATTCTTTTCAACGTTATAGCAATGTGGATTCTAAAATACAAAATTAAGAAATCATTGTAGTGTATAAAGTTAGGAAAATAAAATTAGTAATTTACCACATGCATGTGAAAATGAATCTATAAAGGTTACAAATTCTTATTGTGAATGTTTTGAATGGTGATGATAATGGACCATTCTTCTCAATTCTTTGAGAAGTAAATAATATTGCTTTTACCAAACAAAAATAAAGGTTAATCTTCCTTATGTTATTATTATGTCCATGTTGTGTGTCAAATTTAATTTTATCTTTTTTCTGAATTTTATCACAAGTGTACATTTATGCATATTTATGATTTTCACATTTGATGTGCTGATTATAGGAGAAAATAGTGGGAAAAGAAAATCAAGAAAGCTGTTGATCAACTGAAAACACGACCTTAAAAAAAGGCATGTCTTAATTGGATGCATTTTCATACTCTCATTTATGAGGAGAAGTCCACATTCTTCTCTGCATTTCAAAGCTTCCAACCACAGAAGATTGCTTCTCATCACCAAGTTGAGTAGCAAAAGTGAGATAACAAGCAAGCGGATCAACACTTTCCAACACTTTTACCAAACCTCCTCTGTTCTCATCTATAGTTATCTGCCCGTCTTTGGACAGCATGCCCGTTGCTAGCACGCCAAGATTCTTCACTGTATACGTTGTCTTAAGGAACATCTCATTGCCTCCTAAGATCACTGCACCAAGAATTTCCCCCAAAAAGGTATCCTGCAAAAGGTAAACGGAGACATGAAGTAAAATTTACAATTAAAACATAGGTGGCAATTTTAAGATGTTTCTACTATATATACCACATGCATATATCTGGAATCAGTCCTTTTTAACATGTGCAATCTTGAAAGCAGGCGCCTTGTGAATATTGATTCAGGTGTCTTGTTTGTGAGGCGGAGGCTGGCTAAAACCCCATTGAATCGACTAACTCTTCGTTGTACATTGAGTGGGACTAGTGTGATACTGTGTCCTGAGTCAAAAACTCTCTTTGCAGCTAAAGGATCAAGAAACATGTTGAGCTCTGCAAATTTGTTTGTTGGAGTGTTGATGACATTTCCTTTATCTGTTTCACTTTTGCCAATGTGCCCTCCAACCAACAATATCTCCTGCAGATTTAGTGAAAGAATCAGCAGAAATTACTACACAAACATAACACTAATCTTATCTTTTTCTTGCTTTTGGTCCACATACCTCAATGGCAGAACTCGACTTCTTGCCCGAAAGAATAATCTTTGCAACATTTGTCAATGGCCCATTTGTCAAAATAGTAACTTTTGATCCGGGCTTGAGAGACTCTATTAATGACTGCCATATCTCAAGAGCTAGGGGCTGTCTTAGTTCCGGGTGTTCAGTATCTCTAGGAGCTCCAAATTTCACTGAATTTTCAGCTGTATACCTCCGAGGGCTACGTGGCAAATCACGAGCTAGTCCATAAAGGGTGTCCGAGTCAAGAAAGCCGCCACTACCATGTGGAATGGCCTTGATGTACTTGCAGTCTCCAACAGCTGAGAAAATGGTATCAGTCTGGTTGACTGCAAACACATCTCCTAGACCAACGGGGATGTCATCGCGTCCCATCATGTGTAAAAGGTCATAAACAACATCAATCGTTGCTGCATTCGCCCATCCTGTAGGACTCACTATGATTGCCTACATGCAAATTATGTGCTTATTAGAAACTACTAATGGAGAGAGAAAGAAAAAAAGTGAAGGATGCAAAGGAGGATTCACCTTGAGATCTACAACTTCAACAGGTAGTTTTAGGAGATAAAAGAGTGCTAGAAAATCTCCAGCACTCATATCCATGTCGAAAACGACCTTCTTTCCAAGCTGCCTTCCTTTGAGATCTGGCATGTACAGGACTTCTTTGTAGTGAGGAAATTGCTTTGTGAAATTGAACTTTCCAGATTGTTCTTTTTTGTTCAAAACCTGAAACATTATCACATCATTCTTAACTTCTCATGATCTCATGAAGCAAGAGATGTGAGATTATGGAAAAAACTCACATTTAGAAAGTTCCCAAAAAATTCTCTGTTCAATTTGCTGTTTCTGTCGCGATTAGGCTTAGCTCTCACGGCTACAAGAACGCGTACGCCTCCTTCACCAATCACTTCTGCAGTATAACCATCCTAAATAATATAGCAACACATCAGAACTATGCTCTAGGCACATCTAGCTACAAATGAATTAGGTGAGACAGGTGGTAAGATGAATAACCTTGCACCTGCCCTTCCCATTCTTCACAATGCAAAATGGATCGCGCAGTCCAGTCTGAACATGGCCGCTGTGAACACCATCTCTTCTTAAACCAAACTTCGGTTTTCGGACTCCATTGAATAATGGGTTCGAGCCATCCGATGCACCATATGGCTCGTTTGAGGTGATCACTGTGATATTCATGTACTCCATTTCAGCAAACTCATTCTCCCCATTAACGTTGTTTTCTGTGAGCATAATGGAAGCTGCCACACCGGATAGGAATGAATCCCACATGAAATAACTCTGCACTAAGTGATTTTTTTTCACACAGTTGTTATTCTACTTCAATCTCTTAAAACCAACTGATGTTTCTGCAACTACGTACCGTGAAGAACTCATCATCAAACCATGTGTCACGGGCCATTTTCAAGGACTTGAAGCAGTACTGCGCCTCGTAGGTGTGCTGATTCTTCTCAAACTCCTCAAAGAAGTTCACAGTTATGGGGATGGTGTTTGTGGCATCTAGTGGCACAAGAGTGACTGGGATCCCAGAATGTATCACCTGCTCACACAAACAAATGGCCCCCGGCCCGGGTTAACAAATCTAGAAGCTTCCGGAAATGTAATATCACTTCACCTGATATGCAGCAAAAGGATCCCCAAACAAGTTGAACTCTGCATAAGGATTGGAGGTGTAGTCAGTGAACAGATTCCCCCTATCACCGCACTGGCGAGGCTGGCACGTTGAGCTCGAGTTCTTGGGGCAGCAACCGGTAGGGTTACTAGACCTCACACCTCCACCCATCATGTATATGTGCTTAATGTTTTTCTTCAAATGTGGATTAGACATTAGGAAAATACCAAAATTAGTGGATGCCCCTATTATAAACACAGTGATTGGCCATGCAGAAATCTTATCAATGAGCACTTGCTGAGATGTGGGCTGATGCAGAGGTGTATATCTCCTTCTTCCCTATAATATACGAACGCAGTTATTTAACAGACGCACAAATCTTCACACGGATTGCGAAACACCAACAATATACCTGTGGAAGGAAGCTCTTTCGAAAGCCTAAATTTGTGTCAATGTCTAATCTTCCACCAAGGCCTACCGGAATAGCTTGTCTATATCTGCAATATGCAGCGGTGGTATTTCCCTGCTAGCACGATCTATCGCTGATCATGAATATGGAATGGAAATAACGGTCTAAGGCTATACGAGGCTTAGACGTCGTCTAACCTGTTCAATGATGGGGTGATATCCACCAACATTAGGCAATATTGTACCATCTTCTAGTATTCCACCTTCGCCCCCAACACCGACTGCGACATCATCTCTTCCCATCATGTAAAGTATGTCGTAGATCTGATTTACAGCATGTCCCGCACTGGTCCAAGCATTGGTGTTTATAGTAACTGCCTGCACCAAGGTAACAACACCATATCAATATTGCCTACAAAGCCTTGTAATGCAATAGTTACTATGATTTCTTTGTAGAAGTTAGAAATTATGTTAACTTTAATAGCAATAAAGCTACAAAAGGATGAATCATAGTCCAACTATGGTAATAAATCACAAGATCAACAACAGTAAAACTGATTCCAGAGAACTAAATAGTATGATAAAGATATAATGATGCCATCACTTTAGCATAAAGATGCAGTGAATTTTGACTTAACCAATGTCATCACAAATTTACAGCAAGAACAAATCTAATTAAAACTTCACAAATTCCAATGCAACTTTATTCATCAACAGAATTAACAGTAAACAGAAAAAAAAAATAAAAAAAATCAGCCTCACACAGTCACACATGATCAGAAATTGTCAAGAAAAATTTGTCCCCTAACAACTTTCGTTGTCATTAGCATAAATGCTTAAACATGGCAGCAAATACACACATACAAAGATAAACACATATATAGTATACATGTATGTACTTATGCAAGGTAGGGAGCTTACCTCCAAATGAAACTCTGATGTATTAAGCTTCAAAATGTATAACAGAGCAAATAAATCATCGGTATCGACATCTGTATCCAAGATAATCCGGCGAGGCAGCCCCTCCACACAGTCTTTGCTACTACAAATCAATCCAACCATGAAAACAATGCATAAATATATACTTACACATCTCTTTATCTTCATCTTCACCTCCTGATAAGAATAAAAAAGAAAAGATACCAAATTTATCAGATTCAGAACTGTTGCATCAATCCCATTTCATGAAAGGACTTGAAGATCCTTAAACTAAAACTTGACTACATAAATGTGGATTCACACACACAGACTGTACCTATTTTTTGACCAGATAGTAAACTGAAATGATGATTCTTGTGTTTGTATGTGTGTGATAGTATGTGTTTTTTGTGTTTGGGACTAAGAGAAGTAAGAACTGCCAATATGCTGCAACAGGCAGTAGCAGACTGATTCTAAATTTAACACCGACAAAAATGGAGTATTTAAATAGAAAGATTGTCAACTGAAATTTATATTTTTTCATTTTTGGTTAGCTCAAAACGGAACTTTGTGATTGATGAATCATCATAAAAAAAGAATCCTTTTTTAAATACTTTGTCTCATACAAATAAAAAATTATTTTATTTTAATTCGTCTCTTAAAATTATATATGGATTGATAGATTTTATTTTTATATTTATTGGATGGGAAGTAGGGGTTGATTTCAGAATAGAATTGTTTTTTTTTTTCAAAAAATCATTTTCATTGAATAAAATCGGTTTTTAAATGGCTCATACCTTAAACTTTAAAGTCTAAATTTGTTAATTGGTAAACAATTAGACTTTTTGGCATATACTTACGTATCCTAAATAAACACTTAAGTTTGATGTATGCAATAGTTGATTAAATCCAGTCAGAGAGGTTTATATAAGATGTATGGCTATTTTATTTGTTTGTGCAGTTGATGTCTGATATATGATTCGTATTTGAGTAATTTTTTAATTAATTTATATATAAAACAAAAATATAGTTCAGTGCACGATGTAGAGATTATGGGGTTTGATACTCGATAAAACAAATACTATAACAATTATTTTACTGGTATTGTGGTTAACTTCAATACCATGCCTACACATGTGTGACCACATGATACGATCCGATATTATAGGATATTACAATTATTTAGTTGCCTATTTGATTCACCATATCTTTCCAATTTATATTTAGATATTTGTTTTTTATTCAATAAGTTAGGGTATTAGTATCTAGTATTATAAATGGAAGAGATTATATCATTGTATCAATCAATGAATCAATGAAATATTTTCCCTAAATTTTACTTGTGCAACGAGCATATTATCGTTCCCTATTGCTGCTCATCGGAGAACGTCCGAGAACTGGCAAATCGTGAGCTTTTCTTCGAGCACGTCGAAGGTTTGGTCACAGCAACTCGCGCGAAGATCGCCATCCGGTCACGTTGCGGAGGACGTCCGTAACAACTGGTGCTTTCATCTCGTGCTCATCCTCCGTCTTCGTCATCCATATTCCCCAAATAAATCACCAATATCAAAAAATAAAAATAAAAAAAATTCAGTCACAACACCTACCCGATCACCTCCCACTATCGAGCTTCACCGTCATCATGTTACGCAACTACACCGAAGTGGGGCGTTATGAACAACTATTCGATCAATTGGATGCCGCTATCTCCAGGTTGGAAATACCTTGTGATAAAATCGAACGGCGTAGGACAAACTTGCTTGCGTCTAAAGCAACGTATGCACAACAGGCGTGCTACGATTCCCTCAGAGAGATTCGCAGTCGTCCGCTGCCGGAGCCACCGCCACAGCCGGCTCAAGACCTGTCGTACTATGCGCTGCCTCCCTGGGACCCTCCGGGCCATCGGCAACAGTTCGGTCGGGCCGCATATGAGCCGCTACCTGGCCGCCGGATGTCGCACCACCCTGGTCGCCGAAATCCAATGAGATTTCCCCCCTATGAACAGCCGGAACCCTGCCGACGACAACACAACACATGTGCGTCCAATCAGCCTACCTGCCGGGAGACACAGGGACAACGCACTTTCAGTGGGTACTCGGCATATGAAAAGCCCCTGCCTAGTTGCTGGGATCCGCCGAGAAGGTGGCAGTAGCAGGGGGAATCAGCCACACCCTATTGGGCGCTGACTTACGGACCACCTACCTGTTGGGACTATCGCGTGCAACAAGGATGCCAAGCATATGATCAACAACACCCCACATCAGGTCCAATATTTTCTCGTGATGATTATTGGGACTCTGATGAATATGAAGGTGAAAAGCGACCTTGCCATTATAGGAGACTAGTAATGAGCGAGATGAGAAGTTGTTCGATCTTAATGGGTTATTGAGGCAGCAAGATGGTGATTTTGCTCTTGAACATAAGAGAACATAGTTGCTTACTTTCAACCTAAAGAACAGAGAAGAAGAGATCAACAAAAAAATTTCGGGGTTGCTCGAGAAAG
This sequence comes from Salvia splendens, assembly GCF_004379255.2. Taxonomy (NCBI): domain Eukaryota; kingdom Viridiplantae; phylum Streptophyta; class Magnoliopsida; order Lamiales; family Lamiaceae; genus Salvia; species Salvia splendens. The sequence continues at coordinate 37,802,854 of NC_056034.1, read as the reverse complement.
AGGAAAAGGATGAACCTCACCGATCTAGTTTAGAGGCGAAAGAAACTGATTTCAGTGTGTTGACTGCAGGCAAAAGAGAGAGCATGGAGATTCAGAGCCTTGTTGATGAGCACAAGGTTGGGTTTGAGATAAAACAGCAGGACAATCAAGTAGAAACGGAAGAGAAGCGAAGGTTGTTTGAGGATGAGCTGCCATTAAAAACGGAAGAATTGGTTACAAAAGGAGGGGCTAGTTTGCAAGAACTTGCTTGTGTCTGTGTGGATGTGAATGTCAGTGATATTACAAGCATGAATCCTCGATTACCATCGCTCGACGCCGATGCAAGGTTGATTCCTCCGTGAAATAATACGCCGTGTTTGAGCATTCATGACTGTGTGGCAGAACTTTCCATTTTAGCGTTGAATTTGGACTACCACATTAGTCTACCTTTGTTGATTTTTTATGGAGGTGAAGAAGGGAGACGTTCAGCTGTTCGGTGTGTGTTTGATCCAGGAGGAGACGCCTTGCTAAAGCTTTTGCTTTCAACTCTCGTCAATGGTTCGTGGCTCCCACCTTGAGGACAAGGTGAATTTTAACCATGGGGGAGTTGATACGATCCTATATCATAGGATATTTCAATTATTTAGTTGCCTATTTGATTCACCATATCTTTACAATTTATATTTAGATATTTGTTTCTTATTCAATAAGTTATAGTATTAGTATTCTAGTATTATAAATAGGAGAGATTATATCATTGTATCAATGAATCAATGAATCAATGAAATATTTTCCCTAAATTTTACTTGTGCAACGAGCATATTATCGTTCCCTATTGCTGCTCATCGGAGAACGTCCGAGAACCGGCAAATCGTGAGCTTTCCTTCGAGCACGTCGAAGGTTTGGTCACAGCAACTCGCGCGAAGATCACCATCCGGTCACGTTACGGAGGACGTCCGTAACACTACACGGTCTGAAGGTGATGAGACTTATTTCATCAGATATGGTTACAACTAAACATTAAATAATCAAATTTGTTAAACTTTGTCATAACATTTTGCAGCATTTTTAGACTTATGAGGATGTATATTGAAGTTTTCCATAAATCAGATTATTAGCTGTATTTCATTTTTATTAGATTAGTGAGGTTAGGTGGTACGTGCATTTTCTGCAACGAGGAGGAGGAATCCGTTGAGCATCTCATTTCAATTTCAAAATTTTTCCGGTTAGTGAGATGTACTTCCTCCTTCCATAAAAAATAGACACGGTTTTACCATTTTAGATTGTCTACCAAAATTAGACTATTTTCTAAATATTAAAAGTTTTAAACATTTAAATACTATTAATAATATGGAGCCTACAATCCACTAACACTACTCACCTCTTACTTTTCTCCCTTATCTCTTTATATTTTACTTTATCAATTTCACATTAAAATTCAGGACACACATAACTATGTCTATTTTTGGTCGACAAAGGGATCATGTATTCATGTGTATACCTAAAAGACTGGAGGGTTGCTTTACTTCTTGGATGTGTGCGCCTTTTACACAATTCGACAAAAAAATGTGGATGTTCATCTCTATGTTACAAAGTGATCATAATTCAAGTACAGGGACTATTTAACAATTTAGGCACCCCTAAATCTAAAAGTAAAAAGATAGATTAAAATTATTTAGAGTTAAATTTGTAATGTATAATTTAAATAGTTTGACATTTGTGGATCTAGACATTCATTATCTACGTTTAATGTAAAGGAAAGGGACCATCACTATAGGTTGCCGACATTGGGGCCTAGCTAAATTAACAAAATTCACGAGTTAATACAAATCTTGTTTGACTACGAAAGAATCCTTTATTGTGTTCTCTTTTCAGAAAAATAAAATTTTTAATATAGTAGTATGAAATAAATAATATGGTACAATCCAGTGATGGAACATTCATGTGATTCTTGTCCTCTTATTTGAAAACCAAATGAGCTCAAATAAATCCTTTCCTTAGTCGGATTGTCGTTACCTTTTCCTATTTATACTTTTACTATCTTCTTTTCTTTGAATTTGATTGCATTATTACTTTCATAAAACAAGAAAACACTAATAAAATGTAGTACTTCATCATTTTAAATCTCAATCTAAATTAATCATATGTAAAATAATAAGGACTACTAAAGTGAGTAGTAATTAAAATTACGAACTGTCAATTACTTATTGAAAATACTTAGACATTCATTTTCTCAAACTTGATTAAAAAAAGACAAGTCCACGATAACATCAGATGAGTCACGTCAAATATTTTTCAGAGTAGAAAAATGATTTCAGAACATTTTCGTTGAATTAATGATAGTTTGAAACTTTCTCTTTGAACAATCTGCTTTTTGATCGAATTTTCAGTATTTCGATTGCACAATAGTTATTGGTTATTATTACACGTACAAGTAAAAGCATACTCTAGATCAACATTTTTGAAATTGGTGTGAATCGACAAAGCTATCGATTCATTGTTCAATTAATTATACTGATTTAACTACTGGCCAAGCGCTAATACAAAAAATATTGAAACTTATATGTAATTGAATCTATATATTGTATAAAAAATATAATTTGATGAATGATAAAAGTATAAGTATATACGTATGTAGTGAGTGAAGTACTGCAGTATGTACGTGGTATATACTCAGTAATAATATGTAAAATAATATACTATGTACATTCTCAAATAATATACTATGTACATTCTCAGGATATAAATTAATATTGACCACAAAAATATATCAAGTATTTCTTAATAGCTATATATCTACAACGTACTTGCATATGAACTAGAAATGTTGAACTTCTGAAGAACTCATCATGATCTTTTATGCGAAAAATTCCTAACCAAAAAATTGCATATTGTTTAAATTTTCAATTACAGCTATACATAAAATATTAAAATTAATGAATTACTAATTAAACATTGATCGTATAAATTGAAAAATCAAGTGCTTATATAAAAGAGTAACTAAAGTTCGTTATATAATACGTAGTACTATGTAAAATCAAGTGCTTAGAAATGTTCAAGAATTTATAAAATCGTTTCAACCGTCCAAAGCAACTCGATTTTTCACTGATTTTAGTGTGTGATCAAATTAAACAAATGGGTCCAGTTTGATTTTGAATATAATACTCTAGAAAACAACTTAATATAATTTGTACACTCTTTATGTCCATATATTTCTTGACAGAAGTTGATCGACAGCGTTTTAATAATTTTGCTGACTTAGTTTGTAGAATCGTGTTATGACGAAATAAGGGTAGCACTTAATTGGCATAATGTACTTTGATTGATTTTGTGGTTGGTCTTTGTAAATAAAAAGATGAAAAAATATTAAATAAAGAGGTGAGAAATATTGTTAAATAAAGAGATGAAAATTATTAAATAAAGAGATGAAAATGATTAAAATGTTAGAGTAATTATTATGAATGTGGGAGATAAATTTTGGACGGATGGAGGCATGTGATAGAAAAAAAGAGTTCCTCACTAACTCTTGAATTTTAAATTTTATAAAAGGATAAGTTATGTCCTCTCTTAGATGTGACTTTTTACTTAACAATTTTAAATATTCTGCATAATTAATTATACTTATAGTTGAAAACTAGATTATTCCCATTCTCAGAATCTTAATTGTAACCAATGTATGTGCACTAGCTTTATGAAAGGATTAAGGCCCACCCTATTTTAATTATATCAAAACAAAACGAGAAATTCCATATTCCCCTAAAATGCAATGAGTGGTTCAAGCATATGGATTCAGAAAAATTGGAAATTGAAATTGATGAGGTTAAGATAAGGGAATCCTAATAAATAATCCTACTCCATTAACATACTTTGGATGGAAGTAGATGCTAGGAAAGAAGGTCCCCTTTTCTACCACAAGTACAAATATTTTAGTTTAGTCAAATACTAACTTTTCCTCCATATTTAAATCTATTAATTAGTGTTTAGGCACGTACAAAACTCGTTTATGCATATTTAAATCGACTGTTTCACGATGGAAGTGCGATATCTATTGATTGATAATGTACATTATTGATATTTTTGTAAATGTAAAATTCCTTTCTATAAAACAATTTGTGTTTAGGTATATTCCTTTCTAGATAAACAATTTGTATTTACTTCCTATTGCTTTGGAACATTTAAAAATTATTTTCCTTTATGTTATCAATCACGTCTTTACTCAAATCAAATCTTTAGTTGTATAAATCGTGCCATGATAATTATTTTGAGAAGCAATTTAATCTAAGTCAAATTTTTATGTGTGTGAATATTGGGCAATAGTAATGTGAAATACAAATGCCCCATCGTGTATAATCTCTAATCATGATTAAGTAAATAGCACGGTGACCCATTATTTCATATTGCTATAAGTGGATGATATCTAATTGGTGTTTCAAAAGTTAATTAGAAATTAGTATTACTTAGTTAACTAAAAGCGCACTAACACCTCAAATTCCAACCGTTCAATTAAATTTTTGCCATCTTGTATGTAGTTGAGGGTAATGATTGCTTAACGAAGTTTATAGCTACATCTTTTAAATTTTTTCACTTGGGAATGAGAGCATTATAAATTTTACACTCTACAAACCTCACTCTTGCTAATAATGTAATTATCCCTTATCTAGAGAGATTTAATTATGGGATTTTAGTCGAAAATAATGAATATTTACATAAATTCATATAGGATTAAATGTTCCATTGATATTGTTGGAATCTTGAATTTAAGATGTCTGGTCAACGAAGTTTGACCAATAGTAAATGTGACGAGACATTTAATTTTTGTGAATTCAATGATATAGTGTTGATCTACGTTCCGCGTAGATGACCGTAGTATATTCACTTTCTCAAATCCGATTCCCGGTGAGTGAGAAATAGTGGATAAAAGTTGGTCATATTGTAGCTTTTGATAAAACTATGAGTTGAAAATGTAGGGAGTAATTAACTAGTGTTAATTATCCCACATAGGAGATGAGACACATCTTTACATGTGTATTAATTAAGTGACTTACTACACTTAGTAATTATCGTGGACTAAGATGGGTGAAAGAGCCCACACGCGCGCCGAGCCGAGCCCGTGCCCTTGGACTTGGTCTTGGTCTTGGTCTTGGTCTTTGGGCTTGTCCCTGGACCCAGACTTAATGTTTTGGACCACCTCAGTTTTGGGCAGCAGCCTGATCAACTCGGCCTGCTGCGCCTTGAGCGATGGCTTGATCAGTGTCTTGATCAAGTCACGAAGTCCACATGTGACTTGAACTAGGGCATGTACATCGTCTAGATTCAACGTCGACCACTCCAACTTTCAAACTCGTAACGGCTGGCGGTTACTGCCCCGCCATGATGAGCCATGATGACATCCATCAAAGCTGAGTTGACCCCCGCAGTGGAGCAAGCCTATAAATAGGCTAGTCATTCCTTGCATTAGAACAACATATGAAAAAACTCACAAGCATCATACTCTCTCTACATTGTCTTTCTTCCCAAAGCTCTGCCATCTCCTCTTCCAGTTCGCCAGAGCTCTGTTGATTGCGGTGCTGCTTCACCAGAGACGTAGCCGTTTTATCTTTGGGGACGACATGCCAAACTGAGAGCACTACCGGGGCGTATCTCGTCTTGCGGAAAGAGGCCTCCTCGACTCGGCTAAGTTTTATTTCCAGTTTACAGTTTTGATTTCATTGTAATTTTCAGTTTCAGTTCTTCCTTCTTGGGTTATATTACACCCGGTATTGTTTATCTCTTGTAATTCCAGTATCATTTCCACACAACAATCGCAAGACGAGATATACTTGCCGTTGAAGGATTCGAACCTTAACTGAAATTAATCACTTTCAAAACTTAATACCTTGCTGGAGATGTCGACTGAATCCAACACCGTCTCTGCCACCACCGCCGCCGCATCTCCATCCACCATGTCGACCACTGCACCGGTCAACACATCGTCGATTCAGACGATGATGCCCACTCCTAGGCGCTATCCATCTTCATCAACAACCCCTTGGGAGTTTGTTAACCCCCTTGGGCCCACTGGTGGATCCACCTTGAGTGGATCGGTTGGTTCCACTTTTAGTGGTTCCTTCGGATCCTTTAATGGATCGAGTGCTGGGGCCATCGGGTCTCACGCTGGTGCTAGTTCCTTCGGGGCTGGTACGACCATGGCGGGCTCTATGCCCAACCACGTTGTTGGCTCCTTCAGGGGTAACGGAATTGGTTCCTTCCATGGACCAAGTACGACACCTTTGGCACCAAGAATGATGCCACTTGCCGAGAAGCCACCAAAGTTTGGAGGATCTGACTTCAAAAGGTGGTACCAAAAGATGTTGTTCTACTTGACAACATTGGGCGTCCCCAACTTTCTCACGGAAAACGAGCCGCCCGTGCCAAGCGATCAAGAGACTAGGCTCGAAGTCATGGCTGACTATGAAGCTTGGAGAAAAGGAGATTATCTTTGTAAAAATTTCATTCTAAGTTCTTTAGATGATAGTTTGTACAATGTATACTCCGTTGTAACCACATCAAAAGAGATGTGGGAAAGCCAAGAAATGAAGTACAACATAGATAATGCTGCAGGTACTGAACAAGTTGTAGCATCCAAATTTATGGACTACAAGATGGTCGACTCTCGACCCATCATGGAGCAAGTTCAAGAGCTCCAAATGATCATCCACGCACTAGTGGCTGAAGGGATGCCCTTGCCCGACAAATTCTTAAGGTGCACGATCATTGACAAGCTTCCTCCTAGTTGGAAGGACTTCAAGAGCTATCTCAAACACAAGAGAAAGCAGATGACCCTTGAAGACTTGATCGTGAAATTGCGTATTGAGGCTGATGTGCGCAAAAGCGACCAAAAGGCTAAGGGCTTTAGCCCACTTGAAGCCAAAGCCAATCTGTTGGAGCGGGGCGGTCCCTCCAACAAACGCCCTCGTCCAAGTCAAAGGGATAAAGGGAAAGGAAAGCAGCCTGCAAAGAAATTTGAAGGCGAATGCTTCAAGTATGGCAAAACTGGCTACTTTGCCAAAGACTGCCGCAGCAAGAAGAAGAAGCCGGCAGCCCACGTCATTGAAAAGGAGTTCAAAGACTGGGATGAAAACGACCTCACTGCTGTGGTCACTGAAGAGGCTAACTTCATTGAAAACAAGGGAGGCTGGTACATCGACACTGGAGCAACTGCTCATGTTTATGCCGATAGGAGTAAGTTTTCAACTTACAGTCCTGTTGATGGGAGGAAGATCAACATGGGGAATCAAGCATCATCCGAAGTGAAAGGAACCGGAGATGTGATCCTCAAGATGACATTTGGCATCTCGATCACCTTGAAGGATGTGCTGCATGTGCCGGACATCCGCAAGAACCTAGTGTCTGGATCTATACAAGTTAATAAGGGTTTTAAACTTGTATTTGAATCCGATAGGTTTGTTTTGTATAAGTTTGGAAAATCCCTCGGAAAAGGTTATGTAACCAATGGGCTTTTCAAGCTTAGTGTGGCTACACGCCATGGTTCCAAGCCTTTAGCTATCAATAACAATGCGTCTACTTCATCTTACTTGATTGAGTATTCAAACTTGTGGCATTGTAGATTGTGACATATAAATTCAAAAGCCATTAAAAGATTAATGAATTTAGATTTACTAAAGGCTAATGAAGTGGATACCCAAGATACATGTGAAATTTTTCTTGAAGCAAAAATGACTAAGTTGTCGTTTCACTCGGTTGAACGAAGCACAAAACCCCTTGAATTAATTCATACGGACGTATATGATTTAAATATGGTGCAAACTAGAGGTGGTAAAAAGTACTTTATCACTTTCATAGATGATTGCACAAGGTATTCCTACATTTATCTTTTAAGAAGTAAAGATGAAGCAATAGAAGCGTTCAAAAATTATAAGAACGAAGTTGAGAATCAACTTGGTTGTAAAATCAAAACGATTCGAAGCGATAGAGGAGGCGAATATGTAGCCCCGTTTGAGGAATTATGCAACGCAAGTGGTATAATCCATCAAACGACTGCACCATATTCACCACAATCTAATGGTGTTGCAGAACGCAAGAATCGAACTCTAAAAGAGATGATGAATACACTGCTTCTGACTTCAGGATTATCACATAACATATGGGGGAAGCTGTTTTGACAGTCAACTATATCTTGAATAAAATCCCTCTCAAAGGCAAGGATGTTACTCCTTATGAGTTGTGGAAGGGAAGGAAGTCATCCTACAAATACCTCAAAGTGTGGGGGTGTTTGGCAAAGGTGATGGTTCCTCCACCCAAAGAAGTTACAATTGGACGTAAAACAATTGATTGTATCTTCATTGGATAGTGCATATCGATTTGTTGTCCACAAGTCTGAAATATGGGAACAACAATTGAGTCAAGAAACGCGGTATTTCTTGAAAATACATTTCCTTGTAAAAGAGAGGAAAACGTAGCATCCAATTCTGAGACAAGAATGAGGATGAAACCACTAGTTCTAAATCAGCGGATGCGGAACCTGAATCGCGTAAGCGTGCAGGGCCCGATCCAAAGGATATAGTACTAAGACGTGGTAGTAGGGTCAGAACACCAAAAACATTTGGTCCTGACTACATTGCTTTTATGTTAGATGAAGAACCGACATCTATAAAAGTAGTCTTCGATGGCCCAGACGGGCTACATTGGAGAGAAGCTGTTCAAAGCAAAATTGATTCAATTTTGCTAAACCACACTTGGGTGTTGGTAGATTTACCTGAAGGTGCGAAACCTCTAGGTTGCAAATGGGTACTTAAAAGGAAATTTAAGGCTAATGGAATAATGGATAAGTATAAAGCCCGACTAGTAGTAAATGGTTTTAAACAAAATGAAGGACATGACTTCTTCGATACCTATTCACCTGTAACAAGGATTACATCTATCCGACTGCTTCTCGCTATTTTTGCATTGCACAATCTTGAGATTCATCAAATGGATGTAAAGACCACGTTTCTAAATGGTGAACTAGAAGAAGAAATCTATATGGAGCAACCCGAAGGGTTTATAGTACCTGGACAAGAGAAAAAGGTATGCAAGCTCGTAAAGTCTCTATATGGATTGAAACAAGCGTCATTGCAATGGCACTTGAAGTTTGATAATGTGATGTTATCAAATGAGTTTAAAATCAACGAGTGCGACAAATGTGTCTACATCAAGAGCACTAATAACGGCCACGTTATAGTGTGTCTATACGTTGACGATATGTTAATCTTGGGTAGCAACACTCAAGTAATTAACGATACAAAGGTCATGTTAAAGAGAAACCTTGTCATGAAAGACATGGGTCTAGCCGATGTAATTCTTGGAATGAAGATTCTAAGAATGTCTGATGGAATCATCTTAACACAATCACATTATGTTGAGAAGATATTGAATAAATTCAAAGCCTATGATGGCGTGCCGGTTAAGACTCTAATTGAACTCGACGTTCACTTGAGCATGAACAAAGGCGAGCCCATTGCACAAGAAGAGTATGCACGGGTCATCGGGTGCATTATGTACTTGACTAATTGCACTCGACCTGACATTGCTTGTGCCGTGAATAAGTTGAGTCGTTACACGAGCAATCTAAGCAAAGAGCATTGGAGAGCTCTTGTGAGGGTTTTGAGATATTTAAAACATACTCAAAATCATGGGCTACACTTCTCGAGATATCTCCGATACTTGAAGGGTACTGTGATGCAAATTGGATATCCGACAATAGAGACTCACTTTCAACAAGTGGATACGTCTTTACTATTGGGGGTGGTGCTGTATCGTGGAAATCCACAAAACAGACATGTATAGCCCGATCAACAATGGAATCAGAGTTCATTGCCTTAGATAAGGCCGGTGAGGAAGCCGAGTGGCTTAAGAACTTCCTTGAAGATATTCCATGTTGGTCTAAGCCAGTGTCACCAGTGTTGATCCACTGCGATAGCCAAGCGGCTATTGGAAGGGCAAACAATGGCTTCTATAACGGTAAGTCTCGACATATACGTTGACGACATAACACCGTGAGACATTTGATCACAACATGGGTGATTACAATTGACTATGTGAAGTCAATAGATAATCTAGCGGATCCGCTGACCAAAGGGTTAAACCGTGATCAAATGAATAAAGTGCTAGAGGGAATGAGTTTGAAATCCACAAAATAAAGAATTGTCATAGTGGTAACCCAACCATGATGACTGGAGATCCCAAGAACTTGGTTCAAATGGACAACTAAGCTATTAGAGTTCATGAGAAACACTCAACTATATCTATTCCTTAGAGAGCAATAGAGTGTTGGTAAACTTGCCTAGTGGTGAGGCTAAGTCTACGACTTTTAATGACTCCTAAGGATCTCGAGGAGATTGAGTTCTCAAGGAGACCTAGTAGGGCAAGATACTCGATTAGGAATCACCTATATAAGTGTGAAGTGAGGCCGCTTGAAATAACACACTTATGAATCCAAAGTGGTGTCCAAGGCCGCAAAGGACACAAAACGTGAGAACGGATGAGGTTGAGGTGTTTAAGCGTTAACACCCTTGTCTCGGTGCACTCCGTGGGGGATTAGTTCAAAGCATCGCGCTACTAAGCCGCATGTGTATCCGATGGTGTCGACTATGCAGGGTTCAAAGCCAAAAACTACCTATCCTTATGCTTATATACCTCGTGAGGGTTGAGCTTGTGTCTGCATGCATATGCATTTGACTATTTCCACTCATGTGGGGGATTGTTGGAATCTTGAATTTAAGATGTCCGGTCAACGAAGTTTGACCAATAATAAATGTGACGAGACAATTAATTTTTTGAAATTAAATGATATAGTGTCGATCTACGTTCCACGCAGATGACCGTAGTATATTCACTTTCTCAAATCCGATTCCTGGTGAGTGAGAAATAGTGGATAAAAGTTGGTCACATTGTAGCTTTTGATAAAGCTATGAGTTGAAAGTGTAGGGCGTAATTAACTAGTGTTAATTATCTCACATAGGAGATGAGACACATCTTTAAATGTGTATTTATTAAGTGACTTACTACACTTAGTAATTATCGTGTACTAAGATGGGTGAAAGAGCCCACACGCGCCGAGCCGAGCCGAGCCGTGCCCGTGCCCTTGGTCTTGAACTTGGATCTTGGCAATTGGTCTTTGGGTGGTCTTTGGGCTTGGTTCTTGGGCTTGTCTATGGACCCAAACTTAATGTTTTGGACCACCTCAGTTTTGGGCAGCAGCCTGATCAACTCGACAAGCTGCGCCTTGATCACAGCCTGATCAACTCGGCCTACTGCGCCTTGAGCGATGGCTTGATCAGTGTCTTGATCAAGTCATGAAGTCCACATGTGACGGTTGAACTAGGGCATGTACAGCGTCTAGATTCAACGTCGACCGCTCCAGCTTTCAAACTCGTACGGCCGGTGGTTAATGCCCTGCCACGATGAGCCATGATGTCAGCCATCAAGGCTGAGTTGACCCCCACAGTGGACCAAGCCTATAAATAAGCTAGTCATTCCTTGCATTAGGACAACAAAACAACATACGGACATACTCACAAGTATCATACTCTCTCTGCATTGTCTTTTTTCCGGAAGCTCTGCCCTCTACTCTTCCATTCGTCTGAGCTCTGTTGATTGTGGTGCTGCTTCACCAGAGACGTAGCCGTTTTATCTTTGGGGACAACACGCCAAACCGAGAACACTACCAGGGCATATCTCATCTTGCGGAAAGAGACCTCCTCGACTCGGCTAAGTTTTATTTCCAATTTACAGTTTTGATTTCATTGTAATTTTCAGTTTTAGTTCTTCCTTCTTGGGTTGTATTACGCCCGGTATTGTTTATCTCTTGTAATTCCAGTATCATTTCCACACAACAGATATATAGCACACATGCTCATGGGTTTAAAAAGAATATATACTATAGTATAATTTAAACGACCAAATAGCACTACTCCATTTCAATTATTTTGCTTGGACTTGCACATACAAATGAATGGATTCATACAAAGCATTAAAAAATCAGTAAGAAGGTGACATTTTTTATAAGCAAAGCTACAGAATCCAAAAATTTATATGCACAAAAAATATTGAGGGAAAAGGATGTGCATGTTATGTAAGATGTAGTGACTGTAGTCTGCAACTAATTATAAAGATGTTGAAAACAGGAATGATACAACACTGATACAACAACAACAACACTGATACAACAACACTATGATAGCTGAATATATGCACATTCTTGAGTGCCACTATTACTATTAAAACCGTCTTCTTCTGACTGGTCTAGCCGGTGCTGTGCTTTCCCTGTTATCTATCAGGGAAGTCCCAACGAGCAATCGTGCCATCACCAGCATAGGGTAGAACGGGTGGCAGTTGCAATCACGTACAGGATCCTCATGGAAATCAAGTTTTGCAACTTGATCGCTACTCAACTGTGGAACACAAATCAAATATAAAGATCGACACAAATGCATTACACAGTCGGTTCAAACATCTGTTTTTAAGCCCCTATTGACTAGTATGACCTTGTTATCATATCAAGATGTCATTAGTATCTCAACATATGCAGCTTGTTATCATATCAAACTTCAGATGCATTTTTCATAGGCTATTCTATTGTTATCAACCACTACTGTTCAATGCCTTCTTTTGAAAAATAACTAGAAATTAAAAACGCAGCATGCGCGAAAACATCGTCTAGAAGGGATATAATACTTACCACATCATAAATATAAACGCAGCCATCAGTTGATCCCGTATATATATACTTTTGCCCGGTGCTGCAGATTTTAACAATAAAATGACAAAATAAGTAGAAACTGAGAATATGGCCCATCACAAGTCTAAAAATTAACAAGATACAGACGAGCAACAAAGTAGCATTCGATATTATTAGTTCCACGACAAGAAAAAAATAAATGTCATGCACTATTCACTAGCTAGATTGATAATAATCACTGTTGTCAATGATATATAGCGGCTTATAGTGGTCAGCCCAAAAACCGCCACACGGATACGGTGGATCAGTATGACAGGATAAGATGGTTGATAAATAAATAAATAAATAAATAAATAAAATATTATTAATATAAATATATATAAATATATAAATATAAATTAAAGCAAAAAGTCACAAATAAAATTATACAATGTCTAATAATGAAAGTCTTAGTTCAACAATTATAAGATAAAGTCATCATGATTGATGATACATAATGTCTAAATAAATACTCCTTCCGTACTATTCTAAGTGACACATTTTCCCTTTTGGGATGTCACACTCTAAATGATATATTTCTAAAATTAAAAATACCACTCCGTCTTACTTTATTCTTTTAACTTTATTACTCATAAAACAACACTACATAAAATCCAGTGTCGAATAAAAAATGTTCCACTAAGAGTGGGCCAGAGGGAGTGTTATCAACAATAGTCACCAAACCCAACATGGTCATCTTCATCCTCAACGTTATCAGCGGTACATGAGGCTGTTGGCGGGGCTGAATGAAGGCAGGGGGCGCGGGGCGATGCTGGAATCGGTGGCAACAATAGACGAAGGTAGGCGGCGGATATGGGTGAGAGATGGAGAGAGAGATTTAGAGTTTAGTCCCAATTTGGATTTGGAGGTGTTCTGATTTTTCACCTAAAAATCTCTTTTTAGTTAAAATGTGGGTTGGATTATGTGGTTAAACGGGTAAGGTTAAGGGAAAATGCGCTGAAATCACAAAAACGACCGCCATGTCGGATATGGTGGCCGCAAAAAGAAGTTAAAATCGTCAGACATAGCCCCATGGAGGATTTTAATTTGTCCGACATTAGTTTCTTGACTGGCATCGTTAACTTAAAAACTTGATGCGAATAAATTCAATGCATTTTTTTATGGTTAATGAACATAAAGTTAAAGGCCGCGCCACGGAGGACTCGAACCATTTGGCCACAGGCTTTATTAAATGGTGTTTAATCTAAATGTATCAATGCATTTATTGATACACTTGAAAGTGGTGACTATATGGTGTTTAATCTAGGAAGTACTGGGCATCAGTTACAAGATAATGGGAAAATTGGGCGGCGGTTCTTTGGGTGGACGAGGAGTTTGTTAATGTCGTCAGAGCATCTCCAAAGGAAATAGGTAAATTGATGAGTTATATCTCTAATTTACCTTTTCAAAAATGCAAATATATCTTCTTGAAGAGTATCATAGTTGAAAAACCAGTATCATGGAATTGACCATGAGGAATTAGAAATGGAGCATTCGATTCCAAATCCAATGTTTGGTACCGCAAAATATTTAGATTTGAAATTGAATTACAATTCCAATTACTCTTAAATCCATGATTTGAATTCTGTATCAAAAGTAGATAATTAAAATTTCAAATAGTATAAAATTGGGCACTTTCACATACTACACAAACTACACACGCAATGCACCCACTGCATGTTAAAGGTATTAGTGAAAAGCACTCTGCTCCATCCAATGAAGTTGGAAAAGCAGCTACGAAGAATGAAGGTGAGCTCGGGACCATCGAATCATTCAGCTTAGCAAATGAAGAGATGGCACGTGTACATGATGGAAAGAAAGTGCCAGCACATCTACATCAATTGGGTGAAAATAAACGCAGCTAGAAAGAGGTTGTGATTGGTGAAAAAGGATGCATTGCCAAAGTTAGTAGATGCTTTTAGGGTTGACAAATGATCTTTCCTCTTTTGTATATATATATTCCAAAGCATTGTATGATCGAACCTTAATCGAATATGCAGCCGCCCTTTTTCAGCTATGGAGTTTCTTGCTTTCTTTCACCTCTTTCAGCTATGGAGTTTCTTATCCATATACTCCACAACAAAATGGTTTGGCGGAGAGAAAACACAGGCATGTGGTTGAAATAGGGCTATCTCTTCTTGCTCAAGCTAGCTTGCCTCAATGTTTCTGGGATGATGTTTTTCTCACTGCTGCACATCTTATCAATTTTCTTCCCTCTAAAACCATTGCTCATGTGTCTCCTTTTGAGAAGCTTCATCATTCTAAGCCTAACTACACAGCCCTAAAAACCTTTGGGTGCCTCTGCTATCCTTACATTAGACCATATAACAAAAATAAACTCCAATATAGGTCTATTGTTGCTACTTTCATTGGATATAGTCCACCTTACAAAGGCTACAAAGCCCTCCTCCCTGAAGGAAAAACCATAATCACCAGAGATATTATATTTGATGAACTCACTTACCCTTACAAATGTCACACTACTGCTCCTTCTTCAACTCCAAATTTATTACCCTCTTCATCTATCATCTCTACTACTCCTTCCGAATTTTCTAGTTCTCTCCATCCCACCTCTTAGGCTCCCATTCTCCTGTCTCTTCTTCTACTTCTCCTTCCCCAAATGCCCAAATTCCCCAATCTCCTACTACTCCTGCAAATGAGCTTTCTTCGGCCTCTCCTTATTCAGTCATTTCACCTGATACAATTTCTTCCCATGTCCTGAGTCCTCTCCTATCCTTAGTGATTCTTCCAGCACCCAGACTCATCATGCTCCTCTTCCTACACATCATATGACCACCAGAGCCAAAGCAGGGGTCTTCAAGCCTAAAATTTTCAATCTCACTCTTTCCTCTGATCTTTTACCTAAATCTGCTCTAATTGCTCTCTTGATTCCTATATGGAAGGCAGCTATGCTTAATGAATATTTGGCTCTCATTAGAAATAAAACATGGATTCTGACCATCTTACCTCCCGGGAAGAGCCTAATTGGTTGTACTTGGGTTTTTAAGATTAAAAGGCTTCTTGATGGTTGTATTGCTAGATACAAGGCCCGATTAGTTGCTCAAGGCTTTACACAACAACCTGGTTTTGACTTTAACGAAACATTCAGTCCAGTTGTTAAACCCCCTACCATTCGGCTCATTCTCTCTATTGCTGCTTCCTTTGGTTGGAGTGTGACTCACCTTGATGTCAATAATGCCTTTCTTAATGGCAACTTGGATGAGGAAATCTACATGAAACAACCTCTTGGGTTTGAACAAGGTGACCCTCACTTGGTTTGCAAACTAAACAAGGCCATCTATGGACTAAAACAGGCCTCAAGAGCTTGGTTCCTCACCATCCACTCGGTTCTGATTTAGCTTGGTTTTTCTCAATCCAAGGCTGATGCCTCCTTATTCATCAGGCATCAAGGATCTAATATCATATATCTCCTCATTTATGTTGACGATATGCTCATCACAGGGACTGTTTCTTCATCCATTAAAGTTGTGATCTCTCAACTAAATTCACACTTTTCCATCTTGGAGAGGTCAATTTGTTTCTTGGAGTTAAAATTCTCATGACAGATAGTGGCCTTCATCTCTGCCAATCTACATACATTAAAGATCTTTTGAAGAAGGCTAACATGACAGATGCCAAGGGCTGCCCAACACCTATGATCTCTACCTGTGAACTTAGCAAGAATATTGGAGACCCTCTATTGGGTGCTAAGCTGTATAGGAGTATTGTAGGGGCTCTGCAATATGCAGCAATCACCAGACCGGGCATTAGTTTTGCTATAAATAAAGTGAGTCAGTTTGTGTCCGAGCCTTTGGACACACATTAGAGAGTTGTTAAGAGGATTTTGAGGTACTTGTCTGAAACATTAAATTATGGTATCCACATCAAGAAGTCAAATGGAAGTATTACTGCTTTCTGTGATTCAGATTGGGCCTCTGGATGATAGAAGATCTACAAGTGGTTATTGCACTTATTATGGAAGCAATCTCATATCCTGGAGTGCCAAGAAACAAAACGTGGTTGCAAGATTTACTACTGAAGCCGAGTATAGAAGCTTAGCCCATGCAACATCAGAAATTACTTGGATGCATTCTATACTTAGTGAGCTAAAGATCAAGAGAGAAAGAAGCTCAGTGGTGTGGGTTGACAATCTCAGTGCCATTGCTCTTGCATCAAACCCTGTTTTACATGCAAGAACAAAACACATAGAGCTTGACATCCATTTTGTTCGTGATAAAGTTTTAAATAAGGAATTGAAGCTACGACATGTGCCATCAATCGATCAAATCACTGATATCTTAACTAAGCCTCTTAGTCACCAATCCTACGTCCGATTGCGAGGTAAACTTGGAGTAATCTCACAATCTGCACTTAGATTGAGGGGGCGTGTTGAAGGTATTAGTGAAAAGCACTTTGCTCCATCCAATGAAGTTGGAAAAGCAACTACGAAGAATGAAGGTGAGCTCGGGACCATCGAGTCATTCAGCTTAGCAAATGAAGAGATGGCACGTGTACATGATGGAAAGAAAGTGCCAGCACATCTAGATCAATTGGGTGAAAATAAACGCAGCTGGAAAGAGGTTGTGATTGGTGAAAAAGGATGCATTGCCAAAGTTAGTTAGTAGATGCTTTTAGGGTTAAGAAATGATATTTCCTCTTTTGTATATATATATATATATATATATATATATATATATATAGGGAGATGATCAAAATAAGTATGTGTTTAAATCCAGAAATGCAGACCAAATCTTGGCCCTAGGATTAGATGATCTAATGGTCAATAATTAACCAAAAATACGGAAGGTCATAATTAAGCAATTTTAAGTCATATTATAATATTTGAGTTTAATGTCATGCTAAGATCGTTTTAGGTCATGCTTTGTTAGCATGACCTAAAAATTACCTAATTATGACCTAAAAGTGACCTAATTATGATATTGTTCTGCGTTTCTGTATTTAAATCTAGTTTTGCATAGATCAAAACCCTATATATATATATATATATATATATATATTCCAAAGCATTGTATGATCGGACCTTAATCAAATGCGCAGCCGCCCTCTTTCAGCTATAGAGTTTCTTGCTTTCTTTCACACTGTATTGTTCCCTATCTTTTACTGTGCATGCATACACACTATATACATAATGTGCGCGCACACACCGCACACACAATGCGCGTGCACACACTTCATATCAATTTTATCATTTTTACCGAGCTAAGGATTTGAAATTGCATTATAATTAAATTTCATAAAATTCTATTTCCAATTCAATTACAATTTCGTATACCAAACGGGCCATAAGATATCTTTCCAATTGGAGATAAGATTCAACTATGATACTTTACCTCTTCAAGGATTGGAGAATGAGTTTTTATGATGATATATTAACATATATTTTGCAATTCCATGTAGGAGAACTTTATATAATTGTCCTTTGAGGTTAGAATAGGATCATAGTTGAATTATTGTATGAACGACTTTGACAAGGCCAAGGCAGGAGAAAGACCTTATTTTCAAGAAGTTATAATTAATTTCAATCATATTTCCAATATCAATCATATGGTAATAAACATTAGCTATCGTTATGTCAAGAGTAAAAGTGTATATGCTCTGTAGACCCTATATATTACCAACTGAAGCAGTTTTAAGTCCAAGAGGAGCCAACTGAACATTAAGACAGAACTGAACCACATAACTATGATACGCAAGCATATCTTATTACCTGTATGCTGGTGAGAAATAACAGCGTATCAGAGTGCGCAAGACAGTATGTCCTTTATATGTAGCTATTGACAGATCATCGCAAAGCCTCATATTTCTCGCCTTTTCTGGAAATTCCATCCATCTATAACTCCATTCCAAATATCGACTTCTTGGCACGCTGAAGCAAGAATACGCAAATGCTCGTCAATATTAAAAAAAACTAGAGCCTAAAAACCATTTTGATAACTGCATTTAAACTCAAAAAAGGTAATTGAGATATAGCATTAGCATATCCTCATGAAGCATGTAGCAGTTGGAATATCAAATATAGACATATTAATTAGATGTCATCTTCCTTGTATCCCAAAGTTTGATAGATTGATCTTTTCCATTTGAGATGAAGTAGCGACCATCTCCACGGAGTATCGATGAATGTGATGCCTTCTAAATGTCCCATCAGGACGCCAGCAGCTTTCCCATCGGTTGAAAGGCAACGCCTGTCCCAAACCTGAAAGGAGCCAAACATAGGTTGAAATATTAAAAATTTGGGGTATACTCCGCAAACAATCAGAAGATATTGCATTGTGTATGAATTATGATAAATAGCATAGGATAAGTAAATGAAGAAAACATTAGGTTTCTCTATTCAAGGTCTAGAGCTAGAACCGGTCGAAAAGGTGTTGATACATATATGAAGACGGTGCACTATCTGTGCATGGAGGCCCCTACAAGATAAATTTCACATGAAGGAGACAACTACAAACATGATTTGAGGACAAGATATAATTTTTGAAAAGAAATTGCATGTTGAACATATCATTTATGTTGCCTGTAAAAAACAAAACAAAACAAAAAATCATCTTGTGGTGGAAAAGGACAACATATTATATAACTTCAAATAAAGAATAAACATTATTTTGCACAAAGCAAACAGAATTGACATCGGACTGCACAAAAAGTTGTTTGTATAATAAGTTATTTTGCATATCAAGTATGAGGGACGTAAACAGAAAAATATCCACAAACTCTTGAAACTTCACGTAAATTTAAAAGGTTGCACCAATTACTTTGTGGAAACAATGCTTAAGAGTTGTGACTTGAAAACTAGGCATAATACCCGATGAGCTTCAATTCGGAGGCTTAGCTTTTTGGCTTCGAGATCATAAACATATATTGCATCGTCACTGCTAGCAGCGACAATTTCTCGCCCATCAGTAGAACACTTAACCGAGAAGATACCAAGAGAGTAGTGGTGATAATCATCATCGCTGGATGACAGTTCTAGACCTTCATGAATCTCCTGATTGAAGAAACAAATTGTTCCATAATAAATGTCATCAACAAAACATTTAATCAACAATTGGTCTATTATGGCACACGATATGTACTTGCCATTAAAATTTTGTAACTTGTCACAAGTCATAGTCTGTCACTTATTGTAACAATCAGACAGTAACAAAGTCTTTTGTAATGTATTTAGAAGAAAAATGTTAAAGGAAGTCAGAGGCAAAAACCGCTACGTTTGCATGAGAATCTTTTGTAGCAGATCCAACATCTACGCTATGGACAATTGGAGAGATGCTGGAATATATCTGCGATAATAACATAAAAGCAAGATAAATAAGGAATATCATCATTCATCAGCTGTGTCGAAAAAGGAAAGGCATTATTTCTCATATGATGAACACAGTCCATAACACGAGGCCAACCGGCACTGTAGATGTGGTGCAACGCAGGCTCAAAATACTGCAAAACTAGTTCATTAGTCCAGTTTCGCAGTAGGGGACACGTGAAATGTTGTACATGAATGAATATAGTATCTTACGAGAAAACGATGATTTGGTGACAGACATGTATCAGTAATATTCTTCAAGCTCCAAGCACGAATGTCTTTATGAATTTTCCATCCACGATCAACATCATATATTGTGATATGGCTTTTCTGTCGAAGAAACATGGAAATGCTCATCACTAATCAAATTTATTACCCACAACTTCATATAAATAGTCAAATCAGATACCTGAAATCCAGCAACGAAAAGAGAACCATCGTCAGAAAATTGGGACACATATGCGCGGCTCTTCATCTTATTGACTACAGAGGGAGTACAACGGACAGGCAGATAGCGGCTCAAAACATGACAAGAATCCGATAGAGAAAATCTCCCTCTCCCACTATAGTTGCACTCTCATCCCAACATCATATGCACTGGCGAGACGAGTGATGTTGTCTCTTCAGGCAATACCCGCCTCACATGCTTGTGTGGCACGGACCTTAACTTCGTCAGCTGTGCAAATTCATCATCCTTACAACCTGGTGGCACATAGCCACCCGATATTATATTCTCATCTATGAATTCTATATCATCGGCCAAGTATTCAGGATTCATATATCTTCCCCTTCCCATTCTCCAAAATTCTTTTGTTTTTGTCCAAAGCTCAACTTGAATTACTCTTTTTCCACGAAACAAACTCGATTCCCAGTCCCGTAGAATCAAAACCCTTCAAACATCAAAGCTATAATCACTCATCATTTCTTGAAATAACCATAATAATGGGGAAAAAAAAAGTACAAAACACAAGCTGAGAGATTAATATACTCATTGATTCATGAACCAAACTCAAACTTCAAAACAATAATAAACTCATTTATTCATGAACAAAGTACAAATTAAAATGCACCTGATTACAGAGAGAAAACACGAAAAAGGCTTCAATCAAACGAGTTAGCTGAGATTTTAATCACACAAATTCTATATCGAAATGAGTAGCACATGAAAGAGAGTCATCACAACTTTACAGTAATAAGGAAGAAAGAATCAAACAAGTGGGATAGCATAAATAATAAATGAAAACAAGGAGGTCTCACCAAAGATTCCAGTCACTAAAATTCAACTAAAAAAGCAAGAGCAAACGTAATGAGTAATGTGAAAGTATTTCGACGGAGCATCAAGAATATATTATTGGTGAAATGAAAATTTGTATGCTACAAAAATTTCACTTCCTAAAAAAGCAAAGCCGACTCAAATTTGTAAGACTGATTTTTGGAGCCGAGAATGGCAAAATTTCTGCTCTTAGCGGTTGGCATTCTTTGTAAATATTAGAGTTTCCACCATAAGGTGGACACTCCAATAGCCCCGTCCCAAAATTTATCCATAGCCCCAAATTTTTATCCACGGCTCTAAAATTTTATTTCCGTCACTATGGTGGACAATTCCAATAGCCCCAAATTTTATAATCAATTTTCATTTTAACATTGTTTTTTTATTTCAATCAAGTATAATTAAAATCACCGCAGTGTAAATAATTAGAAACTGAGATAATTGGAACCGAATACTCGTTGTATTGAAAAGGGTAAAATTGTACAACGAATATTTAAAATACAATACAAATAAAAATAAAATACAAATAAAAACTCTGCCACCGTCTACTCGGTGTCGGAGTCGGCTTCCCCCTCTTCTTCTCCGCCTCCTTCGCTGCTGCCGGCTGTCGTTGCCCCAGTTGCCTCATCAGCCAACCCTAGACGCCGCTGAAGCCGAGTTATGAGCTTCAAGTATATATTCTTGATGAACGGGTCAGTCTCCGCTCCATATTTGCCGCAGACGTCCTGCAGTTGTTGCATCAACTGCGCATCGAGGTTCTCCCTCAAGACCTCGGCAGGACCAGGAACCATCGGCGGCGGGATTGGGGCGGGATGTGTGAAACGCGATCCAGACGGCGCCGACGATAGGCGGGAGGCACTTCTAGCCCCTCTGGCGCTGCGGATAGAGGCCTGTTGTCCTGGGGGCCGTCCTCGCCTAGTGTGTGTAGGGGATGGCTCTTCAACTTGCTCGTCGCTCTGCTCGCACGAGTGTGAGCCGCTTCCGCTGCTGTAGTCCCCGGGAAGGTTGTGTCTTGTACGCTTCGGCGTAGGAGCTCCATTGACCTCTTGTGCGCAGATGGCCTTGAATTTCGGACAATCCGCGAGAACTTGATACTCCTCCCACATTGTGAACTTCGGCCAGCCCTCCGTGTTGTATTGGCACATTGACAGGGCCCTCACGTCTGCTTCGCTTCGGCCACTCTCAGCGTGCATAAGGTTGTTCTGGTATATGCACGCGAACCGCTTGGTAGGCGGGAGAATTCGAGACCACTTTTTGCGGATTTGTTCTGGGTCGCGCTCTCAGGCGCCCCGCGGCTTGAACTCGTCGTACGCCATCAGGACGCGCCTCCAGAAGCTCCCATCGGTTTGATCGGTGCCCACTATGGGGTCCGATGTGATGGCATCCCAAGCCCTCGCCACGGCAATGGACTCCGCTTTCGTGTAGAGCTTGCCCCGTTTGTTCCCCGAGCCACGGCCACTGCCGACGCTGCTTCCCTCGCCACCGCCGCTGGTTCTCTTGGAATGCTTGAGAAGAAGGGTTTCACTTCTATTCTAGCTGCTGGTGTTATGAGAGTCTTGAGAGGAAATGGTACTCTCATGGTTGCAGAGAGAGTGAACAACCTTTACTATCTCAGAGGAAAAGCTCTTGAAGCAGACTAGGTGAATGCAGTACAGAAATTGAAGATGGTCAATTGGCATCATAGACTTGGACATCTGGGATTCAATGGATTGAAGGAACTTGCCAAGAAGGGTCTGATAAGTGTTGAAAGAGAGTCAGATGATAGGGATCTCAAGTCCTGTGAGCAGTGTATTCTTGCAAAGAGCAAGAAACTGCCATATGCAGCAGGCAAGCATACTTCATCAATGCCACTGGAGTATGCTCATGCTGATATCTGGGGGCCATCACCAATTCAGAGTATGGGTGGAGGCAAGTACTTCCTTTTCTATAATAGATGATTACTCAAGAAAAATATGGCTCTATGTGATGAAGGAGAAGTCTGATGCTTTCAGTAAATTTCAAGAGTGGTGTGTGGAAGTGGAGACTGAAAAGAGTGGTGTTCTTAAATGCTTAAGGACAGATAACGGGTTGGAGTTTCGTTCATCCAAGTTTGATGGTTTCTGCAAGAGTAAAGGTATTAAGAGACACAGAACAGCTCCTCACAACCCCCAACAAAACGGAGTTGCTGAGAGAGCCAACAGAACAATTCTGGAAAGGCTAAGATGTATGCTTTTTTATCAGGAATGCCTAAGTATTTCTGGGTCGAGGTTGCCTCAACAGCTGTAGTGCTTATCAACAAATGCCCATCGACTTCAATTGATAATGATACACCAGATATGAGGTGGTATGGATCACCAGGAGACTACACAAAATTGAGAAAATTTGGGTGTAGAGCATTTGCACATGCTAAGAAGACAAAGTTACTAAGAAGACAAAGTTAGATCCTAGAGCCCTTAAATGTGTTATGTTGGGATATCAAAAGGGAGTGAAGGGCTATAGGTTATGGTGTACAGAAAAGGGGATGGGGCAAGTGGTGATTAGCAGTGACGTTGTGTTTAAAGAGGATGAATGCTATATCTGCAGAAGAAGTCAGAGAGTGCTCAGTTTGAGGTGGAGCTGACTGGAAATGAATCAAGAAATGCTCATAATGAGGAATCTGATGAGGAGACTCCAGAGGTGGCACAGGCTGGAGAGTCTACTCAGTCTGGAGAGTCTAGTGAAGATCAGAGAAGCCACATTATAGCAAGAGATAGACAAAGAAGGCAGATCAAGCTTCCCTCTAGGTTCAGTGATTATGATATGCTTTACTATGCACTAACAGTGGTAGAAGAGGTTGAGTACCATGAGCCCTCCACTTATAAAGAAGCAATGAGAAGCCCAGAGAATGATAGATGGCTTAAGGCAATGCAAGAAGAGATTGACTCCCTCTACAAGAATCACACCTGGATATTATTTCTAAGGCCAAAACATCATAAATGCATTGGTTGCAAGTGGGTGTATAAGAAGAAGATAGAGGCTTTTAAGAACAATGATGTGAGATTTAAAGCAAGATTGGTGGCCAAGGGCTTCACTCAAAGAGAAGGGATTGACTACAATGAAATTTTCTCTCCGGTGGTTAAGCATAGCTCCATAAGGATTTTGTTATCCATTGTTGCTCACAGAGATTGGGAACTTCAACAAATGGATGTGAAAACAGCCTTTTTGAATGGAGACTTGGAGGAAAAGATATATATGGAGCAGCCAGAGGGTTTTGTGAAGAAAGGAGAGGAAGATAAGGTTTGTCAACTGAAAAGAAGCTTGTATGGCCTCAGACAAAGCTCAAGGAAGTGGTACATCAGATTTGATGATTTTATTCAGACAGCAGGCTTTGAGAAATCCTTGTATGACAATTGTGTTTTCATTAAGAAAGGCAAAGGGACTCCATCAACTTATTTGTTGTTGTACGTAGATGATATGTTGATTGCAGCAGCAACAATGGAAGAGATTCAAGAGATAAAGAATCAGTTGGAGTCAGAATTTGACATGAAGGATTTGGGAGATGCTAAGAGAATCCTAGGCATGGACATCATAAGGAATAGGAAAAAAAGGAGATTATGGCTCACTCAGAGGGATTACATCAGTAGACTTCTTGAAAGATTTCAGATGAAGGATTCCAGATCAGTGACAATTCCACATTCACAGCAATTCAAACTATCAGCTTTGCAGTGTCCAAAAACCGATGAGCAGAGAAGGGAGATGCTCAAGATACCCTATGCCAGTATAGTTGGAAGCATTATGTATACAATGGTGTGCTCAAGGCCGGATGTGAGTCATGCTATCAGTGTTACAAGCAGGTTCATGGCAGATCCAGGTATGGAGCATTGGCATGGTCTGAAATGGATTTTGAAGTATCTCAAGGGAACATCTGATTATGCTATTCTATTTGATGGTGGAGGAGGATCTGGTAGTGAAGCTGTGGTGGGATATTGTGATTCAGACTTTGCAGTAAGTCAAGACACAAGGAAATCTCAATCTGGATATGTGTTCTGCCTTTATGGATCGGCTGTGAGTTGGAAATCTAATTTGCAGTCAGTAGTCTCACTCTCCACGACTGAGGCTGAGTATATAGCCATGGCTGAGGCAGTAAAGGAAAGTTTCTGGTTGAGAGGGATATTATCAGATTTTGGAATAGAGCAAGATGTAGTGAAGATTATGTGTGACAGTAATAGTGCAATATGCTTGTCCAAGCATCAAACATTCCATGAGAGATCTAAACATGTGGATGTGAAGCTACATTTCATCAGAGATGAAGTGAGTAAGGGAAATGTGAAGATAGAGAAGGTCTCCACCGAAGAGAATGTTGCGGACATGTTGACTAAGACCATTCCTAGTTCCAAGTTGATGCATTGTTTGGAGCTAGTGAATCTTGTCAAGTATTGAAGTCTGAGGGATTGGAGAATATGATCGAATGTTATTCATTCAAGATCCAAGGTGGAGATTTGTTGAGTATGGATGCTCAAATGAATAACTAAAAGAAGAATGGGGACTGATTTGCAATATGAAGAGGATATTTGAAAAGTGGTTACGCAACGGCTATGCGGTTTGAAGAAGCGGTTGAGCTCGGTTTTGATCAGCTATAACAGCTGGAACGGTTGATCAAGAGAAATAACTGCATCAACTCAATAGTGAGATACACTATCTTTGGAGGAGTTAGTGAGAAATAGGGTTTTGTTGTTAAGCCTATAGCGTATTTCCATTGATTCTTGAGTGTATTAGTTCTTGTTGTGAGTTGTGTTGATTCCTTCGATTGTACTTGTAAATCAGTGAGAGTGAATAAAAGAGTTTCGTGATTCTCCCATGGACGTAGGTTCGATTGAGCCAAGCCACGTAAACGCATTGTGTGCTTTACATTTCATGCAACAAAGCTTCTGTGTAGCTTGGGGTTTTTGCAGATCTTGATCGGTTTCAACGTCGAGCTTGAGAAGGTTTCTTTACAGTTTTATAATAAAATGTTAGTGAAATAAGTTGGTGGAAAGTGTAGCCTATTTACAATTTAAGATAAAAGTGAAATAAGACTTTTATTGTGGGATTGACTGAGTTATCCATTTAATGTCTTTTATCCATTTAATGTCTTTCATCCGATTTTAAAGTCTGACTTTTCAAAATCTTCTTTTGTATTTACACAGTTGTAATTGTGGCTAAAACATGTAAAACAATTTGAGTTGATTAGATATTCAATTTATGTCAGTTGATGAAAGAATCTAGATGGAGAAGACTACTAATTCCTCCATTTCTCTTTTTTTTTTGGTTTGTATCCACTTTCGGAAAATAAATTGCCTCTTCTCTCTTTATTAGAATATTTATTAATTTTTCTATATTATTTTATCACACTTAACTACTTTATCTAAATCTTTATATCATTAAAAAATGCACTCATTTTAAATGGAAGGGATAGAGTATATGAAAGGTTTTTTTAGGAAAATATGGAATAGATTTAGGTAGAATTCAATAATTTTCCATCTTATTCTCTTTTTAGAACGAAAGGGTGAAGAAATATATATCTTTCTGTTATCTTAAACAGTAAAGCACGACACTAGTAACAAGTGCAGATCTATTAAATTTTTTTTTTGGGAGTTTCTTGTGAAAAAGACGTAAGCTCCTTAATAGCGACAAGCACACGACGTTCTTTTACTATTCTTTAGTAAAAGGTAAATGTTTTCGCATCTAACGCGCAGCTGCGTGATCTATAAGTAATCGTGATTCAGTTTCCTATTAAAACTATTTCTTTTAAATTTTAGTGTTACACATAAATAGTCAACAAATCAATTTTAAAATTAAATATTTTAATACTAGTATTAAAGCTAAGCATACACTATATAAACCAATACTACCATTTATTGCTTGACCTCATTTCATGGTTGCAAAAATAAATAATGGGGATAGAAAGAAAAATCAATGATCATTACATAAGACTAATAACTAAATCTACCATGGAGAGCAGGAATTTGTTCAGAGTTCGAACTTTGAAGACAATATACAGATCAAATTAATGAAATGTTGTTGGCTTTGTTTTGTGTGAAGAATAAATATTGGTAGAATTGATATTCATGAGCTGAGAGAGGCCTGAATTTCTTCCAAAGTTTTTCCTTTTGTCTCAGGCATGATCTTCGCCACAAACACTATTGTCAGCGCGCAAAATGCAGCATAGATCGAAAACGTACCTAAAGTTAAAATTTCAAAGACATTAGAGGTTGATGAAAATTTTTTGAGGGTGAAGTGAAGAATGATGTTTCTTACCAGCAGAACTCCAGGCCATCATGTAGTTGAAGGTGAAGGATACTAACCATGCACCTAACCAATTCACTAAAACTACAAGACTCCCTGCTACACCTTTTATATGAATTGGGAAAATCTGAAAAAAAATAATGTCAACATCACCAACATGTATGTGTATTTTGTGTTTGGTTGTAATGAAAAATGTGAGTACCTCTGACATGACCACCCAAGGAACTGGTCCTGTCCCTATAGAGAAGGCTGATATGTATACCTTTTACATAATTAAATATAAACATAAATCAGCCCATTACTCTAATATTTGCTTCCTATACAAATTCATTAAGCTCATTTTTACCAGTACTCCAGAGACAGCAAGAAATGGGACACATTCAGCCAAGAGATCTTGCTCCTGATTTACAAATCCAAACAAAATAAACATTTCTTCAATTTTACAGAAACTGGATCATGTACTAATACTATATTTGTCCATTTCAGTTTGCTTCAAACCTTAAGGAAAAATGAAGCCCCTGTGAGGATGCATCCAAGGCATGTTCCTGCTGATGATATCTGAAAAACGAAAAAAAATCGAATAAATTTTGTGATTCTTGTTTCTGCAAAGGATTTGAATGAAGAGCACTCACCATGAGAAGAGGCCTTCTTCCTGATTTATCCATTAGTACTGCTCCAACCATAGTTATAGGAACCTGTCACAAATATTTCTCACTTTAACAATCATCATAATTATACTAGTACAAAATTAATTATTTAATTTGTAGCAAATACCTGAATTATGGCATATGCAATAGTCCCAGCTTTTCCTGAAGAAAAACCTGCAGCTACAAATGTTTCACTAGAGTAGAAACCAATCCCATTTATTCCCCCAAACTGCTGAAAAACCATCAATCCCACACCAACCTAAACATACACACAAACCTCAGTTACATCAAACAAACAAAATCTGCATTTAACTCATACAAATGAATGGTGTTGATCCTTACAGTGACTGGACGAATGTATTTGGGGTCGAACAAGTCCACTATTCTAACTTTAGGTTGATCTAGTAGAACATCAATGCTGGCCTAAATAGAAAATAATGTCAAGATAAATGTGTTACATTAAACCAGTCTTAACTGAACAAAACAAAATGAGCACCAAGGAGATGTAGTACTTGAATTTCATTGGCTTCTTGCATTATATCAGCATTCTTGCCGCGAAGTCTGTGCAATGCTGATTCAAACTCTTTTTTCCGCCCAACTTTCGCCTGCAAGAAGCACAGTTTATGGATCCGAATGTTTAGTTTGAATTTTATTCCTTGATCAAATTATTGGGGTGAATCTCACCAGCCATCTAGGGGATTCTGGGATGAAGAATAGGCCAACGAGAATTAAAAGACAAGGGATCAATCCTGCATATATCAAAACATGGCAAGTTAGAAACAGAAATCAGCTATAGCAGAGATTTATGATGATTTCATGAATCTAAATTTTATTTTTTGAACTAACCAATTAAAGCTAATGTTCTCCATGTTACAACTGATCCAACAATGTATGCAGTTGATGCTCCACAGACAATCATAAGCTGAAAAATATTGTCAGAAAAACCACTTCTTTAACATGTGACTCTATCTCTCATCATAAACAAATTGAGGCATTTGCCTGACCTGATTCAATGTTGCAAGTCCCCCGCGAAGATTCTTTGGTGCAATTTCAGCAATGAAGACAGGAACCTGTTTGCATTAACATGTTTTTAAGACGGGTTCTTTTGAAGTAAGACATGTTTGTGGGATTAAGACAAGAAAAATGCTAACCACATAGGAGAATATTCCAATGCCGTAGCCAGTGCAGAACCTTCCAACATCAAGAAACAGAGCTTCCTGCATTGAAATAAACATTTTACCAAAGAATTAGAGAAGAAGTGAAAATTTAGTATTAAAAATTTAAGAAATCACTAGAAATTATGGTTGAAAAACACGCTAACCATGGCGAAATAGACAGCAACCCACCCTGTGATGCAGAACACAGCTGACATTCTCATTGCCTTTCCCATGAAAAGAATCAAGAATTTTTTGTAAACAGATCAAAATCTGAAGTTTGTAACATCTAAAAAAACTCATGTTATTAGTACCCCTTTTCGACCAATGTAATCTGCGAGTCTACCGCTTGTAACCGCTCCAATCATAGCACCAATGGTGATAATGGATCCAAACATAGAGAACTGCATGAATAATTGGTTAAAGATCTCAACTTTCCATCTTTTTCATTATCAAGAATATTTGAAGAAAAAAAAAGGAACTCAATTAGTACCTCAGATATAGATAGATTCAAGTCCTGTCTTATAGCTGATTGAGTAGGTGAAGAATATCCCACCTGCAAAGAAATTAACTTGAGCTAAACATTCTTTTTTGGGGGGGTTTGATCCCTTTTGTGTTACACAAAACAAGAAAGCAAGAATTTTTTTTAAAAAAAAAACAAAAACCATAGGACTTACACATGATCCAAACTGAAATGATCCACAAACAGCAACACAAGTACTCAACAAAACCATCGAAATCGATCCGTTTTGTTGGTCCGAATCGAGGCAGTTGGCCTTGTGTAAAAAGGGCTTCTCCAGGCCATGTTCAACATCTTTGTGTTGATCAATAGCCATATCTATCTTACGTGTGATTAAGAAAAATTAAAAAGGTGCATGCAATAATGGGATATGGAGTCGAAAATTTATAGTACTTGATGAGTTAGGCGTGTGTGTGTGTACATGCAGCTGCGGATTAGTAGGATTCGATAAAAAATGAATTGAGTTGAGTTGTGCAATCATAATGATTAGGTACTAAAATTAAATAATATTAAGATGGGTGTTTTTAGAAGAATTCATGTGAATTCGAAGCTGTCACTGACGTGGAATCCTTGTCTATATTTCATATGGGGGGGGGGGTCAGATTTTACTCTGCAAATTGTAACAAAATAAATATACTCTGCAATAGGCATGTGAGTATGCATGTATATATTGATATGTGCACTGTGATGAAGCGAAATCAAACTAAAGCCTTGTCGCAAATGGCTCTCTCTATATATGTCATGATTTTCAGATATTGAACCCATGGTTTTCAACTTCTAAAAAAAATTTATTGAATGGGAGAATGCAAAATGGAAATTACTTAAAAGGGGAAATGTAAACAAGGAAAATAGTCAAAAATAGATAGTATTCGGCAAATCGTGTTGACCTATATAACTAAAATTCAAACTATTACTTAAATAATGGCAACACAGCTCAGTGCTATAGAGAATGTCTTTAACTTCTATAGTTCTATTGACTTCGGTAAATTTAATTGATATCTTAAATTGGTTAGTGGGAAATCAAGAATCTTTAATTACGAGCATAATCTGTTTAATTTTTGCTTATTCTCGGGGGTTAATTGCTTTTTTTTCTTATTTATTTTGTTATTAATTTAGTTGCAATATGGAACTTGTTGGAAAGAAATCACACAATCAATGTGATTGATTCCAATTTGATTACTTTCCTTAACTAGAATAGAATCACCAATGATCTAGTTACCATATGTAGCATTTGTATATTCTATAAACATGTAACCCTAGCACATATTGAATTAATCAATGAGAATTACCTCCTTTTGATTCCCTTAAACGTTTCTTCATGGCATCAAGAGCAGGATGATCCTTTGGCTCAGGAAAAAATTCATCATAGCCGTGTAATACCCTTCTCGGCCTTTACCTAAAACCAAAACCCAAATCTCATCGAAAATGTCAGACACAGACGAGGAAAAACCAACAATCGAATCCTCAAAATTGAGGACAAGCAAGAGCGTCACAGTGGCGTTCAAATTAAACGGGAAGAACTACCCGTTGTGGTCGCGATTGATGAAGGTCGCGATAGGAAGCAGGAGGGGATATTCGCATATCCAAGACGCACCCCCCGAACCAGGCAGTAAAGGATACCGAGAATGGGAGGAGACTGATCTCGTAGTCTTTTCGTGGATAATAGACAATATCGAGCACGATATTCTCTCCGACTTCGCTCACCATCAAACGTCCAAGGCATTGTGGGACAACCTTGCGATCACTTTCGAAGGAAAAGCCGATCCATACCTGATTTATGACCTGGAAGACAAAATAATGTACATGAAACAGGGAAGTCTCGACCTTGAAACATATTACCGTCGTCTCCACGGATTGTGGGTGAATATCGATCGAACTCAGAAGCAACCGGTCACGTGTTGTGACAAGGGAGTCGGGCAGTACCGACAGCACGCGAGTGACAAGCGGCTTATCAAGTTTCTCACGGGTCTGAACCAGGAGTACGACCACATCCGACGGGAAATCCTTAAAGAACAGCCATACCCCTCAGTCGAAGAAGCCTACGGATGGGTGAAGAAGGAGGCGGCTCGACAGAAGATCATGCCACCGGCATCCTCTCCACCCACCGGAGACTCCTCTGGCGTAGGAAGCGCCGATGCATCATCGGGGGAGATAGGCTACGGATTTGGAGCACAGAGGGACCGACCAAACCATCGGGGAAGCCAACAACCTCCGCCACCAGCCAGAAACACATACCAGACCGCCGGAACCGGAGGGAGAACGGACAAAAGCAAGTTGTGGTGCTCCCACTGTGGGAAGAACAAGCATACAAGGGAGACGTGTTTCCTCCGAGTAGGGTTCCCGGAATGGTGGGACGAGAAACAGAAGGCACGAGCGCAGGGAAAGCTCGCCGCGGTCGGAATTGCGGAGAACAATCCGCGACAGAACCCATCGCACCAGAACAGAGACGGGGCAATTGGAGGAGGGAATCACACCAACAACCCTCCCCAGCCAGAAATCAACGGTGGTAGTGGTGGCGGCGGCGGAGGGGGCATCCGAATCGGGAATTTCGTGGAGCGGACTGGAGCGACGACGGAGGGTCAACCATGGAACAGCGGCGCCATTACAGGAGGTAAAGGGTTTGGTCGATTTCGATCAAACCCTAACAAACCCTTCACCTTGCATTTTAACCCTCCAACTTTCCCGAAATATCATAAAATACCCCATGCTATTAAAAAAGGAACCCCAGACTCCTCATATTTTAAAATGCCGCCCATACCTGGTAGAAATTGCAGTTTGACCCCAAAAGTTGACCCAATCGATACTAAAAACCGTTTTGCACCTCTGGTAAATATTTCTGCTGCATTAAACGTGCAAAATAGTGATAGAATTGATAAAAGGGGGTGGATTTTTGATTGTGGAGCCACAGATACCATGACTCCCGAACGGACAGATTTTAGTGATTTTAGTGAAGTCACCAAAACCTATATTAGAACTGCAAATGGGGAATTAATTAAAGTAGCAGGGGCGGGAACCATAGAAATTTCTCCAACCCTTCGATTATCAAACTGTTTATTTGTACCAAGCCTGTCTCAAAGATTGATGTCAGTTAGCCATGTCACACGAGAACTAAATTGTACTCTCCTGATGCACCCAAATTGTTGTGTTCTACAGGATATTCGGACGAGGAAGATCATTGGGCGTGGCACTGAGAACCAAGGACTCTACTACGTGGATGGGGTAGCTCAACATGGCAGTGCAATGCTAGCTCATGGATCTGCGAGAGAAGAGGCTTGGCTGTGGCACAGAAGATTAGGGCATCCTTCCTATGGTTATTTTCAACTTTTGTTTCCAAACTTTAAAATTCCTAAAGATTTTTCTTGTGAGACATGCGTTTTGGCCAAGAGCCACAGACAATCTTTTAAACCTTCCAATACCCGTATGAAATTTATGTTTGAACTTGTGCATGCTGATGTGTGGGGTCCTGCGCCCGTTATTGGGGGAAAGGGATTTAGATATTTTGTTACTTTCATTGATGACTGCACTAGGATGACTTGGGTTTATTTTTTGAAACACAAATCTGAAGTTGCCGATAAATTTTCCCTTTTCTTCCAAATGATTCAAACCCAGTTCCACACCACCATAAAAGTCCTTCGGTCAGATAATGGGAGGGAATTTGTCAATAGTGATATGTCAGAATTTTTTAAGAAAAATGGTCTAATTCACCAAACCTCGTGTGCCTATACACCCGAACAAAATGAGGTCACTGAGAGAAAGAATAGAACAATCCTAGAAGTAACCCGGGCCATTATGATTGACTCCAAGATCCCAACCTTTCTTTGGCCAGAAGCCGTGGCAACCTCCATCTATCTCATAAACCGATTGCCCACAAAAATCCTCAACAAAAGAACACCCCTTGATATCCTCTCCCAACAAGCCAAAATACCCGAATCTCATAGCATGTTACCTAAAGTGTTCGGATGTACAGTCTATGTCCATATTCCCAAGCATGAAAGAATAAAATTTTCTCCGTGTGCTACTAAATGTGTTTTTGTGGGATATGGGATAAACCAGAAAGGTTACCGATGCTTTGACCCAAGCACCAAAAAGATTATCACCACTATAAACTGTACCTTCTCGGAAAATGAGTTCTTCTACCCTCACCACCTTGGCAGCCAGGGGGAGCAAAATCCTGAAACTAATCATGGGGACTGCCTAAGTTGGTTTGTGTCACCTCCAAGTCCTTCAATTGCGGAACCACCAGAGACTATAGCGGTCGCTGCCGCCGAGCACGCCTCTCCACCAGGGTCTCCTCAACCACCTCAAGATCAACCTCAACCGATATCCCAGGTATCTCCTATACCAATGTCTGAAGGAAGAACTGTAGTTGATACTAACACCGCAGAAGAAGAAGAGGAGGAGGAAGAAGATAATACTATTGATAGTGACACTGGGAAGTATGTCCTTCCCAATCGGAGTACTCGTGGCATACCTCCAAAACGATACTCTCCCGAGAAGATCGGTACAAAAAGCAGATATGGAGTTGCAAATTTTGTTCAAGGAAATTTGAGCAAGATGGCACGTGCATTTGAAGCGGCGCTATATGAGGAAGAGGAAATTCCCCAAACTGCCGAAGAGGCAATGAGACACAGGCACTGGAGAGAGGCCATGTTTACAGAGATGAAGGCATTGATGAAAAACAACACATGGGTGAAAGGAAAACTGCCAGAAGGAGTCAAGGCCGTAGGGTGCAGATGGGTGTTCACTATCAAGCGAAGACCAGATGGTTCAGTCGAGAGGTATAAGGCACGACTGGTAGCAAAGGGATACACTCAAACATACGGAGTTGATTACGCCGAGACTTTCTCCCCAGTAGCAAAGATCAACACAGTCAGGGTACTATTCTCAATCGCGGCAAACAGAGACTGGCCACTCCACCAGTTCGACGTGACGAACGCTTTTCTACATGGTGAACTACCTAAACCAATCTTCATGATTCCTCCCCCAGGATTCGGAAATGAATTCCAGCCTGGAGAAGTGTGCAAGCTCCAGAAGACGTTGTATGGACTCAAGCAATCTCCAAGGGCTTGGTTTAGTCGATTCACCGAGGTGATGAAGAAATATGACTACAAGCAGAGCAACTCAGATCACACATTATTCATCAAGAAGAAGAACGGGAAAATCACGTGTCTCATCGTATATGTTGACGACATGATCATCACAGGAGACGATGAAGAGGAGATCGGTGAATTGAGGAAAAACTTGTTCAAAGAATTTGAGATGAAGGATTTAGGTCCTCTTAAGTATTTTTTGGGGATTGAAGTTCTGAGGTCAAAAAGGGGGATCTTCATTAATCAGAGAAAGTATATCCTCGATCTTTTAGCAGAAATAGGAATGGTAGACTGTAGACCGGCAGACACTCCAATGGTACAGAATCACGGACTACAGATAGTGGAAGGAGCAAAGCTCACAGACAGGGGGAGATATCAGAGGCTGGTAGGGAAGCTTATTTACCTGTCTCACACTAGACCTGACATAGCATATGCTGTGGGAGTAGTAAGCCAGTTCATGCACTCACCACAAGAAGATCATTGGGAGACAGCCATCCGAATTGTGCGATACTTGAAGGGTACTACGGAGCATGGAGTGTTATTCGAGAAACATGGGCACTTGGAAATCAACGGCTTCACTGATGCAGATTGGGCAGGAAACCCAAATGACAGAAAATCCACGGCAGGGTACTTTACGTTGGTAGGAGGAAATCTGGTCACTTGGAGGAGCAAGAAGCAAAAAGTGGTCGCACTCTCAAGTGCAGAAGCTGAATTCCGTGGAATCAAAAGTGGCCTCACTGAGATACTGTGGCTAAGGAAACTCATGATAGAACTTGACCTATATGTACCAAGACCGTGTAGACTGTTCTGCGACAACAAGGCTGCGATTAGCATCTCCGAAAATCCAGTTCAGCACGATAGAACTAAACATGTGGAAGTAGATAGACACTTCATCAAAGAGAAGATTGAAGCCCAGATTGTTGAATTTCCATATGTGAAGTCGGAAGACCAGTTGGCCGACATTCTGACCAAGGCAGTAAGTTCCAGATCATTCAAGGAAGTATTAAGCAAGTTGAGTATCGGAAACCCCGTTACTTAACTTGAGGGGGAGTGTTGGAAAGAAATCACACAATCAATGTGATTGATTCCAATTTGATTACTTTCCTTAACTAGAATAAAATCACCAATGATCTAGTTACCATATGTAGCATTTGTATATTCTATAAACATGTAACCCTAGCACATATTGAATTAATCAATGAGAATTACCTCCTTTTGATTCCCTTAAACGTTTCTTTCATTATTTATTGAAACAATGAAAAAAATTATTAATATTACATTTTATTAACTTATAATTTTTTCAGTTTTTCAATAATTCATGAGTTCATAATATCATATTGCAACTGAATATTTTCAACAATATTAATAAAAAAGTGTCCATATACTTGCGATCGGGTTGAACAACTTTTAGTTAATATACCAGAAATGAACAGGCTATCAACCTAAACTAATAATGATGCTATTCACGGCACATATTATCAATTTCATATTCAAAACGCAACATCCAATTATTAATTTTCATAATTATGCAAGAAATAATTAATAAAGGGGCAAAATATTATACTAGAAAAGTTTTCTTTAATTAAAAAACTTGTTTTATCCCATATTATTAACCCAATAAACAAAATTTATTAAGATGAAAAAAACTTAATTAATACCAACGAAGTTGCACTTTATAATTTTTTTTTGTTTTTATAGTATTCCTTCAATTCATTTAAAGAAATAAAACGAAAACACGCCTATTTTCATATACTTATACACCCAGATTTATTTAAGAGGAGAGTAAAAATTGTCAGTTATACTCAATTCAAATATGTATAAGATCGACGAGTACGGACGAGAAACTAGCTATTATTATATCATACTATCAATTTTGAATTTATTAGTATTAAATATATATATATATAGGGTTTTGAACCATGCAAAACCATTCTTAATACAAAAATGCAGAACCAAGCATACAAAAGTCATTTTTAGGTCATTGTAAGCTTATTTTTATGTCATTATAGTAAGGATGACATGAAATGATCTTAACATGACCTCAAACCCAAAGTTTATAATATGACCTAAAACTGATTTACAATGACCCTCCGTGTTTTTGTTTAACTATTGACCATTGGATTGTCAAATCTCATGGTCAGGATTTGGTCTGGATTTTGTATTGAGATCAAGTTTTGTGTTGATCATTTTCCTATATATATATATATATATATATATATATATATATATATATATATATATAAATGAACTCTGCATTATTATATAATGATGTGTTTGGCGTTTAGTGTTTAAAACTAGTTTGGTATATAATATAACCCTATATATATATATATATATATATATATATATATATATATATATATATATATATGAGCGTTATTCTCCTATTCATCCCTTAGATCATTTATTCTTCTTAATATGGGCCGTTATATCCCATTCATCAACGGTCCAGATGATCTGCGTTATTACACTATAATAGTGCATTATTAGTCGGTGTGCATTATTCAACTGAAAATCTGCATTATTAAATGACATGTGGCACCAATCTAACCGTCGGATGATAAAATCGTGGGACTGAGATTAAAAAGAACAAAGAACAAAGAACAAAAGATAAAAAAGGAAATATATATATATATATAATATCGGTGATGACCATGATTGCTGTAATCACCAAAATGAGTCGACACTTGCATTTAGTTGGTTGGATTCCTAATTAAAACTAATACTATATGAATTCAACATAATCTTGCAAGTTGCACCATCAATACAAATTATTGTAAAAATGTTTACACCTTACCTTGTTTCTTGGCTGCTGGTTTCCAAGATTTATAAAATTGCCATTTATTTTCATACCGCTTTAGTTAATTATTTATTTATTATTGTACTCCATATCAAAAACCATCATTTCCATCCGTTTTTTAAGTGCCAGTATTTGTTTTTGTCCCAATTATAATGTCATATTACAAATATTTTGAGTAAAATATGCTAAACATCCAATTACGCACCTGTCTTTGACACCTTGGTTGTGTTTCTTTATATAATTAAAATTACGTAGAATCGGGCTAGCATATCTATTTCGTAGGTATTGAATTTTAAAATTATACGAATTTGATCTCAATTATTTAGCATATAAGATGCGGTTATGATTTCTATACGTCTCTATAATATTAAACTTAAATATACAGATGTAGAAAAATTATTCGCGTAAGCTTCAATCGAATATATAAAAAGCAGTGGTTCATATAAATTAGAGATTCATTTTGGCCATTAATATTTCATATTTGTAGAATTTATTATTGCTATGAAAAATGTTGGCAATTGAAACATAAAATGAACATAAAAAAATATCCCACATCGGTGTACACAAAGAGCTTAATCCACTATATAAGTCTCATGGGCCTCTCCTCCTATCACCAATTGGTTTTAGGATGGAACCCATGGATTTCTATCATGGTATCAGAGCGGGTCACCGATTGTGGGCTAAAATTGACTGACCCAGCAGTATAACTGGGCTGAAACCGAAAAAATGACTGACCCAGCAGTATAACTGGGCTTAAAATTTGGGCCAGTGGTCCAACCGATCGGAAAAAATTGGGCCAATTGTCCAATCGATCATAAAAAAGTCCAACCCCTCCAAGATTCACCTTGAAGGGTTTGAGGGAGGGTGTTGGCAATTGAAACATAAAATGAACATAAAAAAATATCTCACATCGGTGTACACAAAGAGCAATTGAAACATAAAATGAACATAAAAAAATATCCCACATCGGTGTACACAAAGAGCTTAATCCACTATATAAGTCTCATGGGTCTCTCCTCCTATCACCAATTGGTTTTAGGATGGAACCCATAGATTTCTATCAAAAAAGCATTATTATAAGGCATAAATAGCATTGTTATTATTATATCATATAAAAAAATAAAGCGATGTGGAGAATGAAAGAGTTTTCGGTAAATTTTTAGTAATAAAATACTAAATTAGTGGTCGTGAAACCTCTTTATATTATTATCCATTTCTATTTATTATATATATATAGAGAGAGAGAATAATTTGATTCAAATAAATGGTAACATCAGTAAAAAAAAGTTAGGTTTTTGACTCGTACTACCAATTAACTCAGTTTCTATTTAAACTGAAATCATAACATTCCACATTAACTGAATAACATCGTATAAAAAAATTTATATTATCACGTTATGAATGATTTTTACAAGATCTAAAGTTTATATACATGTATTTAGATCACATAAGTCTTGTCTTTCAATTTTGAAAGACTAATCTCCACCGTAGAACGTGTTACGTGCTTAACCGGGAAATTACTTGAGCTTGTCCAAAGGCCTAGAAAAAAAATAATACTGTAAAATAAAATAGTAAACTTTAAAAACAGTCTCTGGACTATGCGGTTATCTCGTCCTTAGTTTCTAAACTTTCAAAATATCCTCGGACAACCCTAGACTAAGCGTTTATCTCGAAAATGGTCCTTTTGCATTGTTTTCGATCGAAAATACCCTTTTAGGGGTTTTGGCAATTCCGTCATTTTCAAAATTTAACTTTTTCAGACTGTCAGCACATTAATTGATTTGTGCAGGTTGTCTGATTTTTTATATTTCTCTCTCTCTCACACTTGTCTCATCTATTAAATACTCTCTCAGTCTCTCTCACCTTCTCTCCTTCATCTCTCTTGCCTTCTTCTTCCTCCCCTTCCTCTGCAATTACTTGGTTGGGCATGGTGGGCGTGAAGACAAAGTTGGAAGAGAAGACGAAGTTGATTCTGAAGTATATCCAAATCGTTTTGAAGGTGGAAGTAAAGTGAAAGATTGTATTTTGGTGTTATTTGTTGGGTTTTCGTTGTTAGTTTCGTTTGTAGCCATTATGGTGAGTTTGATGGAGTAGGTTTTGACAAGTAGATTGCAGTTTGTGGGAAAAAATTTTGATGAAGAATTGTAGTAGTGTGTGAACTTGGCGAAGAATTGTAGTGTTCAAATCAATGTAATTTGATTTTGATTTATATGTTCTAAGTATGGAATATTAATTTTTTGAAGTTTCAAGTTTGTTTCAGATATTGTGATTTGAATAATTTATTTCTAAATTTGACAATGAAATTAACCATGGCTGAATGGGTTTTCTTCGATGGGTATGAAATGGGTATGAAATATACGAATCGAGGAAAAAACAGTTCACTAGGTAGTAAGAATGGGTTGGAAATGTTACTGGAATAAATCTTGTTGAAATAATCGGATGTAGTATTCGGCTTAATCAACAGAAAATAATATCATAAGGAGTACTAGGAAAAGTTACTGAAATAATAACATATCTAGTATATGGCGAAATAAACATAAAATAATATCATATTGGATACCTGATAGTAATATCAGATGTAGTCCCAAAAATAATATCATATCTGATTTAAAAGAAATATCAGATGTAGTCTCAGGCAGAGTACTTGTACATTTTAGACTTTTGAAAATGGCCAGTTTAATTTTATGTAGTCTTGGTAATTTCATTAACCCATTGTTGTTTTCATTTTGAAATATACTACTAATACTTATGAAAATATTAAAATTTTACTAAAAATTATTACCATGTACAAACTTAGAAATTTGAGAATTCATCCAAAAAAAGAGTAAACTACAAAAATGATACTTATCTTTCACTTTCGCACATAAATGGTACCTGATCTTTATTTTATATCATTTTTTGTACCTATAAATCACATTTTTAGTACCTGATGCAATTTTCACCCCAAAATACCCTCTAAACAAATTCTATTTTCTATTTGTTTCATAAAGGATATTTTGGGCATTGACAAAACTAGTATCAAAAGTGATATTATAATATCTTCTCTCATTCTCCTCACTCTTTATACTATTATTATTAATCAATATTAATATTATTATTTTGATGTTATAAATTAATAATTAATTTATTTTTTAATATCCTTTAAATATACTTAATCATAATTATAGTTTTAATTATATTTAATTATTATAATAATATTATTGTTATAGTAGTAAAAACTAGTAGTAATTAATAAATAATAATAATTATTTTATATTAAATTAATAACTAATCAATATAGTCTTAATCAAAATTTAAAATTGTGAATTGTATTCATAATGATAAAGAGTTGAATATTTTTAGTTAGGTGTTTCAACCCTAAAATGAGTATACAAAATTTAATTAAAAATATTCAATTGATTTAATTATTTTAAATAATTTATTTAATTAGGTGTTTTGTTATTGATTTATATTATGAATGCAATTAGATGTATGTATAAAACACTAAAAAGAAAGAAGAAAAAGAAGAGAAAAGAAAAAAGAGGAAACATAAACTAAGGAGAAAAAAGAAAGAAGAAAGGAAGATGAAATACTAAAAAGAAAGAAGAAAATGAAGAAAAAAGAAAGAAGAATAAACTAAAGAAGAAAAAAAGAAATAAGAAAGGAAGAAATAAAATCACATATTTGATTCTATTTAATTTAAATTTCTAAAAATATCCTTCATAACAAAAAAATTACATGTTTAGTACCTAGGGTTATTTTTGTCATTGGGTATCATAAACGATATAAAATAAAGACCAGATACCATTTATGTGCGAAAGTGAAAGATCAGGTACCATTTATATAGTTCACTCAAAAAAAAAGCACTGTCTTGATATTAATGGAATCAAATCCACCGACTCACATCTTACAAGGGTGACGGATGGAAAAGCAAGAAAAACAAACAATGGGTTTATTTGAAATAATCAAATAAAATTCAAGCGAATCACAAATTTCCCTAAAACTCACAAACTACAATCTATCTATCAAATTCAAACCTACTTGCTCAAACCCACGATAATGGCTACAAATGAAACAAACAACTTTGTCCTCTCCTCCAACCCACCAAATGAAACCTTCACGCCGAATCTGCCCAACCAAGTCAAAATCCACACAATTCGGATAATACCACCGAAAATAAACCTTGCCCTCTTTCTCGCAACATTCCATTTGAAGTCGAGATTTTGCGTCGACTTTTGCATAATGAAGGGGGAAGAAGAAGGGAAGAGAGATGGAGGAGAGGAGGTGAAAGAGTAGGAGAGAGTATTTAATAGAGGAGAGAAGTGTGTGTGAGAGAGAGAGAGAAATATAAAAATTCAGACAACCTGCACAAATCAATTAATGTGCTGACAGTCGTCTGAAAAAGTCAAATTTTGGAAATGACGGAATTGCCCAAACCCCTAAAAGGGTATTTTCGACCCAAAACAGTGAAAAATGATAATTTTCGAGATAAACGCTTAGTACAGGGTTGTCTGGGGATATTTTAAAAGTTCAGGGATTAAGAGCGAGATAAACGCATAGTCAAGAGACTATTTTTGTAGTTCCCTCAAAACAACAAAATGAATTTAAAAAGTTGATCAATTTGCAGTGAGGCTGATTTGGGCTGTTTATTTTATTAGAGAATCATAAGTATCTTTGTTTTCTTTATTCGTGTTGCGTGATAATATCTCCCCTAAAATGGTGGATATTTTTGGCATGACATGAAGATTATATTTTTCTATTTTGGATTATTGTATTGTGTGATTTGCAACAATCGGCACCAATCATTTCGTAAATATTCTGAATTCAAGTAGTGGGCCTTGTTTATAAGCACAAAAATTTACAAGCAAAATCCAAAGAACCAGAATTGTTAAAGATCCATCTATATCACCAAAATATAATTAAAATGTTTGATTGTTGATTTTGAGGTCTCCTTGCTGAAAGTTGGGATGATTCTGTTGGGTGTTTTGCAAAGCCCAGACCAAGAATAGGCGGTCCGGGACTAATAACAGCCACCACCACGTTGATGGGAGGATCATCGGCAATAATGACAATGCCAAGAATAACAACAATAGTGATAGCAGTGATTGAGGATGTGAGTAGAACAAGTATGGTATGTATTTGTACAAGTATAATTGTTAGGTATTTGAATCTCCCTAGTTTGTTTTTCTTACTTATTTCCTTTGTAATACTCTACTACCATTGCCAGTGTTGCCAATGCCATTGCTGCTGCATTGGGGTAAAAAGGCTGAATCTTATGCATAAGCTATAATTAGAGTTATTCTAGTTGTCATTTTCCATGCCCTCAGTTCTTGCTGTTTATCAGGCAGAATCATTAATAAATCCATCTCAATATTTTAAGATGTGTGCATGAATGGCTCTGTTTTCCGCAGATTGTGTTCGTTTAGTAGCAAACACTGAAACTTGTGCATAAGCTATGGTTGAGTTAATTTATTTGATGCTTCAATTTATTGGGATAATGTGCTGCGGAACTAAGTAATCCCATCCATCTGATTATATCAATGTTTGATCTTCTGAAAGATAATGCTTTTCCAGGAACTTCTCTTTGATACAAAAATGATTTTTGAGGTGATGGTTTCATTTTGTGATGCTTTACACAATTTTTTTCTTTTTTTAAAAAAATATCATCTTCATCACAAGGATTTAATGCAATTGGTCTTGATCTTGATCATAGATTTGCTTTGCTGCCCAGAAAATATTGATATTTAAAATGAAAATTCATGCAGTAACTGAGAAACCGTGTCAAATTTACAAACAAAAACAGAAGCAGCATTTAATTAATAGATCAAATGATCAATGCAAGTGAGTCCTCAACAAGGTCAAAATATTAAAAGATCCACAAATTACTAGTAAATTCCAGGTATAATCCGGCTAGGGACCTTGTCGCAATACACCTTCCAGTACTTGCCATACCTGCAACAAACAGAAAAAAATTCCAATCAAAATGTTTCAATCAATGAACACGTGATCTGTAATCTTACCACATTCATAAATCAAAGATGTAATGCAATACCAACCCAGTCTACGATATGCGGGAGTTGTGCAAATGAGATTCACGGAGATATGCTTCTATTAATGGCTAAAAGCAATTGGCTGGGATCATTCAATACAATGGTATAACACGATACCAAGGCAAACCCATGGAAAATACCCCTTTAGTGAAGAAAAATAGACACTAGGTAACTTTATTGCATTGGAAGGGTTATACTATGACTATCCTATAGACTTCCCATGTTCAGTAGATTACTTCCTAACAAAGGTTAGGATTCTATATTAAATTCCTAATAATGGAAGAATTCTATTCGTAAGAACAATGAGAAGCAAATTTATTCTATACTCGATAAGTACCAATTTGCAATGGTGGATTGATATGACATCTATACGTGAAGATAATGATGTGTGCTTACTTTGTTTTGCATCTGTCATCATCCCTCTTAGCTCGGTCGAAAAGAAGAATTGTAAGGAACACCACATAAAAGTATGGGAGGAACTGCAAGTTAGATGAGAGGAGGCCGGGGTTAGCAAGGTGTTAAGTCTTAAACTTAAAAATGTTGGTGAGAAGCTTACATGGTCGAACAGAGCTGGTACGGTCCAGAAGAAGGCTCCCAGGATTTCCGGCACATAATGGAAGTGACGAGCTAAGCCCCACCTGTCGAAGCATAATTTACTTTTGTTATTTCTTTACGTATTAAGTATTGATCAATCCGTGTTCCAGATCATCATGTAGTGAAATATTTTGAGCTGATGATTGTGTAGCCTGAAGCTAATGTGGAAAGGTGATGTGAAGCAATACACCGCAACAAACGTTAAGTGTACAAGGATAGGTCTTTGTATGACCGGTAGTC
The DNA here is from genome assembly GCF_004379255.2 of Salvia splendens. Classification (NCBI taxonomy): domain Eukaryota; kingdom Viridiplantae; phylum Streptophyta; class Magnoliopsida; order Lamiales; family Lamiaceae; genus Salvia; species Salvia splendens. The sequence continues at coordinate 37,758,210 of NC_056034.1, read as the reverse complement.
GTGTTTGGAACCTACTTTTACATGTAATGTATTTGGAGCATGACACTTACCATCCTGATGTCAGTAAAAGGCTGGACTTTGTCTGACCGGTAGTAGTTGTGTATGAGGCAACAATCTACATCAAATATGAAAAGGCAAACTAACAATTTAATAACTCTTTCATCAATACGATAATACAGTGAGATCACAGATCATTATCACTACCTTGGATGGTGCTTTTCCCCAGACCAGGCATTTCCCATTCGTCCTCCTAAATTCTTGTCTTTGCCTGTCACAATCATAGTTTATGTATATGCAGAGTATGCCTGCTACAAGAATGAAGATTGCAAGCTGCAAAACAAAGTTAATTAAGGGCAAGTTAGAGATAAGAAACTGATATAAAGTTGAGCGAGATCTCAGTTAAAGAGTACTGGCCATGCCATAAGTCTACTATCATTCAGAATTTCAGCCACATGATGATTATGCTAATTTGTTGTATATGTAAATTGTGGTTTTATTGTTTTACTTTCGTATAAGGAACCTGAAAAAAGATCTTCATACCTATGCAAAAAGTAGTAGGGAGGCATCTAAAGAAGCCAAAATCTTGCATATTGCATGATCACTACTTTACTAATTACTACTAAGTAACTAAAAAAATACCTTAACCCCAAGATTCACTGGGTGATTGACAAGGTACATGCCAGGAGATGTATATATAGATGGGACCCACACCAAACATCCCCAACAAATGTAAAAGCCAGCTGAAAATGAATTAAGTAATTTGGAGTTATGGAAACAACAATCACCAATCATGAGGAAACTTGAAATACAATCAATATAGTTCAAATGCAAAAACCAGACCTCTATCATGAGCTATATCCATTGTGTTCCAATATCCGGCTTCCCACCAAAAGAATTTGGTTACATATACCAACATTAATATTGTGTTAACCAACATAGAATCGGATAGCTTGCCATATGTTTCGTACTGCAGGGGGACAGCATAGAGTGGCCAATTACCATCATAAGCAAATTGTGGCATTTTGAGATAATTAAAGACTACGAGTGAAGTCAGAGTTTCCATGAACAACAATTTCAGGAAGCATTACCTGCTTTATGCAATAGGTAACAGCAAGAACAGCCCAAGACATCATCCCAAATCTGCAATTTGTGAACACTTTGATATCGAAGTTCTCGCCAATGCGAGGATAAAGCTCCATTCCCTGAAAAAAGATAACGCATCAATCTTTGACTTCCGGTTAAGTGGTTATTGTATTCCACAATTTATGTACAAAGATTCCATCAGACTTTCATTAAGTTACTGTTTTTTTGTGCTACACGGCTGTAGGGAAGGAAACAAAGATACAATGAGGATATAACCAAATTTCTCACCCAATAGAAATCAATAATTAAGTTTCCAGATGAACCAGAATCTGTTGAAGATGGCGCAACATGACCCTTGGGAAAAATAGAGTAAGTGTCAGATAAAAACATGTACAACTGAGAACAAATGGAATATTAGAGGTATCTACATAACCATGAATACTTACTTTGATGTACAAGAATATACAAAAGACGAAGCTCCCGAAAATTAATGCAGAAAATATCTCTCCCAAATGGTCATAAACTATTGTAGGGTTGAAAATTCCAAACCTGCAAAAAATTACAAAGATATCCATAAACCACCTTGGTTTAAAACATTAACCACATCTAACCACTTGTGGAATATATATCAAGATACAGTGCTTGAGAGATTTTGAGCAAGAACTACACCTTCGTGTCAACAAGCACTAAGCAACTAATGCACAATGCTCAGTTTCAATGAGAGTGCAGAAATGAACAATTATGATAGTACTTACTTCAGAAATTTAAGAAATAAAGCATGCCAATTGTGAGAAAACTCTTCAAAGATCCTTACCACCAGAGGCCAAGATATGTAACCAGCGTCACCACATATGCTAGAACTCCATTAGCCTGCGATAAGAATAAGGGAAAATATCTCAAAAGAAACCCAAATACAGAAAGCTATATATTGTTTTCACCATAGCGTCAGAGACAGACATACTACCTTATACACAGGCTTATTCCCAGCAGGCGAAACTGGGCCCTCCACCCTTTTCCCGGGGAGCAGAAGCTGGAGGGCAGCCTCAAATGCGGCATAACAAGCAATGATCTTCCATGCAGTGGCAGTGGGCTTTGGCCAGATATCGATCAATCCCTGCTGGCCATGTTGCCTTAAGTAATCCCATGTTTGCAACACGGATCCATCAGCATGCACCATCGTATACCATCTGCATGAACATCATTCAATGCATACTGTGAATAATCGCATCTAATAAAGTCGGTCAGTGCCCATGATGTGTTTAGGTCAAGTCGCAGCAAATCCAATTACATAAATCTAGCACTTAAAAATCAATAAAAGCAACCGGATTGAGAACCGATCTAGCGACAAAAACGGCACCCTCAACAACCTTCAATTGGGATTCGATAATCGGATGGATCGAGCGAAAACAAAACAGAGAAGGGAAAGGGGAGAACTTACAGTAAAATCACAAAAGGCGGACAGAGAGAGAGGAGAGAGAGCATAGAGGCATAAGTGAGCAAGGGCGCGTGCACCAAATCGGCTTCTGCCCCCATTTTTCTTCGTCTTCGAGAGTGAAGTGAGAAGCTCTAGACTGCAGATTTAAACCAGACGCCAAAAAACTGTTGTGAATTTATATATGGAAAAGTAAGACACACTGTGGTAAAGGAAATTTTCCCAATCAGATATTTCGGTGGTCACGTGACATTTACACGTGCCTACCCATTATCATATTCTCTATTTTTCAAATATAAAGTCATTTCTGATCTCACATCCATCTCTCTCTCCCCTGCAAACACAAATAACTTCAATAATTGCAGCAAACACGAAATCCATAAATCTACTACCATCCCTAAGGCTCCATAGTTCCACGGTGGCAATAGCTCAATCACAAACTCTTCCTGTCATATCATTAGCACTAAAAACTCCTTCTGTCACATCATCAGGACAAGTAACTGGACAAACAATAGCCTCGGCATAGGCTAGCTACAATAAATAAAATTATAAAAATAACAATCACACAAAATATGGAATTCAACTTACGATACAGATACGGGAAAATGCAATAATTTTATTTAAATAAAAAAAGGTATATTAAAAAAAATACATAATTAAAAAAAAACTAACGCCGTACAGTCCTCCGTGCCCACAACTCTTCAATTACTTTTGGAGTGGAATATGAGCTTCCACTTGGCGCATGTCGACATGTGCTTGGAGGCGGCCGACTTCATCGTGAGGTACCCCACTTCATACGTTGGGGGCGGCCACGTTGTGGCTTGGACCGGCTTCATTATCGTCGTTGGCCCAACTAGTCAGTTGTACACCTTCATCTTCGACAATCATGTTGTGCATGATAATACAGACGTACATTATATCAGCAACGCAGTCGACATGCCACAAACGCATTGGACCCCTAATTGGCGCCCATCGAGACTGGAGCACACCAAATGCGCGCTCCACGTCCTTGCCCGCCGAATCCTGTCGTTCCGCAAAGTAGCCCTTCCTCTCATTTGATGTGCACCTGATCGTCTTCACAAAGACGGGCCACCTAGGGTATATCCCATCCGCCAAGTAGTAGCTCATATCATGTTGGTTCCCGTTGGCGATAAAACTGATGGTCGAACCGACGTCATGGCACTGCTCGTTGAAAAGGGGCGACGAGTTGAGGACGTTGAGGTCGTTGTTTGACCCGGCTACCCCAAAATATACATGCCAAATCCACAGGCGGTAATCAGCTACGGCCTCGAGGATCATCGTGGGATTCTTTCCCTTGTAGCCGGTCGTGTAGAACCCTTTCCAGGCAGCGGGGCAGTTCTTCCACTCCCAATGCATACAATCTATGCTGCCTGACATACCCGGGAACCCATGCTTCTCACCGTGCATCTGCATCAGCTCCTGGCAGTCTTCGGGGGTAGGGCTTCGAAGGTACTGATCACGGAATATTTCAACCACGCCCTGACAGAAATACTTCATACATTCAAGGGCAGTCGTCTCACCGATGTGGAGGTACTCGTCCCACATGTGTGCCGCGCCTCCGTAGGCCAACTGCCTGATTGCAGCAGTGCACTTTTGAATGGGTGTGTAGCCGGGTCTGCCAGTCGCATCGTGCCTGAAGCGGAAACACATATAGCGACGCTCCAAAGCGTCAACAATACGCTTAAATAGGGCCCTGCTCATCCTAAAACGCCGCCTGAAAAGGTTGGCGTTGAACCGCGGCTCCAGTGTGAAATAGTCTTCATATAGCCGCTAATGTGCAGCTACGTGATCCCGCTCAATCACTGCTCGGCGGTGGACAACGGGTCGAGGTCGAGGTAGCGCCGGCTGTAAGGCCCTTTGTATCAGCCGATTTATCTCACGGGACGTATAGGCCTCCAACTCTTCGTTCATTTGTCGTTCGTACTCCTCAGCATCTCTATCACTACCACCACTACTACCACCCGCGCTACTCATTTCGCGTTGTTGTTATTGTACAGAAATTAAGATAGAGAGAAAATCGTTAAAACAAGTGGTGCGAATGAAAATGACGTGCAAATCGCGTATATATAGTGTTTCGAAAATTAAATAAAAAAAATAAAGAATCGGCTGGCCGATCGCTCGCCGATCGGGAGCCTGCAATGGCGGCCAGCCGATTGGCGAGCGCATCGGCCAGCGCTTGGGAATCGGCGTGCGCTCGCCGATTTTTTCGCTGATTTGGCGCTGTCCAGCTGCAATGGTTCGACGAACGGACCAGCCAGCGCCGGGAATCAACTAGCCGGTCCGCTCGCCGCCATTGTGGATGCTCTAATTCATCGAAATTAAAGGGGCAGAACAAGGAAACAAGTATGTTGATATCAATCGGCTTGTCGAAAGTCTGTGGATTATAATATACCTCTGAATTCACTTAGTTTTCGATTTATTTGAAAAAGAAATAGGATAAGGCCATCCACTACGCTGTCTCTATACCGTCCCTTAAATACTATTTGACCACTATTTGAGGGCCCTACTGTCCTTTTTTCCTCCATCCCTTAACTACGGGACGGAACCTGCAACGCTCCGTCCCTTAACCGTCCCTTATTTCGTCCCTTAATTACTATTCATTCAATTTCATTTTTTATTTTTTTTTCTCAACCCAATTCAATTAAAACAAACACACTTTATTAAAAAACACACAACATAAAAAAACACACAACATAAAAAACATACAACATAATTTAAAATACAAATTTAAAGAAAAATAAAAAAACTACTCCGCCGGCTAATCATCCTCCAGAGGCGGTCGAGGTTGAGGGGGAGTCGGAAGGCCAAGTTGTGCTGCCATATACACAATTCCGTTCGACCAGGCCGACGGCGCCCACTCGCGGATCCTCCAGCATCGCCGACCGTACCCGCAAACTCCTGGGATTCAGCCTCAGGTTGGCTGATGCCCTCAGCGGTGTCACCACCAGACGAGTATTGGCCACTCGCCGTATGCTTCGTGCGCTTCGAGGTTGAGCCCGAGCTGGAGCGAAAACCGCCGGCCCACCGTTCCTCATCCTTGACGGCCTGCCAAACATCAACAAATCTGAATTGATGACGTTCGTCCTGGTAGTAGGCGCGCAAAGCGGACGTCAAAATGTCGGTTGTCGTTGCGTCGCTTTGGTAGCGCGCCTCTTCGACCGAGTAGATGCCGCAGAATATTTTGACCTGTCGGTCGACTCGGTCAAAGTGAGAGCGGAGCATTTTAAATTTGCGCTTGCGGGAGCCTTTCGGCTTTATCTGGTGGTAGACCTCGCAGACCTTTTCCCAGAAACACTTCCGAGATTGTTGATTCCCGACGATGGGATCGTACGAGACGGTGATCCAGGCGTTGTACACCGCCAGCGTTTCGAGGTTGTTGTACGGATGCCAGTCTAGATCCTCTTCCTCTTCTTCCTCTTCCTCCTCGCCCTCGCCCGCCTGGGGTTGTACACCGCCTCGGCCACCTCCACCGCCTCGGCCACCTCCACTGCCTCGGCCTACTCCCGGCGTGGGATCAACGGGAAAATCCTCCCGGATCTGGGATAATCCCTGCTAATACCGCGGGGCGGAGGGACGGACATATGCATCAAGGTCAAAATTGGGTGGTTGGTACCCCCCTGGCGTCGCCGAACCCTGGGTCCCCGGTGTTGACGAACCGAAACCGCCCAATGTGTTGATCATGGTCTCCCAATCGCCGAACGCGTTGAGATCCCACCCGCCGGAGCCGGAACCGCCGTAGTTGTCGTCGCCGTCGCCGGACATCTTGAGTTGTTATATGAAAATTTGAGAGAAAATTTGAGAGAAAATTTAGATGATAGGAAGAATAGATGTGTAGTTGTGTGTGAAATGAGGATGAGTTTAGGAGTATTTATAGAGTAAAAAAATTAATTAAAACAAAAAACAAAAAAAACAAAAAAACGGTATTATTACTGTTACAATTTTTTTTTATTTTATTTTTTATTTTATTTTTTTTAAAATTCAAATTTTAAAAAAAAATATTTATTGCATCAGCACGTGACGACGCCCACTCGCGGGCCGGCGAGTGGGCGTCACGCACGACGCCGGGTCGCGCCACGTCGCTTAGGCGCGTGGCGAGACAGCCCGTCTCGTGGCTCGACGGGACGCGTCGCGGGACGAGACGCGGGACGGCGCGGGACGGGATGGCGAGCTGCAACGCGTCGCGCCGGGGTCCCGTCTCTCTGGGACCGGACGCGAGACGCCGGCGAGACGCGTAGTGGATGGTCTAAGAAGCCTAATTTTAGATTAAATCTATTGCACAGCTTTTCAAAGCAAGAATTATAGGAGCCGCCGAGCATACCTGAGCAAGAATTAGGAATCTGAGATTTGATTCTAGGTCCTACTGACTCGGCTTCTAATCTAGATCCAGGGCGGGCCGGTATCGGTGCGCGAATGCGGAGAATAACAGAGTGAGAGTGAGTGGGATGCGAGTTGAGCTAGATCGGGTAAATGAAAAGGTAAAGAAGAATAACCACCATATTTACCTATTTTCTATTAAATTTCATACTCCAGTGGAAATGGTATTTGAGCTATTTTCTATTCAATTTCATACACTTATTATATTCCGAAGGTATTTGTACCTCTTTTTTATAGAAAAGATAAAAAGTTAATTATTTTTATTTACATTTTGAGTTACCTTCTTTTTTTTATAGTCCTTTACTTTTTTAAAAAGTATAATAACTTTTTTTTAGAAGGTTTATGAGAAAGATACTTTTTCAATATACTTTTCTTGTTGGAGATGGTATGCGCATTACGCATATGCTATGCCGATAGGAGAGAGAGAGAGCACAGCCACGTTCAAAAGAACAGTGGGAACAAAATTAAAACAAAATGAAGACTGCACAAAAAGTTGTACTACTACTAACAATCAATCTTCAACGCGACGGATAGCGCGTGGAAGATTTGTATTATATGTTGCGAATTAAAGTTAATATTATTATCTTTTGTTTACATGTAAGTTAACATTCTAAAAATTAAGAATTTATAGACATTAATACTTTAGAAAGCATAGAATAAAATATTAAATTATGAAATTCTTAAATTCGAAACTGTAAATTCAATTAGTATTAACAAAGTTTAGTTTGTTGCATATTATAACGAATTGAGCTAAGAACTCTATTTTTTAAAGAAAAGAAAAAATATTACTTACTAACATATCTTTAAAATGTTAAATAGGGGAGTTAAAATTTTGGAAAATAAATAATTAAACACAATATATGAAATTCATCAAATACAACTGTAAAGACAATTAATATTCATATATCTTGTATCAAACTTAATATGTTGTACTATGTATTAGTGAATTGAACTACAAGCTCTAATATTCTGTAAAGAAAATAGAAAATAGTGGAAGTATTATATAACTTTAACATATAAATAGATGAGTTAAGAACATGTGATTATTATTTAATCAGAGTTTTGACTATGTTCAAAAATTAAGAATATAAAATTATCAGTTGAACAAAATGATTTATTAAAAATTTTTCTAGAAACTACATGAAAATTTGATTAGGTTAGTATTATAATTAAAAAAATGAATTTACATTTGAAAAAAGACAGTGTAGAGAGAATTAATCAGATTAAAAACACAATAATAAAAAGTTAAATGTGATTCACTCAAGCGGACGACGACGCGAACCGGCTCCGGACCTACTCGTAACGGCATTGGAACTATCCAAATGAGCTCCATCGAGCTGGATTCGACCTCGTCCTCGCCTTGGTCGGCTTGCAACCTCGACCGATTGGAGGTGAAGTCCGAAGAGGATTGGGTGCCACCCGCCCACTTATCTAGATGGCGAACTTTCTCTCACGTACTGACATGCTTGAAGGGCCTGTGCATGTTCTCTTGGGAGAACAACATGGTCGCAGTCATAACGTCGGCTACGCTCGTTCCGCATCCGCTCGTCCTCATCTCGTTGATGTACCACCTGTTGAAATTTTGAATTTCCTGCTTGCTCGGGCGAAATGATTTCTTAGCATACTTACATTGCACTGCACATAGCTTTGGGTGACCAGCTCCTAAAACCTCTTTCCGGGTTGGTTGGTGCCAAAAACCGGATCTTCCGAATTTCTTCCAAATTTTACTGGCAGTGGCAAGTTAATTTCACTCCCTTCAATTGTTTTTTCTTATCAATTGTCATCCATCAGAACATACAAAATTTTGTCCATGACTTCTTTCTACTTTTAAACATTCACTTACATCTTCCTAGTACCGTGTTTGTTATCTTGAAAATTAAAATGATATACTCCACTGCAATACTATTACAACAATGTACATACAATTAAGATTCCAAAACTTCCATACACAGATCTAAACAACCATTATGCATGAAGTTCGGTCGGATCACTGTGTGCTTTTGTGCTAGGTCAAGCTTCGCAAACTCAGAGAATTCGCTAGATCACAAGGTCTAGGAACTCAGAGGATCCTGAAAGTATCGGTCGTTGGACACACAAATTCCGCGTTCAAAACCCTCAACCCGCTATACTATGAATTAGTACAGGGAAGTAGGGATTGATCCCACGAAGATGGATGCGTAAGAAGGCATTTAAAAGATTCTGGAAAAAAGAGAAAAAAACAAAAGAGGTTGGCTGCTGCCACACAATTTTGGGTTGAGAAAAGCTATTACTTGACTTAAGAATAAATTTTAACACTAGACCTAGGAAACAGAAAACAGCAGGTAAACATAGAACATCATCTTAACTTCAATACCTCAAACAAACTTCCTCGACCTAGTAAACGACTACCTAAATTAGCTAGACAGAAGGTAAACATGCAGTGGGGACCATTTTCCAGAAACGGTAAAGTACGAACGAAAAGTTGCAACTAACTAAATCTGCATTTAACGAACCACAATCTCCATCCTGTTACCTGATTCAAACGCGAACATGGAGAAAACTGAGTAATAATCCAGATTCAAACAAAACATATAAATTCGGACGTCGGAAACTGACGATTAATCGGAAACCAACAGATCTACTTCTACTAGACGAAGTAAACAGAACACAGAAATGAAACATCAAATTCTACCCGATCAACCAACTCAGCTTCAGATCTACACGTCGAACGCTTAATCCACTCCGGATCCAAGCAATCCGAACCAAACTACGACAAAAAATAACTCCATAAACTTCGATTCAACAAATCCACTCCGATCAGTCGACAATCCAACCACGATTCTACTCCAAATCAACAGATCAAGTGCGAAAAGCAGCCATTCAAGTAAATAACTATAAACTCAGAAACAAACATCATCCATACTTCAAAATCAACATCATCATAACGGAAAATAGAAATTGCATAAAAAGATTCAACAATACTTCAACAGTCAACAAAAGCCGAGCTTCGATCCGCGAAGACTCGGTAGAATTTCTAGCAGAAAACTAAAGGGAAGCAGTAAATTTTTTCTTCGCCCTTCGTAAGGACGGTGGTACGCAACAGCTTAACCTAAAGTGAAACCCGAATCCCCCTCAATTTCTAAAACCCAAGTGTGTAGAAGTGTGTGTGAGTGAGTTGAGAGCCCAAAAGTAAAAAAAAAAAAGTCCCTTCGTAAATTGCATGCTCTCTCTTATATAGATGCGGAGGTGATCTTCTAGAAGCCTTCACTTGAAATCTCTGTTATGTCCTTCAGCTTAGCGATATCCTATGACCGACCCTACAGACACAAACAAGACACAAACTCCTAGACCTAGACACACTAACAGACTTATAAAGAGAAAATAAACACATAAAGAAAAACACAAGGGCATGAACTAGTTTCAACTTTTAGGCAGCCGTCCCCACAAGCTTAAGGTCTATCCGATCATCTACAGTCTCCCAATCCTCCCATTTCCTTCTTCTACCTAATCGGTCTGTCAGTTCATCAAGATAACCTATTGACTTCCCAATTATTGGATTCACTCGATCCCCCATTCCTCATCAGGGATGTTAGGATCGATTCACTCTTAAGTTGCTGCCACACCACTGATGGTTCGGGTTATGAGAGTTCCTCCTACATAAAGTCCCATTTTTTTATTCCTGGGTCAAGTTACTATTGCTTCCTGCCCTTGGATTTCTTTTCCTTCTCTTCCCCTTTTTATATATATATTATTTTTTTTTCATATCCCCTGGACTTCGTCCAGCTTATACCTCCGAATATTTATTTTATTTCTCCCCTGGACTTCGTCCAGCTTATACCTCATTTTCCTGGACTTCGTCCAACTTATACCTCCAGAACCCTTTCCCAATTTTTTCTCCTTCAGACTCTTCTCCCTAAACATCCAGTGGCGGCCCCCTTTTTATTATACATGTTAGCTCAAAGTGTATAGGCTTATAACTCACTTTTATAGTGGGGCTTCACAACTAGGTTATATAAGGCATCCTCTATCGTTCTTACTTCATTCAAACCGATGTCAACTTATTCAGGAAAAGACCTCAAAGTTGACATGCATCATATCTTCAATTGCTCTTACTAAGGGAATCTTGTCTTATTGTATTCACTAGCTCATGTGATAAGTCGTATTCTAGGCCTTGGTTACTGGTCAGTATAATGTGCATAATTGAATTATATCTGCAAAACAGTTGCTTAAGTGTGCAGGTTGAGTGTTCTAGCCAGTAGGCAAAGCTTCAGATACTTCAGGCGAAAAGGGCGCCAGGAGGGTGCAATACTGACCAGTATGCATGCCAAAAAGGCTCGAGATGGAGAAGAAGAATAGCTAGGAAGATCAGCCGCAAGCAAGGGGGCAAAAGAGTCATTTCATGTTTGAAGTCTACCCTAAAAATCAAGGGAGGCCTCCCTATAAAAGGAAGCCACTTGGAGAGAGAATGATCATCAATTAGTTAGTTAACTCCTACGCTTAGTTAGCAATCTGTCACGACCGCCCTTCTAGGGTATAATAAATGCGGCGATCGCGACTTAAACGGACTTAAATACAATCAAAGAAAAAAAAACTAGGGTTTTATAAAAGAGGTTTGACCAAGGTATTTAACGACAAATATTCAAAAGCAAAGGGCAGAGCGACGCCTTGACAGATAGACTAAATAGAGGAAACAATTATCACCATTTATTTCGAAATAACGAGGGTTCAACGTATTCCAAAACATATCATGTCTTTAGATTCTAAACGAAATCAAAATAGTTTAGAGAATTCAACAATAAGTAAAACGGTTTTCAGCGGAAGCATCCAAGAGAAAAGTGACGTCATGTATGAAGACACAACGACACTCGTAGTCAAAATATATCAATATTTAATTCTTCATTTAATTTGCTCAACACCGCCAACCGCTCGTCGCCGCTCAACCTGCACATAAGGAAAACACATGCAGGGCTGAGTACTAAAAATAATACTCAATGGGCTCATGCCGAAAACATTTTCAATAAAGAGTTTTATTTATCATGCCATACGAGAGTAACCATCGGGTTTTAGCTTTTAGAAAGGCCCGAGGCACTAAAATCATTTCTCATTGTAAAAGTCGACTGCAGTCATTTTCCCATAGACGTTAGCCATATCTGCCAATACATGACAAGGAATGCGGCCGCAAACCAGGTCACTAGACCGGCCAGCCCGTACGCTAGCACACGATCTACCATAGGTGTACACTAATCCAAGTAGGGTTTGCGGCCCTACGAGGACCCGAATTCGATTTATATAATAATGGCTTCAAGCCATATCAGATAGGCACGTTAAAATCAAACAAGGCATGATAAACACGATTTCATTTTCATCGATAAAAACATTTAGGACATCGTCCTTATTTAAAAGAAAGCCCACCTCAAAGCGCTTAAGTCTCAACTATATCCTTTCCCTTGGAATCAAGTTTCGCGCGCAATATCACCTTTAAATATTGGAAATAGCACATATATCAACATGAGAGGTCAAGCAAAAGCTAAGATGCATGCATCCTAAAGCTTCAATTATTCTACCGGTATGATTATGAATTCTTTCCAATTAAATCTTGATCTTTTCAATTAATTTCGCCCGCTCGCGTCTCAACAAATTATATTAAAACAAGTCTAAACCAACTAAATTAAGTGGCCAAGAGGAAGAGGAAGAGGAAGTAAGAAAGAAATTTTAAATACTCCAGCCCATACGCACACACCCATTCCCACTTTTAGCTTAATCACCAAAAATTAAAGAGGTAAAACATATAAAAGTCAAAATACTCCTTTCTTTTCAAAATACACGTATGCTTCCCCAAATTCCATTTTAAAACATATATCAAAACTATATTAAAATAAAAAGGGCAGAACTCCCTTTCCAGAACTCGTCGTTCTTTCTTTCTCCCTCAAATCTCTTTCCTCCCCAAAACAGAACTCACCCGAAAAAAATTCACTAAATTTGATACACCATTTTCTCCAATTCGTCGTGGTACCAGAATCGGTGCCGCCGCAGACCCAACACCGCGACATCGTCGTCGCAGGGCTCAGCCGGATGACACCCGATTCGCGATGGTTGTCGTCAGCTCTCCGTGGTGCCGCCGCTGAAGTTGGTCGCACCGTCCAGATCGGAAGATCCGTTTTCATCCCCCGATGAATCCCGATTTACCCCGCAGATAAGTTCTTAAATTGAGTTCGTGAGTTACAGCTTGAATCTTTGGTTTAGATTGTTCGGATTTATCAATTTGATTGAGCGAGAAACATGCTATGCAGTTCATAGATTGATGAATTGAATTGGGGAAGAAGATTATACCTTCAAAAGAACAACTTGGCTTGAAACAAAAGCTTGCAGTTTCTGGCTTCCCCCTTTCTACTGCTCCCTCCGCCGTTTTTGTGAAGAGGTGAGTGGCTGCGAATTTGTGTGAGGGATAGTGATTAGGGTAGGAGGATTTATATATCCGTGTACTGAGAGCAAATTTTGGTGATTGATTTCACCTTGATTGCCATCTAAAATTAGGAAGATATGCCAGAATGGGTGAAGAGATGGAGACGTAATTGCTGCGACGTGGGAGGGGAGCAAATTTTGGTATTTGATTGCTCAATCAATTTGGGATTAATTGCTTTGACTGAATTTTACAATTTAAACGGATGTTTCCTTGCAGAATGGAGGATTCAACGTGAGGAGAAGGGTTCTGATGTCGGAAGGAAGATTTTAGAGAATTGGGCTCAAAAGGAAATGAGATTGGGCCAGAGATATTATTTGAATGAGTATTAATTTGGGCTCAAGACCCCATTTAAAATTTTATTTAAATAGTATAGCCCACCATTTATTCTTTATTAGATTGGACTTGTATCAATTATTTACAAACAAATAATTTCATCCCACATCAATTATTCAAAAATAACCACGTCACATATTCAACGGAGTTGACTCGGTCAACCCACAATCATAACTCCGAACCAAAATTAGGTCACCAAAGAAATCACATAATAAATCCACTCGTCATTTAATTTGTGGCATTAAATGAAATAAAAGAGAGCGTTTTAGGGTTCGAAAATTAGGGATCAAAAAGTGGGGCGTTACATCCTACCAATCTTAAAAGAAATTTCGTCCCGAAATTTGGCATCCTCAAGGAAAGAGTTCAGGGTACCGTTCTATCATCTTTTCCTCATTCTCCCACGTGGCTTCTTCTTGCCCATGATTTCTCCAGAGTATTTTCACGTAAGCAACCGGTTTATTTCTCACTTTCTGGACCTTCCGGTCCAAAATCATTTGGGGTCTCTCTTCGTAGCTCAAGTCCGGGTTCAAAGCGACTTCTTTATAGTGAATCACGTGCTTTGGGTCGAACACGTATTTCCGTAACTGCGACACATGAAAGACGTTGTGCACGTTTCCAAGGCTTGGGGGTAGCGCCAAACGGTATGCAACAGGACCCACTCCTTCAAGGATTTCATAAGGCCCGATAAATCGCGGTTTTAATTTTCCCTTGACACCAAAACGCGTTATTCCTTTCGACGGGGATACCTTGAGGAAAACTTTGTCGCCAGCTTGAAATTGTAAGTCGGTTCGCCGTGCATCCGCGTATGACTTCTGTCTGTCTTGAGCTTCTTTTATCCTTTCACGAATTTGTCGGACAATTCCAACCATCTCTTCAACTGCATCGGGTCCAAGTATTCTTCTCTCACCAACTTCGTCCCAGTAAAGCGGGGATCTACATTTTCTCCCATACAAGGCTTCATATGGCGCCATGTTTATGGTTGCCTGGAAACTGTTGTTGTAGGCGAACTCAATCAGTGGTAGTGCAGACTCCCAACTTCCTCCTCGGTCTAGCACCACAGCTCTCAACATATCCTCGAGGGTTTGGATCGTTCTTTCGGACTGCCCATCTGTCTGCGGGTGAAACGCCGTGCTAAAATTCAAACGAGTCCCTAGCTCCCGTTGTAGGCTGATCCAAAATCTTGAAGTGAACTTCGGGTCACGATCAGACGTGATCGTCACTGGGACTCCATGCAGTCGCACTATTTCCCTTATATAAATTTGAGCTAGCTTATTTGATCCATAGGTTATGGGAATCGGTATGAAGTGTGCACTCTTGGTGAGTCGGTCTATAATTACCCAGATAGCAGTATTCCCCTTTTGCGTCTTTGGCAATGCTGTCACAAAATCCATGGCGATGTGCTCCCATTTCCACTCGGGAATTTCTAGTGGTTGCAACTTTCCATACGGTCGTTGATGTAGAGCCTTCACCTGCTGGCAGGCTAAGCATCGCTCCACAAATGCCGCTATATCCCTCTTCATACCATTCCACCAAAAGGACTTCTTCAAGTCTTGATACATCTTCGTACTTCCCGGGTGAGCGGTGTAAGGAGTCTCATGTGCTTCACTCATGATTTCGTTTTTGAGTCCTTCGTCACTCGGTATGCAGAGTCTCCCTTCGAAGGTGAGAGCGTTGTCACCTTCTTCACTAAAGTTTCCGGATTCACCGGTTCGCACTTCTACACGAATTTCCTCTAGTTTCGCATCCATCCGTTGTGCTTTGATAATTCTCGTCCTTAGATCAGGTTCAACAACTAAAGTGGCGATCCGTGCTTCCACGGTTTCAGGTGCTCTCACCACTTCCAAGCGCATCTTACTAAACTCGCGTATCAAGCTTTCTTCTTTGGTGAGGAAAGTGGCCAGTTGGGAATGGCCCTTCCGGCTCAAGGCATCTGCCACTACATTTGCCTTGCCGGGGTGGTAACTGATGCCGCAATCATAGTCCTTCACCAATTCGAGCCATCTTCGTTGTCGCATGTTTAAATCCTTTTGCTCGAAAAAGTATTTCAGACTTTTGTGGTCCGTAAAAATTTCACATCGTACCCCGTAGAGATGATGCCTCCAAATCTTTAGGGCGTGTACAACCGCTGCTAGCTCCAAGTCGTGGGTTGGATAGTTCAACTCGTGTGGCCTCAATTGTCGTGATGCGTAGGCAATCACTTTGTTATTTTGCATCAAAACACACCCAAGTCCCACTTTCGAGGCGTCAGTGTAGACCACGTAGCTCATTCCAGGCTCTGGCACAGCTAAGATTGGTGCAGTGGTCAGTTTCTCCTTCAAAAGTTGGAAACTTGCCTCACACTCCGGGGTCCAATTTACTTTTACCCCCTTCTTGAGTTGTTGGGTCATTGGTCTCGCTATCTTGGAGAATCCCTCTATGAACCTTCGGTAATATCCTGCCAAACCCAGGAAACTTCGAATCTCGTTTGGTGTCGAAGGTGCCTTCCATTGTTGTACCGCCTCAACCTTGGCGGGATCCACTCGGATTCCTTCTGCCGACACGATGTGACCAAGAAAGTTGACTTCTTTCAGCCAAAACTCACACTTGCTGAATTTGGCGTATAGCTTCTCGGTTCTCAACGTCTCCAAGGTGATTCGCAGATGCTCCTCGTGCTCTTTCTCATTCTTCGAATAGACAAGTACGTCATCTATGAAGACCAAGACGAATTTATCCAAGTATGGGTGGAATACTCGGTTCATCAAGTCCATGAATACTGCGGGTGCATTTGTCAATCCGAACGGCATTACAACGAACTCGTAGTGACCATATCTTGTGCGAAAAGCGGTCTTTGGTATGTCTTCCCTTCGGACTCTCAACTGATGGTATCCGGACCTTAAGTCCATCTTTGAGAACACACCGGCTCCTCGGAGTTGATCAAATAGGTCATCTATCCTCGGAAGTGGGTACTTGTTTTTGAGGGTCATTTTGTTCAACTCTCTATAGTCGATACACATCCTCATCGACCCATCCTTCTTCTTGACAAAAAGCACAGGAGCGCCCCACGGTGAGACACTGGGTCTAATGAAACCCAGGTCCATAAGCTCTTGAAGTTGTATCTTGAGTTCCTCTAACTCTTTAGGCGCCATTCGGTATGGTGCCTTGGACACGGGCGCCGACCCTGGCTCTAGGTCGATTGTGAACTCCAATTGTCGATCTGGCGGTGGTCCAGGCAAAGCTTCGGGGAAGACGTCTGGAAATTCTCGTACAACGGCAACATCTTCCACTTTCCTTTCTCCTTTCTCCTCTCCTTGTAGATAGACAAGATAAGCAGGACGCCCTTTTCTCACCATCGTACTAGCTTGAAGAGCGGAGATGATAGACGTTCGCCGGTTCATCGAGATTCCATAGTATATGGTGGGTTCCTCCCCCGGGGCTTGCAGAGATATTTGTCTCTCCTTGCAACGAATAGTAGCAAAATTCGTAGCTAACCAATCCATTCCCAAAATTATGTCAATATCCCCCATTGCCATGACTTGTAGGTTGTGAGCGATTAACTTAAGTTCTCCCATAAAAATTTCTACGTTCGAGCATGTTCGAGAAACCTCTATTACCCCACCTACTGGTGAAGACACTACCATCTTATGTTCAGATTTGTTAACAGGCAAGCTCAAAGTATCCACACACAAGTCAGATATGAATGAATGCGATGCGCCCGTATCAAACAACACAACGATAGGAGTGCCAAGGATTTTGCCCATACCTGCCAGGTTTCCCTTCTCGTGACTCCCATGTTCAGTCTTGGGTTGTTTCTGACTCAAGGCATATGCTCTAGCCTGGGAAGGGAGTCTTGGGCGATAAGGTTGCTGTTGTCGCGGAGGTTGATCGCGATTTCCCCTTGATTCAATTTGCAGTGCCCTTGGCTGCTGGCGGGATCCTTGAGTGTTCTGTCTCGACCCCATTCCCACATTCTTGCTCGGACACTCTCTAGAGAAGTGGCCGTTTCCCCCACAGTTAAAGCACTTGGTGGTGTTCTGAATTCTACACTCTCCAAAATGGTACTTGGAGCACACATTGCATTGGGGTGGCTTGGGTCGGAAGTCCCCTCTCTGATTGGATGAGTTTTGCCCTCCACTATACTGTGGTCGGTTCTGGGTGGGCTGGTACCTCTTGTTGTCATACGGGGTCCCATTCCCCTCCCACTTCCTCTTCTCTCGAGAGTGGTGTGGTGGAGGTAGTGCCAAAGTAGTGTTTTCCTTCATCCTCTCCTTGGGCATAGCTGCCTCAATATCTAGCGCAAGGGCTAACGCTTCCGCGTAGGGGAGTCTTCCACGACTAGCCAACGACATCCTTATCTCATGCCTTAGTCCCTCACGGAACTTTTCAGCCAGCTTCTCGTCAGTATCGACTTGGTCAGGTGCGTACCGGGTCATGTTGTTGAGCGCACGGTCATATTCGGTCACAGTCATGCGCCCTTGGGTCAAATTGTAGAATTCAGATGCCTTTGCCTTCCGGTAGCTCTTGGGCACGTACTTATTATATATTTCTGTCTTGAAGCCTTCCCAAGTCATCCCCGCTGCTTGATCTCGGGGCATTGTCTTCATCCTGGTATCCCACCAGAAGTCAGCAGACTCGGTTAGTTGGTAGGTCACACAACTCAACCGTTCCATATCATTGCACCCTAGGATTGCGAAAATGCGCTCCAATGCGCGTATCCATGATTCAGCCTGGGCCGGTTCTCCCATTCCATCAAAGACGGGAGGTTTTTGCTCTAGAAAAAGCTTCACAGTTTCACGATCGACCGGAGGTGGAGGAGGTGGTGGCGGAGGGATGGGTTGAGTCACACTCTCTTCCATCGTCTGAGGGGTAGGTTCACGGTTGTTACGTCTTATGTTGCGTCTTGGCGGCATTCTGATTCATTATCACACGAGTTATTATCGCATTTATTCAAAATCCAAGAATAGTCATGTGGCATAGTTGAAAAGTGGGGATCAAGGGACAATTGCATCATAAAGAGCTTTTGCAAAGGTATCAAATACAATTGCACAGAATGATAATAAGAGAGCAATTGCAAAATAGCATAGCAGAAGGTGATTGTAGCAAAAGGCGATTGCTCAACAGGGTATTAAAAGGTAATTGTTTAATAGTGTAACAAAAGACAATTGTACAATGGAATAGCAAAACATAAGGGCACAAATGGGATAGAAAAAGGCAGTTGCACAACATAATAATATAATTGCATAATAAGACGGCAAAAGGCAATTGTACAATGGAGTAGTCAAAAGATAATTGCACAATAAGGTAGTAAAGGATATTTGCACAATAGTATAACAAAATACAATTGCATAATGGAATAGCAAGGATAATTTCAAATTATGGCAAAAAGCAATTGTACAATCGAGTAGCAAAAGATAGTTGCGCAATAGTACATCAAAGGTAATTGTGCAATATGATAGAAAATGACAATTATAATATAGTATAGCAAGAGGTCATTGCGTCATAGGCTAGCAAAAGATAATCGCACAAAAGATAATAAAGGATGGTACCAAATATTTACACAATAGGATAGCAAAAGACAAGAATTTCCCATAGAAATATCAAAATGTTGCCTCGAAGAGGTCTTAGTTCCATCATAACGAAAACAGAAGGTAAAACAACGGGAAAGAGAAATGTCAAGGCCAAGCAAAACAATAGAGTATCAAAACATGGGAAATCGTAATAAAATATTCTAGAATTATTATGTTTAATCATTTCCATCCTCATCCTCCTTCTCCTCGGTCTCTCCAACGCTCTCTCTAATTGGGTCCTCCTCCTCTTCGGGGTCCTCTTCCTCGGGATCCTCTTCCTCACTTTCCTCCTCGACACCCGCGGGTGGAGGGGTCATCCCAAACCTCCCATTGACCTCTCTGTCGATTCTTAGAGGGGCTGCGACACGCATCCCGAGTCTCCTTCTCTTAGGAACACGGGAGACGTGTGGCTCCTTGTCGCATCGATACTTCCGCATGCGGGCTGTACCCGGCGGATAGATATGTGGAGGTGGATCACGTGGCGGTCCATCAAATGCCGCTGTCATGGCCGGAAGCAGCACCTTTATAAGGCCAACCAAATCTCCTCGCGCGGTGTAATCGGGCGGGCTATACCATATGAAAAACCGAGATGCCTGAGCGGTCCACTCATCCCAAGGAGACGGTAAAGTGTGGATGAGCTTTTGGATCCCCTCGTGATGGGTAGCTCCCCCATATGCATAGGCGTTCATCCATTTACTGTAAAACTCGGTGACGTAGGACATGAGGAAGAGCTTCCCGTCCCACTCGTAATCTCGGTAGCGCTCAACCGGGTGGTCCCTTTCGCTGGAGTAGCGATTACGCATCGGAGCATAATACCGTTGGGCCATCTAAAAAAAAAGAAAAACTCAGCATCAGCACAAGGATCGAAAGAAATAACAGTGTATGAGGTTTCAAATGATGCTGAGAATGGGTGCGTATATATAAATCTCCAACGGTGGAGGTGTGAGGGTAGTATCATATCAAGAATGAATGGAATTTCATTTCCGAGGCAAAAAGGTTTGTGCATTTTTGCATTTCGTTAAATCACGATATATTCCCACGCGTCGCTTGCCTTGCGTTAGGCTTTTCGTGCCTCCACGTTCGACATTATCTCAAAATTTTCATTCATACATGATTTACAACTATGTATAGCAGCATGCTTAAGTTCTTTCACATAGATATTGTCTCATAAAGCAATTGAATAATCACAACCGTAAAATACAAGTTCATCGCATAACAACATTCATCATCTTGGGCATAAGCGCAAATATCAATTTCATATCCATGCATTTTCATCAATTCATATTCCAAGCAAAAATTTCAAAAAATCATATCAACTTTGTTTCCCATCGAAAATTTCAACTTCGGTTAATCAAATCCAAAACTCACAAAATATTTTTACCTTTTTTTTTGTGGTTGGGCGGAGACGAGTTGTGGTATTGAGCTATCGATATTTATCAATTTATCAAATTACACATGCATAGATTTTGACTCAAACAAGACTCTTGGGTCCAGAGCGGAAAGAACTGAGGCTCTGATACCAAACTGTCACGACCGCCCTTCTAGGGTATAATAAATGCGGCGATCGCGACTTAAACGGACTTAAATACAATCAAAGAAAAAAAAACTAGGGTTTTATAAAAGAGGTTTGACCAAGGTATTTAACGACAAATATTCAAAAGCAAAGGGCAGAGCGACGCCTTGACAGATAGACTAAATAGAGGAAACAATTATCACCATTTATTTCGAAATAACGAGGGTTCAACGTATTCCAAAACATATCATGTCTTTAGATTCTAAACGAAATCAAAATAGTTTAGAGAATTCAACAATAAGTAAAACGGTTTTCAGCGGAAGCATCCAAGAGAAAAGTGACGTCATGTATGAAGACACAACGACACTCGTAGTCAAAATATATCAATATTTAATTCTTCATTTAATTTGCTCAACACCGCCAACCGCTCGTCGCCGCTCAACCTGCACATAAGGAAAACACATGCAGGGCTGAGTACTAAAAATAATACTCAATGGGCTCATGCCGAAAACATTTTCAATAAAGAGTTTTATTTATCATGCCATACGAGAGTAACCATCGGGTTTTAGCTTTTAGAAAGGCCCGAGGCACTAAAATCATTTCTCATTGTAAAAGTCGACTGCAGTCATTTTCCCATAGACGTTAGCCATATCTGCCAATACATGACAAGGAATGCGGCCGCAAACCAGGTCACTAGACCGGCCAGCCCGTACGCTAGCACACGATCTACCATAGGTGTACACTAATCCAAGTAGGGTTTGCGGCCCTACGAGGACCCGAATTCGATTTATATAATAATGGCTTCAAGCCATATCAGATAGGCACGTTAAAATCAAACAAGGCATGATAAACACGATTTCATTTTCATCGATAAAAACATTTAGGACATCGTCCTTATTTAAAAGAAAGCCCACCTCAAAGCGCTTAAGTCTCAACTATATCCTTTCCCTTGGAATCAAGTTTCGCGCGCAATATCACCTTTAAATATTGGAAATAGCACATATATCAACATGAGAGGTCAAGCAAAAGCTAAGATGCATGCATCCTAAAGCTTCAATTATTCTACCGGTATGATTATGAATTCTTTCCAATTAAATCTTGATCTTTTCAATTAATTTCGCCCGCTCGCGTCTCAACAAATTATATTAAAACAAGTCTAAACCAACTAAATTAAGTGGCCAAGAGGAAGAGGAAGAGGAAGTAAGAAAGAAATTTTAAATACTCCAGCCCATACGCACACACCCATTCCCACTTTTAGCTTAATCACCAAAAATTAAAGAGGTAAAACATATAAAAGTCAAAATACTCCTTTCTTTTCAAAATACACGTATGCTTCCCCAAATTCCATTTTAAAACATATATCAAAACTATATTAAAATAAAAAGGGCAGAACTCCCTTTCCAGAACTCGTCGTTCTTTCTTTCTCCCTCAAATCTCTTTCCTCCCCAAAACAGAACTCACCCGAAAAAAATTCACTAAATTTGATACACCATTTTCTCCAATTCGTCGTGGTACCAGAATCGGTGCCGCCGCAGACCCAACACCGCGACATCGTCGTCGCAGGGCTCAGCCGGATGACACCCGATTCGCGATGGTTGTCGTCAGCTCTCCGTGGTGCCGCCGCTGAAGTTGGTCGCACCGTCCAGATCGGAAGATCCGTTTTCATCCCCCGATGAATCCCGATTTACCCCGCAGATAAGTTCTTAAATTGAGTTCGTGAGTTACAGCTTGAATCTTTGGTTTAGATTGTTCGGATTTATCAATTTGATTGAGCGAGAAACATGCTATGCAGTTCATAGATTGATGAATTGAATTGGGGAAGAAGATTATACCTTCAAAAGAACAACTTGGCTTGAAACAAAAGCTTGCAGTTTCTGGCTTCCCCCTTTCTACTGCTCCCTCCGCCGTTTTTGTGAAGAGGTGAGTGGCTGCGAATTTGTGTGAGGGATAGTGATTAGGGTAGGAGGATTTATATATCCGTGTACTGAGAGCAAATTTTGGTGATTGATTTCACCTTGATTGCCATCTAAAATTAGGAAGATATGCCAGAATGGGTGAAGAGATGGAGACGTAATTGCTGCGACGTGGGAGGGGAGCAAATTTTGGTATTTGATTGCTCAATCAATTTGGGATTAATTGCTTTGACTGAATTTTACAATTTAAACGGATGTTTCCTTGCAGAATGGAGGATTCAACGTGAGGAGAAGGGTTCTGATGTCGGAAGGAAGATTTTAGAGAATTGGGCTCAAAAGGAAATGAGATTGGGCCAGAGATATTATTTGAATGAGTATTAATTTGGGCTCAAGACCCCATTTAAAATTTTATTTAAATAGTATAGCCCACCATTTATTCTTTATTAGATTGGACTTGTATCAATTATTTACAAACAAATAATTTCATCCCACATCAATTATTCAAAAATAACCACGTCACATATTCAACGGAGTTGACTCGGTCAACCCACAATCATAACTCCGAACCAAAATTAGGTCACCAAAGAAATCACATAATAAATCCACTCGTCATTTAATTTGTGGCATTAAATGAAATAAAAGAGAGCGTTTTAGGGTTCGAAAATTAGGGATCAAAAAGTGGGGCGTTACACAATCTCTCTTCGGTAGATCACTCCTTCAGCATTATCCTTCGTAATTCTCGTTCCTCGCCACCGCCATGGTCACTTGAAGATATCAGTTCACCGGAGTTCCAATTATCTCGTTCCATCCAGCGTGATCGTAGTTTAGCTGTTTCATCGCCAGGAGTGGCAAACAATCTTTAATTGCTTTCTTAGTTAATCTTTACGTGTTTCCTTACGTTGGACCTGTTGCACTTTCAATTCCCGTTTGCTTTTGAAGAATTTCATTTAGATCCAAACACCTTTTATGCAATGAAGCTGTCTTTGAGCATCGTTTTCTGTTGAATCTGTTTCATTATGCCTATGTAGCTTAAATCTAGCTGTTACGGTAATTTCCAGTGTGGAATCGCATGTTTTAACTTCTGTAGTTAATCTCTCTGAGTTTGCAAGTCTAGATAGTTGTTAGATTTTAGATCTGAATTAGTTAAGTGTGAAAACTCAGTTTACGTGATTTCTGTCACCCTGCATGTTGACCAGTAAGCATAATTGCAGTTTCAGTGTTCGATCTTTTGATTTGAAGTTTTAATTGTAGACCTTTTTCCACTTCACAGCCCCATCTGAGGACAGACATTGTGAAGTGGGAGGGGGGGAATGCACTGGCCAGTATGACATGTGTACATATGTGTTATCTATGTTTAAGTGTTTGCGTAGTGTCTAGGTCTAGTTTTTTATTTGATTGGGCTTAAAACTCAACTGTCTTGAGCTGACGGTGAGGGGAATTGAGGGAGGCAGGGAGATAAGACATGCTGGAAAATGAAACCCCCCCCCCTAAATAACCTTACCAACAGTTCCACTACGAGGAACACGATTACCATCAAGGTAGAAATCCACAGTTCCATATATAATCCACTTGTTTTTCGTTACAATAACTTTTTAGCAACTTCTTTATTTCTGTCTTGACCTTAACTCTGACATACATTTCATTGTCAGCCTGCAATTTCCATCACTACTAATTTATTTATAAATAAAAAATTCCAACTTCACATGGGAAACGAAACAAAATCTTGATGAAACAAAAAAACATGGAGTAAATCTTAAGTTAATGAGCCGAAAGAGAATGGTATAAAAAATAAGATGGAACAAGAAATTATATAAATGAATGCCTGATTCTTGAAGGAAATCACAATTCTTGAATCAGCCATTGAAGTCTTTCCTAGAGTCCTTTCTTCACTTGTTTGAGAAAGAGAGAGAGAGAGGGAGACAATAAAAGAGAGAAATGATACTTATAGAATATTAGAGGTAAAAGGACTATTTATTTATGTGAAGTTTTACATCAAATGATCCTTATATAGGAGCAAGAAAGACCCAAAATGTAGGCCAAGAAACCCTAATTAGCTAAGATGCCACTTGTATTCACAACTTTATATATCCATTTCATTACCTCGATCATTCAACACGTATATCATTTATCATTTCATATTTGAGAATTTTAATTTGGAGTACAACAAATAATTAAAGCGACTTGAATCTTGAAACTTGACGGATGATGTTTCTCTTTTTTATTTGTTTTTCAATTATAACTATTATCTTTATTAAATGTAGAGTAAATGTCAAATTTGGTCCTAAACTTATGGCCGGAATACGAATTTGGTCCAAAACATTCACTTTTTAAAAAACGAGTCCAAAACAAATGAAATCCGTGTCGATTAGGTCCATTTTTGACAGTTCCGTCAATTTTTGACGGTCAACTGTCGATTAGCGAAATGTTGACCCGATTAGGCAATTTTGATTACTGTAGCATATATATACATTTTTTTTGAAAAAATTGAAAATGCAAAATTTGAAAATGCAAAATAAAAAATGTAAAATGAAAAATACAAAATTTAAAACAAGTTTCTGATATTAAAATGCAAAATATATGGGATTCACTTTAAAACTTTCATTTATCTCTCTCTTTCTTCTCCAAGAACCCTAGTTTCATATTTCTCTGCAACACCACCTTACACCATCCGACCGACCCATCGGATATGGCCGACTCGAGGTGAAGCAAGGGTTCTAAAGATGGCAGCGGCGCTCAAGACTTTCGATTTAGCTAAGTTTTTTACAATTGCAAGAAGGAAGCATCGCTTCGGATTGTCACCAACCAAGCAAAAAATTGAGAGATTGGTGAATGTTGTGTCATATTGTCTATGGTTTGTTGTTATTGTAACAATTGTTTGTGTATTCAAGAAATTTGATGGATTTGAATGCAAACCCTAAATTTGAATGATGAATTTTGAATTTTAGATGAATTTTGAATCTGAATCTGAATTTGATTTTGAATATGGATGGATGAATTTTGAATTTGCTATATACCATTATGGGATGGATTTTTGAAGATGGATTTTTGAATTTCGATTAGAAATTCTGGATGGATACTCAAATCTTTGTGTCTTGCTCTAACTTTTTTTTAGAAAATAGTAGTACTAATAATTAATTTGTTTGACTTGTATTATATATAAAGGCTGGGTTGAAGGATGAGGATGTAATTGAGGTTGTGGCACCAGTTTATGGTTGTGTTTTAATTTTGATGTTTGCTATCTGCAATGATTTCCATATCAAGGTTGTGATTTTTAATTTTGACAAAGGATCATTATGTGTGTTCATGAATATGATCATTTAATTTCCATTTTAGCTTAGATATCTCATAATGCTTTGAAGTTCTCTATTATTTTATGTCATTATCTATAATTTGTATATTATTGATCTTCGTACACCTTGCTCCATCTTTGATAAGAAATTATAGTTATAATAAATCGTATACGAAGAAACTGCTTATTTTATTCTATCACCTTATTCTTTTGTTAAAATTTGATTAAGCAAAGAATTTGCAATTAATATAAGTATTGACAAAATTTAATTTTAGGGGAAGTTTGGGAAAAAGATTCCCCCAAATGGAACCTTTTTTTTGTCTTCTAACTTTTTAGGCTAAAATGCCAATGAGCATATTCATAGATATATCTAAGCAATTCCAAACCTATTTTGAATAAATGTAACATCAAAAAGTAATTTATCCATACTAAATTCAAATATAAAGTAAATATCTCAAAAAATTATACTCCCTCCGTCCCAAGCTACTCGCACTTATTTCCTTTTTGGGCGTCCCAAGTTACTTGCACTCTTTCCATTTTTAGTAAAAATTTTCACCTACAGCCGTCATTTTTGACTTTCCTATACACTCATTCCTTAATCTCCGTGCCGAAAAGGAAAGGAGCGAGTAGCCCGGGACGGAGGGAGTATTATATTTAATGCTTTAGAACTTAACCAAAGAAAAATTAAGGAAAAAGAACAAAAAGGATATATACTTGCAAGTTAATGGTGAAAAATGTTAGATACCTAGCTACGTATGTTTATATTAGAGAGGGTATATTATTTAGGATATAGCCACATAGATAAAAATAGCATAATATTTTTCATATTAAACTATATATAGGCCTAGCAAATCATGGGGTGTTGGTCATCATGTCCATACAATAACAACATATATAATACGATAAGCTTCAATCCAAACATGATTAGTTAAGGAAATTTCCGATACGAACACGACCCACTTCATTCAAACACTAACACCACCTTCACACGATTAGCGACACGATAATTAAGGGACACAATACTGGCACAATAAATAACAGATGAAATCAATGTTTTAAAAACCGGACCGGCAAGCGAACCGGCATCGTTACTGGTTCACTGGTTCAACCGGTTCACCGGTCGAACCATTGGTTGAACCGTAATACTATTTATACATATATATTTATTTATTTAGTTATAAATAATAAAATTTAATTAAATATTTTATTAATAAATATTATAATATTATACATTTAATTGTATTATTATAGAAAACAAGTCTTATACTAGTATATTAGAATGTTTAATGACGTTAAGTTTAAATACAATAATAAACTATAATAAACAATATTAAAAAGTAGTATTAAAGTCTAGGTATAATTATAAACTCATATATTGTAAAATATAGTGATTGTAAAAATATAATTAAAATATAAGAAATATATTATAATTAATAATTTCTTAAAAGAATATAAAATTAAAATGAATTATCTTAAAAGAATATAAAATTAAATTGAATTATCTTAAAAGAATACAAAACTAATATGAATTATTAGTTTTGGTGGAAAAAGAATTTCAGATTTAATGTATAAGGATAATTAATGGTCATAATATTTCAAAATGATCATGTGGTGGAGTGGTAAAGAAGTTGATATTTAGAAATGAGGTCATGTGTTCAAGTCCTAGCAACAACAAATTTAAAAAAAAATATTTTGAAAAATTAAAAAACCGGTTTCCGGTTCACAGGTGGACCGGTCCGACCGGCCGATTCCACCGGTTCGCGGCGGTTCAATGTGCTCGTGGTTTTTAGGGGTGAACCGGACCGGACTGCCTACCGGTTCGCGGTTGAACCGGTCGAACCGGCCGGTCCGGTTTTTAAAACATTGGATGAAATTCATAGGACACCATATTCATACAAAGTCTAAATTCTCTAGCTTTATGTCAAATCCCTAGTAGTTGTATCAGAAACAGATATTACAGCAGGTAGCATGCAGGCCAACGGCATCATCCTCGTGGGGGATTTGACAAAAACGCCCTTTTAGGGCCTGAGGGCGTATTGGTCCGAAAAAACCTCATTCGTGCGTATTAGTCCGAAAAACCCTCGTTCGTGATTATATATTTTGCTAGGATCCTCTAGTGCTACTTTTTTTGGTTAGGGGTCATGAGTGTAAGAAGTAAAAAATTATGGATATTTGGTGCAGTTTACTCTAAAATTAAAAGTGCAGAAATAAAAAGCACTCCCTTCGTTCTATAATAAATATCATAGTTGGGATGATACGTGATTTTAGGAGATGTTATTTTATTAGGTAGAGAGAGAAAATATACTGCTACCTTCGTCTCACTCAAGAAGTACAACTTTCCTTTGTAGTTTGTCTCACTCAAGATGTCTACTTTCTATATTTGAAAATAAATCACTCTCTCCTCATTAAAACATTTAAACATTTTATTTCTCTCTACCCTCCACCTAAAAACTCCTAAAATTTCTTGCCACTCAAGAATGTGGACATCTTGAGTGGGACGGAGAGAGTATTTTTATATATTGACGTGAGAGAAAACTTTTTTTAAAAAAAATACTATGACATCTTTTAAAAGACAAACTAAAAGGATAAATGTGTCATCTACTTTGGGTAGAAGTAATATATGGTAGTGATAAAATGCAAACTCATATATTGTACAAACTCTAAACTTTTCAACACAATGTCAACACAGTTAAAACTTTCAAGATTTTGATGTCAACACAATTTCAATACAACATCAACCATTGATATTGTGTTGACATTTTTTATTGCTATTATTTTATCATCTGTTGATATTTTCTAACGGTGCAGATCATAGTTTGGAGTTTGTACAATATTTAGAGTTTGCATTTAATCATATTCCTATATATACTCCCTCCATCCACGAAAAATAGTCTCATTTTGTCATTTTAGGATATCCATAAAAATAGTCTCTTTTCTAAAAATAGAAAGTTTCTCTCTTATACTCTACTCATTTTTTCTCCACTCTACCATATTTTACCTATTTTTTCTTCATATCTTCTTACTTTACCTATTTTTTTATCCTCTCTCTATTATTTTACCAATTTCGCATTAAAACTCGTGTAGTCCATAAATGAGAATATTTTTATGGACGGAGGAAGTGAATCCCATAGGGAAAAGAAGTTGCTCACTTGCAGCAAGAGGGAAGAAGTAAGACTTTCTAGTAGTAGTGTGACTAGAATTAGAGCTCCCTGATTAAATTGCATTTGAAAATTATTATTACTGAAACGTCTAGTTTGGTATCACTCACGGGCGTAAATATTTACCTATCAAACTAGGTAAATTATTCTTGTACTCCTATTCATTTATTTTACATATGTGATTATCTGTATTTATTTCCCAACAGATTCTTCTGAATTTACGAGATTTTAGATGAGGGCAGCTATGACATTATGCACTTATAGTAGCCCAAAAAAATTTGTTTTGGTAAAAACCTTATCCTTAAGGATCTATCAAATGAGAAATCGCACAGCAAAGGAATACTGAATTAGCTTGGCAAAAACCTTACAAGAAGAAAGTTCACAAGGTACACCATTATCATGACCAACTGAGTTACAAATAACCCTAAGATTACAACTATCTTCAAGGCTATGGCAAGATGCACAGTCAAGATCCACGTGCAACGTGCTGTACATTCGACTACAGAGTAGCCAAGACAGACGGCCATACCTATTTAGGGGTTGTCGAACAAGCACCTCCTGATAGTAGTGGCGATCTGGTCGACCTTTTGAGGGTGTAAGAGGGCAACACAGACTCCCAAACAGATGCAAACGGCAGCAACAGCCGTCATGAGGGGCCGCAAAGTTAGAAATGTGCGTGATGACATGAGACTGGGTGATTTTTGTGGCCGATAATGAATGTTGACATTCATGACTACCTCTTTGTTGATGAGAGGAGCTGTTGCAGCAACGGCATCTAGTGATGAAGCCTCTCTGGCCGAGGGAATGTCGTCTAGCTTTTCCTGCAAAGTTTAAAATGGCACCGCAACATCAAATGCTAGTTGCATTAGCTTTTCTGCTATAAGTGATACCAAGAATTGCTCAATTGACTCTTCTTCAGATTTGGGTATTTTTTGAATTTCATGTACATGAACTTCTGATGAATATGTTTTACTTTAGGTAAATATCTATTATTGATAAACTGAATATGCAACAAACCTAGGAAATTTGGTGACCATACCGTTTTAGTAGCACTAGCTTGCACAACGAAACGACCATCTTTGCTTTGATGTTGAACATTTCCATCCGATGCAGATGTCGTTGCAGAACTTCTATCCTGTGTTCTGTGATCAAGCATAAGCCGTACAATCCCCATTTTTGTCTGTAATGACCTCATATCAGAATCAGATACTTCAGCAACATCAGTTTTATCTAGTGAAGATTCCAACGAGCGAAATACTCTTTCCAAAATTATAGAGGGCCCTTTCTCTATCAGAAAGTCTAATAAATAGTTGAATCTTTGTGCGTCTGAAGATGTCAACGATTTCCCTGACACTGGTTTCTTCAACGACCATCCTAAATCTAAAAGAAACCCCGAGAAACGTGTTTGTCTTGACACTAGGACTCCGCATTCAGGCCTTGAAAGTGACGCAGGTTGTTCTTGGGAGGATGTTGAGGTATCAAAGGTTCGTTGCAAGATCTCCATTTCTTCGCAAGTTTCTTTATCGCCAAAAAAGATCGGAATGAAGTTTGATAGACCAGACTGGTTCTCGACCTGTACAAGCAGCTCAATCAAGGAATAAGGAAATACAACCATGCCAGTGTTTTATCATTCCAATTCGTATTCTTTTTTATGCGTAATGGGAAACGACCACATAATTAGTTTACACGAGAACACAAAAGAGCAAAGGTGAGTCAACCACAGTTCTCACCTCAATGAATGCCGGCCCAGAGAGATTCATGTCGGTTTCAGGAACAGATATTTTAACCAGTTGATGATTAAAATAGTTGGTCTCTCCTTTCTTACAGCACAGAGACGAGACACAAATTTTGTACGCCAAGTACCGTCCATCACAAGAAACTAGAAATCTGTCAAAGGCAATCAAAGAAATTATGGGTCACCTTGAACAAATCCATATTAATACAAAATCGAAATATTATATGAAGATCAGAAAAAGTAAAGCCATATGAAACACAGGTATTCTCGAAAAAGAAGAAACCTTAAGAAATAAAGTCAAGCAATATCTTATCAGGAGTAGAATCCATATATACCGAAACTTAGCTTGGAGCAGGTCACTTCCACAAGCTACAAACTCCATCTGCCTGCCGGCCTCAAAGCAAGTCGGGTAGATATAATGAAGCTTAGGAGATTTATCCTTTATGCTGACTGGTACTACTGAATGTGCATCTGTTTTCACAAGAATCCAGCAAGATATTGGAAGGTTAGAGATAAATTTTTCTTCCCAGCGCATCAGTCAAATAGTCCATAACTCCGGGGAAAAAATTGTTCCACTTATTCCCATCCACTCAAAATATCATAATCTTGTGCTAAAATGTTGACATATATTCTTAAAGAATCTTAACTCTTAGTCATTGGCATGCATTGTTTATTGAAAATGGTCGCATGCATTATTGACTGAAAATGCAAACACAATTTAAGGATATCAAAAGTTTACAAAATCTATTCCTTAGCAGTTTACAAAATCTGTGAAGGTAACGTTCATGAATCGATAGAACTAAGCTACAACAAACTTTGGAGGTAGTTTATACAACTAAATCTTTTGCAACTGACAAAATGAACAAATAAATTGAAGGGTGATCACAGATGTCAACAAACCAAGACCATTAATCATACAGTAGAACTCAAACCAACCTTTTGTGACACGGAATATCATATCATTGACATAAACAAGCATTGTCCCTTTTCCAGATAGCATGCTCCCAGGCGAGCCAATGAGATCTTTTATGCATGAAGCAGGTTTATCCAATAACTGCTCGAGGCAAGAATACAGAATAGCTAAGAATAAGATATCTGTAAGGCTTGTACTTAACAATAAAATGTCCGTACCATGACTAGATACATTATTCAGGAAGGGCGTGCATGGATCATAACTATTTTTGAACTACCATATCATGCAAGAAGACGTGTATGAATCCTGATTATTTAGAGGAGTTATATCCAATCGATGTAATCAACATAACTGTAAGCAACAACAAAAAGTATTTAACTATCATTGTTCTTTTCTCTGACAGTACATTTAGAGTGCTGCCTCCCTATATATATCACTATATCGTTTATCATAATCTCGACTTGTGCTGTATGGATGAGGACTAAAACTTTACGAGTATCCATATTTGCACCAAAGATATGAAGAATATAGATCCGGGATTACCTTAAGCCACATTGGCTTTGGCATTGCTATGAAAGCTGTCAAAATTGTACAACCTGGACGGATATACCCCTCCAACTCAACAGGCATGCTAGCCAACCATTCAAATATCTACCAAAAGATAGTAAGAAAAATGTTAAACCCATCACATCACTGATAGAGATAATATTGATTTATCTCCCTTATATACTAAACTGCAATAAGAATCTGTTGAATACTTGCAGTCTCAGCCGTCGAGGAAACTCAGCAGGGTTCCAGTCATACAGCTTAAAGGATATTCGACCAGTTG
This sequence comes from Salvia splendens, assembly GCF_004379255.2. NCBI lineage: Eukaryota > Viridiplantae > Streptophyta > Magnoliopsida > Lamiales > Lamiaceae > Salvia > Salvia splendens. The sequence continues at coordinate 37,725,632 of NC_056034.1, read as the reverse complement.
GACACTGAGAGGAGTTTAGAAGCAAAAGGGATAAACTCAGATAGAGTGAAAAATAAATAAAAGACAGATGCATAAGAATTAAGATAAGTGGTTACCACGGAGGAAAAATTGTCACTGTAAGATGCGGCGCGTTTAGAGTTTGGACTGTGCTTATGCCCATTAATATGAATTTCACCGGGTACAGGAAACGGTGCAACCCTCTCGCCCAGAAAACCCTGGGAATCTGGATCAGAAGATACTGCCGAGACATGTCCATCCGATTTCAACAATATTTCCTTTTCTTCAATCTGACTGCTCGGACTCGCGCCATCTGGAGCATCAACAATTCATTTAGGATGGTCAAGAACATACAAAATGCTAGCTAATGCCCCAACAATCGTTTAAGAAAAAACCAAATCATATGGTGGAGCAATATTTCCTCATAATTGTTCAATCTCTAGAAACATGTGATCTTAGGTTCCTTCTAAGATTTAAGTATCTAAACACTTAGAAGCATACCCCAAATTGTAAGGACTGTGGGAAATGAGGTGGTTCAAAGCTGGTAAAATTGAAAAATTATCATCTACACCCATATACTACTGTCATACCTTTTCCTCCATCATCATCTTCCTTGACATCATCAACCAATACAACCTGTTGAGGTTCCTTATCTGTGCCTCCTCTGGTCTCATTAGATTTTCTTCGACGTCTGTCATTGTGTTTTTCTAATTTTCTCCGGCAACTTCGTTTACCCTCATCAAAATTGGACAAGAGATGAAACCTGCCAGCATCATGACATATTGACATATAAGAAAAAATTGCATAGGGTGAGTTTACTTCAGCAAGAAAGATAAAAAGAACTTCTGCTAACTCTATTACACTTGAGTTGGATTATGATTTGCTTCAATGAAACAAGTGATTCATTTCCTCATCAGTCCCTCACTACTCTTACTCAGGCATATAGCCACGATTCAACTCGCATATCGAACTTACATAAAACTATACTGCTCTGCATCCCCATCCGAAGGAGCATTACCATGAATGACAATCATTTAGTTCAGTGCAGAAAATGAAATACCAATATCTTGTAATTTGAAAACCTAATATCCCAAGTAAGATGGAAGAAAGATCCAATTGACAATCAACATAAGCAATACACACCCAATGTTCTGTTATTAAATGCACTGGATAAAAAAGGGAACCAAGTAACCAACTTCCAATAACCATCATGAAACTCGATGAAGAAAACCACTTCCACCCCAATCCATTTTCTCACTTCACAACTGATGAAATCAATCATCACAGAATCAAAATCAATAGGAAAAAACTTACTTTCCACATTGCTGGCAGTATCTCTTGCTCTCCCCATCGAGCACCACGACGGCAGCGTGAGCGCACTGGAGGCAGACGCGGTGGCGCTTGTGATAGCCTTTGAGCTCACTGATGTCGGCCTCGCAGCCCGGCACCTGGCAAAGGAGCGGGCCGGCGGCGGGGGGCCGGACCGCACGGGTCCGCTTCTTCCCCGGGAGAGCGGATTCCTCTTCCTCCTCCAATTTCTTGTCCAATTCGGGGCACGCGCACGGGACCACGCCCGCCACGAAATTGGGGCACAGCAATCTCGGGTCCCGTTTCCTGACCCTGCCCAGGCTCTCCGACTGCTGGCTTTGGTCGGATCCGGGCTCCTGCTCTAGCCCTGACCCGGGCTCGGAAATGGCGAAAGGGGTGTTGATGGCTTCGTCGATGTCGAAATCCAGGAAATCGGACCAGTCGAAGAGGGCTGATTCGGTGGGGTCGGCGGCCGTGGATGGGAGATAGACTGGGCTAGGGATTGGCGGCGGAGAGTTGTGCTCCATTTCTTGACTGCGGCGGAATGCGGGAATTTGGCGGAGTGGGAGAGGAGGGATTACGAAAAAAACTTGATCTTGATGATTTATCAATGATTTAAAGCAAAGGTGGACTTGGTTGCAGGTGATGGCGGTAGGTGTGTTGCTGGTTAACCGAAGACCTTTATTGTCAGAGAAATCTCAAATAGTGATGACTAATGATGCCATTGCAAATTCAATCTCTCTATCATCTCTAATTACTTCACATTTTTATAGCATATTTTCTGTTGTATTATTGTATTTGTATTTATGTAAAATATAAATAAATCAAATAATGGCGATGTATATTTGTCTTTAGCTCCATCAATGAATGGCTCTTACACTTTTGTTAATGATTGGGATATAAATCTATCTTTGTGTTAAATAGTGTTGAATATAGGATGCAGCAACTTTTTCTCTACGAGTAGATGAGTTCACACGAAATAATGGTTTTAATAATTCTTTCTATATACAATAATTTTTCTTTTATGATTCTAATATTCTACTTACAGTACTATAAAGTAACTTTTAATGAAATTTAATTAGAGATATGGGTTACTTTAACTTTATAGGGCTTTTTCTTTCCTTATATGTGTACGATATCCCCAATATGAATGTTTGCATATTACAAGTTACAACTTAATAATTTGAGCTAAAATAACTCGGATGGTGAGTGATTGGAGAACAATCTTCTCACATTCAAAGCTTTTTAGGTTTTGCTATTATGAAACCACAAATATCGACCTCATATAAAAACTTTACTTTTATCAACTTTACCTACTACAATGATTAACTCCAAAGGCAGCTAGTAAATGTGGAATCTTGATTAGACTGTTGACAGTGATATATAAACAAATGCATATACAAGCTTGCATAATGTCCAGCAATTTGCCGCTATTCTTGGACGATATTTTTCTCTGACTGTGTTTGATTTCATCAAAGATAAAATAATATCAAAATACAATGTAGGATTGAGTTGTGAGATTATTTTAGTCATAAGAGGTTAGCTATGACTAATTATCTCATGACTATCCATCTAGAATTGATATAAGGGTTGAATCTCATGAACCAAACACTATACAAATTTAATCTCAAATACAATCTTGACAACTGAACATCCCCTTAGTATTTTAAATACAGATTAATTATTATCCTCAAACTTTTCAATCATAGCTATGACCCATGAGGACTTAAGAATCACGTGTCTTTATCGCGATGAAGGTTTCATACTCCTTCATCCCCTATTAATTGAAACCCATTGACTTAGTCTAAATTTTAAAAAATATTGTAAAAATTGGTGAAAAAAGTTAGTAGAATGTAAATTATACTTTTATATATTAGTTTTATAATAAAATATGAGTATGATGAGTTAGTGAAATATGAGGTCCATTACCAAAAATAGTAAAAGTAAAATTGTCAATTAATGAGGGGTGGAGGGAGTAAAATTTATACTACTATTGACGAACGTAACGTGAATAAAATAAATAAGTGTTGTTTGGTTGCTACAATTAATTATCACATAATTATTATTTTATTTTAAAATTAAGCTGTGAGATAATTTTAAATGGATGAGATGACCATGACTCATTATTATATGATTATCAAGTCTTGAAATTCAATCTCATGAACCAAACATAATAATTTTAAATAGAGAAAGTGACTAAGACTCTTTATTATATGATTATCAACTCCTGAGATTCAATGTCATGACTATGACTATATATTTATATATGCCGTCGCTGCCCAAGCAGGGATCCGACATGCCCATACACGCCAAGCGCCACTCACGCGCCGCCACGTACGCTATGCCTAAGAAAGTTGCCTCCACACACACACACACACACACACACACACACATATATATATATATATATATATATATATATATATATATATATATGAAAATGATCAATACAAAACTTGATCTCAATACCAAATCCAGACCAAATCCTGACCATGAGATTTGACAATCCAATGGTCAATAATTAAACAAAAACACGGAGGGTCATTGTAAAGCAGTTTTAAGTCATATTATAAACTTTAGGTTTGAGGTCATGTTAAGATCATTTCATGTCATCCTTACTATAATGACGTAAAAATAAGCTTACAATGACCTAATAATGACTTTTGTATGCTTGGTTCTGCATTTTTGTATTAAGAATGATTTTGCATAGATCAAAACCATATATATATATATATATATATATATATATATATATATATATATATATATATATATATATATATATATTAAATTATGAGATAACGAACTAATAGTCAACAATTAATCTCTTTTAGATAATTAAACCAAAAATATGGAGCACTATTTGCCAAAGAAGTGAACTTAGAGAGACGCATGAGTGCACTCTTTCATTAATTAAAGGGGATCCTAAGTCCTATAGTCATATGACTCATAAAGATATTTCAATTTTCTGCTTCACGGAAAGGAGCGGATATATATATATATATATATATATAGGATTGTGATCAAGATAGAACCATTCTTAAACGTAGAATTATTCTTAAACGTAGAACAAATGTCAAACGGAGGTCGTTAGATCTTTTAATCCAATGATGTTGATTTGCACAACAACTTCCCATTACAACCAAAACTATTATTAATGGGTGAATGCAGATAAGTGAAAAAATAAAGCATGCATGGACTCTTCTTCGTTTCATTCATTCTTCCATCAACATATGAGTTTTTTCACATGTTGAGTCCGGAATGTCGTGAAAACATAGTCTAATATGTATGATTTTTAATCTTGACCGTCATTTTTTCCTCATCCAATGAATAAAATATGTAGAGTTCTAGGTTCTACACTTAAGAATGGTTCTATCTTTAACGCAACCCTATATATATATATATATATATATATTTTCATAATCATTATTTCCACATGTTCGACTTTTGGAGTAAATCAAACACATTAATTTAATTGAATGATTCCCTTACTTTTGTTATATTCTCTGTAATGTTGATGAGCTTTTAAGTTAAAAGTCTCACGGCTAGTGTGTCTGTTTTATCAAGCTATGTGAAGTGAAGGTCGACCTGGTAAGTTATTTAACTTATTGTTCGTATATATATTAATGATTCTTTTATGTTAATCTTTATTAAGGTAATATATTGTTTATCTTAAGGAGTTCTCTATAACAAACTGAATAAAAATTACGTCCATATTCAAGGAGCATCTATGATAGTAACATTTTAATTATGATAAATAAATTATGATTGGAATAAATCAAAATAAAAAATACTTATTTAGTGCTCAATTTTAGTTGTCTACAAGTTGTTGCATTTTAAGTTATACTCGTACTTATCAAAGTCACAATTTATCATTAAACAAATAAAAAATCAAACTTTTGAAATATATATTGACATATCAACCACATCCATCTCTTCACGTCAAACTTAAGCAAGGCCAAAAGGGTCAAAACCCACCAAAACCATTATCTTATTGCAGATTTAACCATTAATTTTATTAATTAATGTTAAAATTTATAAGTGTATATTGAAGGTCGTTGGACAGTTGTACCAAATTATTAGGAGAGTCGTTGCACTCAAATGATCATATTGCGTACAACTTAAGTGATCAATCATATAGTACTACTATTATTTATTTTTGGTTTCGTTTTCCCTAATCAAAATTAAATAATTGTTATAAATATTACTACTAATTTCTATGCCTTCAATAATTTTGGTCGACCATTTTTAAAATGTTGTCTTCAAAGTCAAAACAAGCTTTGAAATTCTAGAATATCATTAGATTCCACTCAACTTTTCATTATTCTTAAAAATTTTGTTTTCATCTCTGAAATTGGGCTCAAACTTATGGGCCATGAAATTTAATTAAAAAATGGGCTTGTTTAGTTATTAAGTGAACATTGGGCTGAAAATACTTGTTTCAACTGAGTCGTCACCTCCGGCTCTGCTGCAATCGAGTTGACGCGCCTCCTCCACTACCCACCACCACCTCCGGTCTCCGCCTCATCCCGTCAGCCGCCGCCTCTGACCCTGCTTGAGGTTGGTTGTTTGACTCAAATTTGGGGATTAGAGCTCAATTTTTTTTTGTGTAATGTAGGGCTCGAATTTCTTTCTGTTTTGTTTTTGTTTGCGTGATTGTGACGGTGTGAGTGATGCTGAAATTGATTGGTGAGGTTGTTGGCTGTTTTATGCTCTGGTTATATGAGAATTCATATATATGAAGTTCACTGCACACAACATGTTCGACAGTGTATATATTTTTAATTATTTTAATTTTAATTTCGATTATGTGATTGACCTATCCAATTAGCCGAGCCTGTCAATTGAGTAACTGAATAACCCGATCGGTGTCGGCTAGAGCTACACCAAATCAGGTAGAGCTTTGCATTCAAATCAGTTAAATGATCATAATGCGTGTTCACTATAGATTTATTTTTGGTTTAGGCTAACCCCATTCAAATTTTCTAATGAGATTGCAAAGAATAATTCATATGCTTTCAATGATTTTGGTCGGCCATTTTACTTAATTGTATGAATATTTATTGTTTTTTTATTATGGTAGTATTTTTTTCTTATGAAATGCAAACGAAAAATTCGATAAAGTATATATCTGATCAATATAGGCTCCTATTTGCGAAGTATTAGAGACTATAGAGAAACTAAAGGCAAATATGTATGGAAGGATACAAGAATTCCGTGATAAAAGTGTAATCTTTAGTGTATCTGTGTTATGCTCATGTCATTTTGAGATGCTGCAAATTTTGGCTGCTGAAGTGAATTTCCTAATTTCTGGCTGCTGTCAAATCTGACCAGTCTGATTTTGAGGCGTAAAAATGGGAGAGAAGAAGAAGGCAGGTGCTATGTTGGTTCGCCTTGTGTCGGCTGCTGGAACTGGATTCTTCTATGTCGTGAAGAAGACGAAGAGGCTCCATAGCAACAATATCAAGCTGGAGTTCCGAAAGTATGATCCCCGTGTCAATCGCCATGTTTTGTTCACGGAGGCGAAGATGAAGTGAGTATGAACTGCTATTTGCAGGCACCATGTGCGTTTCTGCTTGCCTTTTTGCTGTGAACCGATAATGCTGTTAGTTTTGAATAGAATAATGTTGGATTGATAATGCTATTTGTTCGGAGAGAAAGTCTTGGAATCGTGTTTCCTATAATACCGTATGAAGTTTAAATTATAACGTGATACGTTGATTAGGGTTGGAATCTAATGTGGCATCCGCTGGCTTTGGTAGTGGTTTTAATGATTTTGCTGGGTTTGAATGCTGCTTCCTAATCTCATTGTTACTATCGGCTGTAAATATTTTAGTCTACTCAACACACTAGTTGGTTCCTAGTTGCTTTAGGAGAAGTTGCCTGATCAACGAAGAAACTTGCTCGAAAAACAGTTGTGTTAAACTATACTTAGAAGTCAGAAGTTAAAACCTCAGTATTGCCATTATCATGCTTTGTTTCTTTGTTCATATTTTTCTCATGTTCATGCTCACGAGTCAAATTTGAAAGCTATGCCTTCCCATTCATCTACCCAAACTGTTATTTCCCTTACATGTGAAAATAGCTTTGATTGCAAGTTAATAAGAGGATAGCCAAAATGCAAAAGCCATTACGGTTTAATTGATACCCATGTCCACCATCGGTTCTAGATGCTTAGGCCTTTCAATCCCATTTGTTTTATTCATGTGAAATTTCTAGTCAATTCTTGCATTGTGATTTGGCCTAACTTCTACTAATATCAGTGTTGATGATGGCCCTACCAACCAAAGTTGTTGGCTTGGATCTTATGATTTGGTTGTTTCTATGTTCATAGTCAAGAACATGAATAATCTTTATAACAAATGAAAGCTGAGTCATCATCCTTCATTTTCTTCTAGCGTGACTCTGTAATAATCAAATTGCTTGTAGATAAATCTAAAGTTTCATTTTGATCCCCAAAGAGAATTGAATTAGTTTACAGATAGAATTTCATTAAAATCTAGTAACTATAATATAATTATTTTTAGAAACAGTTAAGAATCTTAACACTTGAAATCTAGCTAACTTTTCACTTTGAATGTACAATGCTTCAACTCAAGTAATCTTATGTTTCTATGAGTAGCATTTGTAATAAATAAAAAAACTATAAACTACAAAAAAAATATGGAATGTGGAGCCTAATTATAACTAACACCCTGCGTCACTATATATACTGTACATATTGGCCCTAAGGAATTAGTGGGCTCAATGTTAGTATTTGAAAGCTACGATTAGCGGAAATTTTAATCTTTATTTACACTCGATAATTATCAGTCTAATCGACAATATGTTTTGGGTTTGACATCACCACTAACAATTTTGACTTACCCATCCACAATTGGTGTGTGAATGTGTGATTAATGAGTAGCACTTAGTGAATTTTCATTGCTGGTTGCCATCAAATTTGTGACACACTACGTTTCAAAATACGGTGGTACATGAAATAAGCGCGAGAGGTGAATAGATAAATAAACGGTGCATGGGTGCACGTAGACGTGGATCTTATGGGATGAAATCACACACGCAGCGCACGCTAGGAATGAAAAGTAGTTAGAGGAGAGGAAGTTTGTTAGATCACACACATGCTTTACTCTATAAGAGTTGTTATTTTCCCTTAGTTGTAATCTCATTGTTATGAATTAATGCAAAATCCTCTTTCCCCTCATCTCTCATCTTCACCGAGTAGTTCATTCTGTGTTGGTCGAATTCCGGTCACCGTTCCGATCATCGGGGACCCCAATTCCGTACCAAGTGGTATCAGCCTCACCGATCCTATGGTGGAAACACGCTCCGGCGACAACCGCCGTCTCAAGGAGATGCTGACTGCCAAGATGTCCGACGCCGATCGTCGGCGTGAGGAGCTTGACAAAATCCGCGATCAATCTGAGTCAGCACGCGATCTGACATTGCGCGAGCTGAGAGAAGAGTTTCTGGCTCTTCAGGTTCAACAAAACGAGATGATGAGCCGCTTTATGGCTACGGGAGGCGGTGGTGCGGTGCAGCCGGGAGGAGGTGGTTTTCTGGCGAGGCCTCAACAATACTTTGCGATACGACAGTCGAAAGTGGGTTTTCCGATCTTTTCTGCCGATGATCTGACTGGGTGGATCTTACATTGTGACCATTTCTTCGCGGTGGATCTTACACCGGAGGATTCGAAGGTCAGGCTAGCGATTATCAATTTTGAGGGCCGTGCCCTGCAATGGTTTCATAATTGGGCGAAGTATCAGGAGGTGCCTACTGCTACTCCTTGGACTTTGTTTCTTCAAGCCTTAGAGGGACAATTTGGCGATCACCTCCTTGGTGATCCAATGTCGGAGCTCCTCTCGCTGAAACAAACGGGTACGTTTGCTGAGTATCACGATCGTTTTGAATTGCTGCTAGGTCGTGTTTCTATTTCGGAAGCTTACGCTATCAGTCACTTTGTCAACGGTCTCCGTCCTTACGTCCAAAAAGTTGTTCGGCTCTTCATGCCGCAAACGCTAGTTCACACTTATGCGTTAGCGCGACTTCAGGATCTTTCTGCTCCAACTAAGGAGGCTTTCTCCTCGGTTCCTAAGAGATTCAACTCTCCCGGATCTGGTGATTCTCGCAACTCGCCTTCACCGTCCTTGTTGCCCACTCCCACTATGCCTGCTTTTAAAAATAAGCGGGTGCTGACTCCAGAAGAGATGGCTGATCGTCGGGCTAGGGGCATTTGCTATGGTTGCGATGAGAAGTTCGATAGGAATCACAGGTGTGTTCGGAAATAGTATATTCTGGAGATAGATGATGGGTTTCGGGATGAGGAACCCGTAGAGGAGACAGCGGAGTGCGTCGAAGTAGGGGAGGGGGATAATCCTCTCATCTCCATCCATGCGATAAGTGGAGCGACTTCTCGTGGCTTTCAAACTATGCGTATAACTGGACGAGTAGGTAAGCGTCCTATTCATATCCTTGTTGATTCTGAAAGTACTCATAATTTTCTAGATTTAAATTTGGCTAAGAAGCTGGGTCTTCGTCTTACTTCTATTAAGTCAGTATTCGTTAATGCGGCGGATGAGAATCAGCTTGAATGTGCTTCGATGTGTAAGGATTTACGTTGGCCTCTGCGGGGAACTACTCTTACTACTGAGGTTTTGCTCCTTCCTTTGGGCAATTGTGATATAGTTTTGGGTGTACAATGGTTGGAAACTCTTGGAGTGATTCAGTGGGATTTCAAACAACTCACTATGAATTTTAAATTGGATGGCAAGGGTTATGTTTTGAGGGGGGGCCAGAATACTCCTCAGGTTTCGACTGTTTCTGATAGGGAGATGAATAAGTTACTTACTCATGGAGATGGCATTCAACTTTGTTGCATCCAAATCAATGACAAAGGATGTTCGGAGCTGCTTTCTTTGGAGAACTCTGTTCAGGAGGAGCAGAGTGTCCCTGCCTTCATCCACTCTTTTTTTGGAGGATCAAAATGAGGTGTTTGCCGATCCTATTTTCCTTCCTTCACTTCGTTCTCATAATCATCAGATTGTCCTTACTCACTGTGCTGCCCCGGTAAACTCTCGGCCTTACCGTCACACAACTTTTCAGAAAAATATTATTGAAAAACAAGTAAAGGAGTTGTTGCAACAGGGTTTCATCAGACCGAGTTCCAACCCATTTTCTTCCCCGGTTGTTTTTGTCAAGAAAAAGGACGCCACATGGCGAATGTGCGTCACCTATAGGCGCCTTAATAACCTCACGGTGAAGGACAAGTACCCAATTCCCTTAATTGAGGAATTACTTGAGGAGCTCCATGGTGCCTCGGTTTTTTCTAAGATTGATTAAAACTCACGATGGCCACTACGAGTTCACCGTGATGCCCTTTGGCCTCACCAATGCTCCGGCCACCTTTCAAGGCCTTCTGAATGATGTTTTCAGACCCTTTCTACGGCGCTTTGTCTTGGTCTTCTTTGACGACATACTTGTGTATAGCCATGACTTTACATCTCATCTTTCGCACTTAGAACAGGTGTTTGGGTTGTTGAGGGAGCATTCTTTGTTCGCTTAACGTTCTAAGTGTGAGTTTGGTAAGAGTCGCATTGAGTATTTGGGTGACATTATATCCGCGGCTGGTGTAGTAACGGATCCGGCAAAGCTGAAGGCTATGCAAGAATGGCCTTCTCCATCGGATGTGTCGAAGTTAAGGGGGTTCTTAGGCCTCACAGGATATTATAGAAGGTTTATTCGAAACTATGGTGTTATTTGTAAGCCCTTAACTGACCTCTTACGGAAGGACGCTTTCCTTTGGGATGATGAGGCCGAGAGAGCCTTCTGTTGCCTTAAGAAGGCCATGTTGATACATCCGGTGCTAGCCTTACCGAATTTCTCTCTTCCTTTCATTATCGAGACCGATGATTCTAGTTATGGTATTGGGGAGGTATTGATGCAAAATGGACACCCCTTTGCGTTCATCAATCTACTAAACACAACTCCTCTCGGTGTATGATAAGGAGTTGTTGACTATTGTGTTTGCGGTCACTCATTGGAGTCACTATGTGAGCCATCAGCCTTTTGAGGTTCGTACGGATCACAAAACTTTAGCACATTTAATGAAGCAGAAAGCTTACCACACCTGGACAGTTAAATTGGCTTTCTAAGTTGATGGCTTATGACTTTGAAATTACCTACAAGAAGGGAACCGAGAATTTGGTGGCTGACTCCTTGTCTCGGGTACATTCTTCCGAGATCTTTTGCATGGCTATCACCACCGTTTCTACGGATCTTTACCCATTGATCGCAGCCACATGGTCCTCTGATCTGGCTCTCCGCTCTCTGATTTTAGAGCTGAATCAGGATCCGACGAAGAACTCCAAGTTTTTTTGGATTGGTGATCAGTTGCGTCGTAAAGGGAGGTTGGTGGTTGGTGACGACACAGCCTTAAGGCTGAGAATAGTGAGTCTGTTCCACGACTCCAGTACGGGAGGGCACTCGGGTATATTAGCTACCTATAAACACCTTTCTTCCTTATTCTATTTGCCTAATATGGGGAAGCAAATCCGTCAATACATAAGGGAGTGTGACGTGTGTCAGCGCTTCAAATATGATCATAGCGCTTCAAATGGGCTTCTACAGCCCCTTCCCTTACCCGAAGATGCTTGGTCCCACATTAGTATAGACTTTATTGAGGGCCTTCCGGTCTCTGCAGGTAAATCAACAATCTTGGTGGTGGCTGATCGTCTCACCAAGTACGCTCATTTTATGAGCCTCGTCCATCCTTTCACGGCTCTGACGGTGGCTCAGTCCTTCTTGGACTATGTTTTCAAGCTACATAGCTTGCCTTCAGTTATTATAAGTGACCGAGACAGGGTCTTTCTGAGTGCTTTTTGGTCATTTTTTTTTAAATTGGAAGGCGTGGAGTTAAATATGTCCACGGCCTATCATCCTCAGACCGACGGTAAAACGGAGATCGTTAATCGGTGTTTGGAGACGTATTTGAGGTGTACGTGTGTGGCGGGCCTCGAGAATGGGCACGAATAGAGTATGGATCAAGTTATATGGAAGATAACCGAACCGGTTGGATCAGTTAGCAAATGTCGTTGCCACTTGATCAATGCAATCTCGCTCTCACTCGTTTCCTACCAAAGTAATTTATAAACTCCCAATTTTGCACTACTTTAACAGTAAAGCGGAAAGTTCGGGGTCGAGCCCACAGAGAAGCTAGTGTATCAAGTGTGTGAGTAGTGAACAGAGGGTTGGCTGCTGCCACGCTTTAACTTGGGAGTTTTTAACTACTGATTTTACTCTAGACAGAATTTAACTTACTAACTTGATCAAGAAAATTTTAACTACTGGGTCAAGTGCATTTCTGATAGGAATGAAAATTAACTACTTAGAACAGTAAACACGATGATGAAAACGAAAGCAACTTTGATTAAAACTAAACTCAGAAGAGTACAGCGTGAAATTTAAACTAAGCTAACACTTCGGAAAATACGAAAGCAAGTAAAACCGAGGAGATCCTCAGTGGGAAACTTAAGAATACGCCGACAGATATCAAGTATTCTGCAGCACTCATTCGATCGCCCTTTCTAACTAAGCATTACTTTATCTAAGCTATCTAGAGAACTGAACTAAACTAGAGAGCTAAGCTAAACTAAACTAAAGACGGAAAGTAAATGATCGGATTCCTTTAATGTGGTGGCACGTCCTCTATTTATAGGCACGACCTCCAGCTAGAGAACGATCTTGGCAGGGAATATTCGCTCACGCTGAGTTTGAGCGATTCATCGATTGCTACGTGCTCTCCTTCTAGAATGACGACGCTTTTCAGTAACAGATTCATGACTCAGCTCCGTCCTTGCGTCTCATATATCAGCATGTGTCCCCTTCTAGAACGTTGTCCTTGCTAACAGAATTATGCGCACCATCCAGCTCATTGCCTCGCGTGTCCTTCTTCTGGAAGCCTGTGGTCCCCTCCTTGCCTGCTTGGTTACTCCCCTTGATCAACTCCCCTGATTTCTGACCTCTTTTCGCCTATTGTATTTGCTTGATCAGTTTGGCCTTGTTGCTTTGATCAAGCGGCATTCCCGCACATTAACACATGCTTTGCGCGATAAACCGATCAAGTAGCGTACATTTTACCCCTAAACCGATGCATGAAATGAGCCTTATCAGTGTGGGGATCAACCGACGGCTTGGAGTAAGTGGCTGAGCCTAGTTGAATTTTGGTTCAATACGCCGTTTCACTCGGCCATTCAAACTACTCCCTTCGAAGCTCTCTATGGCTATCCGCCGCCGGTCCATATTATTTACTTCAGAGGGGATTCTTCGGTTCATGATGTGAATGAAAGCCTCGTTGCTCGAGAGACCATGATTGAGGTGCTGAACCATCACCTGGGGCGTGCCCAGAAATGCATGAAACAACAACATGATCGCCACCGCTCGGATAGACAGTTTAAGGTGGGTGATTGGGTCTATTTGAAGCTTCAACCTTATCGCCAAAACACTCTCTGTGATCGTCAGTTCCAAAAGCTTAGTCCTCCCTATTTCGGGCCATTTAAGGTGATCAATAAGTTTGGCCCCGTGGCATATAAACTACAGCTGCCGGTTGAGTGCAAAATTCACCCTGTTTTTCATGTCTCACAACTTAAAAAGAAGGTGGGCTCACTTGACAAGCTGCATGGAACTCTTCCTCGGTTGGGAACTCCACATTCTTGGAGCCGGTCAAAATTCTGGAGCGTAGGTTGGTCAAGAGGGGAAATCGACCGGCTACCTAAGCTTTGGTTCATTGGGCAAACTCCTTTCCAGAGGATGCTACGTGGGAGTATTTGCATGAGTTGATGGAGCGGTTTCCGCATTTCAAACCTTGAGGGCAAGGTTTATTTCGAGGGGGGAGATTTGGTATATGAAATAAGCGCGTGAGGTGAATAGATAAATAAACGGTGCATGGGTGCATGTAGACGTGGATCTTATGGGATGAAATCACACACGCAACGCACACTAGGAATGAAAGGTAGTTAGAGGAGAGGAAGTTTGTTAGATCACACGCATGCTTTACGCTATAAGAGTTGTTATTTTCCCTTAGTTGTAATCTCATTGTTATGAATTAATGCAAAATCCTCTTTCCCCTCATCTCTCATCTTCACCGAGTAGTTCATTCTGTGTTGGTTGAATTCCGGTCACCGTTCCGATCATCGGGGACCCCAATTCCGTACCATATGGACTTCTAACTTTTTAGCTTTTTCTTAAGTTTTTTCTAACCTGGTAAACTCATATCTAGCTTTAATTTTGTACTCCATTCGTTCCTTCATAGTTGAGGTGAAACTTTTCGGCACGAAGTTTACGAAAATGATATTAAATGTGTTAAATAAATAGATAAAAAAAGTAACAGAAAGAATAAAGTAAGACAGAGTAAAGTAAGAAAGATAAAAAAAAGTTACTATATATGGAAATGACTCAACTATGAGGAAACGATGAGAGTAGCTTTCAGTTACAATGTACAGATATGGTTTTTTCACAAAAAATATAATCGAAAATACTGAAATAATGAAATTAGATTACTCCCCGATAGTGATTTTATCATAATCGTTTGTAAAAATATTATTTATTTTTATTTTATTGATTTACCCATAAATTTAGGCTGAATTTTAATAAAATTTTAATGACTTCAACATAATTTTTGATGTGTAAATAAGAAACACCATTCTTCTAATTAGTTGTGACTAAAATTTTTCCTTAGATTTTAATGATTCAAATTTAAAGTTTATGTGTTTGGGATCGTAATATCTTTATTGAGAAATTAAACTTTGGTTTTCGATGGATTTTTAGGAGATGGACTATGGATCATGAATAAATGTTTAGCACTTAATCTAACAACTAATTACTACATTTATTCCTATAGAATATTGGCAGAATTTTTAGGAGATGGACTATGGATCATGCATAAATAGTTTATATTTAATTGAATATGGTAGTAGTGTCGGGTTGAAAGAATAATTGAAAGGGTGTAAAAGGAGTGAAATGGGATGGTGTAAGCATGGGTTGTGGCGCCAGCGATCTGAACCCTAAACTCATCTCTCTCAACAGAGACAGTTGTGGGATTAGGTTGTTTCGCCGTGAGTTTTCAAACCGTCGATGCCCTAGGTGCGTGTAGACCCGGAGTGGTTTTCATGACATTACTGTGAGTTTTGTATGCTTAAGTTGCTGAATGATTTGTTAAAGGAAGATGAAGAAATCAGTCGACAGCTCCAATGCTTCAGGAGCCGTTAGATGAGGCGCCTAAACTGAGAGTGAATCTTAGCCGTTGGATTTAAATCTTGTATATAGTGTTAGTTAGCTGAGTTAGTTTTCAGTTTTGATAGCTTCTGCTTTCGGTTTTCATCTTCAACACAGAGAGTGTAATTGAGATTGCAATTCAAGATAGCAATACAATCTGTTTACTTCTCAAACCAAGTCTTGTTATTCGTTTGTGTTTCTTGAGTCTATTCAACAAGTGGCGCCGTCTGTGGGAAGGCACGGCTAGAGTATCAAACGGAGGAAGATCGAGACGAAGGAGAGAATGGCTTCAAGATTCGAAGCTGAGAAATTCACTGGCAAGAATGACTTCAGCCTGTGGAGGATGAAGATGAAAGCTATGTTAATCCAGCAAGGTCTGTCAGAGGCTCTGACGCCGGCGAGCAAGGAAGGTGAAGGCCAAGTGCTCGATGAAAAGGCCAAGATAAAGCGTGCAGAGGTCTTTGCAAAGGCGCACAGCACAATGGTGTTGTGTTTAGGCGACAAGGTGTTGCGAGAGGTTGCAAAGGAGACGACCGCGGCTGGAATTCTTGAGAAATTAGAAGATTTGTACATGACGAAATCTCTTGCAAATAGGCTCTTTATGAAGCAGAGGCTATACTCGTACCGTTTCTCAGAGGAGAGAAACATAATTGAGCAATTGGGGGATTTTGATAAGGCAGTCGACGATTTAGAGAACATTGATGTTTCAATCGGTGACGAGGATAAAGCAATTATGTTACTCAACGCTCTACCAAAGTCCTATGATCAATTGCGTGATGCCATACTCTTTGGAAGGGAAGGCACAGTGACATTGCTTGAAGTTCAAAATGCCCTTAGAGCCAAGGAATTGCAGCGAAAGGGGAGCAAAGTGACAGAGGCTGTCCCTGAGAGCTTGAACATTAAAAGGTTCAAGACTAAGAAGAATTTCAAGAAGCTTGAAGGCTCAAAGCCGTCCACAAGCGATCAAAAGGAGTCACGATCTTGCTTTTGGTGTAAAAAGTCAGGTCACCTAAAAAAGGATTGCTTTGTGTGGAAGAAAAAGCAAGCAAACGAGGCTGCACAGGGCAAGAACACTACAGATTTTGTGGAAGAAAATGCAGACTCCCCTGAGATCTTAAATGTGATGGCATATGAGGATGGTGGTTCTTGGATCCTTGATTCGGGTTGTAGCTTCCATATATGCCCGTGTGGGGAGTTCTTTACTGATCTAAAAGAATCCACTAGCACAGTGGTGCTTGGAAATAATCAGGTTTGTCATGTTGAAGGAATGGGTAATGTTAAACTCAGAATGGACGATGGATCTGAAAAAATCCTAAGTGATGTCAGGCTGATCCCAACCGTGAAGAGGAACCTGATATCTTTAGGGATGCTGGAGAAAAAGGGATGCACCTTTGAATCTTCAGGTGGAGTCATGAAGATCAAGAAGAACTCTATGGTGATTATGCTTGGTGAAATGAAAGGGAGTCTGTACTATCTGTGTGGTAGTGCCGTGAGAACTGAAAAGAATCAGATCAATCATGCTGTACCAGTCTTTGAGGGTCTGGCACATGAGGTTGGGACACCCTGCAGATGGCAGTATAAGGGAGCTGATCAAGAAAGGAGTAATCCAAGATGTTAATGCAAAAGGCAGTAATCCATGTGAGGAGTGCATTCTTGGCAAATCCAAGAAGTTACCATATCCAAAAGGTAAACATTCTTCACAAGCCCCCTTAGATTATGCTCACAGTGACCTATGGGGGCCTGCCCCTGTGAATTCTATTCAAGAAAAATGTGGTTGTACATTTTGAAAGAAAAATCTGAGGCTTTTGCATGATTTAGAGATTGGTGTATCTTGGTGGAGAAAGAGAAGGGCAAGTCTCTAGGTTATTTAAGGACAGATAATGGGATGGAATTCTTATCTAAGTAATTTGATAGCTTCTGCCATCAGAGAGGAATTAAGAGGCACAGAACAACCCCTCTGAACCCTCAACAAAATGGGGTTGCAGAGAGGGTAAACCGGACCATATTGGAAAGAGTCAGATGCATGCTCCTTAGCTCAGGAATGGAGAAGAGATTCTGGGCCTAGGCTGCTGCTACTGCTGTCAAACTGATAAACAAGTGTCCTTCTTCTGCAATACATGGTGATACTCCAGACTTCAAGTGGTATGGAAGGCATGGTGATTATGTAAATCTTAAGATCTTTAGCTGCCAAGCTTATGCTCATATCAAGCAAGGCAAACTAGATGCTAGGGCATTGAGGTGTGTGTTTCTGGGATATCAAAGTGGTTTAAAGGGGTTCAGGCTTTGGTGTATTGATCCGGGGAACCACAAAGTTATAGTGAGCAGAGATGTTGTTTTCACTGAATCATTGATGCCACTTAAAGAAAAGCATGATGTGGAGAAGGTTGTTGTGTCTGGGGAGCAGACTGCCTGGTCTGAGGTGGAGCCTGATGGAGTATCTCAGAGTGGAGCTGGTGATAGTAATGATGAGATTCCACAAGATAAGTCAGGTGAAGACACTAAGGATCTCAGCCATTACCAGCTAGCTCGAGATAGGACCAGAAGAAGAAACATCAAGCTGCCTGCCAGATTTGCAGACTCAGAAATGTTGTATTTTGCCTTGTGTGTGGCTGAGGAGGTAGAGTTTGCAGAGCCAGCCAATTACAAGGCTGTTATGGTTAGCAAAGAAAGGAGTTAGCGGATGAAAGCCATGATTGAAGAAATTGACTCTTTGCTAAAGAATGGAACATGGACACTGGTTGACAGAGTTGAGGGGAGGAAAATTGTAAGCTGCAAGTGGATTTTTAAAAAGAAGCTAGAGTCTGCTGACAACAAGAAGATCAGATTCAAGGCTAGACTTGTGGCTAGGGGCTTCACACAGGAACAAGGGGTTGATTACAGTGAGGTTTTCTCACCTGTTGTGAAGCACACTTCCATTAGAACCCTGCTGGCTGTGGTTGCAAAAATGGATTGGGAGCTGGAGCAGCTCGATGTGAAGACAGCTTTTTTGCATGGGGATTTGGTGGAGACCATTTACATGCAACAACCAGAGGAATTTGAGGAGGCTGGAGAGGAAAGCAATGTGTGTTTGCTAAAGAAAAGCATCTATGGGTTGTAACAGGCTAGTAGGCAATGGCACCTCAAATTTGATGACCATGTGTTGAGGAATGGGTTCATTAGATCAGAATATGATGAATGTGTGTACATCAAGAAGAAAGGAGGTCAGGCTGTGGCTTACTTACTCTTGTATGTTGATGACATGCTAGTGGCTGGAGATTGCAAAGAAGTCATTCAAGAAATCAAAGATGATATGAGAAGTGCTTTTGACATGAAGGATTTGGGAAATGCAAAGAAAATCTTGGGCATGAATATAGTCAGGAACAGAGCCAAGAAAGAGATATGGTTGAACCAATCTGATTACATATCGAGGCTAGTAAGAAAGTTCAAGATGAATGAGTCAAAAGCAACATCAACACCATTGGCTCAGCATTTTAGGCTATCTGTGGAGCAAAGGCCGAAAACTGACCAAGAGAGACTTGAGATGCAGAGAATCCCTTATGCTAATGTTGTGGGCAGCATCATGTATGCAGTGATAGGTTCAAGACCGGATGTGGCTCAAGCAATCAGTGTTACTAGCAGATTTATGAAAGATCATGGGAAGGATCACTGGTTGGCTCTGAAGTGGATTATCAAATACCTGAATGGAGCTGGGGATGTTGGGATCCTTTTCAAAGGGGGTGATGAAGTGAAGGGAGATGCATTGGTGGGGTACTGTGATAGTGATTATGCTGGGAATATTGACAGCAGAAAGTCACAGTCAGGTTATATCTTCACTTTGTATGGAGGAGCCATAAGCTGGAAATCGAGCCTACAAAGTGTGGTTGCCTTGTCCACAACTGAGGCAGAGTATATAGCCTTAACATCTGCAGTGAAGGAGTCGTTTTGGATCAAAGGAATAGCAGCAGATTTTGGAGTGACTCAATCTGCAGTGGCTATTGGTTGTGACAATAGCAGTGCATTAGCATTAGCCAAGAATAATGTGTTTCATGAAAGGAGCAAGCACATAGACATGCGTCTGCATTTCATCAGAGAAGAAATAGAGAAGGGAAGGGTGAAGGTGTTCAAGATAAGCACCTTGGACAACCCGGCAGATATGCTAATTAAGGTTTTGCCAAAAGAGAAGTTTTGAGTAATGCTTGAGGTTGGTTGGAATGTGCAGAAAAATTGATTGTTCAGCAAGTAGCATCCAAGGTGGAGAATTGTGAGTTTTGTATGCTTAAGTTGCTGAAGGATTTGTTCAAGGAAGATGAAGAAATCAGTCGACAGCTCCAATGCTTCAGGAGTCGTTAGATGAGGCGCCTAAACTGAGAGTGAATCTTAGCCGTTGGATTTAAATCTTGTATATAGTGTTAGTTAGCTGAGTTAGTTTTCAGTTTTGATAGCTTCTGTTTTCGGTTTTCATCTTCAACATAGAGAGTGTAATTGAGATTGCAATTCAAGATAGCAATACAATATGTTTACTTCTCAAACCAAGTCTTGTTATTCGTTTGTGTTTCTTGAGTCTATTCAACAATTACGTCATATTATTAGTATCTGGTACGTCACACTCATAGGTATGGAAGAAGTTGAGAAGATTATAAAGACGTTGGAAGAAGTTGAGAAGATTATAGTATATATATATGTTATCTGGGGATGGAGAGTAGAACCAAGTGCTGATCAAATTACTAAGTTGGCTCTTCAAATCTGTAATGAAGATGGTGCTATTTTTTTTTTGGAAGTACTGTCTTCGGTCTCCATTAAATGTTCCATATTTCCTTATATATTCTTTAATAAATTTTTCATTTCACTTTTACTACTTTTAGTAAATAGATCATACTTTCCACTAACTCATTCTACTCACGACTATTATAAAACTAATATAGTATGGGTTTACATTCTACTAACTTTTTTCCCCATTTTCCTTCATAAAATCAAACAATTTCTTAAAATTCGTACCAGTCAAATATGAGACATTTAATGGGACCGGAGGGAATAAGTGATTTATGTTCATTCCACAGCTAGTACTAGGAGTATATAAATGCCCATGTAGGCTAGGATAAAATTTAGTGTACTGTTGGTCTATTTTGCTAAAGCTGTAATTAAATGCTGTGAGCAATACATGGTGAAACATCATGAGTTGCTTGACTTTCTTGTTGTTTGGTATGAGCATATGTAAATGTCCTCTTCGTTGGATTACACAACCAAACATATTCTAATTTTAAAAGCCTGAAATTATTTTTTAGAAATAATAATAAAAAGGAAATGTGTAATTTTCAAATTAAAATCATTTATCTAAACTTTTTGACATTAGAAATTGTACAAACTAAAAGCTGAGACTGAAGTGAAACCTAACATCGCTTGGGGGTAATTACATATTTCATACAAAATGTTTTATCTTTGTTTCAATTTAGTACAAAAATTATTATGTTTACATATTTCTTACAAAAAGTTACATAAGTGTTTTAAATTAATACATTCCATCAAATAGTTTAAACACCGTTAGTTAGTTTATAATTTGTCCAACTTATCATCATAATAAAAGAATAATTAGAGATTTAATACAATTTATCACTCAAAAAAATAACAACCAATATCAATTCTTCCAGCAATTGATCGAGGTTTAAAAAAAATCTGTCTCTCAATATACTCTATTTTTATTGTATTCTTTATAGAACACAATATAAAATAAGTCCATATTTCATCAATATAAAATGGCTAATTTGAGCTTCAAACAGTCAATAAGTCAATATTTAATATTTTCAAAAAAGATTCAATATCTTTTTAGTTGTATTCTCCATTGTTACATGAGAAAGCTTCGACAATAAAAAGCAATTCGCTAATTTAATGGTGAAGAGTGGTGATTTTTTTTCTATGTGTTTTCATTTTTGTTAGTAATAAAAATAACTGTATTCGAAATAATGAATGGAAAGTTTAAATTTTAAACTTTTTGTACAAATTTGAAACATTGATGAAACTTTTTGTATGTATGATGTAATTGGAAGTAACAGTGTTAGTAGGACTTAATGTAGTGTATTATTTTGTAAAACTAAGTAAACTTTTTGTATGAAATATGTGAACTTAATACTTTTTATACTTAATTGAAACAAATGTAAAATATTTTGTATGAAACATTGTAATTACCCCTCCATTGAGAACGTGGAAATTGTATATATGTACTCTGATTTCCATTCCCCAACGGCTAATTTCTCTTAATAAATGATTTTATATTTTCTGTTCTTTGGCTATATAAAAAGTTATTGACATCAGCTAACTATGTGAGCAGAAGGAATTATTTGAAGGTCAGTTCTTTCATAGGTTGACCTGCCTTCTTTTTTGCAATATCTTGTTTTGCATTTGCATTTTATGTTTAGCAAACTTCGGCTCCTGTCGGCATTTCTTCTGGAATCTCCATTTACTTTGTATCCTTCATTTTTAGTGTCTAATCTTTGCTCTTATTTTTTCCATTCTAAGCACTATGAGTAGCAACTAACAAAAGAAACAAATCATTGAACTTTCGATTTCACTAGAGAACTCACATTTCTAGCATTGGAGGCTTATTTTTAAAATTAAAAGATCAGTAGCATATCATTGGAACAACTCAAAATCTAATTAACATTGCCGTGTTAGTGTAACTGACATCTACTGCACTTTTTTTAAAAACGTTTCACTCAAAACTTACTCCCTCCGTTTCTTCATAGTTGATGCGAAACATTTCAGTACAGAGTTTTAGAAATGAATGTTTGGTATGTTAAATAAATAGATAAAAAAGTAAGAGAAAGGAAAAGGTATAGAGAATAAAGTAAAAAGTGAATAAAGTAGAGAGAATAAACGTAAGATGGAATAAAGTAAGAAAGAGAAAAAAGTTACTGTATATGAAAATGACTCAACTATGAAGGAACTTCTCGAAATAGAAAAATGACTTAACTATGAAATAATGGAGGAAGTACATTTATATAAAAATATACTACTATTCCACATTGAATAAATTTGACGCAAAATATATGTTTCGCTATTGAATTACATTAGTGGATCGCCAATATATATTCAATTGCAAAAAACAAAAATTGTAGGAGTAAAATACACATCACACGATTGTGTGTATATATATACTCATCGACAATCCGTACCTATCACCTTCTTCCCAATAAACCAATTTGTCCCCTTTCTACTCCGATGGACTTCTTCAAATCAGTGTTCTCGGAGCCCACCCCCTCCCCTAACCCTTCCCCCCCAACCACTCCCACTTCTCCCGCCCCATCTTGGGGAATCGGATCCTCCCTCCTCAAAACCATAGCCTCAAAATCCGAATCCTTAATCGACAACTACTACAAAGATCTCCAGGAATTCAGCTCCGGTATCAAGAAGGAGACCTCCGTCATCCGCCAAGCCGCCACCCGCGCCGTCCAAGACCTTCCCACCAGCCTCGAGTCCGGCGCCGCCATCGCCCAGGAGTCGCTCGAGGCCGTGGGTCAGGCGATTGACAACGTGGGCTCCACAGTCTCCGACATAATCGGTAAGGATTTGAACTTTTCCTCAAATGATAGTCATTTGGATCAAAGCGATGATGACAATAGCGTAGGAATTAGTGCTAGCCGTGATGCGGAATTGGGTTTTAGTGCTAGTGTTAAGCCATATAGTAGGATTGATGCCATGGTTCGCGCCGTGCAATGTGATATCCGTACTTATATTGATGAAGTGGAGGAGAGTGGCTTTGCCGATTGGAGGTTGGGATTTGTGTTGGAGGAGAGGAGGGGGGAGATTGAGGGGCTGCTCGGAGAGGAGGGCGCGGTCGCTGAGATTTACAGCGAGGTTGTGCCGGTTAAGGTTGATGAGGAGACGTTTTGGTGCAGGTACTTTTATCGGGTTGATAGGGTTGTGAGAGCGGAGGAGGCCAGATTGAGGATGGTGAAGAGGGCCATTTCCGGGGAGGAAGAGGAGGAATTGAGTTGGGATGTCGATGACGATGATGGGGAGGAGGATGATAATGGTGAATGTAGGTTTAGAGATGAGATGAAGGAGGGTGAGGAGGAGGAGGAGAAGGGAAAAGATGTGGAAGGTTTGGGGGATGGAGATGAAGAAAAGGAAGGAGGAAGGGATGGCGAAGGTGGTGGTGTGTCGGGTGTAAAGGATGAAAATGAGAGTTTGGGGGGGAGATCAGTGTGCAATGAGAAGGAGGCTTCATCTGATGGGAAGCTAGGGAGTGATATCTCGATCATCTCAAGCCAACGGTCATCACACGCGGACGATCTTGGATGGGACGAGATTGAAGATATTAGGAGTGGTGATGAGAGCAATGTTGATGTTGGGAAGAAGTTGGTTGCTGCGGAGGAAGATGATGAAGAGCTCACTTGGGATATTGAAGATGATGATGACCACCATGTTTAACCTGTTATGTGAATGATATAGTAATGTATTCTGCCAAATGTTGATAACACTATGCAGTCTAGCTCTTTATGCACCTTTTAATACTTCCATTCTATTATTCTTAACATTGTGTATATCCCATTTTGGAACAATTGTATTGTGTCAGGATTCGAACCGTGACTCATTTCTTGATTATATATCATGTTAAATCTTTCAACCTAGTAGGAGTATGTTTTTGTTGCTAGTATACAGACGAATGATGATGCACTGAATGTGACTTCTTTACTGTTTATTGACATATTAATGTGCAATTTCATGCGTGAAAAGGGAGTTTCCTTTATCTATTCATGTTACCACATGCTATAATTTGTAGGGAGTCTTATGTAATATTAATAGATTGATCAAAGGTCGGATTGAAATATTAATTACACCTTCCAAATTGTAAATTGAGCCACTCTTGTGCGTGCGGTGTTCTCAACGAAGGCAAGATAAGAGGTTGCGGCACAGCGGGCGAAAGACGGAGGAGAAAGGAGGAGGTGATCGGCAGTGGAGGAGGGGTAAAGAAGGTGAGGTGACGGTTTCCCTCTCTAATAAGCATTTCCAGTAGTAAAAAAAATCGTATATTGATAATGTGGAGTAAATTAAAGAACTTAGATTAAAGGCAAGGGTCAAATGATAAAATTGACACCATTTTTTATACTCCTATAAAGTTCTGCGATGAAACGCTTGCTATCTATGAAGTATTTGGAAACTGTGATAGAGTTTCCGAGTTGTATGCAAAATAAGGAGCATATGATGCATCATTTATCCAGTGACTGGATTCAAAAGTAAATCCTTTGCTTCATAAATTTCTAAGGAATAACAAAAAGTAGGGACAAATTGTGAATTCTTTATTCACACATGTAAGTTGGGATAATATTTTGCTCGAGCACACAGCTCAAGTGCAGTGACGTTAACATTTTCACAGTTTCCATATCAACCAAAACAAAACACTTCAATTATCTAAACACATAGCAGACTCTATGCACTAGTAATTAGAGTGTGGCCTCAGTTATCTTGTTTCAGCATCCGCAGAATGGTAAGGAACAGGTTGAGAACATCGAGATAAAGGGTGACCGACGCCCAGATGTACTCGTCGTATGTGAAACGCTTGATTAGTTTCTCAGTATCATAAACAATGTATCCAGAGAAGATTATGGCACTGATCGCGCTGTAGACAGCGACAGAGGTAGATCCCAACGGGTGTACCATCTGTATTTACCACATGGAATACAGTTTAACAGCTAATTCCAACATATGGAAATAAAGATAGAGCGAAAGAGAGGAAGTACCTGAATAAAACCGGTCAAGATCAAGATGAACAGGCTAGTAAACAAGATTGGTCCTAGAAAGCTGAAGTCTTTTCCTTTCTTAGCAGCCCAGAAGGTGTAGCCAGTCAGTGCTGAAACTACAGCTGAGGTCAATATCAAGGCTTCGAGCACAAGTCTTCCTGTACATGATGGCAGAGTAGGAAGAAGGATTAGACAAACAAACACCCTGTGTCGAACTCAGCCGATTTTCTAGTAAGCTACCAACCTTCAGTGTTAGCGCAGCTCACTCCAACAGTTAGACTCATAGAAGCAGTGAAGAGCCCGAGGAAAACCAAGTTCAATGGATGCTTCTGACGATAGATATGGAGTGGCCACAACACTGTCATACAATTCAAATGTCTATTAAATGCTCCGAACCCTAAACATATTAAATCAATATTGTTTGATGCAATTGCTCCTCTGTACTTGATCGATATCATAGCGGAACAATCATATTTGTAAATTAGAATGTTCCAATCAGATAGAGGAATGCACAACATAAACCTCATGTAAATTGAAGTAACGGTCACTTAATCGTAATTATCAGTAAATAACACAGCATGTGTAGCTAACAGTTTGCAATGTATCAAGATACTCATGTCAACTTCCTACACATTCTATCAATCTAACAAAAAAACAATACATTGGTACAGAAAATCATGATTTGTGAATTATAGCAACAGGTGAAGGAAAAACCATAATTCAGTACAGTTACTGTGAATAATTAAATATTCCATTATCAGGAGAATCATCGAAAACTTTAAGATAAACAGTATACTCCAGGGTCAGACCTCAATGTATGATAGACCACATTCAGATGATATCTATCAACATATGCACCTATTAATCAGCTGCACATCTGAAAATTTAACCTAACTCATGCGAGTCAGTTCCGAGATCTATTAATTTGATTGGAAGGTACAAAAGTTAGGTAAATACGAGGCGTAATCATAAATGTGACCAATTCATCAAATTAATCAATCATCAGAGGAAAGAGTCAATCATTGCGCAATTAACATTGATCGCACTCACAGATGAAGGGAGTGAAGACGAGGAAAAGAAGGAAGCCAGAATTGGCGCGAAGGAGGTCGTTAATCGGAGCGTAGAGAACAGTGGCGGCGGTGACTGCGGTGGTTACTAGGATCTGCGCCGCCAGTATGCCGTAGACTTTGCGTATGAATCCCCATCGCAGCAGATTCTCACCGTGGCCGATTCCAGGGTAGAGGCGCTCCCCGGACTCTATGTCAATGTCTCCGACCTTGTGGACATCGGCAGTACTGACGGCTGTGTAGGTGTGCATCTTTCAGATCTGACGGTTGGATGATTCTCGCCGGTCTTTCCTTCTCTCGTCTCTACAAATTTCGATTGCTTTAGAAATGAAATGCAAATTGCGATCTGCTTTTTTATTCGATTCGTATCCCATCCCATCCCATCCACTTATTAATTATTGAATTATAAAGTAATTTTAATTTTGCAACTAATCATATTATTTGGATTATTGGATGTCAACTAATCAAATTTTTAATATTGACATAACTTGATCATTTATTTTCCAACAATGACGACGTCACATTATATGCAGTGAACGATGTCATATTACACAAAGTTAAATAAATTTATGATTTATATCAAGAAAAAATGAGCAGGAAGTGGGAAACGAGCAAAGAAACGAGAAACATGATTACAACTTACGAAATGATTTAGTTTATCATAGTACGACATCATTTTTTGCTGCCAGTTTGGTTGACGTCCATCTGTGTCATGTAAATAAGTCATTAATTTATGTCAACGTGGATGAGTTGACAAATAAGAACAAATAGACAGTTTGATCATTTCTAAGCAGATTTTAGAACTGGTATGTCTCATGCCGAATCAAAAATTGGGATTTACAAGGAAATAGTATACCATATATTTAATATCGATTATCGGATTCGGATGGTTGGCGTTCGAGAGCTGCATTACCATTCCTAAACATACAAGATTTAAGAGGGCATAGATGAGCGCAAGGTGTATAAGCACTACTACATTGAGTGCGCGCACACATGTTGCAAAAGTGGCCATCGTTCGAGGCAGGGGGCGACGACTCGAGCTTTGCCCGCAGCACATGGGCCATGAGCAGAAGTACAATGATCAAAGTGTTCCAAAAGGATCTTTTGGATTGCTATGTCATTAATTAGAATCATTTGTCTGTATCTGTTAACATATGGTATTAGTATATTAGTACATTTCAATTGGTCTTGAATCTAATTGTTCTCTAACGAGCAGAGCCCATTCTTCCTACTCCACACGGTGATGCTTCACATGATTGTACAAGAATTTGTGTTTTCATCATTGAACATCATGTGGGTTTCATCGTCTCCGTAATAGTGATCTCGCCAATAACTCATAATACTTTCTTCCCCGCTGCAATTAATTCATCTCTTCTTCGTCATCCTCATTCACCACAAGCTCTACTTTCTTCCCTGTCTTCTTCTTCAATTTCTTCAATACCTTGTGCGGATTGATCTTTCCTATCACTACCACCCTCTCCTCCGCCATGTCACTCATCACCGTCTCCACGCCTGTGGATCGGAACAACTTGTTGATTCAATATTATATATATATATATATATATATAGTATTTTTTTTGGAAATGTGTTGGTCTTGATATAAATTGCTTATAAAGATAAATGGATATATATGATGAAACCTTTGAGTTTGGAAATTGCTCTGCCAACTCTTCTTTCACAGGCATTGCAATGCATGGGAACCCTGTATTCTGCCTCCACAACCTGTTGTTTTCAATTGTCAGGGAAATCATTTTGTTACTTTTATTACATAGCCACACATCAAAATTTATAAAGCACACACATATATATGTAATATTTGAATGTATGTATCTTACTCTGTCTGCTTTCTTGTAGCAATCCATTGAGATATTCATTGGAATTGAAGAAAGAAATGAATTATTTTAGGCAGAAATCTGGAGGATGTTGTGGGTGGATATGTTTTTTTTTGTTTTCTTTTTTCCACTGTTGTAGGGAAGGGGAAATAAGTTAGTTATTTCAGTTATTTAGATGGCCTTTGGTGGTATTGTAGGGGTTGGTAGCGGAAGCGTGCAAACAAACGGATCACATAATACGGATCTATTTAGCAGATTATTCAGACAAAATCTATTCGCGTAATTATCACATGTATCATGCTCATAACTTGAATTACATACATGCTTTAGAACAAATAAATCCTAAAACATGCATACTACGGAGTTAGCCAATTTACCTCGTTGATTCTCCAAAGAATCGTCGATTGCTTGCGTCTTCTCCACGATGATCTTCAATACTAGACCACGGATCTTCTGACTGGTATCCCGAACTGTATTCCGACATCAGGGTGGGCTGATCTTATCGAAACACTAGGACTCGAATAAAGAAGACAGAACTTTCTCACTGAGAAGGAGCTGAAGAACTCACGGAGGAGAAATCCTTGAAAAAATCGTCCTCTTCATCATAATAGAAGTGGACGAAATTTTCATAGTCAAAATTAATTAATTTCTGTCTCATTTATTCTCCTATTTATAATAGTTCATATTGGGCCAGTCAGGGATCTATGGAAGACTTTGGATATGGGCTTCCCCAATTAGCTTTTTACTAATTAAATTGAACCCACAATTTAATACAAACTTATATTGAAATATTACGAGCAGCCACTACAGACGTAATATTGAACTCCCCATCCAAATCCGAAATTACAAGTAATTCGGGTTTCCACTTTGTTTATTATTCATTTCTCGCGCTTAAGATATAAATGCCCATTAATTAATTAAAGTCTGCTATGGACTTAATTAATTAACATCTTATTAACTCCAAGAGTAGACTTAGCAAGAAACACTTATTTATTATCCATAGAGTAATAAAACTCCAACTGGCCAGTTTCCGAATAATAAAACCTTGTTCAAGCTCCTCTTGAGGACATTATCAAACGAGACTCACCTCGTGCGCGATTCAACATAATAGCAATCCTAGCACCGCTAGATAATGATCACCACTACCCAATATACCTGGATCGTTGGGTGACGAAAAACCCGCACCTTTGGTAAGTCAAAGTAGTAGATACTCAATATCGTATGCTCAATGCTAACGTACATCGATTAAGAAATAGATATTTATCAAGACCTTGTCTTTCTGTAGATAGCATAAAGACACGTCTTGCTGTTAGATCCATTCAGTGCTATACCACACCAACGTCATCTTATTTCAATAAGGCTTAGAAATAATCGGACTGACATTGCAACCTTTCACGATAGGTAGCCAAAGCCTATCTAGGTTGTGAAATTCTTCTTTTTCTTTTGCCAAGCATTGCATAGAACCGACTGTAGTTACCTTAAAGTGGACGACGCCCACAACCAGTCTACTAAGCAAAAGACTTAGGCTTTGTTTACTTCTTATGCATTTAAATGTTTATAAAACATCTTATAAACGCAAAAGTAAATACAATGTAATAATATACTGATTCTATTCGTGCAAACTGCTCGAATAATACTGAAACGGGTTAAAAGTGGATTGTAGAGTTTTTCCGTATACAAGCAAGATTCCTATTCGTGCGAATTTGCTCGAAACATGCTTTTCAGTATACTAAACCTAACGGGTATTAAGAGTTTTCATTTTCTATCTGTTTTGGTATATGTTTTCCAACTAGTTTGGCGTGTTTTAGAAGTAAAATCTTGTGGTGAATTAATTTTGTCAAGAGCAAATTCACATTTTAAATTAATCATTTAAGGATTAAATTCACAAATATGTAAAACAATTTAAATGTACAACCCCAAAACATTACCTTTAAAATCAATCAAATGCATATGCACATTTAATATAATTGTATACAATTTGCATTATTTATAAAATTAATCAAAACTTCTTTCTTATCTCTACCACAAAAACAATAATCATAATTTTG
This sequence comes from Salvia splendens, assembly GCF_004379255.2. NCBI lineage: Eukaryota > Viridiplantae > Streptophyta > Magnoliopsida > Lamiales > Lamiaceae > Salvia > Salvia splendens. Next base: position 37,695,399 of record NC_056034.1, on the reverse strand, counting down.
ATTATATCTATACATATATAAAAGGCGAGTTTTAGCCATCATTTTAAATATTTATGAATTTTGGGCAAAATATTAAATAGTTATAAAGTCTGGATTTTGAATGTAAATTTTCATTTAATTTAAAACTATATTTTTATAATTTTTTTCAAAATCATAAAATCCAATACAAATAAAGCTCAAATAATACATTCCTTAGACTAAAATTTCAACACAAATAAACCTAAATAATAGTATACTCCATAAATTAATATTCCCTACAAACCCAACAGAAAAATGTGGCACCTCCCTCCCTTTCTCTTTCTCTCAGCGCCGATTGCACTCTCCCTTCCCATCTCCTCTTCCTCCGTCAAGCCTCCCTTCCTCGCGGCGCTGCTCTGCTCTGCTTCCTCCCTCCGTCACGCCGTCCACCCGGCTTCCCTGCCGCTCGTTTCACGCCTCCGCTGCCTTGCTACCGCCGTTGCCGGTAAAGATCGGATCTTTTGTAACTGCCATATTGCTCATAAATGTATTAGTGATAATTCAATTTAAATTTTTACTTTTGCACGCTTGAGCTTCCTCACATGTTTAAATTCATTACCATATTAATATGAAAATCATAATATTTAAGTTGATAGGAGCATATATTAAATTAGTTTTGGCGATGTCCTATTAGTCACACTAAATTACCTTAATTTTGCATCTAATAATTTAATTATGCATCATTGTTAAATACATGATTAAAAAATAGATGTGAGAATTTATGAGTTTTGAGAATAAATTTAAATATTTTTAAGTTTTAGGCATGAATTTGAACATTTATAAGTAACTCTTGTGAATATTATTTAAATATTTTAATGAGCACTTTGACTAATTTTTAAAGCACTACAATGAGCTTGACTATTTTTAAAGCAGAGTAAGCGGTTACAAATCTTTAAATAGGATAATGATCATTTAATAAAATTTATAACCTCTATTTTTATTTTTCTTAATTTTATAATTTATGATGTTTTAATTTCATGATCTCTCATATCCTAATTTCATGATCCCTCATAGTTGAGTCATTTTCATATATAGTAGTAACATTTTTCTCTCTTATTTTACTCTCTCTTGCTTTATTCACTTTTTACTTTATTCTCTCTATTAGAAATGGGTCACTCACCCCTTAAAAGACCTTATAAGGGGAAGAGTTATCCATACTTATATAGAAAAGCTAGGATCATCACCAAGTCGATGTGAGACAAGATTTAAGAGAATTTAACACGCCCCTCACGTGTGGGCCGGAACGACACATCGGACTTCCATCACGTGGGTAGACAGAGAGAAGAGATAAAGAGATAAAATCTATCATCGACTTGAACGCGCTCTGATACCATATTAGAAATGAACCACTCACCTCTTAAAGGTCTTTTAAGGGATGAATGACCTATTTCTAATACTCTCTATATTTTTCTCTCTATTTTTTTATCTATTTATTTAACACACTGAACATCTTATTTCTTAAATTCCGTGCTGAAAAGTTTTCGCATCAATTGTGAGGGTTAGAAGGAGTACAACGACAAGTTGATATATTGGGATGGAGAACTAAATGTATCTAATTAATTAGGGATGTCAATGTAGCCCGCAAGGCCCGAATAGCCCGCCAAATTTATAGGGTTAGAGCTCAAAATTTCTAGCCCGATAAAATTAAAACCCGATTAGCCCGCACCCGATTAACCCGCGACCCTTTAGGGCCAGACCCAAAAACCCGATGGGCTGGCCCAAAAACCCGATAAAATTTCTATTATTCTATTTTTTACTCCTAATTCTACACTTTATTGATTAATTTTATAATATAGGTAACTAAAAAAATAACTTTCAGTTTTATATTAAATATACAAATTATATATTAATATAATAATTGATAAATAATTTAAAAACTTCAAATTCACTTAAAAAATATTTAAATTTCTAAAACATGCATTAAAATTTCACGAAATATCTCAAATATTAGTATTTGATCATGTTTATGATTAAGTTTGACCATATATCTTAAATTTATCATAATTAAATATTTTACATTTTATGAATATAACTAATTTTCATCATTATTTATTGGATGGATCGCATGTTAATCTTATCGGTAGCAACCCGATTAGGGTTAGGGTTGAAATTTTACAACCCGAAAGAATTCACAACCCTATTAGCCCACACCCGATTGGCCCGCAACCCGAGTAGGGCCGGCCCGAAACCCGATGGGCCGGCCCGATTGACATCCTTATAATTAATCATTACTACAAGTTTCAAACCTAATTTAATATCCATTTGTTTAATGCTGGTCAGATCAAAACTGCACACTGAAAGTCACCCCCAACACCAAAAAGAGAGAAAAAAAACCCTTTCATAATCTTAAATTATTCTACGCATATTAACGAAACTTATAAACTTTTACTCGGAAGGCCTTCAAGATCTTGAATTGTCTACTCATGAATTCATTAAATTTACAATCTTTTTTTCGTACTATACAGATAGACGGTGGATATACACCCAAAAATTTAAAATAATTAATTAAAAAATATGATGCCGTTAATTAAAGGATTAATTTGACATTTTAGTGACACTGGTATTAAAAAAAAAACTAGTAATAAAAATATGGCAGGTGTTGAATTAATAGCCAAACAACTAAACATGTAATCAGAGATTGTTGTAGGCGACATTCTCTTGCAATTTTGGGACCAATTTTAGAAGTTTACAGCAACATCCCTTTTGAACTTTCAATCTTGAAACCCTAGTTTATTTCCCAGCAATTAACACTTGTATCACCGTTTTAGTGTTTACAACACACAATAACAACCACTCGATCACATTTTTTTTTTATTTCAAAACTCATAACTTGTAGTATTATTTTTATTAAGTAATTTGTACTTATAAAAAAGCGGCATTTATTAAATTGCTAAAACTGAATAAAATGAAAGTGCTATTTTAATAAATGAAGAAATAGAATGTGGCCTACAAAATAAATAAAACATTTATGGCTTAACGTAGTAATTTACAAAGAGATATATTTAATGGGAAATGCCTTGTGATATTTCGTTGACGTATACACAACTACACAAGTAACACTGTTAAATATCCTTCAAATAAAAACATTAATTAAATATTATATTGGTTGGATTATATTTATCCATTATTTAATTATGAGACTGTAAATTAATCCAATCCAAAATTATCATAAAGAACTAAGATGAATATGGTATCAAAATTTATTTTTCATTAGACCAGAAATTTTAATGACAGTTAAAACTTAAAACAAGGGAAAATAAATATTGTACTTGAAACATATATTAACACAACTTGCAAGGTCAAAGTGTAATTTCCTAAAAGTTTCATGCTTTTTCTTTTTCTTTTTCTTTCTTCTGATTTCAGAAATCAACAACAAAAAAACAAAATCAGAATAGCCAGATTCCAGTTCGAATCTCTCTCTCTCTGCCTCTCTCTTCTGAGAAGAAATAGAAACGTCATACTATAAGAAACTGTGCTGCTTTTTGAGCCCCTTTCTAATATGTGACAATACACATACATACTTGTATATCACGATTTATGTTTCAATTGCATGATTTATTTCGTATATTGGTTTCTATAATTCGAGAAGAAGAGTGAAGGGGTGGTCAGGAAAGATCTTGATTGCTTGAATCTCTAATGGAACAGCTCATCAACTTCATTATAAGACCGCCCAGGTGAGATAAATCAAATCTGAAAATTCTACAGTAATATTTGTATTTGTTTAATGATTTCAAGTTTCAATCTTTTGCAAAGTCTGATGTGAATTTTGCCTATTTTTCATGTGTGTGTGAGAGCTTGGATTTACTGTCGGAATTGTATATACCCCACATTTATGTGAATCTTATTTCTTTTTAACTAATTTTTACTAATACGTTTGATCTTACAATTGTTTGTAGTCGGTGCATCGGTGGTTAGGTATTTGCGAAAATCATGTATCTGAATTTGGGTTGTGAATTCTATTTCTAGTTTTCGAATGCTGCTGAAGTTTTTTATTTCTTTTTCTTGGCTGAATTTTACTTTCTTGTAAAATTGATTCTCTGGTTAATAAAATGAGTATTATCAGCGAAAGTTTGGAGTCTTGATCTTGTAGTTATTACGAGTAAGAAATATTTTTAGGGCAGGTTGCCGGCTTGATTGAAACCTTTAATTGGGATTAAAATTTTCGTCTCACTCTTGATTAACGAAGAATCCTTGACAGAGTTGATGCCCATTTAGCATAGGCGAACATAGTTTCATTTAATTCATGAGATTAACTAATTAGTGAACTCTGATATACCCTAACTTAGATTTGCATGAAGGAGCAATCAAATGCGTTTTTTCCCCTGTGAGCATTGTTTTAGCCAGGATTATTCAACATTGTGTAGGGACTCGAGTAATGCATTGAACACTCTTAAACATAATGCAGTCTGTTTTAGTTGAAGGGTAAGAAATAACACATATACTCCTATAATGTAATTAATATATGTAAAGGTTGGCTCAACTGGCTCTAAATGTAACGACTGCAGAATCTTTATGGCCGAGCTAGTTTTTCTATTTTCTTTGGTTCATATGATGGACTAACCCACTGACTCAGCTTCCTTTATCTGGATTGCAGAGCTGAATACAATCCAAAAGATGATTTGTTAGACCAAGAATTTTTGCTAAAAGGCAAGTGGTACCAGAGGAAAGATCTGGAGGTAAGCAGTTCTTATATATAACCATCATTACACAACAGTTTCCTCGCTTCCTGCATTGCATTTGTCACCACTAGTTCTAATACTTTCTATACTTCCTTTATAGTATTGACTATCTGTGACTTACTTGGCTATGTTTATACATGTTATATCTGCTGCTACTGTACTGTCTTACTGTTTCTTGATGTCATGCCAATGGCTTGATATCGGGTATAAAAAGTTATTTTCCAGCTGTTTTTCTTGTAACATGACATGAGCTCACACTTAGATTTGTTATTCTTCCTCATTTTTTTTGGGGGGGGGGGGGGGGGTTAGAAGGAACTCAACCTATGATCAAATAAAATATTTTGTGGAAGCGGATCCTGTTTTTTCTTGAATAAACCCATATTGTTGGCCTTCACTTTTCTCGTTAGTCATTTATCAATGTCTTTTGTTTTCATATCTTCCTCGTCAGCTTGAAATTAAGGTTCTTATATTAATTAACTGTTATTTTAGGTCGTGTTTCATAGGCAAATATTGGGTCTGACTTTCGATGTTTTTCCTCCCAATCCAGAAACATTTAGTGAGATAAAGTGATATGTTTGACCTGCAGGTTAAAAATAGCCGAGGAGATGTTCTGCAATGTAGCCATTACATGCCCATTGTCCCTCCTGAAGGAAGTACACTACCCTGTGTAATCTATTGTCATGGAAATAGGTTAGTTATTCTGATAACTGGAGAAGTATTAGTTCCGGAACCCTTTCATCAGCATAATTGAGTTTGTTTGAATTGGGTTCCAACTTCCAATTACTGTTCCGTCTTCCATCAGCTCTGCCTGCTCTTGGACTTTAGCTATTGAGGTTTCTTTGCTTTATGTTATACTCGGATTTTATATGTTCTGATTTATTGAAACTTTGTTCTTGTAAGCTTGAATGTGATGGGGGGAGGGGGGCTGGAGGCACAATTAACACTATATTGATTGGTTACGAGTTATTGAATTGTCACATATCTTGATGAATCAGTTCTCCCTTTGTATTTGAAACCGTGCTTATCATGTGGAAGCTTCATGTTTAGTTTGTCCCTTTATTCCAATTCTGTTCACAAAGTAGCTCTTTCTCTTGGTCTTTCTGCAGTGGCTGCCGTACAGATGCCAGCGAAGCTGCTGTTATATTGTTACCATCAAACATCACCGTTTTTACTCTGGACTTCTCTGGTTCTGGACTCTCTGGTGGGGAGCATGTTACTTTGGGTTGGAATGAAGTAAGTGGCCTGAAAGTCATTTCATCTTTACTTGCTTTATTTGACCTCTTTCTAGGGCCAATAGTCTGGAAGAAATATAATGGAGGTGGTCTAAACATAGCATGTTTTCCTATTTTTCTTACTCTGGCTATAATCTTCAGGGATTTGTTTATCTCAGTTATAGGACCAATTTCTTGAAAGTAACTTTTATTCTTCGACTTTTGTAACATTTAAATGTTTAGTTTGAGATTGATTACACCAGCTACTGAAATTTTCCAGCCATATTAGCCACTTTTAAGTATTATGTCCATTTTATTTTTATGAAAAATAGATGATTTTTAAGCAGGCTTATCTATCTGGAATTTTGTGATGTACGATTGTGAGAGATTGTGGGTCCTCATTATCTATGAGGAAGAGAGATGATAATGCATCCAAGAATAATGAGAGAACTTAAGGTGAATATTGTCTGTTGATGCTATGGAGAAGTCTCAACATATTGTTGGACATATATATAACGACCAATATGGGAGAATATGGAGTAGCATGCTTGGACATATCAAAGATTTAATACAAAATGTTTCTAATTATTTTCTTGTTCTTTGGCTCTACTACTCAAGTTAAATATACCGTGTCTGAGTTTCATGTTAATTTGGTCTTGTTTTTGCAGAAAGATGATCTCAAAGCTGTGGTTGATTACCTACGTGCAGATGGAAATGTTTCTTTGATTGGATTGTGGGGTCGCTCCATGGGTGCTGTTACTAGGTCATCATGCAGTTTCTTTTTCTAGAGAAGCTTATTTATGAGTATCTTATGTATTCTTTACATTTACCTGATGTACGAAACTTTACTATGCTCAAGAGTTTGAAGATATTGTGGTTACTTAAGAAAAGACTAATTAAAATAAGATAACTTGGAATGTGATAGTTGTATGCCAAAAGCTCCTTAATATATTAGCTTTATAACTACTGCTATTGAATACGAAAGAATATGGACAGCATATCTGGCTGTCTAGTTAAATTCTGTATCTTGGTCATTTAAAATATGTCAAGTCTAAATATTGTTCCTTCACATTTTGCTCTAGCTTTCATCTTGTTAACGTAGAAATATTTACTTCTTTCAGCTTGATGTATGGAGCCGAGGATCCTTCAATTGCAGGAATGGTTTTGGATAGCCCCTTCTCTGATTTGGTTGATTTGATGATGGAACTGGTTGATACATACAAAGTTCGGCTCCCCAAATTCACTGTAAGCTGACCAGTAAATTTTTTATTCAGCGAGAGCTCCATCCTTTCACTAATCACTAATCAAGCTGCTCTTTATCTTTTCTCCTACTGTAGGTTAAGTTTGCTATCCAGTATATGAGAAAAGCTATCCAGAAGAAGGCAAAATTCGACATTATGGAGCTAAACACAATTAAGGTATCTTATCTGAACATTCATTTCATATCGCTCATGTCTTATGCCATCGTAATTCTGAACTCTGTGACATTCACATTTTTTTATCAAGTACTATGCTGTATCAGTTATATATCTTAATATCCTTATCCTCTTTGAACCTTTCTTTCAGAGAATGGGTTCAGTAACAGTCCAACGTGAGGCTGCGTTGGAAATAAAAACATTTAACTCATTACCTGGTGTTCTAGGCTTCTAGCAAAATACAACATTTTATCATTTATGTTCTAGATCATACTGGAACTCTTATTCTCATCTTCAGGTTGCAAAATCTTGCTTTGTCCCGGTTCTGTTCGGCCATGCCATTGAAGATGATTTTATACAACCCCATCACTCTGATCGTGTTTTCGATGCTTATGTGGTAATAATTACACCTTGTAAATATTTTCCTTTTTTTAAGGTTTGCTTCATACTACATAGTTTGGTTGATGAATATTATGCTCAGCGTGGCTGTACAATTGCCCTTCTGGTCTCCTCTTATGGGGTTCGCCATTGCAACTGGGCGATGCATTATTATGTCATGCATGTTATGTTGCACTGGACCTTAGTAGTTGGTCTAACCTTCCCGAATTTGCTGTTGGACATTAGTTAACATGTCTTATACTTCAATTTGACCTTTTAATTATGGAAATATTGGTTAATATTTTATCTAGAGCGAGTGATTGAAGTATAAGACATGCCGACTATTTTCAACTTATGTCAAACTGAAGTATACTTAAAAGGTCTTGTACTTTAATTTGGACAATAGCGCCGACCAATATCGTTGTTTTCTACTTGTTTCATTTCTATCTCTATATTTACTAAATCTTGATTCACAGGGGGACAAGAATATTATCAAGTTCGAGGGGGATCACAACTCTCCCCGACCTCAGTTTTATTTTGATTCTATAAGTATCTTTTTCAACAATGTATTACAACCACCCGAGGATGAAGGAGGAGGTAGATACTTCGACTTGAGTAATGACTATTTCACCAGGGTAAACTGCTTGCTTTCTACCAGAACTTTTGTCCTCTAATTTTAATTAAACTGGAGGTGATGTTGATACATCATTTTTCATAATTTCAAAACCTTCAGGGTAGATGGAGCACGGTCCAGGATGTGGAGCTTTCAGATGAATTATTGGGTTCACCTTCTGGTACATATCTCATTGATGTTTTTCGATTATAGTTTCATATTTCAAGCAGATGTGCACTGGTTCATGTTTTGTCTAATTCAGGTCCGCCAGCTACTAGCACTGAGGATGCCATCAGGCAACTTCGCTCCAGGAGACCTATGAGTGCAACCGTGGTAAGTTACTGTTTCCGAGATTTTAGAGACATTCAGTCAACAAACTCTAACCTGCACATTTTTATTACTCTACGGAAAGATCTTTCACTTCAAATTCGGTCTTGAACAAGGAAGAATGGACACCAACCAACTCAGGAGATGACCACTAAATTTCAGTATTTGCAGTCTATTTTTGGTTATCTGGATAATGGCTGATTGGTATGCTGTTATATTCCAGGTTCCAGCAGATATCTCATCCAAAGATGATCAACCTGATTCGGAGGTATTTGTCTTTTTCTGAAGTTCTCTTACACGTATCTTCTGAATTATTTGTGCATGTGCTTTTTACTGCATAATTTTACTCTTATCAAATTGAATGCCGAAAGAAGTACTAACAATTTAGTTTAGCAGTACTGCTCATCACGGGAAAAGCTAAATTCTCCCTTTCTAATAACAACCCTGATGAACTTGCTAAATTCTCCATTTTATGCCTTACCATTTGCCGTTTTATATGATATATCCCCAAGTATGAAGACTTACAACGGGGAAATACCATTTTATGCCTTACCGTGTGCCGTTTTATATGATATATCCCCAAGTATGAAGACTTACAAGTTACAACACAATATCCATACTCTCTCTCTGCCCTACTTGTTTTTTTGGGGGCGGCTGGGGTGCGACTCAGAAACCGGAAATCCACGTGGAATTCCATGTTGAAATGGTTCCTTGTTTTTGTAGAAATCGTTGATTTGCAAGAAAGAAAATGATAGTGAACCTAAGTCATGCGAATTATATTTCTTCTGCAGGTGGAGAGTCGGAGCTCTGATGCTCAGCCATCGACTTCTAACATGATAAGCCTTGAATTCCCAAGAGATAGCCCTCATGGTTCTCTTGTACCTGGATCAATAGATGATGACGAATATGTCGAGTACTCTCTTGATATGATGGCAGATTTCCCGAGCAATGTTGAAGAAGAAGAAAGGGTGAATACTATCAATGTTTTTTTGGATTTGAGTCCTCTCCTTTATAAGTATGTTAACATGTTCGTTTCTGATATTGCTCAATCTGCTAGATGTTGATGGTGGCCATATTCGAGTCGTTGAAGGGCTCAAAGGAACCATCATCAAGCGTTGGCAGCAGTTCTCTCCCTAAACCAGAACCAGCACCAGCACCAAAAGACGAAGCAGAAGGAGCAATATTACCACAATCGCATACTTCTGAAAATCAATCATCTTCCGAAGCAGAAGCTTCTAAAACTTGCTCTCCTAGTGACACGCAGAAAGCCGACACAAGCACAGTAAAGAACCCAACGAGCAAGGCTGGTGCCTCGCCTCCCAAGCAAGGAGAAACAAGCAGGCCGATAACGTCTCAGATTGATGCGCCGTCAGAAGATCATAGGCAGTCCGATGGCGACATGGCTGACCGAACGAAAGTCACCATGGAAGTGGAGAAAAACCCCACAACAAATATCATCGATGGTTTGTTGCGTCGTTGGGATATCTTCAGAAACAGATAGTGTAGTGCTTGTTGGTGTGATGGAAAGAGATTGCATATGGTGAGAGTGTCTGAAATAGGTTAGCATTTGCAGACAGTTACCACTTTGAAAATGTGATGTGTTTCATTTGTTGTAACTAATTAATGGTTGAATATTCTTTCCAAGGCTTGTACAGATGATGCAGATGATTTGCTTACTCCTAACTGATCTCGAAATTATATGGTGATTCATTGGCTAAGTTTGTTTTCATTGTTGATAACTATTTAACCACTAACAGCTTATTCATTGAAGCTCCTAAATATATTGTAATACAGCTATATTGTAGTACTCCTATAGCATACCAATTTCTATTAAACCTCTAATTATTAGCTTTATTTGTTGAATGAATTTTTTTTAATTTTTATTAGACAAATATGAATATTTAATCTCGACTTAGTGCAGTTAACATCAAGTATTGAATTAGAGTTGGTCAATGATTCGATTTTGTTGAATTTTGGAGAGAGATTATTTCACTTGTTGTCATAGTAGTTCAATAACAAATCAAAATACTGGAGATGTTTGAAACTGAAAATAGTTAGGAATTACAACTAACTAATTAAACGTTAACAAATAACAGTATTTCAGCTGTGAGTTTGACAGCAACCAGTATAAAACAGCTAACACACAACACCTCTGCAATTTCTCAACATGAAAGGCCATATTTTCCTCTGAGTTCTTGAATCGGTGTCGATTTATCGAATATCACTTATTAATATTACAAACACAGTCTTTCTTCCCAATCCCTAACTTGTTTCCGAAGGGACATCGATGAACACGGAGGAAAAGTACTCATGGAAGTGGCGATTGCTGACCATACAACCATTTCTAGTTTACCTCAGCATATTGCAAGTTAAACAAGGAGTCTAGTGGAGTTAGAATATTTTTCCTGAAATTCGACGTAGATTGGATTTGCAACTGATTAAATGCCCTCGTACGACCTTGAATATGGTAAATGGAATCAGTCCATCAGCAGTTGATGTAGAACCCTTGAAGTTCAATACCAGTGGCTACCATTTCCACCTTGGGCAGCGACTTTTCTACCAATGTATAGATCGGGTTTGGGCTGCATCCCATTGGATCCTTCGGGGCCATCCTCACCCCTTTCATTTTTACAGCTCGGGTGCTTCCTTGGGTAAGATGAGCCGGGTACGAGATATTGAGCAGGTATGCCAGGATTCCTAACTACTTTTCTCTGTTCTGTAGTCTCTGCTGATGCTGCTGTCGCTCCACAATTATTGTAACGCAGAACTGAACCGATCACCTTCCCGGGCCTTGCAGCTGCCCCGGCTGCAAAAACTATCAGTAACAGCCGAGCACCCCAGAAAAAGAAAAAAAAAGAAAGAAAAGATAATACTTTTTATGGCACACCTTGGATATTTTGAGGGACTTGGCCAGGAAATCGTGTCTCAGCTTCTTCAATGGAACATTTAGAGAGATCATTGGCGAGCTCAGCAGGCGCCGGGTTTGAGTGGTCAGAATATAATACACCTGGCCTGCACCTGATCAAGTTCGTAATGTGTAAGCTTCATTATGTCCACTACTTTCTGGGGTCAGAGCTGCAGTGGTGAAATATAAACAGCAATAAGCTTACCGAGGCAAAGATGACGAGTGTTGTCTCTCGGGTGGGGCGGCAGCTCCATTTCCATAATGCTCCTCGAGATATGCAAATTGCTTCTTGAATTTGTCAACAGCACTGAAAACAAAATTGTAAACAGATTGGATAGGATATCGAAACCAATAAAATTTCCTGCTCAAGCCATCATGTGAGAGAGTGCAGAATAAAGATCCAGCCATAACAAAATCCCAAGAGAAACGCCCAGGTAAATGGAAAAACAAGAAAATAAAATGAAGTTAAAAGCATAATACCTAGGATACATAAAGCCAGTAGGTTCAGCTCCCTCTAAGAATTCCTTCAACATTTTTGGGTGGTATTCAAGAATCTCTCTGTATATCAGCTCTCTAACATCCTCCTTTGTAATCCTTCGCCTTTCAAATTCGAATTCCATTTTTGTTACCGGTTGTGCCGAAGGTTCTCTCTCAACTCTAGCTAAGTTATGGAAGTATGGATCTGCAAGAGCCTGAGGAGTTTGCAAAGAAGAATTTTAGATAAACACGACTTAGAATAATACTGATCTTTAAAAAGCATATAGCAAACACATCTAACCTCTTCTGCAGAAGGTCTGTCCTTGGGATCAAAAGCCAGCATTCTTTCCAATAAGCAAAGAGCTAGGGGATCTGCATTCGGAAATTTGTAGGATAAAGGGATTGGCTTCTTTTTCCTCATGCTACTTAAGTAACGTCGAGCCTTCTCGTTTCTTATCTGTCACATGACATGATTGTTCAGTACTGATAACTCTAACTACATTTAATTTTATGAAATTGCACTTGCCAAAACAATTTGTCACATAAGTACCCTTGCAATGGTTTCAGGAGGCGGGGTTCCCAAAAGATCTGTCATGAGGTCTAATTGGTGAACAACGTTCTTCCCAGGAAATAGAGGTTTTCCAGTCAAAAGCTCTGCAAATATGCAACCAATACTCCAAATGTCGATCGCAGGAGTATACTGTAGAGGAAGTGAGAAACCAAAGAAAAATAAGCAATAGAACTAGCAGTTTATCAATAACTTACAGCATGATACAAAGTGTTTAAAAAATGTACCTTGGAGAAAAAGGACCCGCACAATTCCGGAGCTCTATACCACCTTGTTGCAACATAATCCTAAAAAAAGTACCAGAAGTGTAAAATGTCGGGAACAAAATGAAACAGCGTGTCAGAAACCAAAGAAGAAGAGGCCATACTGTCCAAAATATTGCTGTGGGAGTATCATTGAAAGCCACCCTTGCAAGACCAAAATCGCAGATCTTCAGTTTGCAGTCAGCATTGGCTAAGATATTCTTTGGCTTCAAGTCTCGGTGAAACACATTAGCTGTATTGATATTTGAAAGGATAAGATTATCAGACAAAATCAAGGCAATCAAATTGTTTGCAGCAGCATGTAACAGGGGAAACAAGGTGCAGAAAAAATGAAAAGAAAGATTGTACAACCTGTATGTATGTATTTCAAGCCTCGAAGAAGCTGATAAAGAAAAAACTGGTAATGTTCTGGAGTCAAGTCATCATTTGCTTTAATGACCTGATGGAGATCCGATTCCATTAGTTCAAACACTACATATATGTCCTTGAATTCCCTCCTAGAAGGAGGCAGCAAAATATGCTTGATTTCCACAATGTCTGGATGACGAAGAAGCCTGAGAAGCTTAATTTCTCGAAGGATGCGTGTGGCATCGGAGACATGTTCGAAGATATCATTTATCTTCTTAATGGCAACTTTCTCTCCTAGATGGGTGTCAAAAGCAGAGCAGACAACACCATAGCTACCTTTTCCAATAACCTCCTCAATTTTATATCTGCTTCCTTCACCATATTCTGTGAAGAAATCTACATCTGACTGCAAAATAGAAGGTTCATATTTGTTCAGGGATAATATCTAAAAGCCACTTGGAATGCTGATTTCCGTATTCAATATGAAATGTTATCTTGCCTCAGGCATGGACACGACCAAACACCAAAAGTCTTGTTTCAGATAAGATGATGAGGAAGGAAAAGAAATAAACTAGACCACTGAGAAAAATGTGTTTACTGCATTCACCAATAACCCATGGTTGGCTTTTGTTAGCTCCATGTTTAGGACCTACAGTTCCTAGTCCCAATAGAGTATACAAGCAACATAAAAGAGAAACAACTGCCTACGTTCAACATCCTCAGATAATAAAATTAGTGATCAGAATTATGGCATCCAGCAAACTCATCAGTATAGTGTCCCACAACATGAAGGCTTCTTTCCGAAGAACAAAGTTATCTTGGTACACATTGATCTAGTGAACCAAATAACCTAAAAGGGTATGTGGATGAGGGAAATAGCAAAGATGCGCAAGCAAGTTCATGAATTATTACTAATCATTCATATGAATCATATCCATAGAAAACAATGATGATTAGTTGACTACTCTTTACTAGCACAATTCTTACATCCAACTGCAACATTTTGGCAAACTCCAACACGTGCTCATAGCTTATTATGATAAGCTTATTCGTGAGAAAACCACAGTTAATAGTTGTGTTCCATGACATAGCAATGCATAGGAAATCAAAACATTAAAAAGCTGGCAAATGTTACAACACCTCAGGTAGAAGTAGAACTCATCCCCAAGGAGAGGGGGCCCAAGTTAGGTGTTATAAACTACATACTTAAGCTCATATTAAAGCGAAGTGGGATGCACCCCTATCATAATAGTAGTAAATCATGACTATCCGTAAATATTGAATACAGAAACTAGAGTGATTTGCGAGCAAATTAAATCCTCAAATTAAATTCAAGATCTAGAAACAACAACTTCCAAAGGCAATCCCTCGTAATTTGCGAGCAAATTAAATCCTCAAATGTTACTAAGTAGAAATCAAATAAGCCCAGATGTATAAATGAAACATCCAAACGGAAAAGCAAGTTCAAACCAAAACACGGCCATATACATATACAAGCAATTACAAATATAAAACAAAATAAATAAGTAGGAGTAGTACCTTTTTCCGTTGATCAGATTGCATATTTTAGCCAAAAATCATCAAGTAGAACAAAATCGACGAGAAGCAAGATTAGATCCAAAGAAAGCAAGCAAAGTTGAGCTCCAAATCCAAACTAATCGAGATTTACTTGTGGATCGGAAAATGAGCAAGGAAGTCCCAATTAGTATATTCAAGTAAAAATGGCCAATTTTGTTGGAAATGACAAGTTTTTGTTAATAATTTGATGAGGTTAAGAGTTCCTCCTAATGGGGTATGTATGTAGCTGGAAAATGGGAGTTTTGCTACAAATTTGGTGATGATCTCGAAAGCCGAGGTACAGAACAAGGATGAGGCGAGGAAGATGAGTGACTACCCACAGCCAAAGTCAGAGAGCGAATCTCCAAAAGTTAAAAATGGGTTTGTAAATAGTTTCAGATCTTTAGAGAGAGAGAGAGAGAGAGAGAGAGAGAGGAGTGCTGTTTCCAGCTTCAAATTTTGGGGGAGAGAGAGACAGTGGTGCTGTCTAAACGGTGAATGCTTTCAAATCTGTCTATTGATTTAAAAAATCTACGTCTCTTATCCCTTTTTTATTTATATTTATTCATCTTTTATCTAAAAAAACAACATTATTTTTAGACTCAACGCCATTTTTTACTCAATTTCTTATTCAAGAGACAAGATGTAATTCATGTCTCCACTAATTCATTTTTATTTAATTACAATTTTAATTTATTAATTATAAAACTTAATTAAATTATTTTTTTAATTTAATAAAAATACAAGATTTATTAAAATAAATATTCACATATAAATTAATAAATTTTAAATTAATATTGAAATGATGTTCGCATTAAACATAAATACAAACATTATTCAAATTAAATCCTCATGATGTCAAAATTATAAACATGAGTATTTAGAACATCTCCATCCGTGCTCTTCGGACCCATTTTTACTCCGTGCTCTTAGATAAGAGCACAACACCCACATCCGTGCTCTTCCGCAAGGACAAGCTCAAGGGTCTCACCATTCTATTATTCAATTTAAATAAAAACATTTCCACAAAATTAAAATGCATTAAAAATATCCGGAATACTATTACAAATTACAAAAAAAATAAAAATTACATAATTAAAATCCTAAAAATTAAAAAGTACATAATTAAAATCCTAAAAATTAAAAATTACATAATTAAATTCATAAAATTAAAAAAACCCACTACTTGTGGCCGAATTTCGCCCAAATGTGTTTGATTAGGTCTTCTTGTAGCTCAATGTGGGCTTGGGTATCGCGCATTGTGTTCCTTGTTTCGATCCTCTCGCCCACCGTCATATGCACACCTCGGAGTGGGGGAGACCTCGCGGTTGAGCTTCCGGCTTCATCCTCATCGTAAAAGCTAGCCGCCATCGGTCCTTCGTCAGCTATAATCATGTTGTGCAAGATAATACACCATTCAAAACATCATTGAAGAGTGGTGAAGAATAGAGCACGTTCAAGTCGTTGTTGGATCCGGCAATACCAAAATATGCATGCCAAATCCATAGGTGGTAATCAGCGACCGCTTCAAGGATTAGTGTTGGGTCGCCGCCTTTATGGCCGCTTAAGTGTTGCCCCCTCCAAACAGTCGGACAATTCTTCCACCTCCAATGCATGCAGTCAATGCTGCCAAGCATACCGGGAAAACCATGGATTGTTTCGTGAAGACTAAGCAACCGTTGGCAATCATCGGTGGTGGGTGCCCGAAGGAATTCCTCACCGAAAGCAGAAAGAACGTCGTCGCAAAAATTTTTAAGGCAAAGGATTCAAGTTGTCTCACCGACATGCAAATACTCGTCGAAGAGGTCAGCCGTTTGCCCAGTAGCAAGTTGTCAGACGGCACACATACACTTCTGCAACACCGAGAGACTTTGCCGACCGGTTGCGTCGGTACTTGTTTGAAAGTATTCAACACGGGTGGATAATGTGTTGACAATACGCATAAACAAGTGTTTTGACATGCGAAAACGGCGCTGAAAGTAATCTTCCGGAAACCGCGGCTGGTCGGAAAAATAGTCGGCAACGAGCCTTTCGTTGGCTCCCTCCCGGTCACGATGGATGTAGCGGCGAGTTGATCTAGTTGGTCGAGGAGGAGGGGCGGGGGTATTCGCGGTGACATAGGCTTCATAGGCGGCACGATATTGTTCATAGTATTCTTGTTCTTCGCGCTCCGCTTCCGCAATGAGATTGGTGAAATCCATTTGAGAGGGTTTGAGTGAGAGAGGAAGATGTAGATAAGTTGTATGAAAAAATATGAATGAGAGATGAATGAGAGATGATTTGATGTGAAAAATGGATGATAAATGTGTGTATTTATAGATGATTTTGGGAATAAAAAAATAAAAATAAAATCAAAAAAATTCCAGAAAAAATAGTAAAAAACGACCATATTTTTGGGAATATGATTTTTTTTTAATTTTTGGTGTTATTTTCGATTTAAAAAAAATGAATTTCCAATGGAAATGCCGTTGGCCAATCAGAACGCGCCACGTCAGCTGCTCGCTGGCACGGACGTGCTCGATGCATCGAGCAGTGCCGCACCAGTGGCAAGAGCGCAGCGGCTAGCAGGCGGTGCCGCGCCGCTGGCACGGACGGGTGTCCACTCACCGCTGCGGATGCTCTTAGAAAATAAAAGCATAAAAGAAAATCAATAATTGACCCCCACTCGCACAAAGTTTCTTAGGACGAGACACCTGCAACGGTGTACACTGTACGCCAATGGCTCGTCTTAGTTATACGAGATCAAGCCACTAGTAAGCATCGTTGCGGATGTTACATCCGCCCTTAATTATGTCATTTACCTTTTATTCTTACTAGTATTTTTTGTTATAAATCATACCTTTTGATTAATTTTTCGCTCAATCCTATAATAGTAATGAAAGTTATAAAATTGACCAAAAGTAAATAAAAAATTATGATTTAAATAATACTCCAGTAATTTTCTTATTTTTTAATAAATTTCACATTCCACTAACTTATTTTTATTCACATTTTATTATAAAATAAATAATGTAAAAATAAAACTTACTTTCTATTAATTTATTCCACCTATTTTAGTATTTTTTTAAAACTCAAATCAAGTTAAACTGGATCAATGCGGTTGGTGAGATTATTAATTTAATTTTGTTACTACTATATTTTGGATAGTTCGTACATCCAACTATTACTAACAAATCAAGCTCAAAACATTAGCCATATTATAATCTTAATACAATGAGCTCTTGATCGGTCACATACATAATTAAGTGACTTGCAACCTCAATCTTTTACTACTAATTATTAACGAAAAAGAAAGCATCTTATTAATTATTCACTCGAGAGAAAAAAAAATATATTGCACAACGTTAAGGAATTGGAATTTATTTATACTTAATCGAAAAAGTTCCAAAAGGATTGCAAGTTATCATAAAATAAGTATGATATAGATGTAAATAAAATGTAAAATAAGGATCAATTGGGCACCCTAGGTCATATTATGGCGTTGAACATTTAATGTTATATAGTACCTACTAAATGATTTAGCAGTAAACTCCAAAGAGAAAGTGAGATATGCAATAAAACTAGAAAGCAAAGGATGAGCACATGATTTCATATTTTTGATGGGCATGTTTGTATGCGCATATTCCTACTCTAGCGAGGCATCAAGGAAAAATCTCAAAAAGGTTGGTTAGATCACGACAAAATTAAAAAGCGTGGCCTAAAATTGGTTGAGGATGCTCATCTGAATTTTGTGAGGGTTACGGTAAATTAATTTGTTTTGATATAGTAAATTTAATATTTTTTAGATTTTATTAGTTTGTAATTATTTTAGTTTATTTGTCTATTAGTTTATTTGATTTTATATATTTTATGTTTAAAATACAATGTACTTTGATTATTTTTGTGCTTAATGCTTTCGGTGGAGTGCGCCATTGGTTGATTCGTTGTGTTGTTAAGAGATTCGAGATAAGTAGCAATATATTGGCCAAGAATAATTATCACCTTAGGTCAATAATTATATTGCGATATAATTATTCTGGGTGGCCATTTTATAGGGCTAGGGCCCGTTGTATTATGGCAAGAAAAGAGTGTATTATTATCAACAAAAATTCACTGATAGTAATAAAATGTCAATCTTAAATTAACTGAAATTACTAATATAGCCTTCAGATTCTATATACTATAAAAGGTCAGAGGATAGTTTTGGAATTTCACACTATAAAGTGGTAGTATATAGCATATCAAACATATGTTATTAAAGAGTATAGATAATATACCATCAATTGAAACACCATAAATAGAATTAGAAAATCAAGAAAAGCATTGTTGCAAAATGATTGTGCTCTTATTTAAATGAAATATAAACTTCAATTCAAATACACCCTTATTATGAAACGAACAGAAATATAAAATAGAACTTTTATTGTCGGATGGAGGGAGTACTGATTGTCCATCATAAAGTCTCATTTGATCCAATTATATTTCATATAAAAGAGTGGTAGATTTATCTGGAGAAATCATTCAAACGTGGCTATAATAGTTAGTAACTTTGATTTTTTAATTAAAAGCATATGGCTCAAATAAAGAACAAGTAAGAGCATCCGCAACGCGTGCCGTTGCGGTGCCTTATTTCGTTCCGGAGGAACGGAACCGCGGCGGCACGCGTTGCAGCCGCCCGTGTCGTCGCCATTCCGTGCCGGTGCCGTGCCGGGTGCCGTTCCCGCGAGACGCGGCACGACACGTTCCGCCACGCGCCGAGGCGACGTGGCGGCCTCCCATTCGACGCGTGACGCCCACTCGCTGCCCCGCGAGTGGGCGTCGTCACGGTGACGCAATAATTCGATTTTTTTTTAAAAAAATCGAATTTAATAAAAAAAATATTTTTATTTATAAAAATTATTTTTTATATTTAAAAACAATTTTTACAAATAAATGAATACTAGAAATTCGTATTAGCCCATATATATGTGATGGGCTTGCGAATTTATGAAACTCATTCTTGGTTGTCTCTCTTTTATAGAAACATCCTTGAATGTTTTTTGTTCCACTTTCGATGTGGGACAAACTCATCTTGGTTGTCTCTATTTTATAGAGACATCCTTGAATATTTTATGTTCCACTTTCGATGTGGGACAAACTCTTTCTTGATTATCTCTATTTTATAGAGACATCCATGAATGTTTTATTTTCCACTTTCGATGTGGGAAAAACTCATTCTTGGTTGTCTCTCTTTTATAGAGACATCCTTGAATGCTTCATGTTCCACTTTCGATGTGGGACAAACTCATTCTTGGTTATCTCTATTTTATAGAGACATCCTTGAATGTTTTTTGTTTCACTTTCGATGTGGGACAAACTCATCTTGGTTGTCTCTATTTTATAGAGACATCCTTGAATATTTTATGTTCCACTTTCGATGTGGGACAAACTCATTCTTGATTATCTCTATTTTATAGAGACATCCTTGAATGTTTTATGTTCCACTTTCAATGTGGGAAAAACTCTTTCTTGGTTGTCTCTCTTTTATAGAGACATCCTTGAATGTTTCATGTTCCACTTTCGATGTGGGACAAACTCATTCTTGGTTATCTCTATTTTATAGAGACAACCTTGAATGTTTTATGTTCCACTTTCGATGTGGGACAAACTCATTCTTGGTTGTCTCTATTTTATAGAGACATCCTTGAATGTTTTATGTTCCACTTTCAATGTGGGAAAAACTCTTTCTTGGTTGTCTCTCTTTTATAGAGACATCCTTGAATGTTTCATGTTCCACTTTCGATGTGGGACAAACTCATTCTTGGTTATCTCTATTTTATAGAGACAACCTTGAATGTTTTATGTTCCACTTTCGATGTGGGACAAACTCATTCTTGGTTGTCTCTATTTTATAGAGACATCCTTGAATGTTTTATGTTCCACTTTCGATGTGGGACAAACTTATTCTTGGTTGTCTCTATAAAATTGTATTTTAAATTATGTCAATTTTTATTTTTTTAGGATTTTAATTATGTCTTTTTCTATTTTTTTGAATTTTAAGTTGTAATGTTATTTTAATTTTATTAAAGTGTGTTTGTTTTAATTGAATTGAGTTGGAAATAAAAATAAAAATGAAATTGAATGAATAGTAATTTAAGGAACGGTTAAGGAACGGTTAAGGAACGGAGGGTTGCAGGTTCCGTTCCTTAGTTAAGGAATGGAGTAAAAAAGTACAGTGGGGCCCGCAAATAGTAGTTTAAGGAACGGTTTAGGAACGGTATAGGAACAGCGTTGTGGATGGCCTAACAATGATAGATCACGTGCGACAAGCGTGCGTGTAATATCCACACCCACTAATTTTTGGTCAAAGTGCGCTGTCCGCTTATTTCTATTTCATTTCCCTGTTTATGAGAGTGATACTTCCAATCCAAACGATTTATATTTCGATTTTCACTTCAGTATTTTATTTTAATTTTTTTAATTAAAAAATTTTGAAATACCGAATTCATCGATAGAATGTCCAATCTAATTTTATGTGAATTTTTCTACCTAAGCATTAAAAGAAGATATAATTTTATGTTTGAAATTTCGCATTTTTTAATGAAAAATATTTTCGAAGATTAATTTTTAGTTTGTAGAGGCCCCAAACTTGAAAACAAGTTGAGTGGTTTGAGATGCGATCACATCGATAAGTTCCAACTTTTTAGAAAACTGAATTCTTTAATATATAAATTTAAAATATTCAATGGAAATAAAAGCATACATAAAGTCCCAACGAATTATTCTTCATCACACGGGTGAGGTCTTGATTTCGCGAGACTTAAGGACACAAACTGCTGCTTTTAATTATCTTTCACATTAAATAAATTTTTCTTTCTAAAATATAGTAAAAAAGAGTAAAATAATGGCTATTGTTGTAGGAATATCATATTCATAACATGGTTTTCTAGGTCCACATTTCACTAACCCTAGAAAAGCAAGTCTAGTTATCACTAGTGAAGATTTTAGCATACTTCAAATTCAGTGTATTTTTAAAACTTCAGAAATGGGATCGAAGTGTATAATACGGTAATATTCCAATTATAGAAATAAAGCTGCATGAATAAAATTACAGCTTACTGTTCCAATTATAAGCCGACATGTCCTGAATTATGTACAGTAGATCTTTTAACATTGTAAGTAGGAATACGTGTTTAACATTGTAATTTAAAACAATCTTAATTTTACTTGTGTTTATAAGACTATAAAGATTGCCGAGACATAATAGGATGTCACTCACTAGATTATTCAAACTCCATTGTTCTTTAATCTCAAATATAAAAAAACTAATATTACTAGAATTTACTTAATGTATAGTATAGAATATACCTTTTGATATTCTATGCACGTTGAGTATGCCAGTCCATAGTTATAGTTTTAGATTATATAGCAGAAGTTGATAATTATGAGTCTGCAAACAATCATGAATATCCTTCAAATTCAAATCATTTAGCGGCCAAGTTCGGGAATCTATAGATAATATATAGTTGGACGCATTCCAAGGCATCCAGCCATACATATTTAATCATTTGAGCTAGCTAATTTATTTTTATACTTAATAATTGTATTTAAGTGGAATTTTCTTTTCATTTTTCATGATTGTGTTTATATACGCGCGCATAAATTTCAATAGTTGATAGGGCTCATTACAAGCATAGTTTTATAGGGGTTTATTACACTAATATTGTTGATAATATGCGAAAAAGTGGTGAATTTGAGTGTGCATGAGCTATAAAGTGTTGAATCGGCAAAGTATAGGAACAACTTGATCAACTCGGAAAAGAAGCGAAAAATGATCAGAATCGAAGATAAGTCGATCAGTTGCGGACAAGTAATGAAGCCTGCTTAGACAACAAGTTGATCAAGTGGAGTCCATCACAAGAGATGATGAGTCATAGGAGAAAGAAGAAAAGATGTCATCTCAATGGCATTAATGTCAAAACATGATGGGCTTACCATATGGATTTGGGCCCAATGCCATCTTATAAATAGTAGAGAGAATGCACACAAGAAGGAGTTCGACACCATCATCCTTTTCCTTCAACACATTCCACACTTCACACTTTTTCATAGCATAGAGCAAGCAAGTTAGCAGCAGTCGGAGCCGTCGTTCTACCTCTACTTTCATCTCTTCTTCCTCGTCAAGGAAGGAGGGACCTGGACCTGCCTAGAAGTCTTTGTAGTTTGTATTTTCCTTATACCCCGAGGGGTCAAAACAATTTCTACTATGTTTTTAGTTCATCTTTTCTGTAGCTTAGTTGTTTTAATGTTTTTCTCCTGGTTGCTACTCTAGTTACTTTCCTGTTTGTTAATTGATCTTTAAATCTTTGTTTTGGATTCTGTTTTAGTTGTGTTTATTGAAGATCGTTTATGAAATGGAGTTTTTAATGCACGATGTTTTGGATCTGATGTTTTTTGTTTTCATTGCTTTCGTTTAGTCTTAGCTCAATTCTGATTCAAAGTTAGATCTGCATAATTTAGTTGTTCAAGCTTAGATCCGAGTTTAGATGGAGTTTGCTATGCATGTTAGTGTAGATTAGTTGATGTCTGAGTTAGATTCTGTGTTGATGTTTGCTTGCTGTTCTGTTTTCAATTTCTCGTAGGTAGATTTACGTTTTAGTTCGTCAACTTGCATGAGAATAGGGTAGATACTTTAGATCTGTTTTCTTTACGTCAAATTTACATGGATCTGTGCTTGATTTGTCTGATTTCCGTTTTTATATTTGTTGCTCTGTTTAGATCTGTTGTAGGTGTTTTTATTTAGTTGCTTAGCGAAGAAGAATGGCGTAGTTCGTTAGAATAGAAGTCACTGTCACCTTTTCGTTGTTTACAGCTTTTTAGTAGTGCGCCTATGTGTGTCAGTGGTCCCTAGTTACTTTTACCTTTCCGTTCTTAGTTTAGTTGATCAAGTCAGCTATTCCTTAGTTTTGATGTGCGCCTAGTCTAGATTGATCAGTTCAGCTAGTAAGTTGGTCAGTTCATGTTTCTTAGTTTAAACTTAACCTACTGAAAAGCGTGGCCGCAGCCAACCTCCCAATATCCCAAACACAACTCAACTCGCTTATGTCCATGAGGGATTTGAACCTTACTTCCCTTTACTAAATCATAGTATTGTGGGTTAAGGTCTTGAAAGCCCTGAGCCTCTCCGTTCGCATACCCAGCGACCAGTAATTGTTAGCCGACTTGAACCATCTATTCTCTAACTTGATCAAGTTTCGCAACTCTACATGTTTTTTATTTGCATGTGAACTCCGAGTCTTTAAGGACCATCTTTCAACTGTCATCATTAATTAGTTTTAAATTTGTATACAAATTTAACTTTATTTTCTAATAATTTTAACACTATTCAGTATGTAAAATATTGTGACAGTTAGAGATTTTCACAGGCCCAGTTTTTATTAAAATATGCCTGAACCGGATCTAATTTGAAATATTTTATGTACGTTTAGAATACATTTGCGACAGCGACAAAAAAATAATAATGTACAAGTAGAAGTCATGTTAAAAGCAAAGATAATTTAAAGGAATAAAATCGCCCAACCCTTTTTGAGTTGCACGAAAAGAAAGTTCTTAAATAATCTAAGATTGGGAGATGATACATCAACTGAGTTAGACCGAAAAAAATAGACGCGCTTTGTAAATTAAGACGAAAAATATTTATATAATTGGGGGGGGGGGCAAAATTATACTACTAGTATAGTAAATGGGATTGGGATGGTAAATAAAGAGGAATAATATGCTACATATCTTATGTGGTTTTTTAATATGAGCACTATTTTTATTTGATGCGCGTTTTGTTAATCATGGAGCCTAAAATATCTCGTATCATATTTAGGATTTGGTTCCTTGAAGTATATTTCCTTGTGATAGATTTATTCCTTAGAAGATATTTCCTTATGGAATATGTTTCCTAGTTTGACTAGAATTTGGGCTCTCTATTGTGCTTATAAATAGATGTGCTCCCTCATTGTAAAATCATCCTGAAATTATATAGTGAAATCCCTGGCTTGGCATCGCCCCCAGACGTAGATACACATTGTATCGAATTGGGTAAACAATTCCTTGTGTTCATTCTCCTTTATATTCGTGATTGCTTGTGCTTATTTCCCAACAACTGGTATCTAGAGCCTAAGGTTTAAGAGGCAGAAATCACGATGGAGATCGATGGGAAGATTGATGTAGAGAAGTTTGACGGTTCTGATTTCGGATTTTGGAAGATGCAGATTGAGGATTACCTGTACGGTAAAGATCTGTGGAAACCTTTAAAAACCAAAACCAGAGAAGATGGAACTGGAGGAGTGGGAGCTGCTGGACAGAAAAACGATGAGCGCGATTAGGCTATCGCTATCCAAGGATGTGGCTTATCACACGACTGCAGCAAAGTCGACGAAGGAGATTATGAAGATCTTGGAGGTTATGTATCAGAAACCATCAATGGCAAACAAGGTACATCTGATTAGACGATTGCTTAATTTTAGAATGCAAGAGGGAAAACAGGTGCAACAACATCTCAACGAGTTCAACATGATTTCTTTGCAACTGAACTCGGTTGATATAAAATTCACTGATGAAATTCGTACCCTAATTTTGCTATCGTCCATGCCTGAGAGTTGGGCTGGCAGGGACAAATCTGACAGTTGACAGAGTAAGAGATCTGATGATTGGTGAGGAAGTTTGCCGGAAAGAATCAGGATCTTCTACTTCTGGATCAGTATTGAGTATAGAACAGAGAGGCAGATCGAAGGGAAAGCAAAATCATGGAAGATCAAAATCCAGATGAAGGAGCCAATCCAAGAAGGATTTGGATCAAGTTAAATGCTGGAATTGTGATGAGTTTGGGCATTTTAGAAATCAGTGTAAGGCACCGAATAAATATAAGAACAAGGATCAGAAAGAGAAGAATACATCAAACGCTACCATGTCTGATGACGATGGCGAGGCGTTGGTCCTAAGTGTGAGTAGTTCGATGGAATCGTGGGTATTGGATTCTGGAGCGTCGCTCCATTCATGCAACAATATGGAGGTAATGGAAAACTACGTTTCTGGCGATTTTGGGAAAGTACATCTGGCTGATGACGAGCCCTTAGATATCGTGGGAAAGGGAAACGTGAAGGTAGTGACATCCAATGGATCCGTGATAAGACTGAATGGAGTCAGACACATTCCAGGATTACAGAGAAATTTGTTTTCAATTGGGCAGCTTGATGCAGAAGGGTACACTGTGACGTTTGGCTGCAACAATTGGAAGATTACTAAGGGAGCTATGATAGTAACTCGAGGTAAGAAGGAAGGTACGTTGTATACCACAACTAACTCTAAAGATTGCATTGATCTTGCAAGTGAAGCAAATAATGCAGATTTGTAGCATTGTTGTCTTGGCCACATGAGTGAGAAATGGAGGAAGATAATGTGCTCAAAAGGTTTACTGTCTGGCCTAAAAACTGTTGAAGTTGGCCTATGCGAGGATTGTGTGTTTGGGAAACAGAAACAGATGAGTTTCTCAAGGGGAGGCAGAAAATTGAAGGTACAGAAGTTGGAGTTGGTCCATAGTGATCTTTGGGGACCAACACCTGTGAACTCCCTAGGAGGCTCTGAATATTATATGACATTCATCGATGACTCCACTCAAAAGGTATGGGTTTATTTTTTGAAGAGTAAATCCGATGCGTTTGATGCTTTCAGGAAGTGGAAAGCCATTGTTGAAACTGAAATCGGGCTAAAGGTGAAGTGTCTAAGATTCGATAATGGAGGAGAATATGAACTTGGAAAGTTCAAGGAGTTTTGCACCGAGAATGAAATTCGCATGGAGAAGACTGTGAAAGGAACTCCCCGGTAGAATGGAATCGTAGAGCGCATGAACAGAACGTTGAATGAGTGAGCAAGATGCATGAGATTGAAAAGTGGATTGCCAAAGAATTTTTGGGCGGATGCAGTGAACACAACTGCATTCCTAATCAATAGAGGTCCATCAGTTCCGTTAGAGTTTCAGATTCCCGAGGAGGTTTGGACAGAGGAAAGAGGTGAATCTATCTTTCCTAGTATCTTTGGTTGTGTTGTTTATGCTCATGTTAGTTCTGTTGAGAGAAGTAAGTTGGACGCCAAATCTGTTAAGTGCACGTTCATTGGTTATGGAGGCGATGAGTTCAGTTATAGACTCTGGGATGAGCAGAACCGTAAGGTTATTCGCAGTAGAGATGTCGTTTTCAATGAACAGGTATTGTACAAGGATAGATTGGAGGCGTCAAGTTCCAGCAGTTTTGAGCCCCAAGTGGTCGAGCTAGACATCTCAAACTCGAGTGGGAGCAAGGAGAGTCAGAATGCTGAAGAGGCGCTTGAAGAAGAACCAAGCACTCCACCACCAATTATTCCGCTGCCTAAACATTTAAGTTTTATGTGTCACATATGTGACATGTGATATAATCCTGAATAGAATTGGATTTTTGATGTAATACATTAACTTGGTATAAAACACATTTTCCCTAATTAATTAGCTATCAATTGAATATATTGATTTTAATGGGACGTTTCCTAGTTAGTCATTAATTGTTGATTAATAATATATGTTTCCTATTAGTTTATTGCTATTAAGGAAAATGAGATATTTATATATAATGGTGTATATTTACCACTAATTAGCCATGTAAGTATATATGGTATAATGACAATTGATTATTGACTTTGGAAGAAAAAGATCATATAACTTATTGAGGAAATATTTAATTCCTATAAAGTGGTCAAACTACTCGACCAATATATATGATCATGATTTCAAATAATAATTCCATTGATTTGGCAATATTGGTAAAAAGAATTGCTCCCGTTAATTATTTTAAATAGTCACTTTGATGGAAAGGGCTTTAATGTTTTTTGATAATTAGGGTTTGTCTTCTCTTTGCCTATAAATATAAGTGTGGTGATCCCATCAAAACACACATGACAGAGAACACATAAACGGGGAAAGAGAGAGAAACAAATCCTTGGAGTCGGAGTTGCTCCACTAAGCCGAAAAGAGTTCAAGGAAATCGTCTCCTCCTTCCTCAATCGCTTCCGCTATGGATCGCTAAGGTATGTTTTGATCCTATTATGTTTATGATTTTACGTGAAATACATGTTGTTCGAAGATCTTGCTTTATTTATATTCAATAATGTATTCTTAAATATATGATGACAAATAATTTCCAACATGTGGTATCAGAGCATGGTTGAGAACTCATGTATTTTCGTATTATTGAAAAACCATATTGTTTAAATTTTAATTTGAATAAATTATTGATTAACTTTAGAATCATGTTTGTGTATATTTGGATCTCGGTTTATTCGGCTTTCGGTATAGCTCTTTCGTCAAGAAATTTTAATGAATTGTGAATTCAAGTTTAGCCGATTCAATTCGTGAATTACGTATTCAAATTTAATGAATTCTTATGACTGTACGCTTATTAAATTGTACAATTATGTATTGATTGGATGTTATTGTGGAAAATTGTTTCTGCCTGAATATTTAATTTTATACACATGATTTATGAATTGTATTGTTCGACTGTTTTCATAGAAAATTGTTTCAGCATGAATAATTAATTTTGTTCACATAATTTGATTGTGAATTATATTGCTTAATCACTTTATCAATTAAAGGTTATTTATTTTGGGTGATTATACTTGAAATATATTTGTATGTAGTATTTTATCCGAATGATTGTTATCTATTGCCATAAATTTGCGAGAGAAATATGTGTCTTTTCTCAAATTTTAATTATATGGAAATCAGTGTGTTATTGATTATATTATGTTTATTTTGCAATCATTAAAGTGAGACAAAATAAGGAGAGTCTATAATCAAACTCATATGCAAATTTGTTTATGCAAATTAATCACTATACATTCTTGATTATATTATGTTTATTTTGCAATCACCAAAGTGAGGTAAAATAAGAAGAGTTTATAATCAAATTAATATGAAAATCTGTTTATGCAATTAATCATCATGCTTGTGGCTATTCAATACCTACATAGTTTGTTTGTCATAAAGGTCTAGATTCCCAAAGGAAATAGTCATTTTGCGATATAACGAACACTAATGGAGTTAATAATATAAATTGGTGTCGATTACCCAAAGGTAACACTAATTTATTATTACTCGATTATTAAACTAAGATATCAATATTAAAAGCATGATGTTTATTATTGTATGAAGACTACCCAAAGGAGTTTTCATAATCACCTTATGATATGAATTTTCAAATTAATGTTCGTGTTATTATTCAAAGCGTTTATATGTGAGTATTCATCTTTTAATTACTCCAATAATGTAAAACATCTTTTTCTACTAGTATGTTTTCCTCAAACGTTCCCCAACTTAATGGAACTAACTTCTCTGAATGGAAAGAGAAACTTAAGTTCACTCTTGGAGTAATGGACTTGGACCTAACACTGTTGAATGATAAGCCAATGATCTCATGATCAAAGTAGTTTGTTTGATTGCCCATAATGCATGGGAAAAATCTAACGGGACTAAGTTTACAATTCATTAGAATGTTCGTTGCAGATAAAGTCTCTCAACGACTGATATTGCAAAAGAACGTCTGCAGAATGTTGAGAATCGCTTCACAACTGCATATAAGTCTATTGCAGGAAAACTTATGAAGGATCTCGTGAGCATGCAATATGATGGTTCTCGAACTATGTACGAGCATGTGATGAACATAAATAACATCTCTTCTAAGCTGAAAAAATTAGGATTATAGGCGGATGAGGATTTCCTTGTCCAATTCATCCTAACTTCCTTACCTCCTCAATATAGACCATTCAAATTGATTCACTATTAAAAAAATAAGTGGACTCTTAAATAATTGGGAAACGTGTTGGTCTAGGGGGAGCAAAAGTTGAAGGAGCATGGAATGAGTGCATCTCATGCTCATATTGCAACCTAAGGAGCGTCTAAAGGATAATATTCATTCGAATTTATCATTCTTATGGCATAAAGGAACTGGATCATATTTCCAGTGAAAGAATTAAGAGGCTTATAAAGGATAATATTCATTCGAATTTAAACTTTAGAAGCTTTACTGCTTGTGTGGATTGTATTAAAGATAAACAAACAAAACACAGTAAGAAAAATGCCACAAGAAGCACTGAGCTCCTTCAAATTATACATACAAATATTTGTGGACCTTTTGATGTCCCGACTGTTGGTGGAGAAAAATATTTTATCACCTTTATTGACGATTTTTTGCGTTATGGATTTATTTATTGCAAGAAAAATCTCTGGCAGTAGAAACAGTTGAACATTTTATGACTGAGGTTGAAAGGCAATTAAATATAAATGTGAAAATTATTCGATCTGATAGAGGTGGTGAATTTTATGGTCGTGCCACTGAAATAAGTCAATTACATGGACCTTTTGCTAAATACTTAGAAAAGCATAGCATTTGTGCTTAATACATTATGCCAAGTACGTCTCACCAGAATGATTTTGCTGAGAGATGAAACCGAACTCTCGTGGAAATGGTTAGAAGTATGTTAATTCTACATTTCCCATATCGTTGTGGATTTATGCTCTTAGAACTGCTATTTATGTATGAAACTGGGTTTCTAGTAAGCCTGTACCAAAGACTCCATATGAACTTTTGACAGGTAGCAAACCTAGTTTGCAGCACCTTCATGTTTGGGGCTGTTCAACAGAAACTAGAGTATAATCTTCGCAAAAAAAGAAATTGGATTTTAGACAGTTAGTGGTTACTTTATGGGTTACCAGAAAAATCCAAAGGGTATAGGTTTTATTGTCCTAATGATAGCATGAGAATTGTGGAAACTGAAAATATATGATTCTTTGAGAATGGTGAGATCAGTGGGAGTTTTAGCACTCGTAATGCGGTCATTAATGAAATAAGGATATAACCTTCTTCCCTCATTTCTTCAAGAATTAAGTGTACCAAATATTATTGAATAGCCTAACAATATTGAACATTTGAATGACCAACCACTTAATGATGATGCCAAAGTCATTGAACATAGGTGTGAAAGAAACATCTACAGAAGTGCAATTAAGGCATTCTCAACGAGAACGAAGGTTGACCATTTCTGATGACTATGCGGTATATCTCCAAGAATCTAAATGTGATATAGGTATACGCAACGATCAGTTTCATATTCACTAGCCATTAAGAATTATAATTCTAATAAATGGATTGATGCCATGATAGATGAGTTAAAATCTATGGATTATGATAAAGTCTGGAACCTTGTTGAATTACCCGATAACAAAAGTGTATTGGGTGTTGTAAATGGGTCTTCAAGACCAAATTCAACATAAATGGTTTAATCTAACGATTTAAAGCCAGACTTGTTGCCAAAGGTTATACTCAGAAAAGATAGCATTGATTATAAAGAGACTCTCTCAAGTATCAAAGAAGGGCTCACTTAGAATCATTTTGGCACTTGTAGCCGATTTTGACTTGGAACTACATCAAATGGATGTGAAAATTGCTTTTCTAAATGATGATTTGGAAGAAGTCTACATGAAACAACTTGAAGACTTCATTTAGAAATGGAATGAAAATTTAGTCTACAAACTTAAGACATCAATTTATAGACTGAAACAGGCTTCTCGACAATGGTATTTTCAATACCATGATACTATTACTGCTTTTGGTTTTAAAGAGAACACCGTTGATCGGTACATATACCTTAAGGTTAGTGGGAACAATATTTTTGGGTTTGTATGTTGATGATATATTGCTTGCTAGTAGTGACATTGGATTACTACATGACACTAAATTATCTCTCTAAAAATTCCAACATAAAAGATATGTGTGAGACATCCTATGTCATAGGGATAGAAATATCTCGTGATCAATCACGTGGACTTTTGGATTGTCTCAGAAAAGCTACATAGATCGAATTTTAGAGAGATATGGGATGAGTGCATGTTCTCCAAGTGTTGTTCCAATTCATAAAGGTGACAAATGCAGTTTAAATCAATGTCCAAAAACCGAATTAGAATGTAAAGAGATGGAAAATATTTTTTATGCATCTATCGTGGGAAGTTTGATGTATGCTCAAGTTTGTACTAGACCAGACATCATCTTTGCGCTCGAAATGCTAGGTTGTTACCAAAGTAACCCTAACATTGAACAGTGGAGAGCTGCAAAGATGATAATTAGATACTTAAAGGGAACAAAAGATTTTATGATCACATTTAGGAAATCTGATCAATTAGAAGTGATTGGATATTCCGATTCAGATTATGCTTGATGTGTTGACTTTAGAAAATCAACTGTTGATTATATTTTTCTTATATGGCTGGAGGAGCCATATCATGGAAAAGTGTAAAGCAAAGTTCTAATTCAACATCCACCATTAAGGCTGAATTTATGGCTTGCTTTGAAACATTAATTATTGCAAAATTTTATTTCAGGCCTTGGTATTGTCTCCTCAATATCCAAGCCCTTGAAATTGTATTGTGATAATAGTGCAATCATATCTTTCTGTAAGAATGACAAGTATTCAAAAGAGCTAAACACATGGAATTAAAGTTTCTTGTCGTAAAAGATGAAGTTTGGGAACAAAGAATATCTATAGAATGTATAAGCACACAACTTATTATTGCTGATCCATTGACTAAGGCATTACCGCCTAAGACATTTATGGAACAAGTTAACAGAATGGGTCTTGGGTATGGAAATGTCTAATCTTTATGTATCCATGTTGGTTCAGACAATTATGCTATGGATATTTTGAATTCAGTAAATAATGTTCCTACTTTTCCTACTTAAGCTTATTATTTTATGCATATATATGTTTTAGTATTAATGCAAGAAGTCTTGAAATAAGACAATTATGGACGTTGTGTCACTTATAGATTATTTTAGATCGGTTATTGGTGATGTGATACATGGAAGGAACTGTCTCGACTGAATGGCATACGCCCGCTATGACCCACATCAGTAGTCTCACTAATATAATGCTTATGTTTGTCAACGATGAAAATATTTATAAAGTCCAATATTATGCGCGCCTTATGTTTATTATGTCTGTTGTACTGTGGCTCTGTCAAGTGTGACAAGTGGGAGAATCGAAAACTTTGTGTCCCACATGTTCGCCAAGTGGGAGAATGTAAGTTTTATGTCTCACATATGTGTGACATATGATATAATCCTAAATAGAATTGGATTTTTGATGTAATACATTAAATTGGTATAAAACACATTTTCCCTAATTAATTAGCTATCAATTGAATATATTGATTTTAATGAGACGTTTCCTAGTTAGTCATTAATTGTTGACTAATAATATATGTTTCCTATTAGTTTATTGCTATTGCTATTAAGGAAAATGAGATATTTATATATATAATGTTGTATATTTACCACTAATTAGCCATTCAGGTATATATGGTATAATGACAATTGATGATTGACTTTGGAAGAATAAGTTCATTAACTTATTGAGGAAATATTTAATTCCTATAAAGTGGTCAAACTATTCGACCAATATATATGATCATGATTTCAAATAATCAATTCGATTGATTCGGCAATATTGGTAAAAATAAATTGCTCCCATTAATTATTTTAAATAGTCACTTTGATGGAAAGGGCTTTAATATTTTTTTTGGTAATTAGGGTTTGTCCTCTCTCTGCGTATAAATACAAGTGTGGTGATCACATCAAAACACACACATTACAGAGAACACATAAACGAGGGAAAGAGAGAGAGAAACAAATCCTTGGAGTTGGAGTTGCGCCACTACGCTGAAAAGAGTTCAAGGAAATCGTCTCCTCCTTCCTCAATCGCTTCCGCTATGGATCGCCATGGTATGTTTCTATCCTATTATGTTTATGGTTTTATTTTTCAAAAATTAACTCCTATATAAGGGAGGAAATTACAAATAAACTCCTATACTATAGATAGGAGGAAATTACAACTGATGTCAAGAGGGCTCGAACTCGGCACCTCATGCAATAATGTCTAAGCTCCTTGCCGCTAGGATAAAGGGTCTGGACCCTATTATGTTTATGGTTTTACGTGAAATATATGTTGTTCGAAGATCTTACTTTATTTATATTCAATAATGTATTCTTGAATATATGATGACAAATAATTTCCAACAAAACAGACTAGAGAGCGACGTGCACCTGATAGGTACTCGCCCTCTAATTTCTATTTGTTACTTACTGATGGTGGTGAACCTAAGTGTTATTGTTGTGATTTTTAGGTTACAATATAAGTACACAAAACAAGTAATAAATCCCTAAAAATACTACCTTTGCAAGTATATAGACGTGCAATGCAGTATAAAAGGTGTCGAACCCACAGGGAGGAGATTAATTGCTAAAACTAGTAGCCTAACTAAAAAGCAGTAAATTAGTTTGATTTTTGATTTTTGATCAAGAGGGCGAGTGAAGTACTAAACGAGAAGCCAAAAAATGCAAGAGAAACACAATAAAGAGGAAAGACTACTCCTAGCTTGTTTGGGTCACTTGTTCACATGAATCCTAAAGTCTAATTACTTTCCATTGTTCATCGGGATCGTATTGATTTTATGCTCTCACGCAGCTGATCACTGATCGTGGAATTTTACACCTAGGATAAGCTGATCACGTCTCCTAGGCTCTACTCACCAACCCCTCACTCCTACAGTCGCATAGTAAGCACGGGTTTGGCTTCTAAAAACATTCAACACATAAGATCCACCTCGGGCTATCCCCTAATCAGTTTTAGCCTAGGGTTCCTTATCTATGTTAGCTCCCTACTCCAAGTTAAAGAGACATTGAAGTTAAGGCCTTTATCGGATTAAGTTTGCTAGCAAAACCCAATACGGATAGAAATAAAGACATAGATAAGAACCAAAACACGGAAATCTATAAAAACAAAGTCATGGATTCATATTTACAAGCTCCCCTAACAAACTAGAAGTAATCCCTAAAATCTAGCCACTCATAGTGGGCAACAATACAACAAGATGAATAAATGCTATCATATGAGGCTTGATTTTAGGTGAAAGGGGGCTTGATCTTCTCTCTACTTCCAATAATGGCTCCCAAGCTCTAAATGCTCTTCAAAATTTGTCCCCCAGCCGCCAAAGATGACTTGGAATTCATGCCCTAGCTATTTAAATTGTTAAGGCTTAAAAAACAGGCCCAGAACCATTTGCCCGATCGGGCGATCTGCACAGTACAAAACGCCCGGTCGGGCATTTTGTCTGACTCTCGATGAGGTCAGGCGTTTTGAACGCCCGGTCGCGCGTTTTGCACTGCATTGCGCAGTCTTCGTAAAACAGTCGTATCTTCTTCTTCCGAGCTCCGATTGAGGCGTGCGAGGTATCCACGCGAAGCTCTTTCGAAGGTGAATGTAATGGTGGACTTGTAGAAGCATTTTAAATTAATCTTGAAGGGCTGATTACTATTCAGATTCAGACCTTTTTTTCTTTCTCCTCTCTCTCTTAGAGCTTGGTCTTTTGTCCGACAATATATCAAAATTAGTTCATTTTCACCTTAAAAAGTATGTTAAGATAATGAAACAAAGGACTACAATTTGATTCACATCAGTTATGCAGAGGCAGGAGAAGGCCCTGATAAACGAAGATGGAAAATTGCCATGGATGACGAGTTTGCCTCTCTTCTCCCGAATAGCACTTGGGAGCTTGTGGAACTTCCTAAAGGGAAAATGCATTGCATTGCAAGTGGGTCAATCGAATCAAGGTGAAGCTGATGGTAGCAAACGCTACAAGGCTAGGCTGGTTGTCAAGAGATTTGAGCAACAATACGGTATTGATTATACAGATGTGTTCACTCCTGTTGTGAAACTGACTACTATTTGTTTAGTGTTGAGTATGGTAGTTGCAGAAAATCTATTGTTACATCAGATGGATGTGAAGACGGCATTTCTTCATGGTGATTTTGGAGGATGAGTTGTACATGACACAGCCTGAGGGATTCGTAGTAAAAGGAAAGGAAAATCTTGTGTGCAAGTTGAAGAAGAGCTTGTATGGTTTAAAGCAAGCTCCAAAGAAATGGTACAAGAAGTTTGATGGATTCATGATGGAGATTGGCTAAAAAAGATGCTACGCTGACCATTGTTGTTACTACAATAGGTTTGACAAGAGCTATCTTATCCTGTTATTATATGTTGACGATATGTTGACCGCAGGAGGTGATCAAAAGGAGATGGATAATTTGAAAAGGCAATTGTCTGAATGATTCTCCATGAAAGATCTTGGAGAGGCTAATCAAATTTTGGGCATGAGAAATGAGTGAGACAAGACGGTAGGAAAATTGTATCTTTCGCAAGCTGCTTACATTGGTAAGGTTTTGGAAAGATTCAACATGGATAATTCGAAGCCAGTAAGTGTGCCTTTGGGCAGTCACTTCAAGCTGTCGAAGAAGGAATCGCCGAGTATAAAAGAAGAACGTGCTGAAATGAAGAAAGTTCCTGAAGCTTCAGCAATTGGCAGTATTAATATGCAATGGTGTGTACGATGCCTGATATTGCACAAGTAGTGGGAGTAGTGAGTCGGTTCATGGGTGATCCGGGCAAGCAACATTGGGAAGCAGTTAAATGGATCATTCGATACTTGAGAGGTACTACAGAAAGAGTCTTATGTTTCAATGGCAAGAATGTCGAGTTGGCAGGTTATGTGGATGCAGACTTGACGTCCAATGATCTTGATGGGAGAAGAAGCACAACCGGGTATGTATTTACTTATGGTGGTATTTCTATTTCATGGACTTCTAAGTTGCAGAAGACCGTTGCTTTGTCTACTACGGAGGCTGAATATGTAGCTGCGACGGAGGCAAGCAAGGAGATGGTGTGGTTGCAGAGTTTTTTAGATGAACTTGGGAAGAAGATCAAGAGTAGCACACTCTACAGTGATAGTCAGAGTGCTATTTTCTTGGCAAAGATTCCAGCGTTTCATTTTAGGACAAAGCATGTTGAGTTGAAGTATCATTACATTCGACACTTATTGGAGACAAAAATCCTGCAACTTGAGAAGATACTTGGAAGTGAGAATCCAGCAGACATGTTTACTAAGGTGGTGACCTTAGAGAAATTGAAGCTATGCATAGCTTCAATTGGTCTTGGAACTTGAAGAGAAGATTCGGCGATGCTGAGCGGATGCAGGGATGAGATCACGAGGATATGGTTGTTTAGGAGTTGTTAGTCTCCAAGTGACAGATTGTTAATTATGGAGCCTAAAATATCTCCTACCATATTTAGGATTTGTTTCCTTGAAGTATATTTCCATGTGATAGATTTATTCCTTAAAAGATATTTCCTTATGGAATATGTTTCCTAGTTTGACTAGAATTAGGGCTCTCTATTGTGCTTATAAATAGAGGTGCTCCCTCATTGTAAAATCATCCTGAAATTATATAGTGAAATCACTGGCTTGGCATCGCCCCCAGGCGTAGATACACATTGTATCGAATTGAGTAAACAATTCCTTGTGTTCATTCTCCTTTATATTCGTGATTGCCTTTGTTTATTTCCCAATACATTTAACGTTGACAGTTTCAATTTATATATTTAGCTTGACTCTAATACATTAATAAATATTATTGCAATTTTTAATCAATATTCACAAAAATCAAAACTTGATTTGCTCGTTTTCTCTATAATTTCAAATAAATGAATAAAATAATAAATCAAGCTTTGATTTTTATTAATTTTGTGAAATTAAAAATTTCAATAATCTTTTTAATGTATTTGAATCAAACTAAATATATAAATTAAAATGAACAACACTAAACATGTGTTAAATGAGAGTAGTGTTCACATAATAAGTCCAAATAAGATACGTAGCATATCATATTAATCCGTAAGTAAATAAGATACACGTAAAATTACCTGAAAACAATGATATACCCACAAATCACTTTGATCATTCGAACAAGCCAATCTATATCATACTAGTTCACAGGACATGATTTTAGTTTTGTCTATATAAATAATGAGACGTTTCATTGCAAAATAATAGTAGTAATCTATATATTGGAAATTATTGACGGCCCAAAGAGAGAATAAAAAAGTTAAATGGCCCGTTTGCAAAATATTTTATTAACGTGTGTATAAAACGAGAAATTTCGGAAAGGGGGATTAAATTAGCAAGCCTTTCGAAATTAGGGATTAAATTCGCTGACCTTTCAGAATATGGATCGAGGCATGCGAATTTTTTAGAACAAGGGATTTTGGCTTTTTTCTATTTTATCTTTTCTTTTTTTTTTCTTTTTTTTTCTTTCCAACTATTACAGATGACCAAATTATCCACCTTCCACCCTCCTCCTTTACCGACTGCCCCACCTTCCTCTCATCACCACTTGCCTCTACCCTCCTCTCTTAACTGCCTCCAACCTCCTCAGTCACTAATTGCCGAGTGGCTTCTGGCCATTTTATTGAGCTCCCAAACTCCAATTGCTATGGTTTCCAAGACTAAAGTAAAATTGTTGTCTTACTTTTATAAAATTAGGGGCTAAATTCGAACTGGCAAATATAAGGAAAATTCATCCATAACAATATTCTACTCATCAATACAGCCTTGCAAAGTAAAGCAGTGAATTTCCACAATTTTTAGTTTATGCTTGTCTTCTTCTTAGCATTGCTTCAATTTAATTATCCATGTTATTATGGGTTTTAGCAAATTAGGTCTTGGATTTTTGTTCTCGTAAAAGGTGTGCAGTAAAAGAGAGGAGGAAGAGGGTGGATAATTTGGTCAATTCACAAATGATATGAAGGAAATAATTTTTAAAAAGAAGAGAAAATTTAGAAAAGAATCAAAATCCCTTATTCTGAAAAGTTCGCATGCCTTGATCCCATTTTCTGAAAGGACAACGAATTTAATCCCTAATTTCGAAAGGCTTGCGAATTTAATCCCTTTTTTCAAAATTTCTCTGTATAAAACACACAATAGAAACACCTTCCTTTTTTACATTGAAAAATAGTGTTAATATAACATTATTGGTTTGAACATAGTAACTTTGGCCTCAAACATTAACCATTTTACTATTGTGACAACTCACACACAAATTATCCATTTGCTCCCACCAAGATCCGTCGCTACGCACTTAAATCTGGTTGATCACTTGCGACACCCGAACTATAATCGGCTTGCTCATGCTTCCAGTAAGTCACATTGTCTCCTCCGTCATCAATTACCGACCCGTATCGTGCTTATAATACATGCATACATGATCTCTGAGATGCAAGATTGATACCACGGACGTGTTAGACCTTTAATTATCATCCAATCTACCTAAAGCACTCCAAAGACAAGTTCTATGTCTTTTCTTGCCAACAACGGTACCCTCTTCGGATTTGTCAGACACGTGATCGTCTTTACAAGCACCAGCTATTGTGGATAGCTCTCATCTGCCAAGTAGTAAGCCATAGTATTATATTGGCGGCCATTGGTGGTGAACTCTATCGTTGGGGCTCTGCTAGCACATGCCTCATCGAAGGCCATTGCATTTAGGACGTTGAAGTTGTTATTTGGTCCAACGACACAAAGTATGCATGTCAGATCCACATCAGTCAGCAACTGCTTCTAGCATTGTTGTCAGATGGGCGCCCTTGTATCCGTTAGTGAAGACACCCCTCCATGCGATGTTCCAATTCTTCCACTCCCAATGCATTGCAATTGATGCTATCATGGATCCTCTCGTTCATATCTAGCAAGATCTTGGTGTCATGTATGGTTGAGTTTTACAAACATTGTCCCAAAAAGCCTTGACGATCCATGCCAAAAAATCCTTCAAGCTTACCTGGCTTGTTGTTTCATCAATATAGAGATATTCGTGAAACATATTAGCATTAGTGTCGTATTTAAGCTACCGAAAGGCCACTGTGTACTTCTGCATCATTGAGAGCCCATCTTATCCAATTATGTCAGAGCACTATTGGAAAAAATCATCACAACTCGCCAATATGTTAGCTATGCGCTCAAACAATGGTCGACGCATGCCAAAAAGACAATGAAACACTTGCTTACCCCATCTGGGTTCTGCAGCAAAACAATCTTCCACTAGTCGTGCAACAATTGCTATCACGTTCCCATTAATATACGACTTCAGTTGTGGAATACGTACAACAACTATCTCCTCTATTTGTCGTCACACTATTAGTTCGCCTACCATTACCTTATGAGTGAAATACATAAATAATCCTAAATATTAAAAATATCATAGATAGTCTTTGAACGACAATCTCATCACTGGTTCTTTTTCACTATTTGACCTATTTTTCCATCGAAAATGCCCCCCAAGACATGCAGGTCGTTATGGACTTTCATAAAATTGGGGTACCTAGTATTCCATCCGTCCTAAGGAAGATGACCCCTTCCTTGAGAACAAATGAGAAACTTTGAATAATAATTCGAACCCTACCAACCCCAACTCCCTAGTCCTCCTATGTCGCCTTCACAACGAGCACCGCTCACCAGGGCCGGGTATGGGTATCCCACCACAAAGAGGTACCCCACCTCACAGGGAACCTTCCCACTTCAACCGTTACCGATGCTCTCTCTAATTGTCCCAGATTATTCGGTTCAATTTAAATATATGATTAGTAAATTAAACTCCAACTAAGTCCGACAACAACAAATAAACTTAAAAATATTGTAATACGTGGTTTGCGTTACACAAAAGCTCACATTATTTCCCCCCAAAACATCAAGATTCCAGTAACAACAAAATTCATCACAGATTATTGATATATTACAATCTGCTAACAGTAGACAGAGAAACAATAAAATGGTGATGCAAATTTACTTGAGATGTTTAATGAACCACGCTAGCATGTCTTTGTGAGCCTCCTCAGCACTCTTCACTGCTCCTTCGTCTTCGCCTTTGTACCTCACGGACCAACCGTGTGAACATCCTGGGAATATCTTCACAAAGCTATCCACCTGCACAATCGAGATCGTCATTAATGTTTGCCAAAACTCTATTTATGTCTTACGGAGTTTGCAAGAAATTGAGCAAGAGTAAAGGAACTGCAAAAAAGACTCCGGCTTTTTACCTCAGGCTTTGAGTTCAAGGCAGCTTCAAATTGTTTGACAACCTCCGGTGGAGATATATGGTCAATCTCAGCTCCAAGTATTGATAATGGGACCTTAACTCCTGAGAATTGAGATAGTGTAGAATTTTTTATCAGGATTACTCGTCTTGTTTCTTCATGCATTCTTATATAAAAACGGAGGAAGGTTAAGAGCCAGCATACACCTCACTCCCATGTTTTATTAAATAGCATATGATACAAATAAGTGATAATACAAAACATACCAATATAGGTGAGTCACTGAAATGTCTACATTTAAAACTAAATAGTTTTACCCTGAATATCTTCTACCGAGACAAGAGAAGGATGGATCAACACCCCGGCTTGGATATAAGGATACTTAGACAGCTCCACAACCACCTTGGCTGAAACAAGATTACAGTCATGGTCATAAATTCATGAAAGTGAATAAAATTTGTGTAACCGAATAAGTAAAACATAACTAACCTCCCCAGCAGAAGCCGACAGCTCCAATCTTGGTTATCCCTTTGCTTTTCAGAGCTTCAATAACTGGCTTTGCATCTTCAAATCCTTGATCCTACAAAAGCAGAAGTAATGTCATTTATATAAACTTCAATTCTACAAAAAGGAGAGCTGATTGATCGATTCAAAAGCGAAAAGGCTTACTCACAGGTCCATGAGTTTTAAGCCATTCAGTAATCGGCTTCTGTTCAGGTACATAGGGATCTCCGTGGAGGAAGTCTGGCACCACGGCATAAAATCCAGTAGCCCCAACTTTGTCCGCAAGCTTCCTATATCATTGAAATGCCATATTAATTAATATCATATGAATTCATATTGTGTATCAACATATCAGGCAAAACAAAATCCTAATTATGAACAGAAGCCCGAGAGAACACTGGTCCTTCCTATTAACACTACCAACTATAAGCCGGTAGCCATGCTATCATATAAAATTCACAAGCGCATTACAAGTTGAAAATTTTTCACAGAGCAAAATCAAGAAAAGTAATTAGTGAGAAGTTCATGGGAAGTACCTTAAATTTGGAGCTTCATATCCTGCACATAACAAACCAAATGAGTAAGTTAGAACACAAAAATATCCATGCTAAATTCCTATACAAAATTATTAGTATGTTAATAGACACAGCAGAAAACATCAATTTCACTACACTAAACAACCTTTTTCAATAGAGAGAGAGGGATGAATAAAAGTTCTCTCTCTCTTTCAGTGGTGTGTTTGTGTTGGAAATTGGAATAACACCTAAGAAATTCCACTCACCAATTGATAAAATACCACCAACTATTCATGAAGCTAATCAATATCTAAATCCAAAGGTAAAACTCTCCATTGAACAAGGACTAGTTATAATACTCACAAATCATCACTAAAACTTCAATAGAATATCGAAAAATGAGCCCTAGAACAAGAAAACATAACAATACACCTCCAATCCTAAATAACAGTAGCAGTAAATCAACACATACCCCAAAAATAATATTGCATAACATCTTGTTTGTTTGCAAGGCAAAATAAAACTGCACAGTGGATTAGCAAAGATCTAAACAAGCATGATTGGAAAAGGAAAAAGATAGAAACTTTACAAATCCCAAATCAAATATTCGAAGAAAGGCAAGGGTATATTACCAAAAACATCAGAAATCAAAATTACAGCAGCGTTGGAATCAGCAGGGCCAGAAACATAGGAGCTAAGGCCTCCAATTTCTTCAACTTTCCCACTTCCACTTCCTGAGCTTGGAGCGGGTGGATTCTCACAACACTGAGCTCCTGACATTTGATTCTTCGAATTTTCTGTTTCAGTCTCAAAATAAAAATTTCTTTGGAGAGTATCAATCAAATACCTAATCAAAGTAAGAATTTTGAGATGAAGATTTATGCAGAATTAATTGATACTTTAATGTCTTTGACCAATAGTGCGAGTAATTAAAAATCAGAGTGATTGAATTAGCAGTATACGTGGCCAATTAATATGTAATCAAATTCCATTGGGAGTAAATATTTGTATAATAACGTAATTCTTGGACCGCAATTTTCTGTGGCCTCATTATTTTAGTTAAAATATATGTAAAAGGAAAGAGGTTTCTAGAGTATAGAGTCGTCATCGATTGTGACTTGTGAATAGACTGATGGATATGTTTTCTAATCAAATACTCTATCCTTGACTTAGAGCATGGAGGCGACATCCCACTATGGCATCCACTAGCACATCCCAAAAACACCTCCTGCCACATCACTAGGACTTCCCATCCCATTGCCACGTCACTAGGACATCCCCTGCACAATCCGCCCTTCCCATCGCCCTTCCCACTAGGACATCCCGCAATTAAAAAAAATCATACATTTACAAATAAAACAATTAACATTTACGGAAATAAAATTTGACCGAGAATACGAACGGGAAAAATTAACAACTTCATCGGAAAAAACATACATGATTCGAAAAAAAAATTACATACTAATAAAAAAAAAACTTCATACATTATCACGTCAACCCCTCCGAGTCCAAACCTCTTCGATGATATCCTGCTGAAGTCGAACATGGGCATCTGTTTGCCGCATGTCGGCAAATGCACGCAGCCGCGAGACCTCTCCATGAGGTACCCCCATATTCACATTCGCGGTGGCCACGCCGTGACTTGGACTTGCACCCGTATCATCTTCGTTGGTCCACTGAGTCAGTTCCGCAGCTTCATTTTCGACAATCATGTTGTGCATTATGATACATGCGTACATGATATCGCCGATGTTGGGAATATACCACTGCCGTGCAGGACCCTTCACAACCGCCCACCGACTCTGGAGCACACCAAATGCCCGCTCCACATCCTTGCGCGCTGCTTCCTGACGGCTCGCAAAGTATGTCTTCTTTTGTCTGAGCGGATGCTTGATTGACTTCACAAAGACGGGCCAGTTTTGGTATATCTCATCCGCCAAATAGTACCCCATATTATGCTGGTTGCCGTTGGCGACGAAACTGATAGCGAGACCAACGCCATTGCACTGAGCGTTGAACAGGGGCAACGACTGGAGAACGTTGATGTCGTTGTTGGACCCGGCGACTCCAAAATAAGCATGCCATATCCACAGCCGGTAGTCAGCTACAGCTTCAAGGATCATCGTGGGATGCTTGGCTTTGAAGCCGGTAGTGTACATCCCCTTCCAGGCGGCGGGGCAGTTCTTCCACTCCCAATGCATACAATCTATGCTGCCCAACATCCCAGGGAACCCGTGCACCGACCCATGCATATCTATCAGCATCTGGCAGTCTTCGGGGCTCGGACTCAGAAGATACCGCTCCCCGAATATCACTCTCACGCCCGCGCAAAAATTCTGCAGACACTCGACGGCTGTCGACTCGCCAATGTGGAGGTACTCGTCAAACATGTCGGCCGCGCCTCCATACGCCAGTTGTCTGATTGCGACAGTGCACTTCTGCAAGGGCGTGAGTCCGGGTTTGCCAGCTGCATCCTCTCTGATCCTAAAATACAGGTATCTTCTCTCTAAAGCACCCACGATGTGCAGAAACAGCGGACTATGCATCCTAAAGCGTCGCCGGAATAAGGCTTCCCCAAAACGCGGTTGCGGAGCGAAGTAGTCCGCATACAACCGAATATGTGCAGCAATGTGGTCACAGGGTACTTGAGTTCGACGATGGATCGGCCGAGGTACCGCCGCCTGCTGCCGCCGCTGCGACCTCTGTTGTAGCAGCCTCTCTATCGCACCTTCAACAGCGACCTCCAACTCATTCTCGCTATCACTTTCACTAGACATTCTAGATATACTTGAAATTAGAGATGTAGAGAGAGAAAATTGTTAACACAAGTGGTGCGAATGAAATAAAATTCAACGAGCCGTATATATAGAGTTTAAAAAAAAAAATTTTAAAAACGGGACGTCCGACTGGACGCCACAATGGCGGACGTCCACCCGCCCGTCGCGCCGATGTCCGAGGACACCCGACGTCCTCACGGGACGTCCGTATCCGACCCTAAACGCCACAATGGCGGACGTCCCGATC
Organism: Salvia splendens; assembly: GCF_004379255.2. Taxonomy (NCBI): domain Eukaryota; kingdom Viridiplantae; phylum Streptophyta; class Magnoliopsida; order Lamiales; family Lamiaceae; genus Salvia; species Salvia splendens. The sequence continues at coordinate 37,650,593 of NC_056034.1, read as the reverse complement.
GCCCGTCGCGACGTCCGACCGGATGTCCGACCAGACGTCCGCCATTGGAGATGCTATTAGGCATCCACCGCGCTTTTCTCTCACCGTTCCTTAACCGTTCCTTAAACTACTATTTGCAGACTCCACTGTACTTTTTTACTTCATTCCTTAATTAAGAAACGGAATCTGCAACCCTCCGTTTCTTATCCGTTCCTTAACCGTTCCTTAAATTACTATATATTCAATTTCATTTTTTATTTTTATTTCCAACCAAATTCAATTAAAACAAACACACTTCATTACATAAAATAAACTTACAACATAAAATTCTTAAAAAAACATAATTTAATAATTTCGTAAAAAATAAAAGTACACAATTTAATAATTTCATCACCCAAAATTTTCCCAAATGTGCTCAATTAGATCATCTTGGAGTTGGGTATGGGCGCTAGAGTCGTGTGTCCTTGCACGAATAGATAATCGTTCTTGTATAGACGGATGCGCTCCACTTGGAGGCGGACTACTTGCGGTTGAGCTTCCGAGAAATTCGGGGTCGAACCAATTTCCCGCCTCGAGTCCTTCGTCTTGGACAATCATGTTGTGCAAGATTATGCACGTATACATGATGTCGACCATGCTCTCCATGAACCACGTACGAGCCGGGGCTTTGATGATGTTGAAGCGCGCTTGGAGAACCCCGAACTCCCTCTCCACATCTTTGCGAGCAGCCTCCTGCTTCTGCGCAAAAAGAGTCTGCTTTGGGTTCGCAGGCCGGCTGCACGTCTTCACGAAGGTAGGCCACTTCGGGTAGATGCCGTCGGCGAGATAGTACCCCATTTTATAATGCCGGTTGTTAGCGACGAAGTTGATGGCCGACGCTTTACCATCCAAAACTTCGGTTAAGAGGTCGGATTGGTGGAGCACGTTTACGTCGTTGTTCGACTCGGGGACCCCAAAGTACGCGTGCCAGATCCAAAGCCGGTAGTCGGCAACGGCCTCGAGTATAACGGTTGGGTGGGTGCCTTTGTGGCTGCTCGTGTAGGACCCCCTCCACGCCACCGGGCAATTCTTCCATTGCCAGTGCATGCAATCGACACTGCCGAGCATCCCGGGGAATCCGTGCACTGTTTCGTAAAGGTCGAGCAGGAACTGACAATCGGTCGTGCTTGGCCTCCGGAAAAATTCGTCAGTGAAGGCTGCCCGGACGCCTTTGCAGAATTTGAGCAAGCACAGTCGCCGAGTGGTGTCTCCGATGTGGAGGTATTCGTCGAACATGTCGGCCGTTTGTCCAGTCGCAAGCTGGCGGATTGCTGCAGTACATTTCTGCAGCGTCGTGTGGCTGGGACGGCCGACCGCGTCGAACCCTTCCCGGAAGAACTCTTCCCGAGCTGCCAAAGTATTCGCGATGTAGAGAAATAGTGGTTTCCCCATGCGGAAACGGCGACGGAAGTACGTATCTCCCCAAACCGGGTTATCGCAGAAGTAGTCGCGTACAAACCTTGCGGCGGCTTCCTCTCGGTTACGATGGATGTACGTACGGGAGCGTCGTTGGGGCGGCGCGGCTTCTTCCGCCTCCCTTCTTCTTCTTCAAGTGATTGTTCCATTATTTGACGCATTTGTTCAAATGGATCCATTAGTTTGATTGAATTTGGAAGAAGAAAAACAGAGTTGATTTCAGATGAAAATTGGGGTGGAAATAGAGATGGTTTGAGAGGAATAGATGTGTGTTTGTGAGTGAAATGAGTATGAAATGGGAGTATTTATAGAGTAAATAAATTTAAAAAAATTAAAAAAAAATTAAAAAACGGATAAAAAAAACGGTAACATTACCGTTGCAATTTTTTTTTAAATCAAATTCGATTAAAAAAAATGAATTATTGCGTCACCGTGACGAAACCCACTCGCGGGGCAGCTAGTGGGCGTCACGCATGCGCTGGGAGCTCGCCACGTCGCCTCGGCGCGTGGCGAGACGTGTCGTGCCGCGTCTCGCGGCACGCCATGGGGACGACACGGGCATCCACAACGCGTGTCTCCGCGGTTTCGTTCAGCAGACACGGAACGCGGCACCGCGGAGACACGCGTTGTGGATGCCCTTAGGAGTCTGGTTGAGTCGGGGATATATTTCAAGAAAATATCTGAGTACGTAATAAATAAATATTATAGTGGATATTGAGATTCATTTTTGATTAAATATATAATAAATACTTTTAATTAAGTGTATAATAAATAAATAAATAAATATTGTAGTGGATGTTGAAACTCACTTTTAATACTTTTTTACTTACTTTATATGCATTTTTTATTAATTTATTCCAACCGAAACTCCTAAAGTGGGACACCTGAAATTGATTAACCGGAACTCCTAAAGCGAGACATCCGAAATTGATCAACCGGTCCTAAAGCGGGACGGAGGGAGTAGGTGCTTCTAAATTATTCGTATCTATATATATATATATATATATTCATTTCCTTTTCTCATATTTCCTCATTTTTCCTTCGTAATCTCAACCGTTAATTACATCAATCGGATGGTTGAAAATATTCGCTGAGGCCATTAAATTATAATCAATTAAAAATCGATTAAGGGCAGATTTGGTAAATACTTATTTGTTAGTTATGGAAATTCCATGATTCTCTCATTGGAAGATATTGCGGTTTTTTTCCTTCTCTCACGTCGAAGAAGGAAGGATGAGGCGTATATGATTTTGCATCGCCAGTTTTTTGCAAGGTTTCAATTATCACAATTCTCAATTTTCTCGTTAATCAATCCTCGACAGTTCAAGCTTGTCTACTTGGCGTTGTAGCAACCGTTTTTGTTCTTAATCAATGGAAGAAGGTAAATCACGAATTAGCCTGATTTTGTTTATGTTGCGGATGTTTCAGTGCTAGTTGTAGCAGTCTGATTATTTGATATTTAATCAGCAATTAATTCGTGTATTGTGTTGCCGCTGGTATAACATGAGTGCTTGCTGTGAAACCTTCATCCATGGATTCGCTCTCGGCATATCTAGGGTATTAGGTTGAAACGATACATGTAATGCACATATTGACTAAACATAATGAACTTATGTTTCTATATAATGCATAATTCGTGAGCGGCAATGTATAGGGTAAAAAGATTTCGTCTGTTTTTCGATGTTTGGCGCACGTTGCTTGGTTCCCCTTAAGGTTTGATAAGCCTAGGGGCTAGGGTATAGTACGTAAACATTAATAACAACGTTTAAGAAAGCTTTGTGTTTGACCTATAAATAAATTACGTAAGTCTCCAACGTACAGAGTATACTGAACAAAGTTCGTACAAATAATGCATCAAATTAATATGCGTAATGCACTATATTACCTATCTAATGCATAATATCTTATTTGCAATGTGTATGTTGTACGAATTAAGATATGTATGATTTTATGCTTCGTTTCCCTAGGGCTTAAATATCGGTTGTTAGCTTTGATTTTCGGCACACGTTTCTTGTTTTCCCCTAAGGGTTTACTAAGCCTAGGGGGTAGGGTATAGTATGTACAAATTAAAAACGACGTTTTTAATATCGTGTGTTATACGTATGCAAAATTCACGTATTTGTCCAACTTAAATATGTGACAGATTGAATGTATGAAAATCGTGCATTACTTGTCAGCTTATTATATTGCAAAGTTGTTATTTTATGATGACCCCTTTTTTCCAATTCTGTACAGCGGTTGTTGTACCTGAATGTTCTCCCGAGCTTAAGCCTGTTGTAGGTCAGAAATTCCAATCCTTGGATTTCGCTTTCTACGACGTATATGCCCGCGCAGTTGGCTTTGATACGCGCAAACAAGCTATGAGGAAGGTTGATGATGTCACGACTGAGTATCAAGTTGTATGCAATAGAGAAGGAAGGAAGAAGGGCGATGAGGATGACCAGTTGAATGCCCGTTCTGGTTTCACTATCAAGCGTAGGAAGTTATCTAAGCGGTGTGGTTGTACGGCTAGTATATCCTTCAGGTTTTTCTCGGAAGATTGCTCGTCAGGATACATAATTCAGGAGTTCAATGAGATTCATAACCATCACATGGTTGAGACGGAACATCAGCAATTCATGTCAAGTAATCGCAAGTTGGATGATGTACATCATAAATTTATCCTCGACTGTTCCAAGGCGAATATTGGACCCACGCTTACATTTAAGGTCTTGAAGGAGATTCTTGGTGGGTTCGACCTAGTTGGTTGCACTGTTGGGGATATCAGGAATGCGTCACGGGACATCAAAGCATATGCACAAGGATTTGATGTACAAATGGTGTTGGATGACATTGGTAAGAAGAAGGAGATGTCCGAGGCTTTCACCTATCACTACGAAGTTAACGAATCCGACCAGTTGATTGCTCTGTTTTGGTGTGACGGTTTGATGAAGAGGAATTACCACATGTTTGGTGATATTGTGTCCTTCGACTCCACGTACAACACAAACAAGTAGAAACTAACTAATGTGTTCTTTACGTTATAGTGTATTTATCTATTGTATGTTGTATGCATTATTACTGTATGTCACTGCATTACTCTACAGAGTACGTTGCATTACAGTATGTTTACATTTCTGACGCCAGGTTATTGTGATTTATGCAGGTACTGTATGTTTACATTACGGTGTAAGGCGTGCGATGAGTTGGGTCATCACGACTCCAGGAATTGTCCTGTGCTTAAAGAGATGACGATGGAGAAAGATGCGCGGAAGGGGAAAAATCCAGATTGAATCATGTTTTATAAAAAAAACAACATTGTTCGTTATGTGGTCATATTTTTATTCTTAATCGAATGGTTGTAATAGAATTGCAAGTTTACTTGCTTTTTGGGAATAATTTTTGGGTTTATTAGAGGCTTTTTCTCCGGTCGCTAACTCTAAAAATAAGCATTATTTTATCTCTTTATAATACACATACAAAGTTTAATAATGCATAATCTGTTACGAATAATGACATTATATGCGGATATGATGCAAAAAAAATTGAGGCGTACTCTTTATATGGCTTTATATATATGTGGTGTTGGTATTGCATTACGCACAAGCATTTGTGCATTACTTGGGTTATATTAAGCATTATGAGAGGTAATCGGACACCTATACAGACAAATAACATAATACAAGCAAGACAAATAAAAATCAACCACGTATACACTAATTATGTTAAGTCATCTGAATAAACAACATGCACATACTGTTCGGCTGAATGTTCGAATGATCAAATTCACAAAGTTTAATAATGCATAATCTATTACGAATAATGATATTATATGCGGATATGATGCACAGAAAATTGAGTCATACTCTTTATATGGCTCTATATATTTAGTGTACAATATACAAATGCATTCTGTGGTATTGGTATTGCATTACACACAACGATTTGTGCATTATTTGGCTTATATTAAGCATTATGAGAGGTAATCGTACACCTATACAGACAAATAACATAATACAAACAAGACAAATAAAAATACACCAATTATACACTGATTATGTTAAGTCATCTGAATAAACGACATTCACATACTGTTCGGCTGAATGTTCGCATGATCAAATTCACAAAGTTTAATAATGCATAATCCGTTACAGCCCTTTTCTGCCTTGGATTTAACTGCTTCGACCAGTTCAGAAATTCCGACGGTGTTCGTCTGCAGTAAAGACGAGCAGGCTTTCTTCCCTTACTTTGTTTCTGTTCAACATCACCTGTTGACGTAATAGGGGCGGCCGCTGCCAACCTTTCCCTCAACTTCTGTGCCAACGCAACCGGAATTAAATCGTCTACTGCATCGTCGAGTTCAGATCTTACTCGCTTCTCTGAAATTGAACAAATAAAGGAACATATCACAACATTTTCAATAAATTAGACTACGTTACGTTTAAAGATGTGTACATATTAATGTTTACATATTAATGCAAACCACGTAATGTATCATATCACATGAATTAATGCATAACACTTTCGCATAATGCATTAAATATTACTGATAATGCATTGTTACAACATTGCAATGCACATTTTTTACGCACATAATGTATAAACTATATACAGAATACCACTCATATAATGCAGATAATACTACAAAAAATGCACTATGACGGTTTCACAATGGATTGCCCACACAGCATAATAAAAACCAGTCATCCTAACTGACCATATATTATACTTTCAATAACCTGTCTAATGCTTATTTTATTAAACATAATGCATTTTCTCAAAATGTAAATGTACATATGTTACACACAAAATGTATTAAACTATACAAATCACAGAGCACGTATATAATGCAAACAGTACAACAAAAAATGCACAATTACAGTTCCACCATTACTTGCCCACACAACATAATACCAAAAAAAGATCCTGCCAGAGCATATTTAACAACATTCGAAGTAACCTCTGTAATGCAAATTTTGGTAAACATAATGCATTAAATATGTTACATAATGCATAGTGTATATAAATTTTGCTCCATATAAACAAAATATATTACACTTTATAACTAATACAACTCATATAATGCAGACATTACTACAAAAAAATGCATGATTATAGTTCCACAATGCATTGAATACATCTGAACTTATGAAATCTTTCGTGTTTGTAGTCACCACACCACACAACATGGATAATGCGGATTCAACAGGGTTGCTAATACCCTTTCACACAAACCACAAAAAAGATATTGACTTGAATCAGTCAGATGAAAATTTTACCTGTAGCCTCTGATACTTGAGAAAGCGGTCGTCCCCTCTTAGTCATTTTCGATCTGGCTGAAACCACAAAAACATATCATGAAACCGGAATTCATGTCTATTTAACCGAACCCAAAATCACTAAACATTAAGAGAAAACCATAAACAAAGAACAACTTATTTCACTCCTTTCTGCGCCTAGGCATATTTATAGTTTCGATTTTAACAATATGGGTCTGCAAAATCATGAAAAAAAGATGCCTACATCACTGTTGAAACATACCTATGAGAACGGAGTCGGTGTTTATGCGCAGATGTTAACGCTGGTAGCTAATTTTCTCCGAAATTTTGGTCCACTGCTGCTGAATCTTCAGACGCGGCGATGGGGAGGGACAGATCTAGGGTTTTCGGTAGTGGAGAGAGTGGAGGGAATGGTTTGGGTTGTGTGCGTAATGAATGTGGAAAGAAGAAGAGTAGGATTGTTTCAAATCCCGTGAAAGACGCAGATACCAAAATATGGCGGTTCATCTTCGGTCAAATGTCTATATTACCCCTGTAATGCATATAGCCACCTTGTATAATGCAACACGGAATTAGATTTATATAAACAATATGATCCATCGATGCCCTAGATCTAACGGGTAATATTAAGAAGGAAAAAGGATCTAAGAGGTGAAAAGGAGAATAAGACTCCCCTATATATATATATATAGAGAGAGAGAGTCGTGATCATATGATAACCCCTAAATATCGTAATAACCCTATAACCAAATCTGGACCACACATATTTCTAATCATGCGGTTGAGATTCAAACTTAGATTTACTTCATAAAAAAAGCGCGGGGGTAAAACTGTCATTTCTCTCATTTAATTTCTGAATTTTGCCAAATATCACGTAAAATGATACAATGATTTACTTAGATTTACTTCATAAAAAAATGCGGGGGTAAAACTGTCATTTCCCTCATTTAATTTCTGAATTTTGTCAAATATCACGTAAAATGATAAAATGATAGGTTTATTGCATAGAATGATAGTTTTGCCGGATAGAATGATACTCTGAGTTGATAAAATGATACTTTTGACTGACTGATAAAATGATAGGTTTATTGCATAGAATGATAGTTTTGCCAGATAGAATGATATTCTGAGTTGATAAAATGATACTTTTGACTGACTGATAAAATGATAAAATGATAGGTTTATTGCATAGAATGATAGTTTTGCCGGATAGAATGATACTCTGAGTTGAAAAAATGATACTTTTGACTAACTGATAAAATGATAAAATGATAGGTTTATTGCATAGAATGATAGTTTTGACGGATAGAATGATACTCTGAGTTGATAAAATGATACTTTTAGCTTATAAATGTTAGGTTTACTGCATAAAATGATAGTTTTACCGGATAGAATGATACTTTCAGCCGATAGAATGATAGTTTTGCCGGGTAGAATGATACTTTCAGCCGATAGAATGATAGGTATTTTTGGTGTATAAAATGACATTTTTGTTTAATAAAATGATACTTTTACCTGATAAAATGATAATCTAAGCGGATAAAATTACATAAACCTTATAAAAATGATAGTTTTTCTGGATAGAATGATACTCTGAGTTGATAAAATGATACTTTTAGCTTATAAATGTTAGGTTTACTGCATAAAATGATAGTTTTGCCGGATAGAATGATACTTTCAGCCGATAGAATGATAGTTTTGCCGGGTAGAATGATACTTTCAGCCGATAGAATGAATGGTATTTTTGGTGTATAAAATGACATTTTTGTTTAATTAAATTATACTTTTACCTGATAAAATGATAATCTAAGCGGATAAAATGACAGCAACCTTATAAAAATGATACTCTGAGTTGATAAAATGATATGTTTACTGCTTTGTAGGTTTGTATATTATGTATTGTGCCGATTATATTAGGTTTATTGCATAGAATGATAGTTTTGCCGGATAGAATGATACTCTGAGTTGATAAAATGATACTTTTGACTGACTGATAAAATGATAAAATGATATATGTTAGGTTTATTGCATAGAATGATAGTTTTGCCGGATAGAATGATACTCTGAGTTGATAAAATGATACTTTTGACTGACTGATAAAATGATAAAATGATATATGTTAGGTTTATTGCATAGAATGATAGTTTTGCCGGATAGAATGATACTCTGAGTTGATAAAATGATACTTTTGACTGACTGATAAAATGATAGGTTTATTGCTTAGAATGATAGTTTTGCCGGATAGAATGATACTCTGAGTTGATAAAATGATACTTTTGACTGACTGATAAAATGATATATGTTAGGTTTATTGCATAGAATGATAGTTTTGCCGGATAGAATGATACTCTGAGTTGATAAAATGATACTTTTGACTGACTGATAAAATGATAAAATGAGCGAAATTCAAAAATTAAATGAGCGAAATTTGGATACGTAAATTTTATCATGAGCGAAATGACATATTTACCCCCGCACTTTTTTTTATGAAGTAAATCTAAGTTTGAATCTAGACCACGTGATTTTAAAAATGTGTGGTCCAGATTTAGTTATAGGGTTATTACGGAAATTGGGGTTATCATTATAATGCACCCTTATATAGTAGTGATCTATGGCAAACACCTCTTAACCATATAACTAGAGAACAAATAATAGCCACAAGATCGAAAAAATCAAGGGCTAATATTAATTTTCGAATTTAATGAGATATTAGCTCCCTCAATCACAAATTTACTCCATAATAACAAGTCAGGGGTATTATTGTCATTGCACAAAAAAATTAGATTATGTAAATTTTTACTTCATTTGAAGGTTAACTTCACGGACATGAAGCGAGTGGATCTGATCAAGGAGATCGCGGCGGAGTTCGAGCTGATCGCGAACCGGCTGTCGGAGACGGAGGTGGAGACAGTAGCGTCGGTGGTGGAGCTGGAGCCGCAGCATCTGGCAGAGATCGCGAAGCGCGCAGAAGCTGACCGGGCCGAAGAATGTGAAGCTGAAGACGGTGATCGACAAGTCGCTGCTCGCCGGAATCATCATCCGGTATGGGAATTCCGGCTCGAAATTGAGTTTAATTACTCTTAGGTTGCTGAATGATGTATGTGAATTCAAGAATTATTGAAGAATTCGGAGCTCTGTTCATCAAAGCTAGAATTTGCCCGAGCAAAGGCGGCGATCGGTTTCAGCTATAAATACGGCGAATTGAGCTACAGAAATTCTTGTAATAATAGTAATTGAAGTTCATCCTCTTCTAATTCGGCTAAATTTTCATTCTTAATTATTTATTTCATCAGAGAAAAATTTGTAAATGCTGATGCTAGAAGGTGTTTGATCAATTGACTAGCTGGATTTTAAGCAGATGATAAGAGTGAAGTAAAATCAGAATAAGAGTGATGTGTTTTGTGAACAAGAGTGAAGTAAAATCAGAATAAGAGTGATGTGTTTTGTAAACAAGAGTGAAGTAAAATCATGCCTAAGAGTGATGTATTTTGTAAACAAGAGTGAAGTAAAATCATGCCTAAGAGTGAAGTAAAATCATGCCAAAAGTGATGTGTTTTGTAAACAAGAGTGAAGTAAAATCATGCCTAAGAGTGATGTGTTTTGTAAACAAGAGTGAAGTAAAATCATGCCTAAGAGTGATGTATTTTGTAAACAAGAGTGAAGTAAAATCATGCCTAAGAGTGAAGTAAAATCATGCCAAGAGTGATGTGTTTTGTAAACAAGAGTGAAGTAAAATCATGCCTAAGAGTGATGTGTTTTGTAAACAAGAGTGAAGTAAAATCATGCCAAGAGTGATGTGTTTTGTAAACAAGAGTGAAGTAAAATCATGCCTAAGAGTGATGTGTTTTGTAAACGAGAGTGAAGTAAAATAATGCTTTTGTGGGGCAGAAAAATGAATTTAAAAAAAAAATGAGTAAACGACAACAGCATTTCATCAAAACGGCATCTTCGCCAATTCCTCCACATCATTTCCGAGTACACTTCACTCTTGTTCAGAAAACACTTCACTCTTGTTCACAAAACACATCACTCTTATTCTGATTTTACTTCACTCTTGTTCACAAAACACATCACTCTTATTCTGATTTTTACTTCACTCTTGTTTAGAAAACGCTTCACTCTTGTTCACAAAACACATCACTCTTATTCTGATTTTACTTCACTCTTGTTCACAAAACACATCACTCTTATTCTGATTTTACTTCACTCTTGTTCACAAAACACATCACTCTTATTCTGATTTTACTTCACTCTTGTTCACAAAACACTTCACTCTTGTTCAGAAAACACTTCACTCTTGTTCACAAAACACATCACTCTTATTCTGATTTTACTTCACTCTTGTTCACAAAACACATCACTCTTATCCTGATTTTACTTCACTCTTGTTCAGAAAACACTTCACTCTTGTTCACAAAACACATCACTCTTATTCTGATTTTACTTCACTCTTGTTCACAAAACACTTCACTCTTGTTCAGAAAACACTTCACTCTTGTTCACAAAACACATCACTCTTATTCTGATTTTACTTCACTTTTGTTCACAAAACACATCACTCTTATTCTGATTTTACTTCACTCTTGTTCAGAAAACGCTTCACTCTTGTTCACAAAACACATCACACTTATTCTGATTTTACTTCACTCTTGTTCACAAAACACATCACTCTTATTCTGATTTTACTTCACTATTGTTCACAAAACGCTTCACTCTTATTCACAAAACACATCACTCTTATTTTTTGAAAATCTCTTCAAACTAAACAATTTACATTTCATAAAATGAATAATTGATCAAGCTTGGGACCAAGGGCCACCTGCCAATATACATACATGATACATCCCCTTTCATCACCACATTCTCATACCACAAACCTTACTTCCAACAATGCCATCCAAAAAACACAAGCCCAAGAAATCATCCATCACTAACACACCGCAGCCGCTGCCGTATCGCTCTCAACAGCAGTGTCCTTGGATGGAGTTTCTCTCAACTAACATCACCGCCGCACACAATCCGTGGCGCACCAACGCAGCTCCGCTCCCGCTGTCACCAAATCACGGCTACCACCACCAACATCAACACGATGCGACGCCCATCACAACCAACCGCCCCAACTCTGCAACGTCGCCAGTGCCTGCATCAGCGCCGCCCCAAATCGAAGGAGATTTGATCGCAGATTTGGAAGGAGAAAGAAAGGAAATCACGTAAATTTGAATTTGATAATGTAATTTCCAAAAATACCCTTGGCCTATTTTATATTATTAAAATAAATAATATTTGTTCCATTAAGATGTGTGGCTGAGATTTGTTTTCTAGTTATACACTTAAGATTAGTTATATCTTGATCACTCCCCTATATATATATATATATATATATATATATATATATATATATAGGGTAGTGTTATTCTCCTTTTCCCCCCTTGGTGTATATTTCCTTCTTAATATCAGCCATTAGATTAGAGAAATGGACGGTCAAGATCATAATTGGGTAATTAATCCCGTGTTGCATGATTGGTCCTTTTTTGTGCATTATGAGGGTACAATAGTAATCCAATAATGGCTGGAACACGTTTCAAAACGGAAGTTCCGATAATTAAGCGAGAGACATTCCATCTACTCATTCCATCCCATCAACCCACGATCAAACCTTTGTCCCCTAATTCAAAACCCTTGAAACCCTAGCCGCCCCTCAAGACCGACAGAAACCACCCTCACCATCGATTCTCACCATGAAAAGCTCAATCAATCGCCGATACAGACTCAGAAAGTTGTGTTCTATGTTCGCGCGCGCCGTCGGTCGTCGATTCGGTTTCTCTTAACCAAAACGTTATGCCTCTAAAGTCCGGTTTTTTGGTTATAAATACCCATATTCGTCGATTGTCGACTTCTAGGAGGCGTAGTAGACGATTCACACTTTTTAGTGTTTATTTGAAATAATGCTCATGAAATTTGGTTGATGTTTATAAAAAGTTGAATTTTTTGGCGTTTGATTTAGGGTTTTACATTAATGAAGTATTTAGTTGATTTTGGAGTTATATTTGGTTTTCTGTGCGAATATTGTGGTTGAAATCTTACTGATGTCGTTGATGTTCCTGTCAATCATTCGTGCATGCATTATTTGTTTGATGTGGGACATTATTGACCAGATTATTGCAGGACCCTGTTTTGGCATATTTCAAAATTTGCAGTATAATAACTACTGTTTGATGATTGAGGTCTTGTTCTTACACTCCGAGTCCATTATTTCTGTTGTATTGTTGCATTATTTGGTTGGTGAGGTACATTATTGTAGTATGAGTGAAGGCTGATTGTTTATTTTCTAAATGTACATTACTGGGTTAATGTTATGCATTATTAGGTTGATGTTGTGCATTATTTGACTAATTCTATGCATTATATACTTGTTTCATGCATCAAGTGTCTGCTGTTGTACATGGGTTAAAGAGTGAATGGAACATTTTTATGTTCATAACTAGCCTGAATCTGTACATTATGTAGCTATTTCAATGCATTATTTATCCTATTTTATGCATCATTTGACTGTTGCTGTACGTCTAAGAGTGAATGAAATATTTTTATATGTTCATTACTTGAGTGATTCTGTTCATTATTTGGCTATTTGAATGCATTATTTATCATGTTTTATGCATCATGTGACTGCTGTTGTACATGTGTCAAAGAGTGAATGGAATATTTATATGTTCATTACTTGACCGGATCTGTACATTATTTAGTTATTTTAGTGCATTATTTATCATGGTTTATGCTTTATGTGACTGTTGTTGGACATGGGACAAATGGGTGATTGCAATATTCATGGTGCATTTGTTGATTTATTCTGAACATTATTTGATTATTAAAATGCAGTATGTATCAGTTTTTAGGCATTATTTTGATGCTTTTGTACAAGAGTGTATAAGTGAATGCAGTATAACTGTCCACATTATTTTATTCAGTTTGTACATTATGTAACTAATTGTATGTTATTATTCTGTATGTTGTACAACATCAAAACAGCTTAGATTGGACATCGACGAGGAGGTCGATGATATACTGCCAGTAGGAATTGCCCAGAAATTTCGGGAGCGATTATCAGAGGCCGGGACTAGTACAGCTCCTACCGAGTTTTTGAATTGTATTGTCGACGAACCCCTACCGAATTTCTGAATTGTATAAACAGTTTAACTCCACGGCAGAAGGAAGCCGTCACGGAACTTGTACATAAGTCTAAGAGTGAATGCAATATTTGTACATTATTTAGCTATTTCTATGCATTATTTATCATGTTTTATGCATCATTAGATTGTTGTTGTACATAAGTCTAAGAATGAATGCAATATTTGTATGTTCATTACTTGTGTGATTCTGTACATTATTTGGCTATTTGAATGTATTATTTATCTTGTTTTATGCATCACGTGGTTGCTGTTGTACATACTAGACCCTAGCCCCTAGACTTGTTAAACCCTTAGGGAAAACAAGAAACGTGCGTCAAACATCGAAACACGGCACAACTTAAATTAAACGGGTCAGGATAAATATTCATTCCATATTACAAATAATGCATTACCGAAACTAAACTACGCATTATACTATACTAAAATGTACATTATGTATGTCTGTTTTAAAAAATACCTACGCGTTATGCATGTGCAACTCAAGATGAATTACTGCAACTCGTGTATTTTGACAACGTTTTTTAGACTTAAAACATACTACACCGTAGCCCCTGGGCTTGTTAAACCCTTAGGGAAAACAAGAAACGTGCGCCAAACATCGAAACACGGCACAACTTAAATGAAACGGGGCAGGATAAATGTTCATTACATATCATAAATAATGCATTACAGAAACTAAAACTACGCATTACAGTACATAATATGTACATTATGTATATCTGTTTTAAAAAATGCCTACGCGCTATGCATGTGCAACCTCAGACGAATTACTGCAGCTCGTGTATTTGGACAACGTTTTTACGTACTACACTCTAGCCCTAGGCTTGTTAAACCCTTAGGAAAAACAAGAAACGTGCGTAAAATATCGAAACCCGGCACAACCTAAATTAAACGGGTAAGGATAAATGTTCATTACATACCACAAATAATGCAATACAGAAACTAAACTACGCATTATGCATGTGCAACCCCAGACGAATTACTCCAGCTCGTGTATTTGGACAACATTTTTTAGACTTATGACATACTACACCCTAGCCCCTAGGCTTGTCAAACCCTTAGGGGAAAAAAGAAACGTTCGCCAAACAACGACACACGGTACAACTTAAATTAAACGGGTCAGGATAAATGTTCATTACATATCACAAATAATACATTATATAAGCTAAACTACGCATTATACTATACAAAATATACATTATGTGCAACCCCAGACGAATTACTGCAACTCGTGTATTTGGACAACGTTTTTTAGACTTAGAAGATATTACACCCTAGCCCCTAGGCTTGTTAAACCCTTAGGAAAAACAAGAAACATGCGCCAAACATCGAAACACGACACAACTTAAATTAAACGCGTCAGTATAAATATTCATTACATATCACAAATAATGCATTACAGAAACTAAACTACGCATTACACTATACAATATGTACATTATGTGTACATTATGTGGATCGACGACCAAGTTCACGTTCACCAGCACTTAAAAGTCCCCGAGTTGAACCATTCAACTCACCAGCGCAACCTCTTCTACCGCCGCGTTTCGCTCTACCTCACCTCCCTCCCGTCGCTCGAGGACTCCGATTACACCAGCCTTTCCACCGGCAAAATATCAAACGACATCGTTTTATCGCTCGACGTCAATCAGACGATCCACGACGATTTCCTTGGCGCGAGAGTCTCGTGGCTGAATCGCTGCAACCCCAGACGGATTTCCTACTAAACAACGTTTGGGATCGGCGACTGATCTGAAAATAATGATATAATCCATGAAAATATCAGTTTAAACTTGGAGTACTACGACAACCATTCGAATAACAATATCACCAAACATGTGGTAATTCCTCTTCATCAAACCATCGCACCATCAGCTCCGGAGAACATTCAGGTACAACAACAACTGTACATAAAAGAAAAAAAAAAGGGGTCAGCCCAAAATTTACAATGCAACAATGTAATGTTCTGACAATTAATGCACCTAAGAATAAATATATTAGGTATACTATGTACATTACATAATACGTGATTTATGTATAAGTGAAACACACGCTATTTTTAAACGTTGTTATTATTGTGTACGTACTATACCTTAACCCCTAGGCTTATTAAACCCTTAGGGGAAACAAGAAACGAGCGCCAATGTATAAAACACGGAACATCTTAAATTAAACGGATAAGTAACATTATTAATTACATATTACTAATAATGCATTATATAAAATAAACTGCCGTCTCATAAACCCTATACATTGCAGTTTTCATATTAAGCCTTCTGTAGTCAATAAAATCCATTATACATTATAATTTGGTGCATTATTTGTATCGGTTTAAACTACTACCCTAGCCACGCCGATATCTAAACCCTAAAGGCTTGATTCATACTCGCTGGCCTTCATTATTTCCTCCATACTATACATTGTAGTTCACGTATTATGCATTATATGGTCAATAATATTCATTATCTATAATCATTTGGTGCATTATTTGTATCGTTTAAAAATACTGACCTAGCCACTCCGACAGATAAACCCTAAAGGAATGATTCATATTCGCGGTCTTCATTATCTACTCCTACCTATACATTGCAGTTCACATATTATGCATTATATGGTCAATAATATTCATTATCTATAATCATTTGGTGCATTATTTGTATCGGTTTAAAATACTGCCCTAGCCACTCCGAGAGATAATCCCTAAATGAATGATTCGTATTCGACGTCTTCATTATCTACTCCAACCTATACATTGCAGTTCACATATTACGCATTATATAGTCAATAACATTCATTACCCATTATCATTTGGTGCATTATTTGAATCGATTGAAACTACTACACTAGCCACGCCGTTATGTAAACCCGAAAGGAATGATACATAATCGCAGTCCTTCATATAGGTTTTTTCTCTCACCCTATACTACACCACTAGCCCACAGAACCTAGACCATAACATGAACCATAAACGCCAAAGAATCAAAACTGGACAACATGTTTTAACATGACAACACAATACACGAATTACTTGCTCAATAACCAGGTAATACTGGGACTACTCTGAATTGGTATTGCGACCTCCGATACATAAACAAATAAGGGAAAAGTTGAATTACCTTCTTCCATTATTGAGAGAAAAACGATTGCTAGTACGCCGGCAAGACACGATTGTAATACCGATGATGCGGCAATGGAGAGGCGATAATCGAAACGTGTGAAATAGCAAAAGAAAAAATGCAGAGATAGATTACAGGGAGAATCCCGTCTGGAACGTGTGAGAATAAAAAAACGACAAGATCTTCAATGGAGGAAATTTTGGAAGTTTCCATAACCACCATTTTAGTGGTTACCTATTTTAGCCTTTTTCAAATTTTAATGGAATAAAATGTAATGGTTAAAGCCAATATTAGGTCATAGGATGGAGAAAATAAACGGCTGAGATCAAGAAGGAAAAATGGGGAAATATGGAAGAAGGAAATGAATACATCCCTCTATATATATATATATATATATATATATATATATATATATATATATATATATGGAGATGATCAAAATAAGTATGTGTTTAAATCCAGAAATGCAGACCAAATCTTGGCCCTAGGATTAGATGATCCAATGGTCAATAATTAACCAAAAACACAGAAGGTCATAATTAAGCAATTTTAGGTCATATTATAATATTTGGGTTTAATGTCATGCTAAGATCGTTTTGTTAGCATGACCTAAAAATTACCTAATTATGACCTAAAAGTGACCTAATTATGATATTGTTCTGCGTTTCTGTATTTAAATCTAGTTTTGCATAGATCAAAACCCTATATATATATATATATATATATATATATATATATATATATATATATATATATATATATATATACTCTTTCATTTTAGCCCATCCCATGAGAGAATACATATTTTAAAACTCTTTTTTGTTTAATAAGGTGAGATCGATTCTCCACAAAAGATATTTTAATTACTTTTTCTTTTGATATCTCTCTTGTATTACCAATTGAGCATTATAATAGCATCCACAATAAGAATAGCTCAGTCATAGCCTAGCCACAAACTCCTCCTGCCACATCATCAGCACTAAAAATCCTCCGGCCACATCATCAAAACAAACAAATAGCTCAGCAATAGCCTAGCAATAGCCTAGCCACATCACTCAAAATTATATAAAACAAATAATTAACAATCTCACAAAATACGGAATTAAATTTACGACACAGATACGGGAAAATTCAATTATATTATTAAAATTAAAAAGTACATTAATTAAAAAAATTACATTAATTTAAAAAAATTACATTAATTAAAAAAAACCACCTCCGTCTCACTCCTCGTCGCCTCCGTTGCCGTCGCCCCCAACCATGCCGCGACGGCATTCAAATCGGCTCGCATGCTCACGAGCATTGCGTGAAGAAAACTCTTCTCCTCGGGGTCAGTTGCCGTCTTCCAATCGGCTAAGGTCTTGGCCATCTGAGCCCGCGTTTGTTGACGCGCGAAGAAGGCGAGATCGGCTATCGACTGGCCAACAGGGGGGATGCTGACTGAACCTCCTGGGACCCCCCGGCGACCCCCCTCGATTCCTGTTGCGCCCGCCTTTGACCAGCCGGGCGAGTTCGGCGAGCGAACGATGGAGGGGACGGGAGCTCCTGAGCACCCTCGGGGAGGTCGTGGGAACCGCCGCTGCTGCCGCTGTAATCACCGGTATAGTTCAGTCGCTGCTTCTTCGGCCAGCCAGCGTCGACACCTGCCCGGAACTTCTCGGAGTCTATCAGCACCTCATAGCAGTTCCAGTAGGTGAACTCCTTATACAGCCCGGGTACGGGGAAGGCTTTCTCCGCTATCCTCCTGCAGTCCTCGTCAGTTTGGCCACTGCTCTGCATGCGGAGGGCGTTGGCGTATAAGCCCAAAAATCGGGAGACCCCAGCCCTGATTCGGTCCCACGCCTTCCGGCACTCCTCCCCGTTGCGTGGCCTCCTTCCCGGGCAAAATGCCTTGTAGGGTGCTGCTATTTTGACCCACAAGTTGACGATCCTCGGATTGTTCGAAGTGAGGGGATCATCGCAAACACTCACCCACGCCTTGGACAGAGCGACGTTCTCCGCATCCGTCCGCTTCCTCCGTACCTAGCTGTCGTCATCAACCGGCTGCGAAGACTCGCCGACCCTTTTGCCTTCCCTTTGCCCTTCTTCTTTGGGCCGGCCCGACCCCGCCCTACTCCCCCATTTGAACGGGAGTTTTCGGAACCCCGAGAAGATCAAACCCCAACTTCTCTAAGGAGAAAGTCTCAAATTGCGTGAACTGCGTCTTCGATGGGGTCGATGTGTGCGAAGAAGCAGTCGAAAAATCAAAACTGGGGAGATAGACATTGTCCCCCCGCCCCCAGCATCCCCTGCATCGCCGGTACACCACCCCCCCCCCCCCACCCCCCCCAACCCCCCCCCCGGCATCATCTGCATCCCGGGTGCCCACCCCGACATCATCTGCATACCGGGATGCATGCCCGGTACTCCCTGCCATCCCGGCATACTAACCCCGCCTGCCATCCCGGGCATACTACCCCTGCCTGCCATCCCGGGCATCATTTGCTGCCACGGGTACATGTTGTAGTACCCGGGCATCGGACCCCATCCACCTCCCACGGGTACCGAGGGAGTTTGAGACCTGCTCGTCACTAGAGTACCTTCGTAGTTGTTATCCATTTCGCGTTGTTGCTCTTGTACAGAAATTAAGATAGAGAGAATACTCGTTAAAACAAGCGGTGCAAATGAAATGACGTGCAAATCGCGTATATATAGTGTTTCAAAAATTAAATAAATAAAAAAAATCCGCTCGCCGATCCGGAGCCTACAATGGCGGCCAGCGCTCGAAAATCGGCGTGCGCTCGCCGATTTTTTCACCAAAATTCGGCTAGCCGGTTACAATGGTTAGGCGAGCAGACCGGCTAGTACCGAGGATTGGCTAGCCAGTCCGCTCGCCGCCATTGTGGATGCTCTAACATGTGGTCAACCAAAAGTATAAATTCTCGTGAAACGGGGGAGTTTTGATAGTATTATTCTTTATAATTTTTGTAAATTTTAAGTGATGGGCTGGGTTTGGGATCCCTTCCTACTTAGGCGTAGGAGCCTAACGACGGCAATAATGTGGACTGGGTGTTTAAATTAATGTTTGGGCTCTGGACCCACTAATTACTTTTCGATTTATTTTATGCTTTAAGTAGACCGTCATAAAATACTCTCTTACCAATTAATTCATTATGACTTAATTTTCGTATTAATAGTTTTTTTGGAATAATTAATTAAAAGTGATTAGCTTTTCGGTTAGCTACCACAAATAATTAAATACACTGATTTAACTAATACTTCCTCCGTTCCACTCAAGATGTCTCTCACTCAAGATGTCCACATTCTTGAGTGATACGATATTTTGAAAAGAGTTGTTAGTTGAAGTAAATTGAGAGAAAAAATGAATTGAATATTTTAATTAGGAGGGAGGAGAGAGGGATTTATTTTCAAATAAAGAGAGTGAACATCTTAAATGGGACAAATTAAAAAGAAATTGTGGACATCTTGAATGACGAAAGGAGTACAAGAGAATTTCAGAAATTCCTAAGAAGAGGTGAAAGAATAGAATGAATATTCAGTAGGACGCATGCATTCTACTCAAACTAAAAAAATTCTTAGATGTTGATCAGCATGTTATCTTTTTTTTTTTGCTTTCTAAAAGGCTTTACTGCAAGCAAAATAAGATCGGAGCGAAAATTTTAATTGAAGATTTAAGCGTATAAGATGGACTTTCTTTTTAATAAACGAAATACTCCCTATGTCCTATTAAAAATGAAACGTTTTTCTTTTTTGGTTGTCCAATTAAAATTGAAACGTTTCCTAAAATGGAAACAAGTCTATTTCTACTTTTTCATCTCACTTACTTTATTCTCTATTCATTAACTAACAAAACAACACTACATAAAATTCTGTGCCGATTCCCAAATGTTTCATTTTAAGTGGGACGGAGGGAGTATTTTTCAACCATGACTTTAGTCATTTAAATGGCAATTATGTTTTGTCTTGCTTTATTTTATTTTTAAGAAATTATCTACTTTGGGGGTTAGAAATAACCTACTATGCCAGTTTAGATTAATCTAATTCAGATCCTAGGTAGGTGAATGTCCCTACTCAGATTAATGTACACAAATATACTATTGTAAAAGATGGTAGTTTTTAATTCAACTATGGTAGTTTCTAAATAAAGTTAGAATGTGGTTGAACCTTAGCTTACAAAAGAATTTAGTATGCTCGAGCTTTTTTAGTGAAAAAAACTTCATGCTTACTCAAATTGGCAAGATAAAACTTGTTATTTATTTTATGATTATTTCAACATGTGTCTCTTAATACATAAGTAATCAGTCATGCATATTTTTTTAGAATTGTATAAGTTGAATGCAATTGTTGATGAGGTGTTGAAAATTGCTAAATCTAAACTCTCAGCGATGCATGTCTTCACGCATGGTACCGTATATCTGTTTTAATTGCTACTAATGTTAGAACAAATGATAATGTAGTGAATTGCCATCTCTTATAGTATATAGTACCAATGTTCGATACTTATACTCAATCCAAGAGGATTGAAGTTCATTTTATTCATCTATTTTCCGAGCTAAAAATTGAAGTTAGGCTGTTTGATTCATTGTTTTCTTCATTCCCTTTTCTACTATCACCTATTCTTTGATATACCATTAGTCGCGTTTTCCTGATAAACTTTGTTATCCCTAACAAAGTATAATAATAATGACCATATGGAGTTGGTTTGGTTATATGCTACTTTGATTTGTCAATACATGCGAATTTTCGTCATTTAATAATCATGTCATCTTAGGTAGTGACAACTGGTATATAAGAAATATTAGTATTGTTACTCTACGAAATGGAGTCTCGGTGTGCCGGGGATGATATTTTGCAGATGAGATGTTCTGAACAGCGCTTTATATTTATTACACAATTACATTACAACTTAAATAGTTGGAATTTGTCCCATTTAAGTTGTAATTTGTCCCACTATGATAAATAAGGGATTCAGAATTCTCAGTACTATTTTGGATAAGGAAGTTAATTAAGTTAAGCTCGCAGCAAGCTCGATTAACTAATGGGCATAGTATATCTTAAACGCGATAAATGAATAAATATTTGGTAATATGAATTTGAAATGTTATAATTATGTTAGTGGTCGATTTATATTTTTAAAATTGACTTTAGTTGAATTAGGCTAAATCTGATTATGAATAAGTCTCAAGGATAAGACCTATCAAAATCTTATTGGATGCCTAGCAAATATCATGAGTCATTGTAAATAGGTGAAGATTATATCCACCTTAAACAACTATAGACATAGACGTATCACACGATTGGTAGAACATAAAACTTCATCTAGTCAACTTATCAACACCAATGAAGCAAAGATAATTTCTCAAAACTCTTATCTTCATAACTTGCATTTCAACCATGCTATAAGACTACATTCAAAAAATCGATCTCAAATCCCTGCTAAAATGCGCCAATCCTGCAATCAAAATGAACAATGAAAAATGAAAAAAATTTAACTGCACTCACTTCTTGTAGTGTCGGCAGCATTTCGGCCCCCAGCCTTCGGGATTGGCAACGGGGCAGCCACATTTGTCGCCAAAGAGTAGCACGGCATGGCCATTAGGTGGCGCCATCTTCCTTAGCTTCGCCCTTTGGCACTCGTATCGTCGCTGCCCCCATTCCACGGCAGCTCAATCACATCTCTCACCACCTTCTTCAGCCCTCTAGACCCTTTCCCCTCGCACCTTCTCGATCTGTGCCCGCAGCAGATCTCGAAAAGATAACGAAGCCGACGTATCACATGAAGATGATCAGCTGCGACTGCGGATTAGAGGCAAAATAGCGCTAGAAATATGGGGGCAGGGTGAGAGAGAGACTGGAAGAGGTAGGAGAAGCAGGAGACGAGGATGAAGATGAGTGGGTCTTGAGGTGGTGAATGAGGAAGAGCTCGCTCTCGCTCTGCTGGGAGCTGGTGAAGCTGGTGCCATGGGCCTGCAGCTAAACTAGTGGTAGAATTTAAGTTATAACTTTTGTTTTTTTAACTTTGAAAATTTTGTATATCAGCTAAAAGCTTTGTACAGGACGACTATAACCCGGTGATCGTGCAAGGTTTTCTTTTTGCATTGCTCTCCGCACCAGGAAAGCATCATCCCATCTGCCTGCATCTGCATAAAGGTTAGACAGCAGAACTCTACTCGGACCATGTGATGGTTCCACCCTAGCCAGATTTCGAGCAGCTCTTTCTCCAACATCTGTGTTCTCGTACATTTTACATGCTGCTAACAACGTGCCCCAAATGATAGCATCCGCCTCCATAGGCATGGTTTGCACAAGGTCTTCAGCTTCGTTCAGCCTCCCAGCTCGGCCTAACAGATCCACCATACATCCATAATGCTTAATGTTAGGCTCTAAACCATATGTCGCTGTCATGCTCCTAAAATGGCTTTTCCCTGCTTCCACCAAACCAGCATGACGACAAGCGCTCAAGACTCCAATGAATGTGATCAAATTGGGCTTTATCTTTCGACTCTGCAAATCTGCAAAAATCATCAAGGAAGCCTCTGCTTTCCCGTGCATGGCCAAGCCACATATGATTGCATTCCAAGGACAAACGGTTCTGGCCTTGTCTCGGATTTGATCAAATACTTCTAGAGCGGAATCAATGCTCCCACATTTGGCATACATATCAATTATGGCTGTACTCAAATTGTCGTTGATTGGTATTGAGTTACAATGGATGAACTCATGAGCCCATCTCCCCTCCTTCAGTGTGCTCAAGCCAGAGATGGCAGAGAAAACACTCACCATCGTGATTTCGTTTGGCTTAAACCCTTTACCAACCATTTCATGAAAAACTTCAATGGCCAGAGTATGCTTCCCGTTCTGTGCAAAACCAGAAATCATTGAGCTCCAAGAGAAAACATCTCGCTGTGGCATTATACAAAACAAACGTGCAGCTTCATTTACTATGCCGTTCCTCATTAGTCCTGCAATAAGGGCATTCCAGCAAGCTACATGATCCTTAGTTCCTTCCTCAAATTGCAAATAAGCAAGTTCGACCTGCTGACAGGAAACATAGAAATGAATCAATGTTGCCTGCATGAAGTCAAAGCAGGTTATCCCCATCTTAACTGCCAAAGCATGAAACTGTCGACCCTCGAGCAATCTAGTTGCCTGTCCACAAGCAGAGACAATGTCAACAACCATGACTTCATTAGGTCTTGAGCCGGTGTGCCTCATTTCACAATAGAGTGCCAAGGCCTCCCTTAACCTCCCAGTCTGCAGATATACGTCAATCATCGTGCCCCAAGAGACGACGTCCTTCCCAGGAATCTCTTCAAATAGGTCTCTAGCCAAATCAACCAGTCCTCCTTTTACACAACCATTCAACATCACATTCCACGACACCACATTCTTATCCGCCATGTTATCAAATATCTTTCTTGCATCATGAAGAGACGAAGAAACGCTATAAAGAAGAACTAAATTAGTTGAAACAATAACACGCATATCAAGACCGAGCTTCGCCACCAAGCCGTGCAGAAGCATTGCATTGATCCTAGTTCCATCAGCACGCGCATAAGCTGATAGCACACTCGCCATCGTCACTTCTCCAGGCACCACTCCCAACAGTCTCATCTCCCTAAAAAGGGCAATCGCATCCCCATAGCACTCATTCTGAGCAAACCCCATAATCATGGTCGTATAGGAGACGCAATTTCTCAGCGGCATTTTCTCAAACAATTTGTAGGCATCTCCCAAACGGCCATTTTTTACATACCCTGATAGTATTATGTTGAAGGAGACATAGTCCAGCTTAGGGGAGCTTTCGAAAATTGATCTCGCGCACGAAAACATCCCGGTTTTGGAGTACATGCTGATCAAGCTGTTTTGTATGAAGACATTGAAATTGAGGCCTGACTTTAGTACGAGGCAATGCAGTTGCTGGCCGTGGGAGATTAATGAAGGGGAAGACGAGATGGATTTGAGCGCCGAAACTAGCGCAAATTCGAATGAAGTGGCGCTGTTCTTAAGAATGGTTTGGAGGGATTGAAGGGAAACTGTGCCGAGAGCCATTAGAGATGCGAAGGAAATGTGGGATTTTGGGTATAACAGCTAAAAGATCATTGATCGAATTAGCAGCCAGAAATAATTGTGTGAGAAACAGAAATCTTGAGATAGTATTAGAATTACTCCATTACTTATCTAAGATTTTAGTGAATGAAATCAAACCTCGATTCATATTCTTCAATAAGAAAGCATAATTGTGTCATATAATAACAATGAATAAAATTACAGTATAGATAAATTAATTCATTACTACAAAGAACTAGTATCACACTCATACGATACCTAGACTAAAATATTTACAAACATTAATCACAATAAAATTGAAAACAATATCATTATATAAAAAATTATAAACAAAAAATTGTACTCCATCCGTCCCATAAAAATATAGGTGGATGAGATGTCACGTGAATTAAGATAAAATTGGTAAAGTAAGAGAGAGGAAGAGAATGGTAGTTAAAGTAGTGTTAGTTGATAGTGGTGGGACCTACATTATTAAATTGATATAACTTTTCAAAAATAGAATGCATATATTTTTATGAACGGACGAAAATGAAAAGTGCACATATTTTTTTGGGACGAAGGGAGTATGTAATATAAATACCTATGACTATTGAAACATAATAAACATAATAAACATGAAACAAGTAAATTATATTATTGCAACATGAGAGTAAAAATGAA
Source organism: Salvia splendens (assembly GCF_004379255.2). NCBI lineage: Eukaryota > Viridiplantae > Streptophyta > Magnoliopsida > Lamiales > Lamiaceae > Salvia > Salvia splendens. The sequence goes on along the minus strand of NC_056034.1, from coordinate 37,624,868 downwards.
ATAAGAGTACATTTTATAGCACTTATTTACATATAATGCCAATCAATAATACTTCCTCCGTCCCACAATAATTGTCACTTTGGTCTGTCCCATAATAATTATCACCCTTCATTTTTATCATAAATGGTAAGTATGTCTCACATTCCACTAACTCACTTCACTCACATTTTATTATAAAACCAATATTAAAAAGTGAATCTCACATTTCACTAACTTTTCCAACCAACTTTTCTTTACCTTTCTTAAAACTCGTGCCCACAATAATAGTGACAATTATTATGAGATGAAGGGGGAGTATCTTCTAAGAGTCCACTTCTTGAGCAATTGATCATACCCCTAATACCATAATAAGCCAACCAATAATATCATTTAAGAGTCCCCTCGTCAAAAATTTAAGGCCAACTAAAATACATTCTCATAAACAAAGATAAAAAAAATAAAAAGGAAAAAACAATAGCACCCACGACTAGAGCAAATGCATGAATGCCGCGTGATTCATCCATCATTCACATTCCTTCCCTTTCCATTGAACATAAAATAGATAAGAGAGATAAACCACCAAACATAGTTTCATTGTGGCCACAATCTTCTCGAATCACGTATCCACTCTCCTCAATCCCAAGCTTTCCGATCACCCCATCTCTTCTGCCAGTGGCGGATCTAGGATCCTTAAACGGAAGGGGCGAAATAAAATTTATCGGAACTAACGAAAGGAAGGGGCGACGTCGGAAAGCATCGGAGGGGATGACAATAGAAAAATCACCGGGTGCGGACAGGCCCGGTCCTGAGTTTTTATTGGCCCGGGGCGGAACTAAAAGAGGGGCCCCATAATAATACTATAAACTAATAGTTTAACAGTGGGCTCTTGTTTCTTGCTTGGACCTGGCCCAGTAGCATGTATATACTCATGTATGTATTTGGATTTTGGAGGCCCCAACGTTTTGGGGGCCCGGGGCGGGGGCACTGCTCGACCCCCCAGGGGCGGATCGCCGGGGAGGGGCGGTCGCCCCCTCCTGTTAAAAAAAAAACTTACAGTTACCGTCATTTAGAAAATTACATTAGACTAAACATTATAAAAATAAATCTCCTATTGAATAAGCTCTTCAATACCCTTCTATTATCTTTTGATTGTTGCTATGCAACTGAAAATAGAGATTTTTAATTTTTAAAAGGGAAAGCTAAAGTAAGTTGAAAATTTGTATCATAACTCAAACTATCAATGGGAATAGATTCTTGATAAAAAAAAAAAAACTCCTATTGGATTTGCAAAATAAAGTATAATGTTGTAGAAACTAGATATCATTATTTTTTCGTCTATATTAATCATTATAGTAACGTTGATTAGATTGACTTTAATTGGATTAAGCAAAATTTGATTAGAAATAAATTTCAATGATAAGATCTAGTAATCTCATTGGTTCCCTAGCTAGCAAAATCCATTAGTACTTTCTTTTTTATTATTGGGAAGAGAAGTTACTATATGATACTACTTACTCCCTACATCCACATCCCTACCTCCACATCAAGAATTTTGATAAAATGTGAACGAAAAAAAAGTTTGAAAATGTCAGTGGAATGTGAAACTCATTTTTATGTACTTACTCCATCTCTAAAGAATTTACACTTTGAGTTTGATACGGATTTTAATGCAATTGATACGGATTTTAATGCAAAATTGAGTATTAATTTTACAATAGAATGTGAGTGTAAGAGTGAGTGGAAATGAAGTCCACTTACCAAAAAACATAAAAATAAAAAAAGTAAAGTGAACAATATTTTATGGACGGACCGACATAACAAATATTGATAATATTTGGTGTATGGAGGGAGTATAATACATGAGAATTTCAAAATTTTCCTCACAACTTATCAAAGGTCAATTTAAAAATATGAAAATTAAAATCCACCATGTCAACGGATTACAAAAATAACGGCAACAAAAAATGTCAACATAGTTTCAACACAACATTAACCGTTGACATTGTTTTGACACATTTTATTGTTATTATATCTGTTAATATTTTCTAACGGTCCAGATTATAATTTTAAGTTTGTACAATATTTAGAGTTTGCATTTGATTACATCCTACTTTACGAGTTCATATCTAAATTGAGAAAAAAGGTTGAGACTGAAATAAGCTTGAACCACCCAACGAGTCTACAGTGTTCGCTGCATAAAATGTGATCCATCCATGTATAAAAAAATCATTGCAGCCGTCGCTCTCCCCAAAACTAGCAGATCAAGCTGCGTTTATACGCTCTCTCATTAATCATTTCAAAAAATAAAGATGCATACACCTTTCAACATCAATTCAAACCATTTAAATCACTTATTTGTCTATTTATTTTCAATTACTTTGGCATAGAGAAACACAAGATACTCTTCCCCAATAATGTAGGTTTTTAAGGTTTAAGTTCCTATGTAAACTGGTAACATTGAAAGGAGATTGTTCTTTCTAATACAGTTCTAGAACATGAAACTGATGCCAAAAACACAAAAAAATGGTCTTTGTATGATCAAGACACTCACCATCACCTTTGTTCTCCTCCAACAGCAAGAGACAGACTCCTATCAGATAAATGCAGAAGAGCGGTGTTAGTTTTAATGATTGAAAGGAAAATGAGATTAAAATCACATATAATATGGCAGATGTTATGAAACATGCAGATTGTCACACACAATGCAAAGGAATACAGTAATATTTAGAAAATTGGGCACGGCTGCACACGTAGAGCACATACTGTCAGTCTGTCATGATACAATTTGCATACCATCGACATCGAGGGCCTTATTTATTCTTGTTTGTTAAAAATAGGAAAAGCGTATTGTTAGCTTCTCGTTGATTAATTCAACTCAGGGTAGGAGGTGCCGATCGAATTAGCAATATTGATAAAAGAACCTCACGTACTAGTGAGATGCTAAATTTTAAATGAGCAAACTTCACCCTATTCCAACTAGTAAATCTTGAGCTACAGACACCTTATTGCATCCTATATACAAAAAAAACTACCTTGCTAAGGCAGCTTCCATGAACGGCTGTTTGCACCAATAAGTAGTCTGGGGAATGCCTAGATGCATATACACGATAGAATCACATGAGATGAGATGTCCAATATGCTAAGACTCATGTTCTGCTATGAGACATTATACAGTCTGGGGTATCATTCACAAATCCTTACTACCCTTATCTATAACCAGTACTAGATTCGGACTACATAAGCCCCACTATCCTTAATAACACAAAAAACACCGTAAACTGACAACAGATCATCACTCCACGCAAAAAGCTCCACAAAAGTTTATCAACCGAAAACAGGATCCAAATCCAGACATTGAGAAGAACAAGGTACCTTTCAGCCAATCAACAATCAAAAACTAAACACCATCCACCTCTCAAACAATTACTGACCACATCATACATAAAATTTTTCAATTGGGGATTTTCACGAATCAACTCCAACAAGATACACATTGTTCTATTATCGAAATTCTAAACCAGAGTACAAGGGCAGAATAGCAAGAAACTGGTCATGGTATCAGAAAAAATAACAATCTTTAAAGCTAATTTATCAACAAAGTGAAGATCATATCCCCGTTAAACAAATACTGACGTATCACACAATTTTTAGAACATAAACTACATCTAATAAACTTATCAACGCCAACGAAGCAAAGATAATTCCTCAAAACTCTATCCACATAACTTGATTTCACACATAGATAACGAGACAACTTCACTGTGTTTTGCATAGTCAGTTAAATGGGACAAACCGATCTATCTTCATTAGTCCACACAACAATGAGATTGGCAAATTAAAAAAAAAGTATAAGATTACATTAACAAAATCGATCGCAAATCCCTAAACCATGCTAAAATGCGCCAATCGTGCAATCAAAATGAAAAATGAAAAATGAAAAATGAAAAAAAAAATCGACTCACTTCTTGTGGCGCCGGCCGCGTTTCGGCCCCCAGCCTTCGAGCTTGGCAACGGGGCAGCCACATTTGTCGCGAAAGAGTAGCACGGCACGGCCGTTAGGTGGCGCCATTTTTCTCAGCTCCGCCCTTAGGCACTCGTAATCAGGGTTATCGTCGCCGCCCCCTTTCCACGGCAGCTCATTCACATCTCTCACCGCCTTATTCCCTTCGCCAGCGCGGAGCAGCTCCTCTCCCTGCAGCTGCAAATCGAACTCCATCGCCTTCTTCTGCCCTCTACACCCTTTCCTCTCGCACCTTCTCGATCTGTGCCCGCAGCAGATCTCGAAGAAGACAACGAAGCCGACGAAGGAGACGACGAATAGCGTGAAGATGATCAGCTGCGACTGCGGATTAGAGGCGAAATGGCGCTGGAAATGCGCGGCCACGGTGGAGAAGGGGGGAAGGATGAGAGAGAGAGACTGGAAGAGGTAGGAGAAGCAGGAGACGATTAAGAAGGCGCCGGAGAAGAGGACGAGGATGAAGATGAGTAGGTCGAGGGTGGCGGAGGGGGAGTGGCGGCAGAGGGAGGGGCAATTTGAGGAATTTAGGGGGTGGGGTGAGGGGGTTTTGGGAATTGGGGTTTTTTTGAGGGAGGAGGAAGGGGCCATGGCGGTGATGAAGTGGTGGAGATGGCGCATGTTAGTGATAAAAGGTGGGCGGTGGAAGGGATTTCAGGTGGAAAAGTTGGGGAGAGTGGAGGTGGTGCGCATGTTAGCCGGGGGAGGCCGCGGAGGGGTAGTGCGTACGTTTTCAAGAACCCTTTGCCTTGCAGAAATTAATATGGCTATTTAATTTTAGTGCGTGAGAGTGAATATTCTTGTAGATTTTAATGCTCTTTGCGTCTTCAAACTTAATTTTCAAATATTGTCTTTGCCTAATTTACATATCTTAAACTTAATTTTGAATTGGTTTTCTGCGTTACAGATTAGTTGGATTTAACCTAACTATACTTAGACTTTGAAATGTACAATAATTTGACGTGCCGAATTGTATTAATATAAAGATGGAGCATCTTTTTAATACTACGTCAACTATCCTAAATAAATTTAGGCCGTAACATTTTATAATATCTTTTGAGGTACATCAACTATAAATTAATATTAATTCAACTATTTTTTAGCTATTTTTAATATTTTTTAGACGAAAATGCCTGAAATTGCAGGTTTTCGTTACGTTGTGTGTGTGCCTAATTCTTAGGTCCAGATGATTCACTAGAGCACATGGTCTAGGAGATCGTGAACCTTCAGAATACAGTCGTTGTTGTAACAACCTTGCCTCAAAACCTCAACCCTCTACACTATTGGTTAGTATAGGGAAGTCGGGATCGAATCCACGAGGACTGAAGGGTTGAAATGCATAGAGAGAACTTTTGGAGGGGTTTGGCTGCTGCCACGCAACATGAGGGTCGAGTTTTAAACTACTAGGCCCGGGAAATAAAATAGAGTCTATGCTAACTACCAGATCTGGAGAATTGAAAGTACGTCAAACGTAAATGCATGCATGATTTGTATCAAACAGTAATTTGAGAGTATTCGCAAAATTCCTGGGTCAAGTAAAAGAGTTTCCTAAATTAACCAAACACAAGGCAAGCAAAAGTAAACAGCAAAACAGATTACTCGAATTATCTACTGACAGAAAGCTGCGATGAACAAACTAAAGCAGTACGATTACAACTACCGATCGACTTCATCTTCTCCAACAAATGAGCACTGAATGAACAGAGCAGACATGAAAAATAGAGCATACTTCAGATCGAGCGTCGAACGCTCAAATTAACCTCGCAGTTATCAGATCTAAACTACTGGACTAAGTAAAAAAACGGTAACAGAGTTTTCCATGCAGATCCGAACATAGTATTCCAGATTCGAACGATTAACAGAAATCTAAGCTAGATCTACCAGAATCAACACCAAACGAATTAGATCCACCATTCTCAACATCATCCCAACTCCGATTCAACCTCAATTCGGAAATCCAACCCCGATCAACACCAATCTCAGCTCCGATCAACAAAACAATTGCGAAAGCACCCAAAGCAGAAATCAGAGCAGTAAACGACAAAATCAAACGAAAACAAAAATTTAAACTAGATTAAACATAAACTGAAATGAATCACAAAGCAATCGCCGAATTTCCGGCAAGGAAATCGGCGAGGAAACTGTACGTGCAGAAAGTGAATTGTTTCTTCACTCCTTCTCGGAGTGGTGTTACACCTTCAGCTGAACAAAAACAAAACCACCACTAACTACCCCAAATCTCCACGGAACCAAGTGCGCGAGTGAGTGTGTGAAGAGTGAGCCCAAAAATACTAAGGAAAATTGTCTAACTTCGTGTCCTCCCCTTTCTTTGTAAGCTTCCTGGTATTTATAGACATGGCTCAAATCCCTAGGGCAACGGTCATCTTGATTTGACGATTGTACCCTCGCGGAATTCGCTCCTTTTCTTCACTTTTCTTCTCTATTCTCTCTGCCCTGGTAATCGTCTTTCATTTCTGGGTTTGGCAGATTTTTCACGCACGTGTTAGCACCTTAGAAATCACAGAATTCATACGTAAAATAGATGCATGAAACGAGCCTTATCAATGCCCTTAAAGCCATGAATGACAATTCAATCTATTTACCCTCTCATTTTCATTAAAGTATGTACTAATTTATTTTTCTTTCTTTATTCATCCACTTCTTTTTTTTTTACCTTTATCCTAAAGACAAATATTAATTTATGCTCCTCCACCACACCACAGTATATTCAACACCCCCTCTCTCTACAAAACATATTTCCCCATGCATGGCCCTTTCACTTCTATTTGGAATTCCTTATGGAAGATTGAATTTTTAAGGAATCTTGGTTCAAGATTTTGGATCGTTGAAATGAGGTTTATGATTTATGAGGTGGCGATTTGTTTGGACTGGGATTTTGAATGGTACAAAATTGCATATTTTAATGAAGAATAGAGAGTAAATTACATATTTTGGGGTCTTTATATTTGAGGTATTAGGGTGTTTTAGGGTAAAGGGAAAGAAAAAATTAGAAAGAAGAAAGGAGATGAAGAAAGAAGGAGAAATAAATTATATTAGTATATTTTAATAAAAAAGAGAGAGTAGATAGATTGAAATGACTTTCATTGCCTTGAGGGTATTTTGGTCATGAAAATATTAAAAATAGTAAAAAAGTAGTTGAATTGATATTGACTAGTTGACGAACCTTAAAAGATATTATGAAATGTTATGGATCAAATTCGCTCATTTAGAATAGTTGATGTACCAAAAAATATGTTCACACTAATATAAAAATACGCAAATGTATTAGTATCAAATAATAATAGTACTATTACTCTTTTAGGCACACATTGTATAGAATGAATATTACTGTGCCGTGAATAAGTTTCATGGCAAAAATAGAGAAAGAGTGGTCTAAACTGTAAAGGTAACTCTTATTACCAAAATTTGATGTGTTTGGTAATTGGTATAATGGTATTAATTGTTCATTCTTGTTCAATTGTTCTTATATGGAATGTGTTTGTTCGGTTGTTCTCTGTAACTCTGTTAATTCTTATAGACTATAGTTATAGTCTTATTTATTGCACTCATCTAAATTTTTTTATTTGTTTTATTGAATAACTGATTCACTAAATAAATCAAATATTTTGAATTGTTAGTAGAAGATGGAGAAATTTCTAAAAAGAAAATTAACGGTAGAATGAACATCTTCAGTCGGAAATAGAGCAAGTGATGATCTTTCAAAAAGACAACATGTGGAAATCAATTTGGATGCTCTACCTTGATCTTGGGCTCGGGGAGAGAATTTTCAGTTATCATCCTAATGATCGTGATAGAATTAGAAGACACTATTTGCAACAAGTTCCATGTCAACCGAAGGGACATGATTTTCCTCAGAAAAAAATTTGCAACATATATCGACGATTTGTTCCAAAATGGTTTGAGGAGCATGGAAATTGGTTGGAGTATAGCATTGAGAATGATGCTGCATTTTGTTTGTGTTGCTATTTTTATAGGCTTGATATTGGAGCACAAGCAGGTGGTGATGTATTTGTATCAAAGGGTTATACTAATTGGAAGGAAAAAGTGAAGTTCAAAGAGCATGTTGGAGGTCCAAATAGTGCACATAACAAAGCATGGAGAAATTGTGAGGATATGATGAATCAACAACAACATATCCGATCTATTTTTATGAAGCAATCAACACAAGCATGAAATGATTATCGCACTCGCTTGACTGCCCCACTTGATTGCATCCAATTTCTTTTATGTCAAGGTCTAGCATTCCATGGTGATGATGAATCTGAAGAGTCTGAAAATCATGGAAACTTTCTTAAGCTTCTATACTTTCTTGGTGATCACAATGAGTATATAAATAAGGTTAGCTTGAGCAATGCACCGGGGAACCATAAAATGATAGCTCCTAATATCCAGAAAGATCATTGTTCGTGCTTGTGCTATGGAGACTACTAATGCTATTCTTCGTGAGATAGGTGATGAATTCTTTGCGATATTGCTTGATGAATCTCGGGATATTTCAGTGAAGGAACAGATGGCAGTTGCTCTTAGATTTGTCAATTCCCAAGGAAGCGTTGTTGAAAGATTTCTTGGTATTGTTCATGTGAGAGACACCACGACTTCCTCATTAAAAGTGGCTTTAGAAGGTTTATTCTTGAAGCATAATTTGAGTTTGTCTAAAGTACGAGGGCAAGGCTATGATGGGGCAAGTAACATGCGAGGTGGGTTTAATGGACTAAAGACACTAATATTGCAAGAGAACTCTTCTTCTTATTATGTTCATTGTTTTGCTCACAAGCTCCAATTAGCTCTCGTTGCCGTGGTTAAGAAAAAACCACAAGTTGCTGCTTTTTTTTAACATAGTGAATAATATTACTACTGTGGTTGGAGCTTCGTGCAAACGCAGAGATCTACTCTAGGAGAAACAACTTAACAAACTTCAAGAAGCACTTGAAAGTGGTGAACTCTTAGTTGGAAAGGGTTTCAATCAAGAGAGAAGTCTTCAAAGAGCAGGTGATACACGATGGGGTTCTCATTATAGGTCATTGACAAATTTGTCGATTATGTTCTCTTTGGTTATTGAGGTTTTCCAAATTATTCGAGAAGATGGTGTTAATCCTAGTCAGAGAGGTGAAGCATTTTCCATATTAAGTGTTATACCTACTTATGAATTTGCATTCATTTTGCACTTGATGATGACTATCTTGGGAATCACTAATCAGTTATCTTTAGCATTGCAAAGGAAAGATCAAGATATTGTGAATGCTATGGATTTAGTTAGGGTGGCAAAACAACATTTACAAGATATGCTGGATGAAGGATGGGAGTCTCTCTTGAGCGAAATATCTGCATTTTCCATGAAAAATGATATTGATTTCATAAATATGGATGACAAATATGTGACTCCGGGACGACCTCAAAGGAAAGGAGAAGTTTTGACAAATTTGAATTACTTCCGGTTTGAGCTTTTCAATAGCATTATCAATTGGCAACTTCAAGAGCTCAACAATCGCTTCAACGAGGTAAATACACATTTGCTTCTATGTGTGGCTTGTTTAAGCCCAAAGGATTCTTTTGCTGCTTTTGACAAGTCCAAATTGATAGAGCTTGCCCGTTGTTATCCATCGGAGTTCACAGAGATTGATCTTCGGTTGCTTGGTAAATAACTTGAGACTTACATTCATGATTTAAGTTCAAATAAAGAGTTCTCAAGTCTCAAAAGTATCGGAGATCTTTCTCAGAAGTTGGTTGCTACAAGAAAACATATTGTATATCCATTTGTTTATTTGCTCGTGAAGTTGGCGTTGGTATTACCGGTCGCAACGGCATCAGTGGAGAGAAAATTTTTAGCTATGAAAATTGTGAAAACTCGCCTTCGCAATAAGATGGGAGACTCTTGGATGAATGATTGTTTGATTACCTACATTGAGAAAGACTTATTTTGTAAGATTGATCATGAAAGAATTTTGAATAGTTTTCAGGTTATGAGACCCCGTTGAGAACAGTGGTAACTGTTAGGTAACCTTAGTTAACGGTCGATAAACTTTTATCCTTGTTATTATAATATATTAGATTTTATTATATTTTTATATTTATTTATTTGTATATTAATATTTTTGCCCCTCCTACTATAATTTCCTGGATCTGTCCCTGCCGCTGAGGGTCAACTATTTACAAAGGGAGAGGCAGGTGTTACAACTATGAACTGAAGTTTGATTTGTGAACACAAGGGTCGGTGATTCAACGAACGGTTTGCACAATGTAAACATAAATGAATAAATGATTTTAATTTTTGAATATCTAATAAAAAAATCGAGTAAGCATTTATGAGGTATATCCGATTCGGTATCAGGTATATCTAATACTCGAATTTCAGCAACTTTCAATACCCGACCCCGATAATAGCGAGTAAGAGGTAATTGATATCCGACGGATATTGAATCGTCTAATAACCTTTACCCGTTGCCCATTCCGATACCGTTCCCATAATATTAATTATACTTCTATAAAGCTTTGAATATCGGGTCATATCGGGTAATACCCATTATCCGTACTATGTTGTTAGCGTGTAACATATACTATACGGGTTCATGAGCTCAGCATCTCTTGTTTCTAGTTTTGGATTTCGGGTTCTTAACGACACTTACATCTAATCATATCGCCTGAATTTAATTATTTAATCAAACTATGGCTTTCAAAGTGGAGTAATAAATAAATTATTTAATGAATTCAGCTCGAACCCAACCATTATAGTCTTCACGAGCCTTCTCTTCAAAAAAAAGAACTTTTGTTTTTGAGCTGTACCAAACTTTACTTAAATATAGCAATTCAATTAGAAATCGAACGAACCAATTCTGTTAAGGGGACAAACAGTTGGCCAAACTTAAAATAATTTTACAGCTGTTCAACAACTAAATTATAAAACTAGCAAGCAAATATGAAAAGATGAGTTTGGGCTGATCACTATGAAGATTTTCTTGAAACAATCGCTAACATGAAGACAACTACAAAAGCCCAAGTCTAAGATAGAAGGACCCTAGATACTAGGAAAATGTTTAATAGTCCATATGCCTTTTTGTCCTTCAATTGCACAACCATTTTAGAAAATAACATTAATATATTATTATGTGAGAAATAAATCATTATAAAAGAGAATAAAATAGGTAAGAAAAAATATGTTAATTTTTTGTCAAAAATAGAAATGACTCTGAGTACAACGTTTTCATGCAACAGATTAATATACATAACAAAAGGCATGAATCAACAACTTCTCTTCTTCCTCCCCAACCATTATTTTTGTAAAACTTCTCCCAAGCTACCATGAAATTATGTGGCAAGTTCCCAGCAATTATCATATGCAACAGCAAGCAATATCTTCAACAGTATGACCCCCCACCACCCACCCCACTTCCCCCAAGTTTTGTGTCTTTTTTTCTACCAATGTGCTACTTGGAGGAAAATAATGTGATGGAGGTATTTTACTTAGTCACATCTTGATTTTTTGCAGATAACATGAACTGCTTTTCTTGAATTATTATTGTTCTATTCTACAGATAATTTAGATAAACAGACCCCTACCCCCAACCACTACTGGATTTTGCCAAATCTTTTTTCTTGAGTTCAAAGAGGTGTTGGCAAAAATGTCCCAATGTTATCAACACAGTGTTGTTGGTGTTGGACTGTAACCACACCCTTTTAGTCTTTGTTTATGTGTCCATAATAAATTTGAAATTTATTTCAACTATGCAATATTCGAGCTTATATTAGCTGGATGTATGTGTTTGATCAGTGTGATGGGAAACTTAATTTGATCATAAGGTCCACCTTGATCATGTCCTATAGTAGTTGAAGATCTTATCTTTGATTCTTTTGCTTTAACTTGAGATAAGGTAATCTTCTTACTGTGTCTCTCTTTTTCCATGGCAAAATGGGACACATTTTTTAGCAAAAAGACACTGAAATTTGATATTGACTAGGAATAGGATGCATCCAAATTCCTCTACAGAATTGAGGATATATTATTAGCTAGTTCATTTAAAGTTTGAACTAATGTTAGATCATGTTACTAGAAATGTAGTATTATATCTAAGACCTTAAGCACTTAAAATCCCTAACAAGCAATAGGCTCACAGCTCGAGCACAAAATCCATCGGGATCCTAAAATTTCGAACACGGTCGTGTTTAGACTCAAGAAATTTGTTAGGTACCTCATAAAATGGTAATGAAGAAGATACAATTAGCCAGTCAAGTAGGGCATGAAGAAAGGTGATGAGGGCCAACACACATCTAATCTTGAAACAACCCAACTGCAAATGACTATGTCCAAGACAAGATAATGAAGTGGGGCTTCAGAACTGAAGGATCACAAATGATTAATATTTAATAATGAAATTTTGATAGAAAAAATTATTACAGGTGAGGAAAAGTTATTGAAAATGTGGATTAAGATAGGGTTAGTGCACGTGATGTTTATGTACTGTGAGGGTACAAACTGTCCCTACAATTTGAACTACATTTGGAAGTCTTAACAGTTGGGAGAAGTTGTGCTTACGAATCAGGAAATGGAAAAGTGGAGAAGAATGGTGAGAGATATGATGAGAGAGAAATTCTATTATCTTCCATAATTAGAGTGTGTTACTATGCTTCTATGTTGGGACAAGAATTTTTCAACGGATACAAGTGTGTGTGTATTTATAGTTTTTCCACACTTTTGCTATTTAATTCAATAAACACGAAACTGAAGATAAAATTGATAGGAGTACTATTTTTTTTATATATGAATATGTGTGCGAGTTCGATCTCTATATATTCTCAATTCTTGTTGAGATGCTTGAATTTAACAATGACACACAGGTTGACTTACGTCTTGTTTCCAGATAAAACATTGGATTCGATTTAATTTGTTGAAGAACATTTTAATCGATGTTCTAATATTTTTTATTTTACAATGTTATGGGAATTTGTCATATTCGGTGAGCGTGTAAATGCTCGCTAAGTCGGTGTACGATTATATTTGGTCAGCATGGATGTACTAGCAAAAATTTTGTGATGTTGACAATGTACTCGTGTTAGCACAGTTGCTTGCTTCGTGCTCTCGTCCTTGTATAGTTTTAATTTGAGATTATAAAAGTTGAATATTATGAATAAATGATTTGTTTTTTTTAATTTTTGAGTTGGAAATAAAAATAAATATAGTGTACTAGCTAGCCTAGTTCAAAATAATCAATGAATTGGAGGGTACAAAAGAGAGAAGGCAGACAAACAAAATGATTGAATTTGAATGCCAAGAGCAGAAAACAACATCTGAATTCTGAAACCTTCCTTGCATCATAAATTTGACTAATCCAAATACAGTTCCAAAATCCCACCCTGAATATCAGGGCTTCTGATACGTCCATTTCTTCACTATGAGAATGAAATTTGATAAGTCCTTTTCAATGCACCAGTTGAGCTGGCATCCCCACCCGTCCAATCTCCCCTTGACACCTGTCAACCACCTTCCTTCCACATTTCTCCACCTCTATATATATCCACCACACCACCTCATAATTTCATTGTATTCATTCATAAACTTGTTGAATTCAAGAGTCATATACGACTACTTTTTGTTCATTTGCCTACGTTGATCTTCATCTTAGTTGTGTGGCAATCAATGGGCTTAGCTCGACAGAAGCTCCGTGTATGGCAGAAGTGTTCGCGCTACTTCCAAGAGCAGAGGACGCGCCTCCACATCATGTGGAGGTGCTCCGTCATTCTCATACGGTTGAAGCTCGAAGCAGTGAGCTTCGAGGACTGACAAAAGGAGATCATCAACATGGAATTGTGTCTGTGCTGAGGATGTGATGCTATAATGTAAAGGTACAATGGGATTATTCTAGCTAATAGGAATTAATATAGCCAAATTTTGTATATTCAATAAGATTGTAATGTTATACTTCTGGGTCTCAAATAGAGTGATTTTAGTTAGTAGAATATAATAATTGAAACATCACCACCAAAAAGAATAACTATGTCAATTATTTGTTGCTGGAATTGGATAAAGTAAACTAGCTGTTTCTCTACTGTAAGGCTGATATATAACCAACAATTCATCCAACTCCATTTGATTCAAATTATGAAGCTGAGTTCAGACTATTCCTATTGATTTGTTATGTACTCCTACCAAACATTAGAATATACACCTACTTTCTCTACCAACAAAATGGACTCAACTCCAGCAGCCCTCTCTCTTCATCGATCATTTGAAGAATGTGCGTCCCCAAAGCTGCTTACAAATGACGATGCAGGGGAGCCGAACTCATTTGATTTTCTGGGATTTAACGCGGTTTATACTGAAGCAACACAGAGACAAAAATAAGCACGGTTTTTCTAAAAAATCAACAAATAATCTTTTTTGGTTCTACTAATGCATCTTGGTTTGAAGACACAATTTTTTTACAGAAAACATAAATTACTTACAACTCCTTTCTGCATAGCTATCCTCCTAAAGGATGGAGATTGCACCAATGAAGCAGCTGCCATCACGCGTATTCTGCACCAAAAAAAAATTTATGTTTTGCAGTTCAAACACACTTCTTAACCAAAGGGAGTTAGTTACCTTTTGTGCACATTAACAAATTCATCAGTCTCATCAACAATTTCCTCCTGCAATAACAATTAACATCACAACTTCCACCAAAAAAAGTGAAATAAAGTAAATAACATGATAAAAGTGATATATACCTGCAGAAGTTCTTCAAATACATCTTCCAAAGTGATGATGCCAACAACTTCACCATCTTCTGATTCACTCGGCGTTGAGTCCGGGTAGATATCAATAGCTACACTATCTGTCTTGTCCACTCTATTTGACAGCAACGGAATGATCAAGCTGGAGTCCATGTTTGAGTTCTCATTCCTAGCTTCAACAAACAAAGGCCTTGTTCTAGTTCCTTTCGACTTTACCACAGCAGCCATGTGACTGCTGCCTTTCTGAAACTCGTTCAGTATGTCATACAGAGGCATATCTGCTGGAACACTGTGAAAATAGTTCAAAACAAAATCCAGTATATCAATCTTTGTATATGAAAATGTTTATATGTATGAAAAAGTTCAAATACCTACCAAGGGATTCTACGAATGGAAACATTGCTTACTGGTGTAGCTGTTTCTGGTCTCACTGTGAGGAGACTCTTTACCTAATAGTGCATATATTTCAAAACTTAGACTTTGTGGTTACAGAAAAACATGTACAATTCCGGAAAACCCTTACCAGTAAAACTCCAATGATGTTCCTTGGGCTCCCATGATAGACAGGAATTCGACTATGGCCACTAGCCATGATCCTACTAATAGCTTCCCTGAAAGAACATCTAGTTATATCTTTGCGACGAATCACAAGATTAAATACTGGATAAAGATAAGAAAAACGCAAGTGATCTTTACCAGTCCAAGTTTGAGTCCAAATTCAAAGAAAATGTAGACTCTATTGGCGTCATGGCCTCCTCAGCGATCTATATGAGTCATAGAAGAGAATCAGAGACAGGAATAAAAAACAGGCATGGTTTCAACAGAAAAAAATTCTGGTAAAGAGAAAATCAAGCTTCCAATCATACCTTCTTGGTTAAATCTAGTGCTCCACTGATAATAGTCGTCTCATCATGTGTGAGTTCGCCACCTTTCCCCGCCTACAGATAAAATGACTGCTTAATGATGTTGAAGCAGAACAATAATCCTACGACTTAATCAGATCAACAACATGTAGTAGTACCTCCTCTCCATGAATAGACACAAAAGCCTTCAACTGATCTCTTCTGAAAAGTGGCTCACTATGTCCAAGCGCCCAATCCAGTAGCTAGAAATACAGAAAAGAGACTAAACATGTAATGCGATACTATTGTACGACTAGAAACAGATTGGACAAATATTCAAGATTCTAAAGTAGGAAAAACTAAATCCTGATTCAAAAGAATGCTACTTTACAAAGATATGAAAGTGAGACGCATCCTGATCTCAATGGACGTAATGTGATGAAAATGTTAAGTGGAATCACATTTTTGTATCAGAGTCGACGCAAATAAGCTGAGTTTCTGAGTTTATTTCAGATCAGCTGAATGGGACTTGGCTAGTCTGAGATACAATAGAAAACAGAAGTGAAATTTCTTCACTTTCTGATGATGACATACCTTTCCAATCGGGTAAGAAATAGGATAGCATATAACCAACATTACTTGCACTAGCCAAATGAAATTTGCACCCACAGCAAGCCCATATCTAGCACATATGGCTTGAGGAATAACCTGACAAGATGAAACCAGGATAGCATTTATTATTAGTATAGTGAAAGCAACTACAAAGATGAAAACATTTAATACTAGGAGACACTATTGAGTAAATACCTCCCCAAAAATTAGAACAAAAGTCACGGACATTATAATGGCAACAAATGGATTGAACATCTTATCCAAGTACAGTGGAAGGGCCTGCAACATAGACGGAACTTGAGCACAGCCATTCAATGAAATACAAAATGAAGAATATTTTGAGGTTTAAACAAATTCGATACTATTTCAATTCCATGTTCTGGTCTTTCATAACTCAAACTGACTTCTCTTCTCACTTTGCCTTATTGTTTATTTCCACAACTACCTACTTCTATCAATATCTAAGGTTATTTGCTTTACTGATCTCAAATGAAAAATTGATATTAGCACAAAAATCGCTACCTCCATTGCAACAGCATTACATAAAAGCAATGTCACAAGAAGCTGGTGCTGCTTCTGAACCACTGGAAGTATTGCAACTGCAACCAATAATACTACCATCAATCCAAAGTGAAACAGAAACGTTTCTCACCAAACAAAACAAAAGGATGTTATATTATTCAGAATTAACAGATAATTATGCAAAGCTCATATTATCCAGATATAATTAACCATTTGCATTGAATATTAACATACGATTAATTACTAAATGCATGTCAGCAAAAATATACTAAATGACGATTATGACAGAAGATTAAATCCCTAATTTCTAACTGCAGCTATAAATCAAAATCTCACCATTCATTCACTGTCATCAATTATCCATTCCTTTTTTCACCAATCTCAGAATCATGACTACATGTTTATTGCATAGACTGAGTGAAGACTATATACTAAATATTTAATCATTATTCACAAAAGCACAACGACAACCATTAATTTTAGAAACCCTCAAATTACTCTCTGTGTGTGTGTGAATTCTAAAGACAAGGGTACTCTGTAGCAAATGTGGCATCGAAAAGAGGGCTGACCAGCCTGTTTCTTCTCGGATGGGGAACCACTGCGGCGGAGGACCTCGAGCTCGACTTGTCCCAAGGGCATGAGGGCCAAGGTGAGGCCCGAACAAATTCCGGCGAAGACTACCAAGAAGCATGATATTCCGGCGTAGCTGTACCAAAGAAACGTGCCGAATTCTATACCTGTCGACGTCGATACGGTGGCCGCCGCGGCTTTCGTATACAATATTCTCAGCAGCGCCACACCATTGATTAATTGCATTCTTCCTCGTTCTCTCTTTCAAAGCCTCTCATTTATTTACTTATATTCTTTATTTTATTCAGTCCGTATAAATCTCCTTCTAATCTGCGTATTTAATGTATTTTTTCTTATTCTATTTATGGTTATAGTCATTATTTATATTCATGTACACATACTAATCTAATTCGAATTGTTTTAATTGATATATTTTCGATTTACTGGTTTTTATTTATTCTATTTCAAAGTATACTCATGATTTTATTTATTCACAATTCGAACAGTTTCGATTGATATTATTTTCTATATTTATTATTTATTGTATTTCATGTTAGATTCAGTATTTTATTAATTCAGATATACTAATTCTACTGATTTCGATTGATATATTTTCTATTTGATCTCTAGTTATTGTTTTTTTACTTATATAGAGGCGAAATCTAGAATAATCTAGTAGGATTGTCAAAATTAATATTCAGCCATCAGTTTTAACAAATATAGCTGAATTTTTATAGCTTTAGGAAAAATGTTTATGATCGTCAATTTCTTTTTGTTGGCTTCCAAATGAACTAGATAGTGCACTACTTCGATGGCAATTTCGCGCCAAAATCCGGACACTGATATTCTTGCGTTAATTTTTTGTATTTTCAAAAAATGGGTACATAAATTTGAATCGATCGAATGTTTTTCAGAGTTTGAATGGTGGAAGATCATTATACTTTTTGTTGCATGTTAAGTTTTAATTTGTTACAGTACTTTTTTTTGTTATTGTTTTTCACTACAAAAAAAAGGCTCATTTTCGAGCACTTATTTGCAAGCACATCGTGTGCTTACAAATTATGACGGTTTTTGCAAGCACAATTGCGAGCAAAATGAAAAATAGCTACCACTTTCTAAATAACCATTGGTTTGCGAGCAAATGGCACTCGCAAAAAGACCATTGTCGCATTGGCTTCCATTTCGAGTACTGATGTGCTCGCAACTTTGGTAGTAGTTCTTTGTAAATAATTTGTTTGGCCGCATTTTATAGCAAATATTGGCGCAAGATAAAACCCAATTTATTTTAAACATTTATCTTCATCTCCCCTGTTTCCGATAGTCACACGCCGCTGCGTTCGTGGCCTTTCGACGAAAAAAAAGTCCACCACCACCGATCTGCGGCCTAAGATGCCGATGACTCTAGAATAACTTTCGGAATTACAGACCTCAACGGAAACCTAGTTTTCAGGATCAGAGGAAAAGTCTTCAGCCTCCACAACCGCCGTCTTGCTCGACGCCGCCGGTAACCCTATCATCACCTTCCAGCAAAAGGTAACTGATTTATCAGATCTAAATCTAAATCAATTGATCAAATCTAAATCTCGATCGTTTGAATCAATTGATCAAATCTAAATCTCGGTCGTCTGAGTCAATTGATCAAATCTATATCTCGATCGTGCAACTTCTGACGGCGCATAGGAGATGGCAGGTTTTCAGAGGAGAGTGGATTCAAAGAATATGCTTTTTTTAGTGTGAGAAAGTCATCGATGATTCAGTTCAAGACGAAGCTGGATATGTCCATGGTTGCTAATTCCAAAGAGGATCGCTGTGATTTTAGGATTGAAGGCAGCTGGTTTGAGCGATCATGAGCCATATACGCCAGAGACACCAATAATGACATTGCTCAAGTAAGATCCAGATTTAAAACCTCTTTTTTCTCTAATTTAAATCTATCCATTAATGATGTAACTATGACGCACTTGGTTTATGGTCTATCTTATTCTTCATCTGCTTTACTCAATGGATTCTACTACTAATTGGCTTCATTCGATCTTTGTTGAGGTAATTCTGTATCTAAGAGTCTTACCACCATTATGTGATTTGCACAACTAACATAACCCCTTGACAAATTGTTTGGGTTTTATATTTGCTTAGTGACAAGTATTTTATATGATGTTGTTGGAAAACTCCATGTTTCTAGACAGAGGCCAAAAATATTGTGAGTGATCAAAGGTCTAAACTATTGACAAGTAGAAGGGCACAGAGGCATAAGTTATGATATACCTTAAGGAGCTCAAACAAGGAATTTGCACCCTTCTTCAATCAGGTTATCCTTGCTCCTAATCTTCTTTAACAATACCACATTATTTACACTTTAGTGATCATAGATTGGATTCAAATTTGAGAATTTTGATCACTTCTGCTTCATACTGCTATCAGTGCAACTTGTATCACTACTCTAAATGGAAATGGAACTATATTCTGTTGTGCAGATTTTACAATTTTGAATGCCAAGAAAGCCGTTGTCTAATTCGGCCTTTTCAAACATGGTAAGTCAATAATCGCCATATTTTATAGCATGATGGAAGAGTTTGCTATAAATTATGCATTATCCCTGCTCTAAATGGAAATGGAATTATATTCTGCTATGCATGCTGCCTTTTATCTTTCTTTCTAATTTGCTTTTCTTGCATATCATGGATAATATATTAATGTGCACCTCGCCCCTTGGTGAATTAGTTGACAAAATAAGAGATCTGTTGACTATCCCGTTTTATTTCTTACGGCAAAACACATTTTATTTGTACAGGCACCAAAACTAAACTGTTGTAGATGTTTACAAAGACAAAGTATGAGGCTTACTCTAATATTAAGTAGTAACTCTCAGGATGTATTCCGGATTACTCCCTGCAGCTATTTCACTTATAGCAAGAAAATGTCGACGGCTCCTCCAATGTTATTGTAAAGTTCCCTCTCTTTCGTTCATTCTCTTCTATATGTGTGTGTGTGTGTGTGTGTGTATGTTTGAATTTATGTATAGAGGAATTAGTATTTATAGGAAATGCAGAAGATCGGTAGATTTATGTGACATGCCTATCAAGGGAACAGAACTGTCTACACTTTTTAAAGTTTTGTGCATATGTAAAATATTTGTTTCTAGTCATTCTGAACTATATCTTACTTTAGGATTTTAGTTGTTTTCCCTATTGTCATGCCAAGCTTGCAAATGATCATTTCCATGTTCTGTTTTGCTTAATTTAGCCTTGAAAATTGTTTACTACTATAACCTTTGGACTTAACATTCTCCAAGTTTTTATAAATTAGTCATTCCTACCATTCTTATCGTACTGATTTGTTGATTTGTTACATGTCAATCAAGCAAACGAACGGATGCTCGAAGACGGTGGTGCTGATAGAGGCGAGCAGGCTCAGAGAAACAAACTGCTGCATTGGTAGAACAAGTGAAAAGCCTTTATTCAACAATTCCTACAAATGAAAGGAAGCTAAGGATAGATTAAGCAATGTAGACTCAATGAAGTGTGTAAAACAATTTTATTTAATTGAATACATTTCTGAATTCCATTTACTCTATTTATTCAATTGATAATAATTAATAAATAAATCTATATAATAATTTGGAAAACAAATAAAAAATAAAAATAACAATATAGCAAACCAGCATATCCGAGCATATTTTATCCAATAAAACAGACATTTTGCAAGCACAATGCGGTGCTTGCAAGTTTCAAGCATTTGGCCAGATTAGTGAGCACATTCAAGGTGCTTGCAAATTTTCAGCTATGTGCTTGCAAAAATGCTTGCAAATTTTGCAACGAAGCAAATGGCTAGCACCTGTGGTGCTTGCATGTTGCTTGCAAATCTCCATTTTTGCAAGCACATGTGCCTATTTGCAACCAAATTGGTGCTTGCAAATGAACATTTATTTTGTAGTGGCACCAACTCATGGGTTACGGGCTACATTGACATCCCTTCGTTGCAAAATTGGATATGAGCGAGTTTGTATTTTTGGTTTTGTGTAGGGATGTCAATGTAGCCCGTAACCCGTGAGTTGGCCCGAATAGCTCGCTAAATTTATAGGGTTGGGGCTGGAAATTTCTAGCCCGATAAAATCAAAATTCGATTAACCCGCAACCCGTTAGGGCCAGACCCGAAAATCAGATGGGCTAGCCCAAAAACCTGATAAAATTTCTATTATTCTATTTTTCTTACTCCTAATTCGACACTTCATTAATTAATTTTAACTAAAAAAATAACTTTCAATTTTATAATTGAATATACAAATTATATATTGAATTTTTATTAATATAATAATTGATAAATAAATTAAAAACTTCAAATTCACTAAAAAAATATTAAAATTTTTAAAATATGCATTAAAATTCCACGAAATATCTCAAGTATTAGTATTTGATCATGTTTATGATTAGGTTTAAGCATATATCTCTAATATATCATATTACATGTTTTACATTGTATGAATATTAGTAATTTTAATAATTATTTATTGGATTGATCGCAGGTTAATATTATCGGCAGCAACCCGAATAATCCGCTGGGCTAGCCCGAAACCCGAGCTTTAGGGTTAGGGTCGAACTTTTATAACCTGAAAGGAATCACAACCCGATTGACCCGAAACCCGACGGGCTGGCCCGATTGATATCCCTAACTTTTGTGGTTATTTTGTTGTGGTATGTGGTATGAATTGACCAAATTTATATCAAGCTTACTAAACCACGCTGCCATAGTTCTATCCTATAAGAAAAAAGAAAAAGAGAGAAAAAAGAGAATGCTACACCACAATCAATCTATAACCAATCCACAGCACCAAAAACGTTTATTTGGTGAATTAGGCCACCTAGAATTTGTAAACGCTGGGCCTCTGAGGAATTTTGCAGGAACCGGGCATTGCGAGGGCAACATGTATAAATCTTCCCTCAAAGAACTGAACAGGCAGATGAATTCAGCCAAGTGAGCAAGAAAGTTTCTGACAAGTGACAATCTTATGAATCAAGGGCAGACGATGTTTACCTGCCCGTTCATGGCTGCTTCTTGTGCATGCTCCTCTCCCACGAACCAGACATAAGCAAATCCATGAGGTTGCTTAGTTTGACTGCATTATACGTGCAATCGACTGTCTGATTAGTTTTCAAGGGTACACCAACCACACTTTGTGTGGTGCAAACAATGCTTGTATCCATACCAAAAATACAGAGCACAAGAGAAGCAAAAGGCCGACTCTTTCTTTAACAGAATCATAAAATAATAAGTAAGACATTATCTCACACATTCACAACACCAATCTAAGCCATAAATTCAACTTTCAGTTACATAAACCATACAAACGACGGATGTATATATGTGAATTAATTATTACTGATTCAAAAATACATCCTAAAATTGAAATCAACGGTCTAATTATTTTAGTTTATATTCACAAATGAGTATAGAAATCATTACAACTATAATTAAGAGACATAAAGCGCACACACACACACACACACATTGTACATACCATTCTCTATCCCAATATAACAGCATTTCACAACAGTTCTCTATAATCAGATGATATACACAAACAAAATGTCAATTGAAAAAAATCGAAGTACTTCAAAATTATGAATTTTAGTACTCTAATTGCAATTTTTTACACAATCATGCAGCTTTATTATACGAAATTAAAACTAAAAAACGTTGGGTTGGAATTTAAATGGGCTTATGTGTCACAATCGATTTTTTTAAACATATGGATCTAAGATCTTAGTTATTTAAAAGATTGTACTAGTATTTGTATTATAGTGGATTTGCTTGTGTTCTTTTAATTTACTAGCAATAATAAGTAGATTAGAGTATAATTTAGTAGAAATAATAAACAAAAATAATTTGCTTAAATCACATTAAAATTGCCAATTTGGTCGTATTTTTATCATAGAGTTCAAAGATATAAACACATGCACATGTATTTAGTGGATCGATCATAGACGATGAATAATACTTGTACACGAGTATATGTGTATCTTTCCTGCATGCCTCTTACTTTTGTCAAAATAATACTAATACTAGTAGTTAGTTGCCTTTCGCTGAATTAACACAACATTTCTAGAATATATGCATCCTAACATTTTTAGAATACTACTACATCCGTCTCAATCTAGATATCCACAATTTTGAGTGACACAGAGTTTTAGAAAAAAATATTAAGTGTAATATAATACAAAGAGGAAATGTAGTAATTGGGTGTTTTAATAATGAAAAAGGAGAGATGAATTTATTTTAAAATATGAAAAGTGGGCATCTTAAGTGAGACAAATTAAAAAGCAAATGTAAACATCTTGAATGAGACGGTGAGACTAGGAGTACTATATAATGAGCAACATTTAGCAGTTTGATGCATATGAACCCTACACATAAATATAAATGATATTTTTAAAGTAACACAATCTCATTCAAATCATATTGGCAATGCCGACTTCATCTCTTTCTCCATTTACAAATCAGTTTGTTTTTTTCGTGGAGATGATAAGGAAAAGAAAATTCATGTACTAGTACATTTCTTTTCATCGTTTCTCGGTCAACTCGAAAAAAAATTGCAATTTAGTGCATGTCAATTATAGTAATTGAATATGACAGCATAATGATGCATATAGAAATTTTATTGTTAAAATGAATGAAATAAACACAAATACAGTAACATTCAACAAGTGTTCCACATTACCCTTAGTCAGTGGATGACAAAAATCTAGTCATAAACTATAATAATTGATCATACTTGAGTGTACTAATTTTGGACTATTTCTATCCATCAATATGGTCATAATTTTGAAACTTTGAAATGCATGAGGGCCGGAACAAAATGCATTTGTGTTACACAAATTTGAAAAAGACAAAAAAAGCTTTATATAAGCTGACAACATATATATCGTTACATCAATTAATAGGGTTCACTTCTACATATACAAACATATTTGACACTATATTTTTGTTCAACTGCCGTCCACAAGCATGCTACGTGGATGAAAATAAGTGGATTTAATGAATTTTCGAAAAAAGAAAAATATATCTTCAGGATATTAAAAAAAAAACTTTCATTTTGTTTGAGTGGAAAATTCTTTAATGATGAGGACTTTGAGTTTTTGCCACACAACAAGTGAAACTAAATTCGATACGTACAATTTTTTTCATGATAAATAACGCTACCACGTACCGCTAATAATTGTAGGATTTTTTTCATCGATTTATGAAACTAATCCTTTTAGTTTTATTCAATTATTTTTCTCACAATTTTGTCAGGTTTAGAGATTTCATAAATATTGGTGAATTTGGAAAGTAAGAATTTAATTATGTAAAAAGACTAATAACAAAAAGACAACCACGTAAATAAAGCATCTCAATAATCTAGTAGAATAGGGGAAGCGCTCAATTTTGTTAGCTATAGAAAAACGAATTTGAACAATCAATGACTCAACTTAAGATTGATTAGTTGATTATACCCAAAAAAAATGTCGTTACCGAGCTCTAAGAGCCATAACAACTATCAACGATGTTACACAAATCTTATAAGAGTAGAAATTTTATTGTACGTAGAAAAGATTGCACCACTAATTAAAAAATGTATATATATACTTATTTAATAAATGATAAAACCTCGACAAGTATTTAAACAGCAGTAAGATTCGATTTCCGCTAGATTCTAATTCCCCTATTTGTCGATCTAAATTGCATGTCTACGTTTGGAAGATAGCAATGGAATTTATAGTAGGTATGATTCTATATAATATTTTGGCATTGTAAATTATCATGATACCATAGTGCATTACGTGTCTAGACCACAATAGGTATTTAGGATGCTAGCTATCAGCATATTGATAAGGCCAATTTCATGCATCAGTTATGAAGTTAAATTCTATGATTTCTGTGAATTAATACACGTTTTAAGTTTAGGTGCGTAGAGAATCTGCCAGGTCAAAGAAACGGAAGGAAAAGTCTACCAAGCAGAGGAAACTGAAGGAAAAGAGGAGTGAAGAAGCCAGTTTGCAACCTGACCCAGGAGATCGAGGAAGCAGCTGTGAGCGGAAAAGTATATTTTTGAAGGACTTTCTAGGAGGGTAAAATCGACAATTCAGCAGAGAAACTACCCTAGAAGTTTGAGCCTCATCTATAAATAGAGACAACATGAAGAGAGAGGAGGACGGATCATCATTTACATTTTCGTTCTTAGCTCATCACTTCACACACATTTCTCTGCGCACTTAAGCATTTATGGGGTAAAATTCTGGGAGTTCGTGGTAGCCTAGTTCAGTTTCAGTGGTGTAACACTGTCCTTGTGAAGGGCGAAGATACAATTTACTGTTTTCTGTTGTTTTTCGTAGTTTTAAGCCGAGACTTCACCGTTTTAGAAGCTCGGTGTTTATTGTTTCAGTGTTGAACCTTAAATATCGTAGTTATGGAAGTTTATGTTCTCTGTTTAGCTGATTCTGATGTTTGATTGTTGGTATTTACTGTTTTGGATGCTTTTCGCAATTGATGTTTGATTTTGAGTGGAAATCGGTTTGATCGAAGTTAATTTGTCGTTGAATCGGTTGAATTGGAGTTGATGAGTGTGGATTTGACGTATTCGAGTTGGTTTTTGGTTGATCTGAGTTGAATTGTTAAACAGAGTTGTGGATCTGAGTCGGGATGTTATGAAGTTTGCATGGTTATGGATGTTTACTGTTTTTTGTTTGTTTGCTCGGCCTAGTAGTTTAGATCTAGTCGTTTTGTGTTTGATCGTAACATTTGAAGTCGATTTTGTTATTGCTCTGTTTTCATATGTTGATGCTCTGTTTTCGTTTCTGTTATCTTGATTGTTGGAGAAGATGAAGGTAGAATTAATTAGAAGTCGTTTCCGTCATCTGTGTTGTTTGCTTTTTGCAGCTTTTCCGTCATACTAGTTAATTCGGAAAAATGGTCCCCACCGCATGTTTATGTTCTGTTTAGCCGTTTTAGGAAACCCGTTTACCTGGTCAAGTAGTTTGGTATTAAATTTCTGTCGTTAAACCTTCATTTATGTTACCCATGCATGCGTACGTTCTCTTTCTGTTCCCTATGCCTAGCAGATTGGATAGTCACCTCTAATTTCTCCCAAGTCTAGTTGTTAGTCAAGTCTTAACCCATGAGTTGCATGGCAGCAGCCGACCCCTTCCAAGTCCTCTGAACACTTGCTTACCCTGTCTGTCTCTATGGGATAGATCCTTACTCCCTATACTAGCCAATTAGTAAATGAGTTAAGGTTTTGATAGCGATTGTGAGTCTCCTAACGACACAATCAGATAGTTTAGAGAGTCCCTAGGCTTAGCGATCAAGTGAATCCTCTAGACCTGTTTGACCTCACATCTCTACCTCTATCAAATGGCGCCGTTGCCGGGGATGGATGACGTATTGTCACGACCGCCCTTACTAAAGATAGTAAAGACGGGGAAATTGTGACTAGGGAAGGGACTAAGAAGCGGGGAAGAAGAAGGGGAAAACAATGAAAGACAACATCTTAAACAAAGCTTCAAAAGAAAAGTTTTAATCGATTAAACAATTAAGCAGCGAGTTAATATATCAAGGTAATTAATGTCATAAAGTAGTGTAGAGCAAAATGAAAGACTTTATCAAGAACGATTCGAAACAAGGCATCAGAATAAAGGTGTCTGGAGAGTCATAGGGAGACGCCTATGTATGAAGACATGCCGCATCCGGAATTTCTTAAGGCTCGACTCAACATCCGCCGCAACATCACTGCTCAACCTGCACATAAAGAAAACATATGCAGGGCTGAGTACTTGACATACTCAGTGGACACACACCAACATATTTGATAAAAGTTATGTCATCCATACCATAGTGAACTCGAGTTTTAACATTTTAGAAAAGAATATCATCAAGTATCACAAAACATTTTCGTAGACTGGCCAGTCAAAACAATCTCCCCACTTTCTCCACAATCAATCAATTACATCCTCTTACCATAGTGCGACGAAAGTGTGGCCACACTATTCGCCCATGAGACCGGCCGACTAGCAAGGACGGCTCCCGATCCCACCTATGTACACAGCCTGATAGGGTTTGCGGCCCTACTCAGACCCGAATTCGTTTCACACATAGCCCTATAGCCTAACGAAGCAAGCTCAAACGAACTAGGCATCAGGAAACAATCTCAACATCAAAACAATCATGGCATGACATAACACTTTAAACCACCCTTATATCTCCAATATCATAATTTTGAAACGTAAAAGAGTTCTAGTAAAGAAAGCCCACCTCGATTGCTTACAAACACGGTTCACAACTTTATTGAAATCCTTGCTCTTCATACCCACGTACGCACAACAACACTTATCAACATTATAACCACATAATACAACACAATCAGTTTTCTATCAACACATTACTCATGCATGCCCTATCGTTCCTTTCATCGTTTTCTCATATTACCCATCCCAACGTTCACCATCATAAACGATACGAACCATTTGGCATACATCAACGTTCAATGCATAATCACATCATAGGATAAGTTCTTACTCACACATGTATCATGTATTTCATTCAAAACTTGCCAACAAGACTATTTCAATCAATATATGAATCTGGCAGAACAGCGCAGTCGTTTTGTAAAAATCATTAAAAATCCATCCGATATCATTTGAAGCTAAAATTTGGTCACCACACAGTAGACACATCAAGGTTCATCCAGCTAAAAATTCACACCAAAATCACATCTTTAGATTGGTCAAAAATAAAAACGAAACTCACTGGACGAGAATATAAATTCTGACAGGACTGCGCAGTTCAATTGAAAAATTTGTTAAAAATTCATCTTTCGTCAAAAGAGGCTGAAATTTTGACACAACACAGAAGACACTTAAAATATCACTCAGTTAAAAATTCGTGCCAAAATAAGATCTTTTGGTTGGCCAAACACTCGTCGGAACCTACTGTCCAAACACCACAGTTTTCATGCTCAACATTTACAAACTAGGGTTTGTCTATCATTCATCCACACATACATATTCATGCTTTCAACACATATTCCCGCTTCAAAAACGACATCAAAACCATGTTCTCCTATTTACACATAGCATTCACCAATGAATCATCCACAAACTCACACACACACATACATACACGCACATACACATACTTTCTCATGCAAACATACTTCCCAACCGATTAATTTTTAGATCTACGATTTCTACACTCACTATATGCATGAGGGGATCAAGAAACATGGATTCAATGGTAAGAAGGAGAAAGATGAATCAAAGTATACCTTTCTCTTGAAAAACAATCGGTAGGAATGACGAATGATGCGATTCTTCGATGAATCTTGAATTTCCAACTCCACAATGATGCAAGAACAAGGAATTGGTGAAGGATTGGTGGAGAAGGAGAGGAAGAGAGAGACGTGTGGAATGGAGAGAAGAGGGAGGTGAAAATATGAGGGCTAGGGAAGAGTTCTTTTAATTTATAGTCTAGGATAAATCCCACAATAAAGCAATTAAAATTGTGGAAGAATAAAATAGAGGTCAATGAATAAATCACACCATTAAAAGGAAAATAGACGTGTAGTATGTGGGGGAGTAATTTTCTAAAACTTCTATTTAATTAGCATAGAAATTTATTTGGTATTTACTTGGAGAGAAAGATACTCACAAAATAGGTAAAAAGATATTGAGTATCTCATAAATAAGGTAACAAAATAATTCAAGCATCTCCAAGTGGGAAATAAAAAGGGGCGTGTATAATGGGAAAAATCAAGGAAAAATACTTAAATCCTCAAATAAAATAGGAATATGATTTAAATTTGGTAATTTCTTGCAGGAAAAGACTCTCACAAAATAGGTAACAAATAAATTAATCTCACAAGTAATTGAAAGGCATATGGGCGAAAATTATGAGGTTTTAGGGAAAAAAAGAATCAAATCCTAATTAAAATAGGATATGGAGAGATTTGGCAAGATATGGTAAGATTTAATTGGACTTTAATTCAAGGAAAGAGATAAACAAGATACCAATTAAATCTACAAAAATAATTCCCTCTCCTAATTAATAGGAGATTTCAAAAATCTCAAGGGATGGCCAAGGGGTCGAAAATCATGTAGAATAGCATATGGATAATTTGGTTTGGATTTAATTTGGATAAATATTCCAAATCAATTAATTAAATCCAAGAAAGAAAGTATTATTTCCAATAAATAGGAGGGCTGAAAATTTCAAATAAAATGGCTAGGATGATTATGCATTATCCCATTTAAGTTAATACACACATTGGAAGCTTAATCACATTAACTCACATAACTCACAACAACTAATTTCACATAATTAACTCAAAAATATAGAGACTCAATTTCCACAAAAGAAATTCTCATTCAACATCCACATTAATTAAAATAAAATAAGCCATCAAATAAAAATAATAAAAAAAGTCACAATTTTTCGGGGTGCTACACGTATTTTGATGTTTGTGTTTAGAGTGATTTGGTGTATATAGTTTTTGATCTGATTTTATTTTTTTTCATCTTCTTTTCCTTTTTCAGTTTATGAGCACAGAGGCTCGAGGTACGGGTACTGGAACAATACATCAAATTGGAGGGATAACCAGACTAGTTGGCGGTCCAAGGAGACGACAGCCCCCTGTTACCACTAGGTCTGGGTTGACCACAGCAAACCCAACACCTTCGAGTTTTGGAAGTGAGACAGACCCAGTCTCACCTGGGAAGCAAGAGCCGGAATTACCTCCGGAGTTTGAAGAAAAGCAGCCAGAAATCATGGCGGTGGCGGAGATAATTGATAATGATCCGGAGATAGTCGTTAGTCGTTACCCCAACCCAGCAGGCGATTGATATCAAAACTAACGTGAGAGCCGTGATGCCACACTTCTACGGGCGAAAGATTGAGTGTCTATATGAATTCCTCCATGAATTCTGCAAATTTTGCAGTATTCAGAAAAAGCCCCCTAATTTGACTGAAGAGGATTACAGATTGCGTGCGCTCCCATTTGCGCTGAAGGGTGAGGCCAACACATGGTTATTAAGGTTACCAGCCAATTCTGTCCGCACGTGGGCAGACTTCAGACTGTTTTTCTTGGACTACTTCTTTCCCGCGAACAAGACGAATGCCATCAAGAAGAAAATTCTAGCATGCAGACATGTTTATGATGAGTCCTTGAGCCAGTATTGGTCGCGCTTCAAAGGATTGCTCGATTCGTGCCCCAACAACCGAATGTGCGAAGCAAAGGTCTACAACATTTTCTACGAAGGGGCGAATCCAGAGTCCAAGGATTTGCTGAACTCCTCTAGCGGGGGGAATTTCACAAAGAAACATGTGAGCGAAACCAGGGAGATTTTTAGAAGATTGATTGATGCAAAGAAGGCGTATAATTCCCCTCGTACTATCCTTAGAAGAGGAACTGTGGATGGAGTGAATGTGAAAAATGAGAATAGGATGGACGTTAGGATGGATAGGCTAGAGAAGACGATTCTGACCGCCTTAGAAAAAAATAACCCGCCGGCCCTAGCAGAAAGGCCAAACAATTGTCAGGCCCAAAGGAAGGATACCATTGCTATGGGACTCAAGGGGAGATGGAATGCCAAGCTCAAGTGAATGCAGCGGGTGTTGGGGTTTGAATCCCCTTGCACAGTGGAAGACTTGTACAAAACAAATAAATCAGATGTAGGATCCATTTGATAGATTATGGGATTAATCAATTCACATGTTAACACAGAATTGCATGCTAGAACGCGGAAATCTTGGAGGTACCGATCACTGAGGGGAGCAGTGACGCGCCGAGATGGTGCCTCTCGCAACACGGGAACTTCACGATTGCATCGGCTTGGGACACCATCCGGGCTCAGGGGCCAATTGTCCCGGCTCTCGGTGATCTTTGGAACAAGAGTCTATTTGCTTCTATTTCAATCTTCATGTGGAGACTCTTGTCAAACCGAATTCCAGTCTACACGAAGCTTCAATGGAGGAAGATCAACCTGGCATCCAAATGTCAATGCTGCCCAACGCGACCCCAGATTGAGTCGCTACAGCACCTTTTTGTTGGAAGCCTAGGAGCTCAGCGTGTGTGGGAATTTTTCGACCCATGGTTCGAAGGCCCAACTGAACCCCTATTACAGGGGGACTCAGTCTCATCTAGAATGTATCGATGGTCCAAAAGAGTGCAGCAAACGTCAAAGTCTCATCTTAGCCGTATAACATCCAGTCTAATTTTCTAGTTCTTGTGGTCGGAACGCAACAATAGTAGCCACAATGGGGATCGGTTCAGAGCATATGGCGTTATTTGGCAAGTACAGACACATATCCAAAGGCTAATGGAGAATGGAAGGATTAGCCCGAAGCACTGGCAAGGATTGGCGCTCAATATCCCAATCCCAGAGCAGCCACGGGTTCGGCCGGTCGGCCAGAGAGTGATCTCTATCAAGTGGCACCCACAGGACAACCCATGGCAGAAAATGAACACCTATGGAATGTTCTCCTCATCCACGGGGCTTGCAAGCGGAGGAGGGATTATGAGAAACCATAACGGATCCCTGGTTTCGGCTTTCATCACTCCGCTCAAGGCTCGCTCCACTCTCGAAGCAGCACTCATGACAATTGAGCAGGGGCTACTCCATGCGAATGAAGCAGGGCAGCCAGTTTGGGTCGAAACAGATGCACACCAGGCAATATCCTTGATCAATGTCGGAACCTTGGGCCCGGCCCAAAGTCGTCACTCTTTATCGAAAATCCGGTTGTTCCAAAAACAGGGTAGATGCAGGTTCTTCTTCATTCATAAAGAAGGCAACAATGCAGCAACTTTTCTGGTAGAAACAGGGACTCGGCCGCTAAGCATGCAAGTCTTGACAGAGCAAACAATGCCGAGACTCCTCCGGGCGACCATCCGACTCGAACAGAAGGGCACCCCATATGTTAGGCTCGAAGAAGAGGAAGATTGACCGAAGTTACTACATGCAAGAATGGCCTCAGTCTAGTCTGTTAATTTTTTCTCTGTATGATTGTAATTTTGTAAGGAATAGGTCGGTGTCCAGCCTAGGATGTGGTCGCGACATCTTTCTACTCCTGACTTCTTTCCCGTGTCACTTTCGGGCATAATGCTTGTAAAAAGCCATTGATGATATGAAGGGAGGAGGGACCCACGAACCCTCCACCATCTTGGTGTTCCAAAAAAATAGAATATAAATCCTAAACATGAATTCTACGGTTTAGAGTTACCAATTTGATTCTCCAAAGAATCGTCGATTGGTCGCGCTTTCTCCACGTGATGATCTTCAATACTAGACCACGGATCTTCTGACTGGTTCCCTAACTGTATCTCGATATCAGGGTGGGCTGATCTTATCAAAATACAAGGACTCGAATAAAGAAGACAGAACTTTCTCACGGAGGAGAGCTGAAAAACTCATGGAAGAGAAAATCATGAAAATTTCGTCTCCTTCTAAAGAGAGGAGAGGGACCAAATTATCAATGAAAATAAGTGTGTTTTCTGTCTCATTTATTCTCCTATTTATATTAAGTTCATATTGGGCCCAGTCAGGGATCTATGGATGGTTTTGGATATGGCCTCACCTAATTAGCTTTTTACTAATTAAATTGAACCCACAATTTAATATAAGCTTATATTGGAATATTACGAGCAACCACTAAAGAAATAATATTGCACTGCCCATCCAAATCCAAAATTACAAGTAATTCGGGTTTCCGTTTTATTTATTGTTTATTTCCCGCGCTTAAGATATAAATATCCATTAATTAATTAATATATGCTATGGACTTAATTAATCAACATCTTATTTATTCCAAGAGTTGACTTAGAAAGAAACGTTTATTTATTATTCATAGAGTAATAAAACTCCAACTGGCCAATTTTCAAATAATAAAACCTTGTTCAAGCTCCTCTTGAGGACATTATCAAACGAGACTCACCTCGCGCACGATTCAACATAATAGCAATCCTAGCACCGCTAGATATTAATCACAACTACCCAATATATCAGGATTATTGGGTAGATTAAGAAAAACCCGCACCATTTGATAAGTCAAAGTAGTGCATAATCAATACCATATGCTCAATGCTAACGTATGTAGATTAAGAAATAGTTATTTATCAAGACCTAGTCTTTCATTAGATAGCATAAAGGCACGTCTTGCTGTTAGATCCATTCAGTGCTATACCACACCAGCGTCATCTTATTTCAGTAAGGCTTAGAAATATGCGGACTCACATTACAACCTTCTACGATAGGTAGTCTAAGCCTATCTGGGTTGTGAAATTCTTCTTTTTCTTTTGCAAAACATTGCATAGAACCAACTGTGTTACCTTAAAGTGGACGACACCCACAACCAGTCTACTAAGCAAAAGACTTAGACTTTGTTTGCCTCTTATACATTTAAATGTTTATAAAACATCTTATAAATGCACAAGCAAACATAATGTAATAATATACTGATTCTATTCGTGCGAAACTGCTCGAATAATACTGAATCGGGTTAAAAGTGGATTGTAGAGTTTTCCGTATACAAGCAAGATTCTATTCGCGCGAACTTGCTCGAAACATGCTTTTCAGTATACCAAACCTAACAGCGGGGAGCTGGAACCCGAATGGAAGTTGGAACCCAGGAAAGCAGAGGGATGCCCCATGGAAGGATCACCCTAATTTCAGATGGTCTGAGAATAACCCGAATCCACCGCCCCAATAACAAAATGCAAATTATTCAAACCCACCGGAAAATCAGTCCAACTGGGCTAGCAGGAATCAGAAGGGGTCGAATTTCCAGCAGAACCGGCCCAACAGAAATCAGGAGGGGCAAAATTTACAGGAGAACTGGAACCACATGAATCAAGAAGGACAAGTCAACTGGGAGAATAGGAATCAAGTGAGCCAACCCAACTGGGTCAAGAGGAATCAGAATCAACCCTCAAGCAACTATGTTCCGCCCCACCAAAGGAACTACCAGGGCAATAACTCAAACTCCACAGCCAACTACCAAGGAAACCAGGGACCGCACACCAATTTCAACCTGAACCAGAGATCAAATTCGAGTCAGCAATACCCCAAACAGCCAAGGAGTGCAAATGATATAATGGGAGACCTACTCAATTCACAACAGCATTTTCAGAGCAACATGCAGGCCAATAACGACTTTGTCCACAAGTTGCAAGATGCTCAACAAGAACAAAAGGCTGCGATGGATATGTTAGCCAAACAGATATCTCAAATTGCCACTTCGTTGAGTGAGATGCGCGGAAACGAAGGAAGAATCCCTGCCTCAGTAAAACCACCAGACAGAGCAAATATTAGTCAAATCACCTTAAAGTCAGGAAGGGAGCGCAAAGGACCAACAATGAAGATTGATGAGCGGGGACCGACTGTGATAAGTAAGGAGCCAGAGGACACGTCCCCACATAAGGGAGACCATGAAACAAGGGAAATCAGAATAGGGGATGATCCGACCTTCTTGAACCCAGGAGCTGAAGTGGAAAATGAAGAAGTGAGGAAAGAAACTGGAGAGTTTTCCAAAGGAGAACCCAGCAGGACAGTTAAACCATTTCCCTACCGTAGGGAGGCCAAAAAATAGAAGGATGATCCAGTCGATTTCATGGAAATTTTTGGTAAGTTGGAAATCAACCTACCATTTCTACAGGCACTGAAATTACCTCTCTTCTGATTAGTTGATACGAAGGTGGTGATCCAATTGGCTGATAGGTCATGCATAAGCCCAGAAGGTGTGTTAGAAAATGTGATAGTTAAGGTGCATGATTTCTTGTATCCTGTTGATTTCCCTGTGATTAAGATGAGTGAACATGAGTCTGCTGAGTCTAGCGGAGTGCTTTTAGGAAGACCATTCCTACGCACAGCTAAGACTATAATTGATTTCTTCGATGGAACAATTTGTTTGGACTATCATGGGGAGAAATTCACGTTCAACATTGATGAGGCATGAAAAAACCTTTAGATGTGAAAAATCTTCAAGTCGTGGATATTATTAACCCATTGGTCTAGGAATATCTTGAGACTGAACTCATGCAGGAACAGCTTGATAATTCGGAGTTAAGTCACTCAATTGATAGAGAAGTAGCAGGATGGTGTGAAGCAATGAACACTCAAGAGCTGACGGATGAGGAGTTAGCAGAGGCGATCATAGAGTTTTGTAAGGATCCGAAGTCTGCCAGGTCGAAGGGGTCTGCCCATCTAGCCAGTGTGGAAAAACTGCCAGACCGAGAGGATTCAGCTACCAAGGAGATGGAGGAGAATCCACTACCCCAGGAAGATGTTCCACCGAAAAAAGAGTTGAAGACACTTCCGCCAGGCCTGAAGTATGCTTACTTGGAGCAACATGAAACATTCCCTGTTATCATCAACAACAGCTTGACCTGGGAGCATGAAGGTGAATTATTGGAAGTGCTCAAAAGGAATCATATCCGCTTGGAAGAAGGTGCAATGGCCCATAGGGATTTGTTTTTTTTCTTTAAGTCAGTTAAATAATAACCATGCACGAAATTTGCCTTATTCCTTTATTTTGTCTTTCATACTTGAGGGCAAGTATGGTTTAAGTGTGAGCAGTTTTGATAAGGCCAATTTCATGCATCGGTTTTTTTTTTTTAAATAAAATTAACTTCATATATTTATATCATATATATGAAGGAGGAAATTACAAATCAACTCCTATAACAAGGAGGAAAGACAAATTACGCCATCCAGGGTTCGAACTCGAGACCTCCAGGATGGACGCGGTATCCAGCACCCTTTACCGCTAGGCGTGTAGAGAATCTGCCAGGTTAAGGAAACAGAAGGAAAAATCTACCAGGCAGAGGAAATTGAAGGAAAAGAGGAGTGAAGAAGCCAATTTGCAACCTAACCTAGGAGATCGAGGAAGCAGCTGTGAGCGGAAAAGTATCTTTTTGAAGGACTTTCTAGGAGGGAAAAATCGACAATTCAGCAGAGAAACTACCCTAGAAGTTTGAGCCTCAACTATAAATAGAGACAACATGAAGAGAGGGGAAGACGGATCATCATTTACATTTTTGTTCTTAGCTCAACACTTCACACACATTTCTCTGCGCACTTAAGCACTTATCTGTCGTTTTAAGCTGAGACTTCACCGTTTTAGAAGCTCGGCGTTTATTGTTTCTGTGTTGAACCTGAAATATCGTAGTTATGGAAGTTTATATTATCTGTTTAGCTGATTCTGATGTTTGATTGTTGGTCTTTACTATTTTGGATGCTTTTCGCAATTGATGTTTGATTTTGAGTGGAAATCGGTTTGATCAAAGTTAATTTTTCGTTGAATCGGAGTTGAGTTGTATGGATTTGACGTATTGGAGTTGGTTTTTGGTTGATCTGGGTTGAATTGTTAAACGGAGTTGTGGATCTGAGTCGGGATGTTCTGAATATTGCATGGTTATGGATGTTTACTGTTTTCTGTTTGTTTGCTCGGCCTAGTAGTTTAGTTCTAGTCGTTTCGTATTTGATCGTAACGTTTGAAGTCGAATTTGTTATTGCTCTGTTTTCATATGTTGATGCTTTGTTTTCGTTTCTGTTATCTTGACTATTGGAGAAGATAAAGGTAGAAGTTAATTAGAAGTCGTATCCGTCATCTGTGTTATTTGCTTTTTGCAGCTTTTCCACTGTACTAGTTCATTTGAGAAAATGGTCCCCATCGCATGTTTATGCAGTCAGATAGTTTAGAGAGTCCCTAGGCTTAGCGGTCAAGTGAATCCTCTAGGCCTGTTTGACCTCACGTCTCATTTCTCTACCTCTCTCACCTATCACTATTATTTGTTCAATACTATATGATCTATAATCTATATCGACCTATTATTAATGTGAACCTCTATCACCTATCACTAATATTTGTTCAATACTATATGATCTATAATCTATATCGACCTATTATTAATGTGAGAGTCGTTGGACATACATAATTATCAAAGTGCAAGATGGGGATATAATCCATAAATTAACTCAATTTATAATTAATGTGAGTTGTAATTTGTGATAGTGTAAATTATTTAAATGATTAAAAGAGAATTTCAGAAAAATATACTCCGTATTCATTTGTATCATGTGTGTCATATTAAATGGTACAATTGACGGCTTATGTAAACTGACAATATGTACTAATTAATTATGAGATCAATCACATTCACAATCACACACATCATATACGACACAGCAACGTGCACATCGCTAGCATACAATCGACTGTCTCAATCCAATTGAAGAAATATGTACTCCTATATCTCATTTCACTCAAATTATATTTTCAATTGCTCGAGTTATAATAGAATAATTAAGAATATATCTCATTTCCACGTTTCCTCAAATTATAGTTATAATAGAATAATTAAGAATATATCTCATTTCCACGTTTCCTCAAATTATATTTTCAATTGCTCGAGTTATAAGAGCATCCACCATAGTTATAGCCCAGTCATAGCACAGCCACAAACTCTTCCTGCCACATCATCAATACTAAAAATCCTCCTGCCACATCAGAAATAGCTCATCCATAGCCTAGCCATATCATAAATAGCCCAGCCACATCAATAGCATATCACTAATAACACAATATACGGAATTTAATTTACGA
The DNA here is from genome assembly GCF_004379255.2 of Salvia splendens. Classification (NCBI taxonomy): domain Eukaryota; kingdom Viridiplantae; phylum Streptophyta; class Magnoliopsida; order Lamiales; family Lamiaceae; genus Salvia; species Salvia splendens. Next base: position 37,586,978 of record NC_056034.1, on the reverse strand, counting down.
GACATATACGAGAAACATTAATAATACTATTTTAATTTTTTTAAAAAAAGTACAATAAATTAAAAAAGTACAAAATTTTTTAAAAAGTACATTAATAAAAAAAATTACATTCATAATCGAAAAAGTACATTGCTTAAAAAAAATCACACGTCGGCTCCCTCGCCTCCGTCTCCGTCGTCGCCGTCGCCACCGCCGCCTCCGTCGCCACTGTCACCGCCGCCTCTGCTGCCACCGCCGCCTCCGCTGCCACCGCCGCTGCCGCCTCCACGCAGATCGTCATTCATGCTCTCGAGCAATGTGAAGAGAAATCTCTTCTCCTGGGGGTCCGTTGCCGCTCGCCATTCGGCTAACGTCTTCACCATCATCTGGCGCGTTTGTTGACGCGCGAAGTACTTGAGATCCTCTGTAGACTGGCGGTCAAAGGGGGATGCCGACTGGACCTCCTGGGAACCCCCGGCGACCCCCCTCGCCTCCCGTTGCGCCCGATTTTGCCCAGTCGGGCGAGGTCGGCGGCCGAACGAACGAGGGTTGGGGAGCACCTGGTCCGTCTCGGGGAGGTCGTGGGAACCACCGCTGCTGCCGCTGTAATCCCGGGTATAGTTCAATCGTTGCTTCTTCGGCCATCCAGCGTCGACACCTACTCGGAATTTCTCGGAGTCGTTCAGCACAAGATAGCAGTTCCAGTAGGTGAAGTCCTTATACAACCCGGGCTGGGGGAAGGCTTTCTCCGTTATCCTCCTGCAGTCGTCCTCCATTTGGCCACTACTCTGCATGCGGAGGGCGTTGGCGTACAAACCCGAAAATCGGGAGACGGCAGCCCTGATTCGGTTCCACACCTTCCGGCAATCCTCCCCGTTGTGTGGCCTCCTCTCCGGGCAAAATAGCTGGTAGGCTGCTGCTACCTTGCCCCACACGTTGACGATCCTCTGGTTATTAGAAACAAGAGGATCGTCGCAAACACTCACCCACGCCTTTGACAGCGCAACATTCTCCTCGTCCGTCCACCTTCTCCGTACCGTGGGGTCATCCCCACCCGGCTGCGACGACTCCCCGACCTTCTTTCCCTTGCCCTTCTTCTTTGGGGCGCCACTACCCTGCACTGCTCCCCCCGTTTGAACGGGAGTTTCTGGAACTCCGAGACTATCAAACCCCAAATCCGACAACGCAAAATCATCAAAACCGCTGGGCGTGAACTGCGCATCCGTTGGGGTCGATGTGTGCGACGAAGCAGTCAAAAAATCCAAACTGGGGCGATAGACGTCCCCCCGCGTCACCTGCGTCGCCGGTACGCCCCCGGTGTCCCCTGCGTCGCCGAACCTCCCCCGAGTATCATCTGCATATTGGGTGCCCACCCCGGCATCATCTGCATATTGGGTGCCCAACCCCGCATCGCTGGGAACCCCTCCGGCGGACTCCCTCCAGTCGGCATCCCGGGTAGCATCTGCTGCCACGGGTACATGTTGTAGTACCCGGGCATCTGATTCCATCCGCCTCCAACGGGGATTGGGGGAGTTTGAGAACCGCTCGTCCCTGAACTAGGCTCGTTGTTCAAATCTATTTCTCGGTGTTGATCTTGTACAGAAATTAAGATAGAGAGAGTACTCGTTAATACAAGTGGTACGAATGAAAATGAAGTGCAAATCGCGTATATATAGTGTTTCGAAAAAAAAATCCGCTGGGCTATGCGCTGGGCGATCCGTGCGCTGTAATGGAGCCGAGCGGATCGCCCAGCGCATAGCCCAGCGGTTTTCGACCGCCTAGCGCAAGGTGAAATTGATTTTCGAAAAACCGCTCGGCGGTTTTCGGATTCTCCAATGGTTCGCCTAGCGCCGGCGCTCGGCTAGGCGGTGCGCTAGGCGCCATTGTGGATGCTCTAATAGAATAATTAAGAAATATAATATATGATTAGTATGGGAGTGTTATATTGCTAACTCAATATTTAATTGTTAACTATAATTAAATAATAGTCATTTGATATTCAAATCAAGGGCCTAGATCATCAGCCCCGGAATGTCAATACGATCAACAAAAACGTCAATAAGGGTATTAAGGTCAATTTACAACAAATTAGTTGGAGCATCTCCAATGGTGGAGGACATCCAATAGCCCACACATAGCCTTCCCACTGTCACATCATCGGCACTAAAATCCTCCTGACACATCATCTGGACATGCAACTGGACATCCAATAGCCCTCACATAGCCTTCTCATAGCCTATCCACATCACTAATAACTATTATATAATTTAATTTACAATCGTAGCAACATACGGAATTTAATTTACGAGATAAATACGGGAAAATTGAATAATACTATTAAAATTTAAAAAGTACAATAATTTTAAAAAAAGTACATTAATTTAAAAAAAAAGTACAAAAATTAAAAAGTACAATAAAAAAATTACATAAAAAATCACTCCTCGCCGCCGTCCTCGCCTCCGTCGTCACCCAGCCCTTCGTCGTCGCCGCCGTCGCCTCCGTCGCCACCAACGTCGCGGCTACTCCCGCTGGTATCCCTCTGAAACCCCTCCAATTCTTCACGCATGCTCCGGAGCAATACGCGAAGATAAGCATTCTCCTCGGGGTCCACCGCCGTCCGGAAGTCGGCTAACGTCTTCACCATTTGAGCGCGCGTTTGTTGACGCGTGAAGAATTTGAGCTCCTCGATGGACCTGCCGAGGGGGGATGCCGACTGGACCTCCTGGGACCTCGGGGTGCCCCCCTCGCATCCTGTTGCGCCCGCCTTTGGCCAACTAGGCGAGGTCGGCGACCGAACGAACGAGGGATCGGGACCTCCTGGGCCGTCTCGGGGAGGTCGTGGGAACCACCGCTGCTGCCGCTATACTCACCGGTATAGTTCAGTTTCTGCTTCTTCGGCCAGCCAGCGTCGACACCTGCCCGGAATTTCTCCGACTCGTTGAGCATAAGTTAGCAGTTCCAGTAGGTGAACTCAAAGTACTTCCCGTGCGGATCGGGGTAGGCTCTCTCCGCAATCCTCTTGCATTCTTCCTCTATTTGGCCACTGGTCTGCATGCGGAGGGCGTTGGCGTACAAACCCGAAAATCGAGAGACGCCAGACCTGATGCGGTCCCAGCACTTCCTGCACTCCTCCCCGGTGAGCGGTCTCCCTTCAGGGCAAAATGTCCTATAGGCTGCGGCTATCTTGGCCCACAAGTTGACGATCCTCTGGTTGTTTCAAACGAGAGAATCATCGCATACACTCACCCACGCCTTGGCCAGCGCAACGTTCTCCGCATCCGTCCACTTCCTCCGGACCCGGCTATCCTCATCCGGCTGCGACGACTCGCCGACCTTCTTCGCCTTGCCTTTCTTCTTAGGGGCGCTCCGACCCCGTCCTACTCCTCGGCTTTAAATGGGAGTTTCCGGAACCTCGTTAATATCAAAACCCAACTCCTCTAAGGAGAAGGTCTCATACTGCGTGTACTGTGCATCCGTTGGGGTCGATGTGTGCGAAGAACCGGCGGAAAAATCAAAAGACGGCCAATAGACGTTTTCCAAACCGGGCGTCCCCTGCGGCGGTTGCATCATCTGCTGCGCCGGTGGCTGCATCCCAGGTGCCCACCCCGGCATCATCTGCATAGGGGGTTGCATCGGCGGTACCCCCTACCAAGCCGGCACACTTCCCCCGGCGGCCATCGGTGGCATCATCTGCTGCCACGGGTACATGTTGTGGTACCCGGTCATCGGAGGCCAACCACCTACCACGGGAGCCGGGGGAGTCTGAGACACTCCCCCGGGAGTCGGGGGAGTCTGAGACTCGGTCGTCACTGGAGTACCTTCGTAGTTGTTCTCCATTTCTCGTTGTTGATCTTGTACAGAAATTAAGATAGAGAGAGTACTCGTTAAAACAAGCGGTGCGAATGAAAATGACGTCCAAAGCGCGTATATATAGTGTTTCGGAAAATTTTAAAAAAAATTAAAAATCTGACGCCGGTCTGACGCCGATCCGGGGCCTACAATGGCGCCGTGAGGATCGGCGTCAGCCCAAGAATCGGCGTGGGCACGCCGATTTCGACGACGCCGCTCGCAATAGTTCGGCGTCAGCATCGGCGTCCGCGAAAAAATCGGCGTGCCGGTACCGACGCCGCCATTGGAGATGCTCTTATAACTAACTTTTGAAAAATATCTCATAACTTTAAAACGCATATAACTTTCTCGATTTAAATTATGTTTTGGCACAACATATATCAAATTAAAGATACTTTCATAAGGATTCTAACGAGATCTCACTTGCATATGTTTCGACGTCAAAATTTGAAAAAAAAAATCAAAAATTTCAATTTTTACCTCAACAAATATCAACATAGTATATAAAATATATTAATACAATACATGTAGAATGTCAATATAAGCAATGTGTTAACATTCTCAAAGCATTGTGTTGACATTCTTAAAGCTTTGTGTTAATATTTTCGAAACACTATATTGACATTTTCATCCAAACCCCTAATTTGGTAGTTTTTTATCTTTTTCGATTTAATTAATAAAAATGAAAATTACAGGTGGCAAATTTTAGACTATAAGATTTCTAAAATTCTATAGTCTTAAATTAGTTGTGGTTAGCAATTAAATGATGAGTTAACAATTGATCGCTCCTCGTGATTATCCATGTTGGTTTTTGATATATATGAAATACTTATTATTTAGAAAATTAAAATACTAGTAGTACTAAATTTGGGCCGTATAATCTTCCAGATGTGTACGGCCAATTTTAGCAATTTGAATTTATTTTGGAAAAATCGTACACAATGTATTTTGTTTACCTCTGTCCTATAAAATAAATAAAATATAATTCGAATATTCTATTCTTATCTTTCTTGTCCTACTCAACTTATTATTATCTTATAGGGAGTACGTTTTTTTTTGTGCAAAATAAGGGTATTAATATTGTCGCATGTTTTCCTTTTTGTCCTTTACAAAAGAAGATGATATTCTCGCTTGAACTGACTGAATATTTTATTATCATGATATAATAGGATGGACATAATTATAGTAGTTATCGATCATTATTATAAGCCTTTCGACTTATTTCTTTCTTCCTTCTTTTGAAAATAAGTTTGATCTGTAATTTGTCTTCTGGCGCGAGCAATTTTGTTTCGTTCAATATTTCATTTATGAAATGTTAACATCAGTCAACCTTAGCTTTGAAGAATTAGTGTTTTCACCCGTGCTATGCACGGGACATAAAATTTTTAAACATTAAAGATATCTTCTAAGGTAAGTAGATTAAAAAAAGATCATAAAAAAAATATAATGATGTTTATAATTAAGAATATGTATTAATTACACTAAGTATTCATAACACTATAAACAATAACAAAAAGAAAAATGTGCATCTCTAAACCCCTTCTAAATGAAATATTTCATATTCGACAAATGATGCTACACAATTTTAATTTGATATGAGTGGAGCAAAATAAAATAAAATAAACGATAAATAGAAGATGTGCGACTAAAGATCAAATAGTACGTGTTAGTTAGAATAAGATATGCAAGTAAAGGAAAATGTGCGACTACGAATTAAAGAGGAAGAAATTATATAATTTGAAAAAATAAATAGCTCAATAGTTTTAATCGAAAAAATATATTATACCTAGCTATTTAAATAAAAAAATTAAGTTAATCCATGTTTCTCTCCCTTGATTTTTTTTTAATTTTTTTATTTTGTTTTCCTCTGGACATACATATTTAGGAGTTCGAGATACATTCGGCAAGCTAACCAGCCCTTCCCCAGCACCTCGTGGTTCGTAGACAGGCTGCCACCCTTGTGGTTCGTAGACAGGCCGCCAACCAGCCGGGTACCTCCGGCGGGTCTACGCCCGTGAACAGCCGCCATCTGAGACGGCGCCACCCGAGACGGGTCTACGCCCATGAACAGCCGCCACCCGAGACGGGTTCCAGGCCCATCAGCTTGCCAAGCCCCAAGGCAACCAGCCTTGCAAAGGCCCACAGGGGAAATTAATCCCAAGTTGCGCTATCCAGGATTCGAACTCAAGACCTCCTGGATGGTGCGGTATCTTTGCCACCCTCCTCAACCACTTGAGCTAGGGGGCTTGGATCCCTTGATTTTTTTTAATTGCCTCTTCTATCTTTCTTTCCATTCTCTGTGGCCGCCCGAGGCGTCGCGGGCGACGCCGGCCAGTCGCTCAAATTTTATCCAAGCTAACCCAAATACTAATTAAAAAAAGTGGTCCAAAAGAAAAAAGAAAAAAAAGGAAAAAAATAGAAGTAAATGAGAAGGCTATTAAAATGTCATTCTGTTATCTCCACTCGATTAATTTAACACCCCAATTTATTAAAAGGAAAAAAACATCACAATTTCCATTGCTCCACCATAGTATGTTGAATTATTATCAGTATAATATCTTTTTTTCTATTTCTTCTCTGTTGGAGAACCCAATTTGAAATCTCTCAAAAATTGAAATCTAACATCTATATTGAAATCTAACAGGTATATGCATGATTTATAGACTATTACCACCTTTCAAGTTAAATTAAATGTACTACAAAAAAATTCAACATTTTAAAGTACAACAAATTAATAGAATTCATGGTTTAGGAAGATATATAGAATTAATAGAATTTTTTAGAATAATATACAATTATAAATTTGTATATTTGCAATGTGTCTTATTAGAGCACCCCCAATGGCAGCATGGGAGATCGGACCCATCCCGTCGGGACAATCCGTCGAGACCCCATTGCGGGTGTCCCGTCCCATAGAGATACTTGGTGCGGAAGGTTCTCATCCCATCCCATCCCATCCCATCCCATCCCATCTCATCCCATCCCATAGGTTAATTTATTTTTTATTTTTTTAATTAATAAATTTTTTTAGAATAATATACAATTATAAATTTGTATATTTGCAATGTGTCTTATTAGAGCGCACCCAATGGCAGCATGGGAGCTCGGACCCATCCCGTCGGGACAATCCGGCGAGACCCCATTGCGGGTGTCCCGTCCCATAGAGATACTTGGTGTGGAAGGTTCTCATCCCATCCCATCCCATCCCATAGGTTAATTTTTTTTTATAATCAAATTCATACCAAAATTATTTATAAATATCTCATTAATAATATTATTTTTTAATCATTAGTCTCACATGACATCATATTATCATTTTTCCATATCAAGATATTTATTTTTAAATTATAAACTTAATATTACGCTTATGTTGTCATTTAAATGCATTATTTCTAGATATCAATTTAGATATTGTTGGAATATGTACATTTAATTTATATATACTATTAACAATTCAAACTAAAGAAATATATTATTAATAAAAATACTACACCATTATTAATTTTAATTTAATTTAATAATTTAATTATTAATACTTAAAAAGAAAAATAAATTGTGAGTATCCATTCAACTGCTCCAAACTTGGCATTAATTAATATATTAAAGTTCAACGGTGAAGTGATATTATAAGTCATGTTTGGTGAGTGGTTTACTACCAAAATTTTTTTTAGAGCTAATTAGAAATAATAAATAAATTAAAGATATGAAGTTCAAACTTTTTAAATATTTTCTTTTCCATATTATTAGTACCATCAAACCTGATTACATAGTTCATGATTTAAATTGTGTTTTTTAGAATTAAGAAGGCATGAGCAAACAAATACAAAAATCATATTTTTCACAAATAATAAATTCACTTTTATAAATACTAATTTCAATAATGCATGATAATATTCATAAACATAATATTTTGAGAATCATAAAAAAAGAAATAGAACTCAGTCATAAATAACAATATCTTAGCTAGTAGAATAAATCAAAATCAACTCTATTATAACTATGTATACTACTTATAGTAATTTAAATATAAATATATATATATATATATATCTTGAATGTAAATATATATTTATAAAGTAATTTCAACACATTAAATTAAATTAATATATTTAAATAATTTTAAAAATATATACTATTATATACAATAACAATCCAAATGTAATTTTAAAAATGTGTTCAATTTAAAATTCTACTATATTATTAAAAGCCCATATTTTTAAATACACAAAAAAGCCCAAACTAAACCCTAATTGACTAAACCCACGCCTCCACATCTACTCTCCCACCTTGAATATATATTTATAAATAATTTCAACACATTAAATTAAAGCAATTCATTTCAGCATTTTTTTTCCAATAGATGCTACCTTTTATTATAGATACACGCTGCCACATACACAACTCATATACGTATATAGTGTGAACACAAATTCTGCAATTAATAACATGCCCACAAAATGATTAAAAGGGTAAAAAATTAGGCTTCACAATTTCCCGTCAAAAGGGCATTTTTGACTTTTCAATAAACTATCACTTTAGATTAGAATAGATGTCTTGAAGACAAATGTAAATGAAATCATTGTTATAGATATATCCACAAATTCTCTTGTGGTTCCCATATGCGCACTAGATTTTTTTAAATTTGATATCACATTATTCACTTTAATATTTTATGTTTTTAATTTACGTTGTACAAAATATAACTCGAAAATATTAGCTCTTATAGCATCTCTAGTGAGGGGGTTTTGGTTAGATTGAGTGTGGATTATTTTTTTTCAATTTATTTGGATACAGTCTAAATTTTACTACCTAGCTAGCTTACTATGCGAATAATTTGGAATCATTTATCATATATATTGTCGTAATATGAAATGTAATTTATATCTAAAAACAATAATTTTTCTGTCAACATTGTCTGGATGTTATTCTTAAATTTTCAAATAAAATTTTGATTATAATTTCTATGCTAATAATATATGGAGTACTGATTATTCTGAATAAATGGAATTGAGTAGTGTATGCGATGTTATATATGAATGACATTTATATAGATTAATAAATCATACTCCATTCGTCCTACAATAAGAGTCACTCTTATTGTGGGCACGAGTTTTAAGAAATGTAAAGAATAGTGGGTTAGAAAAGTTAGTGGAGTATGAGACTCACTTTTTTTATATTGGTTTTATAATAAAATGTGAGTGAATTGAGTTAGTGGAATGTGGGACCTACTTACCATTTATGGTAAATATGAAGTGTGATTCTTATTATGGGACGGACCAAAATGACAAAGTGTGACTCTTACTATGGGATGGAGGGAGTAATTTATTTTTGGTTACGAGCAAATTAATGTTTCTTTATTACTATGTTACAATGAGATTTCTTTGATTGAGAACTATACACCTATCTATGGTCCTCGGAGTTTAATTTTTTCTTATTAGTATTGGACATTGGATGAGTGGAAGTTGGAAGCCATAGGTAAGTTATTGTCCAACTCTAATTAGTTTAAAGTTTTTTCGGAGTGATCCAAAAACAATTCATGCAGGCGGACTTAGCTTAAAGTGGACAATATCAAACTAATGTGCAGTCGACAGTTCCCAATAGTATAAACAAACATATCCCAATAGTATAAACTGCGTGCAGCTTAGTTCTTAAATTCAAAATCGAGCCAAAATATAAGCTTGATGAAATCAAGGGAAATGTTGAAATCTTGATTTTACCTCTCCATTATCTTATAACAACAATCCAAAGAAATTAAATGTCTTTAAATGAAATCTTGGAATACATATATGCTTGAAGATAGAACCAATAACAATTAGCACACATTTCACCTTATGAAAAACTTTACAGACGACAATGGAATGAGAATCCATGATTCCCACGAAAGGCTTAGAAATCATTGTCTCCTTTTCAATGAAGGATTATTGCAAATGGAATACAATGAGATTAAGCCACTTTTAAATAAAGTTAATCTTGACCACTAACTTTGTGAACTTCTACTCCATATGTGAAAAAGGCTAAGTAAAAGTATAAGAACAAATTATGTCTTTTTACACCCTTTTTAAGTGAGTGGGTATATTAAACAAATACATACATTAATCAAAATAAAATCATACTATTTATTATTCAATTTAATCACTTCGACAAGTGACAACTATCAAGATTAGTTGATACACTATTCTACAAGTGTTCGTTTGATAGATAAGTTGAGATTAGTTTGGTTAGATAAAAATAATGTTAAATTACTCAGTTTTGTGATTGGATAAAATTACTCTAACTAAAAATCACTAATTTACTTGAAAAAAACTGGAATACATTGCAACACTAATATTTAGTCATATGCAAGCAAACACAAGATGATACCGGTATTTTCCAAAACACCAAAAATATCCCTTTCTTTATAATTCCCCTTTTGTTTTACCCTTCTAATTTTCGCTAAAAGTCATTTAATTTGTCTTCTTTATCATATATAGAGAGTGATAATCTTCTCAAGCTAAGCCTTTTTAATTTGGTTTTCCTATCTTTTGAAACCCATCAATCTGTAGAAAAATATAGGGTTTTACAGATGGAGATGCAGTCAATTATTTTTTTTCATTTTTGTCGACCGCGTGTTATTTAATTGTAAAGTTTAGACAAGACTTATTTTTCGAAGAATTTTATACAGTTGACATAATTAATTAAGTAATTTGGTGGCACGCAAATTAATTATTTTAATGGCATGCAAGACAAAGAGTACAGTTATAAAAGGGGATGGTATGCACGCAAATTAATTTTAGTTGCGGTTGGGATTTTAATAAGAAACTCCTTCCGTCCCGCTACAAGTGAGGCGCTCCAAATCAGACGTTATTTTGCAAAAAAATTATAATAAATAGTTAGAGTAGAGATAAAGTAAAGTAAGTAATATAATAATGAATATACGACTATCTTCTATATTATTCTCTCTCTTACTTTATTTTTCCTCCACTTTAATTAGTTACTATCATCTTCGCAAAACAACTGCAAAAAGGAAACGTCTCACTTGTAGTGGGACAGAGGACGTATTAACTAATCAATATAGGTTAAAATAACCCTCAAAATATGGAAATCAGTCTTGGAAGCTGACATTGGCACTGGCTATGCAGATAATTTAACTCGAAACTAAACATTTAAGACTATATTGTTTGTTAGGATTTTATTCAAAAAAATAATCTAATTCCATAATATTTTGAATTCAATGATTATTTTGATTATCAATCAAATTGAAAAATAATAAGACTTTTAAAAACAAGGAAAATAGTTTAACTTTCCTGATTCCTAACTTTTCTAGATATTCATTTTTCCAGTTTTAAGATTTTTACATACTTAAGTATTTAATTTATAATTTTATTATTTTATACAACGGTTATTATTATTATTATTATTATTATGTTATAACTTAATAATTAATTTATTTTTTAATATAATTTTAATTATAAATAGTAGTACTTAATTGTAATTATATTTAACATTAAACTTAATTATTATTATTATTTATTAAAAACTAATAATATACTAAATAATTATAATCATTATGATTTAAATTATGAATTATATACTATTAAATAATTACTGTATTTGATTATTTATTATTTTATTTTAAATTAATAACCATTTTAATAAAAAATTTAAAATTATGTAATATACTCAATTATGTTAATATTAAATAACTATAGTTATAATAGTAGTATGTTATTATTGTATCATTTATTATTATGATATTAAATTAATAACTGGTTAAATCTATATATTTAAATTATATTTATAATAATAAATAGAATAATTAATTATTATCATTATATTTTTAAGTATTAATTTTTGAAAAAATCAAAATATAATTTTTAAATTATTTATTACAGTAAGATTATTAATAATAATAATTTCATTAATGAAATATTTAATTATAATATTTTTAGTTTAGTGTTAATATTAAATAGTATAGAATTTAAAATCTTGATAATTTTTCAAACACAGGGAATTAAAATTGTTAAAAATCATGTCCCCATGCATCATTTTTCTACCAACTTTACTTTATCGTCAAACAAACATGAACATGGCATAAGTTGAAGCAAAATAAATTCAACCATGCATTTCATTATTCTCCATCCAACTCACACCATTTCATTTAATTTTGTTTTTTCTCTCCTCTTTTTTTTCTTCTGTTACTTCTCTCTCCACAACCTCAAGCTTCACATCCTCCACCGCCCCCAGTATTGGATACAACTGTACCCCCAAATTTGACAGTGATAAAATAGGTTTAAGACAAGGTTTTGGGGAAGAATTTCATTCGATCTTATTTTATAAGGAGCAGCTATACACGCCCTTTTATAGGCTTTACAAGCATAATACAATTAAGGTAAGTTTCATTACCCTAAACCTAATTCCATATACATGGTAAATATCAAATGCTAATCTTTCTATTAATTGTGATCGTAGGAAAATCAGCCCATTGATTCTTCGTGATCTTTTCCTTCCAACACTCCCCCTCAAGTTAAGTGATGGGATCACCAATACTTAACTTGTCCAATACACCTCGAAAAGAGTTCGAATTTACTGCCTTTGTCAAGATGTCTGCCAATTGATCCTCTGACTTGACATAAGGCAATTCCACTATCTTTGCATCAATTGTATCCTTTATGAAGTGTCGGTCTACCTCCACATGTTTAGTTCGGTCATGTTGAACTGGATTTTCCGAGATACTAATGGCAGCCTTGTTATCACACAACAGTCGACATGGTTGCGTGGATTTGAGTTCGAGCTCTGTCATCAATCTTCTGAGCCATAGTACTTCTGTCAATCCACTCTTGATTCCTCGAAATTCTGCCTCGGCACTTGATAATGCCACTACCTTTTGCTTTTTACTTCTCCACGCCACCAAGTTACCCCCTACAAAGGTGAAGTATCCCGCTGTCGACTTTCTGTCATTCGGATTTCCTGCCCAATCTGCATCAGTATAACCATGTATTTCCAAATGCCCATGCTTCTTGAACAGCACTCCATGGCCCGGGGTGCCCTTCAAGTATCGTATTATTCTCAACACTGCTTCCCAATGTTCTTCTTGTGGAGCATGCATGAACTGGCTAACTACTCCAACTGCATACGCAAGGTCTGGTCTGGTGTGGGATAAATATATAAGTTTCCCAACCAACCGCTGATACCTCCCTCGATCAGCGAGTTTAGCTCCTTCACGGATCTGTAGTCCATGATTCTGGACTATTGGAGTGTCCACTGGTTTGCAATCGATCATTCCGGTTTCTGCCAAGATATCAAGCACATATTTCCTTTGGTTGATAAAGATCCCTTGCTTTGATCTAAGTACTTCTATCCCCAAAAAATACTTTAGGTGACCAAGATCTTTCATCTCAAATTCCTTGGACAGGTTCTTCCTTAGCTGCTTTATTTCTTCTTCGTCATCACCAGTGATAATCATATCATCAACATAAATAATAAGACATGTAATCTTACCATTCTTCTTCTTAAGGAACAATGTGATCTGAGTTGCTTTGGCAGTACTCATATTTCTTCATTACTTCAGTGAACCTCCCGAACCATGCTCTCGGAGACTGTTTGAGACCATACAATGTCTTCTTGAGCTTGCAAACGTCCCCGTTTTGAAAGTCTCCCGTAAATCCAGGTGGGGGAACCATATAAACTGGTTTGGTTAATTCTCCATGCAGAAATGCATTCGTCACATCGAACTGGTGTAACGGCCAGTCCCGATTAGCCGCTATCGAAAACAACACCCTCACTGTATTGATCTTCGCAACTGGTGAGAAAGTCTCTGCATAGTCGACACCATAGGTTTGCGTGTACCCTTTTGCTACGAGTCTTGCCTTATATCGGTCAATGGATCCGTCGGGTCTTCTTTTGATTGTAAATACCCATCTACATCCTACTGTAGTAGCCCCTTTTGGTAACTTGCTAACTTCCCAAGTCTTGTTCTTTAACAAAGCATCCATCTCTACAAACATGGCATCTCTCCAATGTTTAACTTTCCATGCTTCCTCGGCTGTATAGGGGATCTCCTCTTCCTCATAGAGTGCTGCTTCAAATGCTCTAGCCATCTTGGCCAGGTTCCCTTTCACAAAATTAGCCACAGCATACTGGCTTCTTCTGCCCGTTCTTTCGGGTGAGAATCTCTTTGGTGGAATTCCACGATTGCTTCGTGGTGGGAGGATGTATCGACCTGTACTCTCATCGAGAGTAGTGCTTTCATCAACAGTTTCTGTAACAACATGATCAGTAGTGCTATTCTCTTGAGGTGGATCAGAAATTACCTCGGATGCCTCGGATATCGGTTGAGGCAAGATATTGGAACGCGGTTGAGAGGACTCTGTAGTGATCGAGACCTGCTCGGCGGCAGTGCTAACTGGTTCTGTTGGATCCTCGTTGGAGTAATTTGACTCGGGCACAAACCAACTTAGGTAGTCTACTGTGTTGTATGACTTACTCTCCCCCTGACTACTAAGGTGGTTTTGGTAATAAAACTCGGTTTCCAAGAAGTTGCAATTCATTGTGGTGACCACTCGTTTTGTAGTGGGGTCATAGCATCTATATCCCTTTTGGTTAACCCCGTAGCCCACAAAAACGTATTTGGTAGCACATGGTGACAATTTTGTTCTCTTATGTTTGGGAATATGGACATAAACGGTACACCCAAAAACTTTTGGTTGAAGGCTAAGGTGTGGAGGTATTTTGGTGAGTTTGGAGAGTATGTCAAGAGGGGTTTTTTTATTTAGGATTTTCGTGGGAAGTCGATTTATGAGGAAGATAGAAGTGGCAATTGCTTCGGGCCAGAAGTGTGTGGGGACTTTGGATTCAAACATCAAGGCTCGGGTTATCTCGAGAATGGTTCTGTTTTTCCTTTCTGCTACCCCATTTTGTTCTGGAGTATAGGGGCATGAGGTTTGGTGGATAAGGCCTTTTTCAGTGAAGAAATCTGTCATTTTTTGGTTCACAAATTCTCTCCCATTATCGGATCGAAGAGTTTTTATCGTGGTTTGGAATTGGGTTTGGATAAGGTTAAAAAACAGAATGAATTTATCTACTACGTCAGACTTGTGTTTTAGGAAATATATCCATGTCATCCTAGTGCAATCATCTACAAAAATCACAAAATATCGCAAACCATTCCCCCCAACAATAGGTGCAGGACCCGACACATCAGCATGAACAAGGGAAAAAACAGAATTCATACTAGTATTTGAAGGTTTAAACGATTGTCTGTGGCTCTTGGCCAAAACACAAGTCTCACAATTAAAATCTTTTGGAATAGAGAGTTTAGGGAAAAGTAAACTAAAATAACCAGGGGAAGGGTGTCCCAGTCGTTGGTGCCAAAGCCAAATCTCTCTTTTCGTGGACCCGTGAGCCAGCATCGCACTGCCTTATTGAGCTATCTCATCCACGTAGTAGAGTCCTTGGCTCTCAGTGCCACGCCCAAGTATCTTCCTCGTCCGAATATCCTGCAAAATACAGAAGTCGGGGTGCATCAGCAATGTACAGTTTAATTCTTTAGTTACATGGCTAATGAACATCAATCTCTGAGACAAAGTAGGAACATAGAGACAATTTGATAATCTCAAAGTCGGGGATATTTCAATCGTGCCTGCCCCAGCTACGGTAATCAATTCACCACTAGCAGTCTGTATGTATGTTTTAGTGATATTACTGAAACTAACAAAATCACTCTTATTTGGTGTCATGGTGTCGGTTGCTCCATAATCAAATATCCATCCCTTTTTCTCATCCCCATTATCCCGTTTTACTGTAAATGCAGCAGAAATATGGTCCAAAGGCTCAAATCGATTTTTCAATGGGATAGGACTAATTTTCACATTTTTTGAACAATCAGGGGGTTTTTCACAATAATCTATAATCTGGGGGCAATGATGTAACATATCTTATTTCTGGGGTCCATTTTGCAATTTAAAATATGTTTGAGGGCTTGCATGCAAGACATGGGGTACTGGGCATAATTTAGAACAGTCTAGGGGAGGTTTATGTGAATTGTGGTGTTTTTGGGGTATAAGCATGAAATATGGGTTAGGGTTCTCAACCCCTAACCCGTTACCTCTGAAAGCTGCGCCGTCTTCCCCTTGCCTGCTCCTTGATTTGCCGGCGAAATTGCCGGCGCCGATTACTCCTCCACCGCTCCCGCCTCCGCTGGGAGCTTCTGGTTCATCCCTTTGTTTCCCCCGTCCGACTATGTCGCGATTTCCAGCCGGTTTAACCATTTCTTCACCGGCGGATATTCCGACCACCATTCTTGCTTTAGCCGTTTGTCTCTCTTCCCACCACTCGGGATATCCGTGCAATTGGAAGCACGTTTCACGCGTGTGTTTTTGCATTCCACAGTGGGAACACCACAATCTTGATTTGTCCACCGGTTTGTTCCCCGGGCGGTGAGCGGTGGTGGTTTGCCTCGGGGGTCCATTTCGGTGACCACCTGGTCGATGTCCTTGAGTCGCCAGTCCATGTCCGATCCCCTGCGTATCTCCTCCTCCGTGACCGTGGGTGACCTGGTTTGGGGATTCCGGTGGCCCTAGCCGTCGTCGGGCCGCCTCCTTTTTAACCCACCCATAGGCAGTTTCTAGAGGAGGGGGCGATACTTCTTTGAGGATGTCTCGCCGGACTCCCTCGTGTTCATCGTTTAGTCCCGCGAGAAATCTGAGTAACCTCTTGGTGTTGGTGTAGACTCTGAACTGGTTCACGCCTTTCTCACAGCAATCGACCGGTTGCTTTTGGCACCGATCAATATTGATCCACATTCCGTGGATTTTGCGGTAATATGTCTCTAAATCCATATTCCCCTGTTTGATTGTATTTGCCTTATCTTCCAGGTCGTAAACAAGGTAGAGGTCGGCCTCACTCTCGTAAGTGGTGGCTAGGTTGTCCCAAATCGCCTTGGCCGATTGTTGATGAGCGAAGTCAGCAATAATATCGTTCTCGATGTTATCCACAATCCAGGAGAAAACGATCAAGTCCGTCTCCTCCCAATCGTCGTACTCCTTGCTCCCTGGCAATGGTGGAGTTGGCTTTCCGGTTATATGGGAGTAGCCTCCCCTGCTCCCAATCGCGACTTTCATCAGCCGCGACCATAAAGGGTAATTTCCCCCATTGAGTTTGAACACTATTGTCACGTTCTTACTCGCTCGTATCTTGTTGTTTGATGACTCTGTCTCTGTTGCTGGTTTTGTGTTGTCGTCTGACATGTTTTTGGTATGATTTGAATTGGTTGCTCACTGATTTTGTTGATTTGGCCGGGATTGGTATGGGCAATGATGAAGTAACAATCTGAGCCCTAGTTCTAACACTACTCTGAAGCCATGATAAAATAGGTTTAAGACAAGGTTTTGGGGAAGAATTTCATTCGATCTTATTTTATAAGGAGCAGCTATACACGCCCTTTTATAGGCTTTACAAGCATAATACAATTAAGGTAAATTTCATTACCCTAAACCTAATTCCATATACATGGTAAATATCAAATGCTAATCTTTCTATTAATTGTGATTGTAGGAAAATCAGCCCATTGATTCTTCGTGATCTTTTCCTTCCAACAGACAACATTAATATCATGTTTGCTGTGCATTTACATATATCTACCGTGATCCAGTGGCAACTTGGTTGCACATTCTGTCCACCATACCTGGATCTATTCTCGGCAGGGGCACATATGTTTCAGTTTTTACGGTCCATTTTAATGTTTTTAGTTATATACTAGTAATTTGCACTCTTTTTTTTTCTGCACGCATATTTGTTTTTTTATTTATGTAATTATTTGTACTCCTATTTTCTTTTCTGGATATTAAGTTGTTTACTATGCTTTAATTATTTTAATTTTTAATTGCTTTGATTTTTATAATATACTCTTATCACTTTTATCATTTTATGTAATTTTATTTGCAGTAAAACTCGTGTTGAATAAAAATTTTACTTTTATAAAATGCTTTGATTTTTTTTATATTATATTCTATTATTTTATCAATTTATATAATACTACTTTTTAGTACAACTTATATCTCAAATAAAAAAAGTCTTGCTATTTAAATTATTTTTATATTTAATAGTATTATTTTTTTATATTCGTAATTACTTTGTTATACAACTCCGTACCCTCAAACTAAGAATCCTGGATCCACTGACTATTCCTTACATCCCCGTCGACACCCATCGTGCTCTCCCCTCCTCTTCACTGCCCAACCTTCATTATTAATCAACTTTATGTTTTATTGTTTCATATAAAAACTTTTTGACGAACAAAGTTATTCTTATTCATCTATTCTTGATTCACAAAAATGGTATTTATAGAGCTTTAATTAGCAAATTTCAGGCTCACTATCTTCGTCAAATATTATTTTTTTATATATTAAACAAATTTTTTAGATGAGTATTCAATTTAACTCACAAAAATCTTTTCACTTCCACTTTCCTCAATTATCATATAAATAAAAAATCTTTTTACTTCCCTAATATAATTAAAATATCTATAATGACAGTTTTTTATATTTTTCTAAAATTCATTTTTATATATGTATAGAAATCGTTTTTATCCAATATTGTTGTTTTGATTATATAAATTCAATAGCCCATATATCTTTTTAGTCAGAAGAAGTTTTTATTCATTAGGATTTCTTTTGTGGATGCAACACTTACCATTACGATTGTTTTGTGCCTTTCCTTTGATTCTCATGTTAATATCACTTGAATGGACACAAAATAATTGTCGTCACCTGTTAGCTAGGTACCTCACAAAATATTCCATTTTTTCCATCATTTATATCAAAGGTATATATAACTATGCCCACCTATGCCGTACAAGTACCTTGGAGTCCTTTAATTTCGTTAAGATTAGGACTGAGAAGAATATTGATTTGCATACATTTTTAGGACTAGTCTGGATACGTTGCTCCAATATTCACAATGTAAAAGAGGGATAGTGTTTTTTTGTTGTTTTGAGATGTCCCACAAAAAATTGTACACACCCTATTTTATCCATATTTTCTTTTTGTCTCTCGTATTATCCACTACATCTATTTCTCTTACATTCTTTACCATTTTCACATTAAAGACTCTTGTCGTCCACTAATGATACTCCTTCCGTTCCATGTTAATAGAGTCATTATTTCAGGAAGTTCCAAGATAATTGTGTCATTTCTATTTTTGGGAAAAAGTAATTCTCTCTTTTATTTTATTCTCTCTTCATCTCTCTTACTTTATTCTCTCTTCATTTATTCACCATCCATTTAACACACTATTTTTAAACTATGTGCCGAAAAGAAATGTCTCTATTAACAAGAAACGGAGGGAGTACTATTTTTGGTGGACAAATAGAATATTAATTATTTATTTTTCGATTGGAGGATGATGATGTTTCAACAACAAATCCATGCTTATTAGTATATGGATTTAGGTTTGTTTAATCGTTTATGGACACAAATGGTGCAATTGGTTTACTGATTTACAAAATTCTAATTTTCTAATTCGATTGAGCATAATTTTTGCATTGAATCAAAATCAATTTTTTCGTCTACAATTTTTCCTTTTTCAAAGTTTTTATTTTTTGCTCGAATTCATTTGGCTTTGTGTAAAAGCAATGCGCTTTCGAGAGAATTTCTTTTGTATTGATTGGAAAATTATCGGCGCCGGAAGTTGGTGATTGGTCTTGTAATGAAATGGGCTGCAAGGTTTTTATGTCATTGTTTGATGAGTTGTGTGATGGGGGTGTAGAGTTAGATATTACAGAGAGCATGGCGTCTTAGTTGTATAAAGTAGAATTAAAATTTTGTCCACATGAGTTACATTTTCTGAATCCGTCACTGAAAACTATAAAATTTTTCAGAAATTTACAATATGTTATGAAAATAACATAGACTTAATTAATTATTGAAAACTTTGTGGACGAAGATAACCTCGGAGCTCTATTTATATGTATGGTTTGAGTCTTTGAGACTTTGAGTTGATCAACCACCATTCAACCTAAATAGGTATCCTAATTGGTTTATGTAACAAATTTGAATAAAATAAACGAAAAAATATGTCTAAACCACAATACTTAATTTGTATTCCGTGTGCCCTTCGCGTTTTGGGAAATAGAATCCAATCCAAACTAGTAGTATTATTTTTTCATTTTTTGTAATATTTTGCTTTCGGTGAGTGGAATTTAGAAAATTCGAAATTTCAAAGGAGAAAGGAATAGCATATGAGAAGAATTGAAACTAAAAAGTAGCTATAAAATATGAAAAATAAGGGCAGATGCATTCACAAAGGCTTAAGTAGTTTTATTTAATTTGAATCCAAATATCCAAATGAATTAATTTAATCCAGGTTAAAAAAAAATAGCATCAAATTACTTCATTTTTTGTTGTTTGTTCAGTGATAGCACCAACATTACTTCCTTTCAATTGATATGTAATTATTATGTACTTCATTCGTTCCACGGTAGTGAAGTCATTTTTCCATTTTGGGACGTTCCATCATAGTAAGACATTTTCTTATTTAGCAAAAAGTAACACATTTTTCCCACTTACTTTGTTCACTTTCTTACTTTATTCTTTCTATTTTTCTATCTTTACTACTTTATTATCTCTTCACTTAATATATTTAAAATCTCTTTCTTAATCTCCGTACCGAAAAAAATAATTTTACTACTATGGAACATAGGGAGTAAGTTTTAATTTTTTAGTTCACTTTCGATTTTCTTCCCCGATTTCTTTCAACAGAATCTGACAAATTAAAAGTTCGATGTATTTGAATTTTTAAAAAATAACTTCAAGAAAAAAACCAAAAAATACAGAAAGTTCTACTACATTCAAATAATCCTTATATAATTAATGATGTGATTGAATGAAAATACAAGACTGGAAAACAAAAAGTAAAAAGATTTTGCGCGTGAATGTGATTCCCAGCAAAGCCATCAAGATCAATAAAATTCTAACCTTCACGAAAATGAAATATTCACAGAACCACTGAGTGAATATATTCAACTTATACATATATATTTATAGCAAATAAATATATACCACAAAGTTGTCATATCCGCGAATAATACAGCTCATTATACAAAGCAGCTAGATTACACAAATAGACACCAATCATAATTAAAGATACCCAAAACCCCAAATTATTAAAAAAAAACTTTGAAAAAAAATAGGAGGAAATAAACCAAAAAATAAATACTAAGTCACTCCTCCCTCTTTTCTCCGTATACTGTTTTGCTCCATTCTGCAGTGCACTCACTGCATTTATTTTTTATTTCATATTTTCACAAACAAAAAGTGAATAGCTCTTCATCCTTTTTTTTCCTTTTCAGCAGCAAATTCTCCACCAAGATTTCCAACCGTACGGCCGACCAAGGTTCAGGTTCTCAAACTGACAGATAGAGACAACAACCTTTGCAAAATGAAAGGTTACGAAATTTAAGGAACAGAAGAAAAGGTAAGCCTAGATTCCACCCTTCGTCCACGTGGCGGGCCCACAACACCGCCACGTGGATCTCAAAAAAAGATTCACCTACGCTACTGCTGTGATCAATCGAATCTCACAACCGTTATTTGTATTTTTACTAGTACCTCCGCCGCCTTTGTAGTTCATACTACAACGGGGGCAGTGATTGCGGGGCCCAGCATCAGCGGCCCAGCGAAGACCATCTGGTCCTCGTATAAAAACTGGCCGACGAGGCTGGTGCTGGGCTCCGCCACCAGCCTCTGCCACGCCTCCTCCGCCTCCTCGCCGCGTTTGCGAAAGACCTCGGTCGCGTCGAGCTTGTGCATCCGGCACTGAAGGTGCTCCGCCTGCCGCAGAATGTTCAGCAGCCGCCGAATGTTCTGCCGCTGGCGGGAGGCCAGGATTTGGGTGTTGAATTTGATCTGATCAATTCCTCTGCTGAGGAGCTTCGCCTTGGCGGCGGCGGAGGCGCGACCCTCGCTCCTGAAGTACTCGTCGAGCTCCGGCACGCCGATGGCTCGGCGGATCCCGCGGCTGTACTCTCCAGCGGGGTCGAAGAACTCGCGCGCCTCCTCCACCAGACCCGAGTCGACCATCTGGTCGACTCGGGCAGACACGAACGAGTTGAGGAGAGGCTTCGCCACGTCGACCCACAGAAGGCAGCAGTCGTACCTTGACCGGAAGTGAAGGTCGTCGTTGATGAGCGCTTTGATGAAGGAGTTGGAGCCGCCGGCGATGATGGGCGTCCGCCCCCTCTCGGTGATGTCGTCGGCGGCGGCGGTGGCGTGGTGGACGAAGTCGTGTGCCCAGTAGTCCGCGGTGGGTTCCACGAATCCGAGGAGGTGATGCGGCACGAGGCCGCATTCCTCCTCTGTGACTTTGTTCGTTACTATGTCGAGTCCCTTGAAAACTTGAATTTTGTCGGAGTTGATGACTTCAGCGTCGAATCGGATCGCCAGCTCGATCGACAGCCGGGATTTTCCGGTCCCGGTGGCGCCCATTACAACCACCACCTTCTCCTTCCGCCGGGGGCGGGGAATGAGGTTGATCAGACCGCCGGGGAAGTTCACCATCGGCGGCTGCGTTTGCTTGCACGCGGCCGAGAGTGAAATATTCATGCTTATATCTTTATACTCTGTTTTACTCCTGTTTCATTACCAAAATTAATCAGTTTTTTTAATCAAAAAACCAACACATAATCAAATTTGAATTAAATGAAACAATCATGGATCACTATATGCACCTTTGGATGTGTGTTTGACACAGATGCGGCGAACCGCTGCTGAAAATGGGGAGATTTATTGGCAACTGTAATTATGCGTAGTGATGGAGTGAAGATAAGTATGGAGAAAGTGTTGTTGATAAGTTAATACTTTGTTGTTTGAATTGGTTTGAGTGGTGTGATGTATTTATACTAGTTGGAGGGGGAGAGTGTACCCATGCAAGTAAACTGGTCAATGCTTTACACGTGTCAACCGTATCTTCATTTGAATATATTGTGAGCTACTTCGGCGTGCCACGGGTACACTGACTACGATCTTAAAACACAAAAATGTTTGTGTTTATAGTTTAAAGATTAAGCTTTGAGTTGATATAAGTGTACTAATAAATAAACCATGTATGCTTTGAGAACCATGATATTATGATAATAATTTTACAATATACTCCTTCGTTTCCACTATAAGTGAATCACCTTTCTTTTCAAGACATCCCATCTAAATGAATTGTTTTCTTTTTTAGCAAAAAAAAATATATTTTCTCGTTTTTACTTTATTCATTCAACTACTTTATTATCTCTTCTTTTTTTACTATATATCCACTTAACTCTTTACTCTTTCAATATTATTTTCTTAAATCTCATGTACAAAATAAATGTCATGTGAGAAATTAATTATCATCATATATTCAAGATTACATAATTGAATATAAATTGAGCAAGATCTTTGAATAACATGTATTTCACGTAATTAACCATAAACATAATGGATCGAAAACTTACCTTGACGATCCAGAGCGGAAGCGATTGGGGAAGATGAAGAGGACTTCCTCAAATTTTCTTTGGCGTAGTAGCGCAACTCCAACTCCAACTCCAATGATTTGTTTCTCTCTCTTTCCTTTGTTTATGTGTTCTCTGTGATTTGATAGATCACCACACTTGTATATATAGGCAGAGAGAGGACAAACCCTTATTATAAAACATTAAAGCTCTTTCCATCAAAGTGACTATTTAATTAGGACAATTTCTTTTTGACCAAGTAATACCAAAATCAAATTAAATAATTAATTATAACAATTTGATTTGATTTTTATAGTCCATAATATATCAAACCATAAATATACACATGCGTCCATTTTCTTTCCTTAATAATCAAAGAAATCAAATAATCCTTTCACTTAATGACAATCCTCTCTAGAAATCTCGGATTGCAATTACCCTTGGAAAGGAATTGCGTATATATTCACCCACGATTTTCGCTTAATGCTATAATTCATAGTAATAAATGATTCTTGCATCAACATAATTCATAGTACTAGTTGTTTGGGATGAAGATGAAGACTAAACCCTATAGCATGCTTTTATAAACAAAATCCTTAATTAATGCATGTTTAAGGTCTCTTGCGATAAAAATGAAGACTTGTGATGAGAGTTTATCTGTTGGTTATTTTCTAATTTTAGATATAATTTCGGTTGCTTTATTTGAGTCAATTTCTCTACCCTTTAAGGGATTGAATTTCTTTGAAGTTGCTTCCAATTGGGATTAGAAGTTAAGTCTACTTCTAATTCTACCCCCTTAAGAGATTCGTTCGTATAATTTTGAGTAAACAATACATTTCTATTTTTGTTGAAGAATGCTGGTCTACAGTAGACTACTGCATATGTTATTCCATGTTATTATCTCCGCTTTATATAACTACTAGCATGCATTTGTTTATGTATAAAAATAAATTATAAAAGTATAATAAAATAAACAACAAATTTAGAACAGCCCAAAAATAGAACAAAAATAGAAAAACCCTGAATGGCCATTGATATGCATAGTAGCTTATGTGATTGACTGATTTATATATGAATAATTAGGTTTTCTTATCCTACCGTAATGTTTATGTTGTCCTACTACCTACAGATATTGGCTACTTCCATAAATAAAAATAAAAGACATCAAGACCTAGTCTCTGTTTATTATTCTAAAAGTAGGCATGGCAATTGTCGTGTCACGCAATGATCTAAGATTCCAATAAATCTTCGTGGTCTAAAATAGTCGTACCTTAATTTTACCCTTATTAGAAGTTAATTGATTATCAAGTTCATATGTAATCATTCTTGTTTTGTTGCATTTTTCTTCAGTTCTTGTTTCACTGAGGTGTAGTGAAAAGTAGTTCATCAAATCAGTCAGTAAGAACTTTTTATAGAAATAAAAAATGCAAAACAAAGCCAGAAATAAAATACAACAAAAAATCAACTCCCTATAAAAACAAAGCACTGATTAAGGTATAAACCAAAATAAATTACAACATCAAAATCAGTCAGTAAGAATTTTTTATAGAACAAAAAACAAATGCAAAACAAAGCCAAAAAATAAAATACTACAAAAAATCAACTCCCTATAAAAACAAAAGCACTGATTAAGGTATAAACCACATAAAAATCAAGGACAAACAACAAAGCATGAATATAACTACCATGTTAATCTAAAGATAGGACTTAGCACGTCCAATGGCGCAGTTCATTTCATGTCAATTTTCTAGCCAGCTATTGTCAATTTTCCATTTTATGCATAGTGGTTTCAAATCTAACATAAAATGAATTTAAAATGTATTAGGAAATAATATAAATAACAGATATTCATTTCCTGTGTATTATTACAATCAAATGCAAGATTTACCTAAATATCAAAAGAGAAATAAAATAAACAAAGAACACTAGCTAGCACAACAAATAAAAAAATTGGCAGATAATTACACTGCGTATAATTAATTAGTTAATAGCTTTATTGCAGTTTGTTCAGGTTTGTCATTATCTTGCCATTTAACTATAAGCACTGATCACATTAATTATCAACATTAGGTGGGCAAGTTGTTTTCCAAAAAGTAGCGGCGAGAATCATTCTAGTACATATATACAGTGCTTAGCTACCACAATTAATTACTAATTAATTATATCTTATCTAGGCACCCCACCTTAATTATACTAATAAATCCTAAGCCTCAACTTTTTGCTCGACGATTACTTAATTTTTAATTTCCTAATTAATTAAATTGACTAACTTAGGTCGATCGGTTTATCTCAAAGAATTTTGCTGTCATATTCACTAGAAAGCTTAAATTGAATCGCAAAATAAAGGTGTCCGTCCTGGGTAACTAAATTAATATATATACTATACCTATTAACCCTAAAAGATAAGAGCATCCACAACCGTGCTCTTGCCAGCGGCACGGTTGTGGGCCCGGGCGGTACTATTCATGCCTGCTCTCTGGCAAGAGCACAACACCCACAACTGTGCTCTTCCGCAAGTACGAGCACAATTAATTTAAAATTCAATTAAACAATAACATTTCCATAATATTAAAATTCATTTAAAAACCACAATAAATATTACAAATGATAAATAAAATTAAACATTACATAATTAAAATCCTAAATAAAATTAAACGCCTGAAGTAATCTGCCGGAAACCGCGGATGGTCGGCAAAGTAGTCGGCAACGAGCCTTTCGTGGGCTCCCTCCCGGTCACGATGGATGTAGCGCCGATTTGATCTAGTGCGTTGAGGAGGATGAGCGGGGGTATTCGCCGCGACATATGCTTCGTAAGCGGCACGATGTTGTTCGTAGTATTCTTGTTCTTCGCGCTCCGCTTCCGCCATGAGATGAGTGAAATCCATTTGATGTTTTGAGTGAAGGTTGAATGTGTTGATAGTTTGTATAAGAATTATGAATGAGAGATGAATGAGAGATGAATTGATGTGATAAATGAGTGATGAATGTGTGTATTTATAGATGATTTTGGGAAAAAAAATCAAAAAAAATCAAAAAAATTCAGAAAAAAACGGGAAAAAACGGCCATATTTTTGGGATTTTTTTTTTATTTTTTAGCATTATTTATAATTAAATACCGATTTTAAAAAAAAATTTGAATGCAACGGCTACGCCGTTGCCCAATCCCGTGCCGCCACGTGTGCGTCCGCTGGCACGGACGTGCTCGATACATTGAGCAGCGCCGTGTCAGCGGCGCGAGCGCAGCGGCGGCGACCCTTCTCCTTGCCGCTGGCACGGACGGCGGTGGCGACGACCGCCACCGCTGCGGATGCTCTAAGAGGATGCGAAGTTACTTGATTTATTTTTATATAGGTATAAAAGTTATTGACGCGGGAAAATCCTTTACTGCAAACTGTACGTCTTTATAATGTTTTATTAGCATTAGCAATGGGGCGCCCTAAGGGACGCCCTAAAGCCCGTCCTATGCACCGCCACTTCAGCATTTTATCCTCCTACCCTTCCACCTGCAGTGGGGCGCCATATAAGCCTCCCTAAAGGTCGCCCTAAGCATTTTCTTTATTTGAATATTTAAATAACTACAAAAATTGGAAAAAAAACCTTCATTTCATTTAAAATTAATACATTACAATACGGATTAAAAAATACGCATTCTTAACGACGGCGGTTACGGGCCCAAACTTCTTCAACCATGTCGTTCATGAATTGAGCATGGTCTTGTTGGTTGCGCATTGATGCCTGTCTAGACAGAACCTCATTGAAGCCCGTCGGTAATCCTCGAGCGTGGGCCGCGGTTGCCATGCTGGAGCTAGATCTACCTTCATCATCGGCCCAATCGGTGACGCTTCCACCTTTGTGTTCGACTATCATGCACGCATACATGACATCGGCGATGACTTCCTTGAACCAGAGACGCGCCGGCCCTTTCACTATTGCCCACCTTGATTGGAGCACACCAAATGCCCGCTCCACATCCTTCCGCGCCGCCTCCTACTTTTGCGCAAATAAAACTCTCTTCTCACCCATTGAGCAACTGATCGTCTTCAGAAAAACAGGCCACCTTAGGTATATGTCATCGGCCAAGTAGTACCCCATGTGATATTGGCGCCTGTTGGCAGTGAACTCGATGGCCGGGCCGTTGCCATTGCATTGCTCGGTGAAGAGGGTGGATGCGTTGAGGACGTTGATGTCGTTGTTCGACCCCGCTACACGGAAGTAAGCATGCCAGATCTAGAGCCGATACTCAGCGACAGCTTCGAGGATCATCGTCGGGTGGCTGCCATTGTATCCACTAGTAAATTGGCCTCTCCACGCCCTCGGACAATTCTTCCACTCCCAGTGCATACATTCAATGCTCCCTAGCATCCCAGGAAAGCCGTGCTCCGTCTCGTGCATCTTCATCAGGCCCTGGCAATCCACAGCAGTCGGCTTTCGCAAATATGTGTCGTTGTAAGCCTCCACAACTCCCTACAAAATCTCTTCAGGCACTCGCGGCCAGTTGTCTCCCCGACGTGAAGGTACTCGTCGAACATGTCCGTCGTGGTGTAGTAGGCCAACTGCCGGAGTGCAATCGTGCACTTCTACAACGGCGTAAGTCCGGGTCTACCGATGCCATCTTCCCGATACTGGAAGTATTCATCACGTGACTCCAACGTCTGAACAATGCTGAGAAAAAGATAACGATGCATTCTAAACCTGCGGTGAAAAACAGTCGGGCCCCACCGTGGTTGCTCGGCAAAATAGTCTGCAAATAGACGTTTGTGAGCTACGACGTGTTCGCGGCGGACAAATGTCCAACGTCGAATAGGCCTGGGAATCTGCTCTGCCACCGCCACCTGCTCCGCCGCCGCCTCCTCCTCGCACTGCATTTCGGCTAAGCAATCTGCCATTGCGTCATTGACGGCATCGAATAAAGCTCGCGTCAAGGTCCGACTAACGCCCTCTGAGGTACTCCAGTCGTCGCCGTGGTTCATTTTTGTTTGTGAGATATTATCGAAATATTCGTATGGAATGTGAGAGATGAGAGAAATGTTCGTATGAAAAATAGAATGACAAACGAGGTTTAAATAGATACAAATTCGAAAGAAAAAAAACGAAAACTCGTTGCATCATCCGCGCCATCGTCCGCTTCGCCCACAATAGGCGGACGATGCATCGGGCATCGTCTGCCCCATTGCGTGCATCGTCTGCCCCATTGCGGATGCTCTTATTCTATCATCGTATATGTATATGTGTGTGTTTTATTGAGGATATGTTCATTTTGTAAAATTCCTGTTTGAAGATTTTGTTTTCAAGATTTTTATCATCAGTAAGCTTTTGAAAAATATAGGCTTCATGACTATATATGATGATCACGTGCATTTATTGTACGGAAAAGATTTCATTAAAATCTATATATATGTTGGGGAAAAAGGTTAAAGGCTTATAATATGCTTTCACACTTAATTCTTTTTAATTATTTAAATAATCATTTCATGGGTATGAGTTGGATCAATAAATAAGTGATTAAAGTTAGCATAGATTCTTCTATCATAATATATTAACTTGACGGCACATCTCCTCTTTATAAGTATTAGGAGAATAGAGTCAAAAGTTGAATTGAAGGTTCAAGATCTAAAGGAATTGCGTTAGTCCTTAAATAAGTATACTGAAGTTATTCGTCTGTTTAAATATCTATCTTTTGGAGTAGTAGTTAGTAAACTAATCTTTAGGTAGCTTGGTAATATATTATGATAGGATGCTAGGTGATTAATCCCATTTACTAGGGTTTAATTATAATTTAATACAAGCAAACTGTGATGGCATGGATGCATGTGTCACGACCGCATTTTCTAAGGATAGAAAACACGGTTGATCGCGACTAGGGGAGGGTTAAAGAAGCGAGGAAGAAAGGGAAAAACAACACACTTTGACCATAGCTCCAAACAAATGGGAATAGCTCGAAATAAAATCAGAGTTTTGAACAAAATAGACTTGAGACTTTTAAGATGCACAACGGAAGCAAATGAACGCGGTTCCATGTATGAAGACATGAACCTCCGAGAGTCAAAATCTGACTGAATTAAATGTCTTGTCTCAATAGCACTTCCTCCACCACTTCGCTGCTCAACCTGCACATTTAGAAATATATGCAGGGTTGAGTACAAAAAAGTACTCAGTGAACACATTGCCGAAAATTACACATATACATTTGAAAATATTGTCAAGCCATCATCACAGTAACACTCGGGGGTGTTATTGAAAAGACCCGAGCTTACTAAAAATATTCACATTGGGTTGCAACCCCTTTTTCCTGTACTTAGCCATATCTGATCACATTGTGCCGTTGAGATGGTGTTCTCACACGGTCACCTTCCCTGCCCATCATGTCAGAGGTTACCATGTACCGGGAAGGTGGCCACCTTCCACGGTCATCTTCTCTGCCGTTCACGGTCAGAGGTTCCCAGTAGGGACACCACCCTACTAGGACTCAAAATCGAATCGATTCACATATATCATCTTTCATAATTCACTTGGCCTTAGCCAAACAGATAGGCATCATACACAAAACATTTATGGCAAGACAACATCTTTAAAACATCCACGAACATGTGTTTGTGTTTTCACAAAATACGATTTGTATTTTAGTATAAGAAAACTCACCTTGTTCGTTTAGTTCCTTTAACTTGAATTTCTTACTCCGACCTTACTCGCGGAGATAACCTTTTGAAACAACACAATAGGAAAGAAAATACTAATTTAGTAAAAAAAACTAATTAAATAAAAATTTCAAGGTTTAACCTTATTATTAATCTTATTTTTATTATTATTTTTATTAGTATTATTATTATAATTATAATTATTATAATAATAATAATAATTATTATTATTATATTTATTAACATAATTAACATTATCACTAATATTAGATTTACTCCCAAAGATATTATTTTCTAAACTAGAAGAAGACTCTCTTTTATTTATTTTAGCCCAAAAATTAATTAAATTCGAAAATGGGCCTCACACCCAAAATGTAATGCAGCCCCAAAATTAATATGAAGGAGGTTGGGCTCGAATTAATTGCATAGCCTAATGCTAGTTATATTAATGGCCCAAAACCATTTAATTCATTAGCCCAAGACTTAAGCCCAAATTAAAGAAACCATATGTTAAAGACCTAAGTCTTCTTCTTCCTCATTTCACAAATACGCAGCAGCTTCTCTTCTCCAGCCTCACCGCCGCCTCCCGCCGTCGCCATCCTCAGCACCACCGTCTGCCGACGTCTCCTCCCTCTTCTCTCTCTCTCTCCTCTCTTCCTCTCTTCTCCCCCCCTCTCTCTGACTCACGGCTATGCTCACGCCGCCGCCGATTCGTCGTCATCGTCCAGCCACTGCAGCCGCTGCTCCGTCGCCGCCGGAAGACGCTGCTGTCGCCGTCCGTCGTTGCCGCGCAGTCACCTCGCTAGGAAGACGCTGCTCGCCGGTGGTCGTGCAGCCCCGAATATCACCGCAACTAACCGAACAGCCCCGCACCACCCCGAAATTCTCGATTTCTGACTTGCCGATAAGTTCTTACTTGTTTTGGTGAAGTTAAAGTTCGTTTCTTTTAATTGAGTTGCCCGAGTTACTAGTTTGGTTTAGTTATCGTTGTCGTATGTTGCGTTGGTTACATGATATGCAAAGAATGTGACTGAAATTGAGGAAACAAGGGATCATATACCTTGAACGGATTTTGAGCAAATTCTTAGCGAATGAACGGTAGTTTTCCCCCGTCGGGTTGGGTTCTCGGTCTCTTGAATTAAGGTTGAGAGGAAAAGTCTTCTCTTCTTGAATCTTGATTGCAGAGATAGAGAGAAAGATTATTTATTTTTATTTTTATTTTTAAAAAGAAAAAATATAGAGGGAATGGTGGGAGATATTTAGGGAGTGGGAGAGAGATTCGTGGGAGAGAGGGAAGGATGTGGAAAATATCAAAGAATCATTAAATACTTGATTTACAAACTTGGTGGCCAAGTTTGATTAAATTATTATTATTATTATTATTATTATTATTATTATTATTATTATTATTATTATTATTTTATTAATTATTTGAGTATTTGCTTACTTAATCATTTAATTTGATGTAGGTATAATCGGTTCAAGTTTGTGGCCGTCCATGTTGAAGTACCCGCTTCCATACGATGTATAAATTAAATTTTGTTGGACTTTTGTTGGATGTATCGGACATTAAAATTTTTATTTGGTGTTATTAGTTTTTTTTTTTTACTTGAAATATTCGTTCGAGAACGAAGCGACGATTATTTATAATTCCAAGATAAATTAGCATACATGAAAATGGCAGATTTCGAATACTACAACGATCACTTATTATTTATCTTTAGGCTAATAATAAAAATAAGGTACGAAAGTTCGGGTTGTTACATTCTACCCCCCTTAAAGAAATTTCGTCCCGAAATTTAGGAAGTACTTAGACTAAAGGCTCGGGATATTTCTCCTCTAGCTCCCATGTTGCCTCTTCTTGTCCGTGGTTTTTCCACAAAACCTTCAGTGTAGTAATCGACTTGTTCCGAAGTGCTGCACCTTTCGGTCTAGTATTTCTACCGGCTTTTCTTCGTAACTCAGGTTAGGCTCTAGAGCGATTTCTTCGTGACGCATCACATTTTTTTTTCCAGGTCAAACACGTACCTTCGAAGTTGGGAGACATGGAATACGTTGTGTACGTTCCTAATGTTGGGTGGTAATGCCAAGCGATATGCTACTGGACCCACTTCATTCAGAATTTCATAGGGTCCAATGAATCGTGGTTTTAGCTTACCTTCGAGTCCAAATCTGGTTATTCTTTTAGAAGGAGATACTTTCAAAAAGACCTTCTCTCCGATGTTAAATTTCAATTCGGTTCAACGTTCACGACGTAGGTTTTTTTTTTTTTCTGCAGTGGTCAGCGTCTTGCCTCCCATGAGGGTCTCACGGGAGGAAATATAGAGGTGATCTAACCGTTTTAACTTTGATAGGAACTGAATTTGGGATTCCAAGAGAAATATTCGAATCGTTCTTGCTTTGTGTAGGCTCCAAAGTAGTCATGAAAATAAAACGATTATAATTATTTCAATTACGTTAGTGTTTGGTTCACCACAAACTTTCACCAGTAGCTTGCAACAAGGGTTTTCATGAAGTGCAAAGACTAGGCTCAATTGGGCTCATTATGCTCACTCCCAGAAAAGAAAAGATACAACTTCAAAGGGCTTGAGCTATACCCATAGAACTTGAGAATTTTATTTTGGGAAGAGCTTGTCAGATGGAATAAATTGCGAAAGTGAGGGTATGAGGAAGAGAATGTAGATGTCAACAATAGGTTGTCAATAATATTCAAAATGAACAATCAAGTAGAAAAGTTCAAGTATCCCCAGATGATAACAGGAAGACCTGAGATGGTTGGTTACAAATGGATTTGAAAAGAAGAGGAAAAACAAACAATTGCAATTTGCTCGACAACACTGTGATAGAAGATCATATCAACGAAATTTTTAGAGTTTATAAGCAATTCAGGAAAACTAACTAATAAAGAGGGCAACAAGAGGAAACTAGCAAAGGGAGAAACAATGTGCCAGCTTTAACATGGAGCTTGCAGAAAAGCTCAAATCAAGAGACAACAGTCATATTTGAATTCAGAAGATGAGAGTACTCATGTAAAACAAAGAGCTTGTTAATAAGAATGTCTGAAAACACAAAGGGTCAAATTAAAAGGTTTAAGGTCTCACCAGATGGCTGTTCCAATATAGTAAGACTGAAAATGATTGGTCTCAAGTGGATTTGAGAAAGAAGAAAATCAAGGAACTACCCTTTTGGGTCAACAACATCGCGATACTATATCACGTTAATGAATTCACAAAGTTTATAACCAAATCACGGAAATTAACTAGTAGAGAAGACAACCAGAGCAAACTAGTTCAGGGAGAAAACAAATTGCTAGACTTGGAGTTACTGAAGAGCTCAAAGCATGATGGAATAATTGTAGTGGAATTAATAAGAGGGAAATACTCATATAAAATAAAGAGCTTGTCAAGAAGCACTTTTGAACACACAAAAGTCCACTAATGATCTTTGAATAACATATTATCATTGAAGAAACAATTGCTTAAGAAGCATGATCATTCTGAAGGCTATAAATAAAGTAACTCCTAGTATAGGAGTTTGGTGGCAAGAATTTAGGTAGTCAAAGTATTGCTTTTATACAGAACGAGTAAAGAAGGACCGTAGTCATTGGAGGTTATTAGAAAACAGGAGGGAGCAAGCTCAGAACTGAAAGTGATTCACAACCCTGACATAGAAGAGGGAAATAATGGCACGTTACCTTGCAAAAGGAGTCATTTAAGGTCTTAATTCAACAAAAGTATTTTGATCAAGGGGGATGCGAGAAAATGAAATTCATGGGAATCCAAGTAAGAGTTGCTGATGAATCTTTTTGGTTAACTACAATGGTGATACTCCCTTGTTAATTCTTCATAAAGAACGGTAACTGAGTTATGAGAAACTTTGGTCACAAGCTACTTGCACCTTACGATCACGTCAGATGACCATATGTGGGGATTATGACTCTTTGGTACTCCCGGTTCGTCATAACGCTCATCCTCGTAACACGTCGTTTCTGTTTATTTATATTGTAGAGCTAGGTTCTTTGTTTACATTGTAATCATATTCTCTTGCTATGTATTTGTACATCGCTTAGTTGGGTCAAGGGTATGATCCTTTGGAGTGATTGGATTGTCAAGAAAGACAATGCCTAACCCAGATTATTCATGTCATTGGAACGTAGAGAATGGCATCTAACCCCTACCACATTTCTAGAAGCATCGTTTTGTTCTGTGTTGGATTACTTTTCTCGTGACGAAGTTTCATTCTTATCGCATCCTTTTTTTTTCGTCACTCAGGAAAGCGATAAATGTTCATACTGTACTTCTAAGTTAGAGTTCATATTGTGTTCTAGAAGGAACGCATAAAGTATTCTAAGTTCTTGGAAATTTCGATTTCCCCATACTAGCAACATGATCAATTACTAACTCAAAAAGAGACATCATTTCACCAACTCAAAAAGAGACATCATTTCAACAATTGACACCAGACTCATATACTTTATACTTTCATATTTCAGTACCTTTTTCCATTTAGGAAAGATACTTCTTTTATTTATACATTCACAGTCTTTAGCCAAGAAAAGACATACTAACTCTTTCTTTAAGCATGCTACCAAATCAAGTAACATCAACTCTTTCTTTAAACTTGGTATTTTCATTTGTTCACTCAAATTAACTGCATGAGTTATTCCTCCATTTCAAACTTTCAAACATCTCGACTTTCTTTTGAAAAAGAACAAGTTACCTTTTTCCTCATTGAGCGCGATTGGTGGGAGTGCTAAGAGCATTTTCATCGATTAGACAGTCTAGTGGAACAAGGCTAGACCAAAGATTATTGAAAAAGACTCTCGGGTTCAGAGCGAGAAAGAATGCTCTGATACCACTCTGTCACGACCGCATTTTCTAAGGATAGAAAACACGGTTGATCGCGACTAGGGGAGGGTTAAAGAAGCGGGGAAGAAAGGGAAAAACAACACACTTTGACCATAGCTCCAAACAAATGGGAATAGCTCGAAATAAAATCAGAGTTTTGAACAAAATAGACTTGAGTCTTTTAAGATGCACAACGGAAGCAAATGAACGCGGTTCCATGTATGAAGACATGAACCTCCGAGAGTCAAAATCTGACTGAATTAAATGTCTTGTCTCAATAGCACTTCCTCCACCACTTCGCTGCTCAACCTGCACATTTAGAAATATATGCAGGGTTGAGTACAAAAAAGTACTCAGTGAACACATTGCCGAAAATTACACATATACATTTGAAAATATTGTCAAGCCATCATCACAGTAACACTCGGGGGTGTTATTGAAAAGACCCGAGCTTACTAAAAATATTCACATTGGGTTGCAACCCCTTTTTCCTGTACTTAGCCATATCTGATCACATTGTGCCGTTGAGATGGTGTTCTCACACGGTCACCTTCCCTGCCCATCATGTCAGAGGTTACCATGTACCGGGAAGGTGGCCACCTTCCACGGTCATCTTCTCTGCCGTTCACGGTCAGAGGTTCCCAGTAGGGACACCACCCTACTAGGACTCAAAATCGAATCGATTCACATATATCATCTTTCATAATTCACTTGGCCTTAGCCAAACAGATAGGCATCATACACAAAACATTTATGGCAAGACAACATCTTTAAAACATCCACGAACATGTGTTTGTGTTTTCACAAAATACGATTTGTATTTTAGTATAAGAAAACTCACCTTGTTCGTTTAGTTCCTTTAACTTGAATTTCTTACTCCGACCTTACTCGCGGAGATAACCTTTTGAAACAACACAATAGGAAAGAAAATACTAATTTAGTAAAAAAAACTAATTAAATAAAAATTTCAAGGTTTAACCTTATTATTAATCTTATTTTTATTATTATTTTTATTAGTATTATTATTATTATAATTATAATTATTATAATAATAATAATTATTATTATTATTATATTTATTAACATAATTAACATTATCACTAATATTAGATTTACTCCCAAAGATATTATTTTCTAAACTAGAAGAAGACTCTCTTTTATTTATTTTAGCCCAAAAATTAATTAAATTCGAAAATGGGCCTCACACCCAAAATGTAATGCAGCCCCAAAATTAATATGAAGGAGGTTGGGCTCGAATTAATTGCATAGCCTAATGCTAGTTATATTAATGGCCCAAAACCATTTAATTCATTAGCCCAAGACTTAAGCCCAAATTAAAGAAACCATATGTTAAAGACCTAAGTCTTCTTCTTCCTCATTTCACAAATACGCAGCAGCTTCTCTTCTCCAGCCTCACCGCCGCCTCCCGCCGTCGCCATCCTCAGCACCACCGTCTGCCGACGTCTCCTCCCTCTTCTCTCTCTCTCTCCTCTCTTCCTCTCTTCTCCCCCCCTCTCTCTGACTCACGGCTATGCTCACGCCGCCGCCGATTCGTCGTCATCGTCCAGCCACTGCAGCCGCTGCTCCGTCGCCGCCGGAAGACGCTGCTGTCGCCACCGGAAGCCGCGACGCCGCTGCTGTCGCCGTCCGTCGTTGCCGCGCAGTCACCTCGCCAGGAAGACGCTGCTCGCCGGTGGTCGTGCAGCCCCGAATATCACCGCAACTAACCGAACAGCCCCGCACCACCCCGAAATTCTCGATTTCTGACTTGCCGATAAGTTCTTACTTGTTTTGGTGAAGTTAAAGTTCGTTTCTTTTAATTGAGTTGCCCGAGTTACTAGTTTGATTTAGTTATCGTTGTCGTATGTTGCGTTGGTTACATTATATGCAAAGAATGTGACTGAAATTGAGGAAACAAGGGATCATATACCTTGAACGGATTTTGAGCAAATTCTTAGCGAATGAACGGTAGTTTCCCCCCGTCGGGTTGGGTTCTCGGTCTCTTGAATTAAGGTTGAGAGGAAAAGTCTTCTCTTCTTGAATCTTGATTGCAGAGATAGAGAGAAAGATTATTTATTTTTATTTTTATTTTTTTAAAAAGAAAAAATATAGAGGGAATGGTGGGAGATATTTAGGGAGTGGGAGAGAGATTCATGGGAGAGAGGGAAGGATGTGGAAAATATCAAAGAATCATTAAATACTTGATTTACAAACTTGGTGGCCAAGTTTGATTAAATTATTATTATTATTATTATTATTATTATTATTATTATTATTATAATTATTATTATTATTATTATTATTATTATTATTTTATTAATTATTTGAGTATTTGCTTACTTAATCATTTAATTTGATGTAGGTATAATCGGTTCAAGTTTGTGGCCGTCCATGTTGAAGTACCCGCTTCCATACGATGTATAAATTAAATTTTGTTGGACTTTTGTTGGATGTATCGGACATTAAAATTTTTATTTGGTGTTATTAGTTTTTTTTTTTTACTTGAAATATTCGTTCGAGAACGAAGCGACGATTATTTATAATTCCAAGATAAATTAGCATACATGAAAATGGCAGATTTCGAATACTACAACGATCACTTATTATTTATCTTTAGGCTAATAATAAAAATAAGGTACGAAAGTTCGGGTTGTTACAGCATGCGTCCAATCATGGTTTAATTATAAATTAGTATAAATGAGATCTTTCAAAATGAGAATAGTCGATTCAATTTAGGAAAGTGAAATCCACATTTTTGGGGGTTAAGGGAATCTGCATATATTTTTTAAATAAAAAGAAAGACTCAAATCATTCAAAATATAGTGAACAAACACTAAAAAAACTTAATTTTTAGGGATATAAAAATTGAGACATTTTTTTAAATAAAAAGAAAGACTCAAATCATTCAAAATATAGTGAACAAACACTAAAAAAACTTAATTTTTAGGGATATAAAAATTGAGACGCAATTACTTGTGTTAATTTTTTTTTAAAAATAACAACAATTAGGATGCAAAAGAAAGCGTTTTCAAATTAAAGATAAAATAACTTAATATTTTATTTTTAGAACGCTTATATTTGTACTTTAATTTTAGTTGGAACACTAACAATAAGAACCATTTTTAAAGCGTTGATGGTATATTTAGAAAAATAAATTAGCGTCATTAATTGTGCTACAAATGTCTTTAATGATTTTTGGTTTTAGTGAAAGGAGTATAAAAGCTAGAACAAACAAAAAAAACTCCCCAAAACCAAAGAAATACCAAAAAGTTCCAATACATCAAACACAACCTAGCAACCGCCTCAAGAAAAGCGAGTCCAAAAGCGAATCCAAGAGGAACACTCCACAAACTAAAGAGATTGTAATTATAATTCTTCTTCTTTTGTTGATTGAAGTTTTGGGAAATGAGATTCATATAATAATAAAAAGTAAAAACAAAAACTTAAAATTTACTTATCAATTTGCATTTGTTACAACTACTTAGAGGATTAATAACAACTAATAGATTCCCAAGTAGAGCATCTCCAACCATTTATACTAAATTCAAACTCATTTTAGTGTAAATGTCACATCAAATATGATTTTGCTCCAACCATTTACACTAAACTCAAACTTAAAAGAATATTCTCTATATTATGTCTTTTTTACTCACAAAATTTGAAAAAGTTTTTAGTTTTGGTTTAGTGCAAACCTAAAGATAGGTATTTTTTACTCAAAAACCAAAAATGAAATTGATTTTGGAGTACTATTGGAGCTAATTACCTTTCTCATTTTAAGTTTTAATGTACCTTCGTATGGTCTTAGATTTTGAATAACATTTCGACTTCAATATTTATATGACCTTCATGAGTGATACATGGTAAGTGCATATATAACATTAATTTTATATCAAAACTAGCAATGTTAATTTTCTCAATCATCTGATAAAATCGACATTTCTATTTTTCTTAAAATGAAAATAGTGTTAGCGTTGCAACTATTAAAAATTTTATTGAAAAATCAAAATCACAACAAAGTAGATTTTAACGATTAACCCTTAATTAATTAAATAATTCCAATCCCCAATTTTTCATTTTAGTTGATCAACGCTATTCTATCAACTTATGTATCTCCATATAATAAAAAATTGCATATATTTACATTTATTTGTATGGCATGCTATCACTGTGAAAACTCCCGTTGACATTATAAAAACTTGTATAATTAATTAGTTTTTTTAATCCATGAAAAAAGTGGAAGTTATCTTCGCCATCAAATGTGGTTATATATATCGATCCCACTTATAATTGAAATGTATGAATCGTAGAAGCAATTCAATTTTATGCAATTTCCTATAATCATATGTGAGAAGACTGTAAAATCATTATACCTAACCACCTTAATAAATTAAAACAAGAAAAGGTCGGGGACAAAACAATTGTAATGGCCATCGCATCAAACTTTATATTTTGGAATGTACAATCTAAATTCGCACTCACAATTTCATGAAAAACTACCCAAAAGTTCAAATTTAACTTCTAATTTATTATTACAATCATTAGGAGCTTATATATTAACAATATCTTCAAGTACCAACATGTTATACATTTTATATCCCAATCTTTGTAAAAGAATAAATAATCAATTTTATTGTTTTTTGGCAGTCAAACAGTATTGATTGAATTAAGGACAAGATGATCAAATATATTTATTTTGCAAAATGGAATTCAGAGAGAAATCACTTTCAAAACAAATCCAAATGGAAGAACCACTTCAAACATAATACATTATTGTTATAAAAAGGTGTCGACCACTATATTATCTTGCCAAATCACATGTACTAGCTAGCTAGTCATTTTTTCATTTATTGTTATTCAATTCTATATCAGAAAACAATGAGAAAACTTTCTCACTTGTCTTGTATATTAGTCTTATATGGCAATTTTATAAAATGATATCCACTCTATGTCATTGAATCATGGTCTCATATTTTATATGATAAGTTATTAATGATTGTCAATAGTTGAATATGCGAACACCAATTATTATGAGAGAAAAAATTCTTCTTAAAGTCCAGAATTAGAAACCAGAGTATACCATGAGCGGTGAAAATAAATATAATAGAAAATTCAATATAATATTAAATTTTTTCTAAAAGAATAACACAGAAGTTAACAAGTGACATAAAAATACCACACGACGAGGTTAGACATGCAAATGTATCTATCTGGTTTGAGCATACTCCATATTTATAAAAAAATACAATAGATCCAAGCTTGCGACGTCCACATGGAAAATTATTAAAATCCTTAAACCGTAATCTGGTGATCACAAATAGCAACAAAAAGAACTAACAAAGGAAAATAATGGCAAACTATCGAAGTCCTAAAGGAATATGCAAGACCAATAATGATGCTATTTTTATAAATGTTCATATATCCTATATACCTTATATATAGTGGTGGACACATAATTTTAATACTGGGGGGTCCAAATTACTGTTAACAATTTTTGCATATATAGTGTCAACTACGGCAGAAACAACCTGACTTGAATAGTACACAGTTGAAATAGAGATGAATACTGAGCGATAAATGGACAATATAAATTAAAGATACATATAATAATAGTGTCAGTGTCGAAATATTTGAAAATATATATTTTTTAAAAAATTTATTTTTAAAATTAAATTTACTAATATTATACTATGATATATGTATTTTTATGTGGTTGAAGATTTTTTTTAACTCTTAGATCATAAAGAACATTACTTTTGATCTTACAATCACAACATTTGTACAAATAGGAATATAAACAAAAACTACACAAATTTTATAGCGAAGGCGGTCCCAGCAAGATTGAACGCGGATCTCCGTGTTAGCAGTGCAACATATAAACCAATATGACTCTTATATACTTGTGATGAATACATAACATTACTTCAAATTGTAATTTTCGCATGATTTTGAAAGCATTGTATAATTACACTATCACATTTTTGTTTTGTTTTTCGAGGAAGTTCATCATCCATAGTTTTACAGCTATGTCGACAAAGTTTGCCTTTAATATGGAAAAGAAAAATGATACTCCATCTTAATCAGTAATGTTTTGTATCGACTTGAAAATGATGTTCATCTTTCATAGCAATATTGTATCGTCATTATAGTAAATATTTCTCTCATATGTTAATTATGAATTCGCATCATATTAGTTACATGAAAAATGTTATAATTTGAGATATAAAATGGATCTTTTTTTCTAGATTATTGATTATTAAACTAAAAAAAACTATCAGAATGATACTCTGAAAAGGGAAAAATAATGTTGGTCTTCATTAATCATAATTTCGTACTATCAAATTGGAAATGATACGAAGTTTACTTTTGATATGAAATAGGTAAATGATGATTTTCATTAGTAATGATACTACACCAAATTGAAAATATCATTGAGTAGTATTAGTAAAGACAAAATAAATTTTTTTAGAGTATCGAGTAATTAGTTATCATAGTAAATAAGTGTTACTATTAAACAAGTACGACTATCTATGTATATAATTGTAATGAACTATATTTAAACAGTTTAAATTTAAATATTCCATCTATATATGTGTAATATGAGCACGATATACTAAAGGGCTCAAAAATAATTATACTAAAGAAGTTATGGATTAATTTCATGAAGAAAGGAGCTCAAAATTAATTACTTATTATACTATAGAATTTATAGGTTTTAATGTTATTGGAGTGACCTTCCTCTCCCTCCCCGCTACCCTATAACTATAACGAATATTAATTGAAGATTACGAAGAATTTGAGTGAAAGATATATGCCTAAAGTAATTTTTTTTCATGGGGGAAATTAGTCATGTCAATTGGACTTTTTTGTCCTATGTTGTATTACTTTATACTATTTGAGAGAATCATTTCCTCGATACATTTGATATTAATAAGCAATCATGAGCAAGTCAATGTTGTGGAAGAAAAATAATATTTTTCTTAAATAAACCACCTTTAAACAAACAAGCCCCCGTGCAGAACCGTTTCTAAGATAATGTAAACTTATATAAAAAAAACATATACGTTTTATTCCTTGTTACAGATCACATATTTTTATTGGTTAAGAGTCATGTTACTTAACTAGATAATTTATCGAAGGGTCGTTTGGCTCCACTTAATGTGATTCCAAAAATGACCCCACTTCATCTCAGTGCACTGCATTTTTTTAATTCCAAATTCGAGCATGCTGTCTTTTCACTAGATCATCATTATTATAATTATGAATCTTGGCTGCTCCTGTTAATATTTTAATCAACTTTATGCTATTTTTTTTTTCCATTTTGACTCGGTATCTTGTTTAAGATATAAATAGTCAAAGAGTTTATGTTATTAATGTAATTATGCAAGTGTAATTGCAATTTCTGTGTCG
Source organism: Salvia splendens (assembly GCF_004379255.2). Taxonomy (NCBI): domain Eukaryota; kingdom Viridiplantae; phylum Streptophyta; class Magnoliopsida; order Lamiales; family Lamiaceae; genus Salvia; species Salvia splendens. The sequence continues at coordinate 37,544,808 of NC_056034.1, read as the reverse complement.
GTCTAGAGTTGATGATTAGTGATGTCATAATATGTGTACTCGTTTTTTTATTAGTATAAGTGATGTCATAATATGTTTACTCGTTTCTTTTATTAATTTTTATTTTTAATTATAAAGTGACATATTTACTCCCCTTTATTTTATTTTTGTTTTATCTTTCTACTAAATCATCTCTCTTACTTTATTTTCTTTTAATTCAGTTCAATATAATTTGTTTAAATCTTGTGCTCAAAAGAAATCCATCACATATAGTGGAACGAAGAGTTATTTTATCGAAGTAGCATCTTATTTTATAGAAAATCTCCTTAAGGTGAATCACTATATAGTAACAAAAGATATAATATGATTCTAATTCACTATTGTGTAAATGAATCATTTATTTTGAATACTTCCTCCGATCCTCATTAAATGTCTTATATTTTCTAACTTGGATAGCCCCTAATAGATGTTCTATTTCACTTTTTTTAATTTTTAGTAAATGAATCCCACATTGCAGTAACTCATACTTCTCAGAATAATTATAAAAATTAACTAATATATAAAAGTGAGGTTCACGTTCTATTAACTTTTTAGTCTCACTTTCTCACAACATTAAATAATTGTTTAAAAGCACCGGTAAAGTATGAGACATTTAACTGGAACGAACGAGTAACTCCGGCCGTGTATTGCATCTAAATATAAGCTTTTTCACTCTTATATCGTGATTAACGCCTTCACTATTTTGATGAGATTGATTTAATCAGGTTATTCTTATTTCTCTTCACCACCCTCTATTCACCACTGTTGATTTTTATATTTTGGTGAGATTGATTTATTCAGGTTATTCTCTATTTCTCTTCATCACCCTCTATTCGCCACTATTGATTTTTATTTTGGCCAGTTTTAGGTTTGTTCATTGATTTTACATCAGATTTTTATTGTGAATTTGGAAATGTAGGCAGGGGACGAGGAGAAGGGTGAGGTGAGGGGGTGGATATAGGCGAAGGGCTTTGAAGATAGGACGATGGATATCGAGCTGAGTTTGGCCGAGTTTTAGTGGTTTCACTTGCGTCTTCAAGAATTTATTTTATCAATTAATTAATCAATATTTACCAAACGATTAATTCAATTTAAATTCATGCTCTCTCCGTTCTATAAAAATAGAGACTTTTGAGGCGACATGACTTTTGAGGCGACATGACTTTTAATGCTCAATTTATAAAGTATAATAGAGGTAGAAAAAAAAATATTAAAATATTGTTAGTGGAAATAAGACTTACATTATTAGAGAAAAAAATTACCCAAAATATAAGTTGACTATGTTTAATAGAGAGAATGTCTATTTTTATTGGTGAGATAGCATAATTGATCAAGTAGACACGGGCTGCTGATTGGACTGGGCCTGAAACGGCTTTTGTAATAATATCCGTTTCTGGCAATGGGCCTGAAACGGCTGAGTTGGGTCTTGTCACAAATGCTAGTATGCATCATTAGCAATAACATCAGTAGAAATATTGGTAGTACTCATTGTTCCATTGAAAAATTGTTCACTTCTTCTAATTATTTTCTTCGGTTCTTATATTTCTGCCGATAAATGTTTTACCATATAATAATAAATTTAATTATATCATTAATTATCGATTTCACTTAATTTTAATAAATTTGATATTATTTATTTAATTAATTTTATTATGACATACTCCATCCGTCCCCAAAAAATAGATTAGTTTTACCATCTTGGGTCGTCCCCCAAAATTAAAAAAAGTCTAAGTATGGAAAGTTTTGCAACAAATAATAATCATACACATCATTTATTACGTAGACCTCACAATCCACTAACCCTCATTCCCCTCCCCTTTTCCTATCTCTCTTTTATTGTTTCAAATTTCTTTCTTATTCACATTAAAACACATACTCCCTCCGTCCATAATAGATGACACACTTGGATAATGGCACGTGATTTTAGGAGATGTAGTTTTGTGTGTTGAATGGAGAGTAAAAATAATAAGTATATTTATATTAATGTGGGAGAATTTTTTCTAAAAAGGTAAACGTGACATCTTCTGTGGGACAAACTAAAAAGAAAAGTGTGACATCTATTATGAGACGAATGTAGTATCATTTATAAGTTTGTCAATTTTTTTGAAAAAGAGTGAGTATCTTATTTCATTAATTCATTCACAACAATTTTCATATAACAACTATTTATAACATGCGTTACACGTAAGTTCGTTTTGCCTAATGTTCTTTTACCCTTAATATGTGAAAGCTTCATATGTACATGACATTTTTTTGTTATTCCCGTCACTAATAATATCACCGCAAAGTAAGTACTAACAATTTTTCTTGATTGTTACCACTCCCTTCATTCCATCCCCAAAGAATATTAATATTAAGTTTGACACGAATTTTAATGCATAATTGAAAAATTAAAAGAAAAAGTTTTTAAAGTATTGTTAGTGGAAAATGAGTCACACTTCATTAGAGAGAAAGAAGTTTCCAAAATTAGAAAATTCATATTCCCTCTGTCTCATAAGAATATGGACACTTTCTTTTTTAGTCCGACCCACAAGGACATGCATTTTAAATTTTGATAACTCTTTTCTCTCTAATGATGTATGACCCATTCTCCACTAACACTACTTTAATTACTTTTTCTCTCTACCTCTCTTTTACTTTACCAATTTTGCATTAAAACTCATGCCGAATGCAAAATGCATATTCTTTAGGGGCAGAGGGATTACTTTTCAAGGACGGACTAAAATAAAAATAGTTCTTACTTTTCAAGAACGGAAGAATATATGGTATTACTTCCTTAATTATTCTAGCAATGCATTATTTCGTTGAAAATGCCCTCGAACTTGGTAAAAAATGGTTTTTTAAAATTGGTAAATCATTCTCAATCCACGATCTAAAATCAAGAATCGCAATAAAAAAAACCGTGTACAAGACCTCTTATACGAACTTATTCTTGCTTTCAACACTTCCAAGTCGTAATCATGAATGGCAAGTAAAGCACTTTACCCCATTCACTTTGAAACTTACTCCCCACACATTTCTCCAAACCGTCTTCCATCCATCAAATTTTAATGGAGAAGCGAAATTTGATCAAAAGCCTCTTATGAAGCAAGGGGGAGATTGAAAGAATTTTGAAAATGGAGGAATTTACAAAACAAATAAATTGATGAATATATATCTGTTTAAATTAATCAATTTGCACATAAAACATTGAATGCATCCGAATACGGAAACTTACTATTTAGAATTTTCAAATAATCGAAGTAACTTGCAATTTTTCCATATGCTTCATCTTGAATTAAAGTGCAAGGCAATTGGCAGCATCTCGGGCCACTCATGCCCGACCCTTAAACCAGGGCACTAATATCATTGTAAAAGTTTGGCGATGTGCACCCGAACTCACATTAGTATGATATAGTTCACTTTGAGTTAAGCCTCCATAGTTTTATTTTCGGGGTACACTGCAAAATACCTCATATTAACAGAGTTGGACTAACTAGACTTGCCCAAGGTTCTAGAATCGAACCTGGAGCGTATTTCATGGTTCCGGTTCCGATTCAAAAATCGCCGATTTCCGGCATTTTTTTGCGGTTTCGATTAAATTTCATAGTTTCCAGGTGGGTTTTTGCGGTTCCGATTTGGAACTGGCGATTCCGACACGGTTTCAATTCTGAAATTTTGGAACCTGAACCGGCCCACGGTTCCAAAAGTGGCGGTTTCGGTTCTATTTTAATCTCACAGTTTTCGGTTCAAAACTGTAACAACAAGTTGCTGTTTCACGATTAACCGCCCGAACTGTAAACTTTGGGCAACTTACTCCAACACATATCTCAGTATTTACAACTTTACTTATTTTTCAATGTGAGATACTACGTCGTATAGTTTGTACCTTAACTCAACAATACGTAAATACAAATACGATTCCAACCAAAATGAATTTTTTTCTCACAATGAATAAAATCAACATATTCTCTAAAGACAAAGGTTAAATTATATTTGAGGCCATGACTAAGTACTCCAATCGTCCATAATTAATTGAACAATCGTTCATAATTAATTGAACTATTTTTGGTAATGAAATTCATATTTTACTAACTCATCATAATCATATTTTATATAAAATTAATATATAAAAGTAAGATTCATTATCTATTACTCCCTCTCCCTCTGCCACACTACAATTGAAGCGTTTCTTTTAGGCCACTGTTTTACAAAGATGATAATAAATAGTTAGAGTGAATAGAAAATAAAGTAAAAGAGAGAATAATATAGAAGAGAGTTGTATATACATTTCTCTTAATTATATTACTTTTTCTCTATTTTAACTATTTATTATTATTATTTTTATAAAATATCGTCGTGAGTCTTAAAATTCGAGTCAATCAAATGTCACTATTAATTGAGGAAGGAGGAAGCAATAGTAAGACTCAACATAGACTGCAAATAACCATTTTTTTTTCACATCACAAACACAGAAAGATCAAAGTGAATCACATCTACGATCTTGCATAAATTTGGGATGAATCCTCATCGTCTCCAAACAGCTGCTACTCTCTAAGTGATCGAAATTCGTCTGGTTTCTTCTCAATTTCAACTATTCACCCAAATTCAGTCAATCTGGCAAATTTAGGGGGGATAAATTTGCGGCCTCGCTTGGCATTGAAGCAAACTCTACCGGGGGACCCAGACGACAAAGAGTGCAGACCGTGGCGCAGAAAGATCTTATTTTTCTCGCCGCAATCGATAACTATGGCATTCAAATTTAGTTGGGTTTCGCTGATGAAGGTTTCGCTATTTCTGCTGCTGATTGGGGCTATTTTAGTTGCTTGCTTCACTCTCCCTGTCGAGAAGGTTGGATTCTTCTTTTGAGTATCTTTTAGTTTGCTTCACTCTGCTTATTTAGGGGTATTTTTTCAACACTTTTTTTTATGTTGTGCAATGTAGTAAATCTTGGTTGCTTTTTGCGTAGTATATGTTGCTCAGTCTTTGTCTTTGATTGATGTTGTTGTAGATGATGTGGTCTTGATTTTGTTGATAAGAAATGCTAGTAGATCAGTATCAGTCATTTTCATGAACTGAGCCAATTATGTCAATACCAGCTAGTTAAAAGCCTTTCCATGTGTTTCACTTCAAAGTAGAAAGACTTGAGAGATGTCTAATTGGAATGTGGCAAATTATTTTTTTCAAATGTAGCAGTAGCCTTTCGTTCAAATGTGCGCTGAAAGTATGAGATTTTGTCATTTATCTTACATTGGTCTTACTCAATGATTTTTAACAGATACTGAAGGATTTTTTAGTGTGGATAGAGCAAGATCTTGGCCCTTGGGGTCCCCTAGTGCTGTAAGTGCAGGTTTCATTGCGCATGTTAGTTGTTTTATTTCATGTCTGGCATTGCTGGCCCTTATTTTGTTTGAGATGTCTTCTGATATAGTATTATATACTACTACATTTAGTAAGAAAACTTACACATGATTTCACTTCTACAACTGGAGTTGGAGCATATTAAAAACTGTGTTCAGGTTACGTTAATTCAACTTTGGGTTATCTTAAGATGCAAAGTATTGACTCCCCAATGTAATCCGATCATATCTTATGTATTATCTAATATCTATACATTCATATACATTACATAACTAGTAAGTTTACTTTTTTTTCCCAGTTGTTTCTACTTGAAGACAGAAAATGCTTGATATGGCTGAATCGACTTTTATTACTCAAATTGGTAAATTAAGAAAATGTTGATGTAATGGTTACCAGAATCATCAGAGACAATGATCAGTAGCTCAAGGACATGTTTCATACACCCTCCGTCAGACATTAAATGTCCCATTTCACTTTTACTACTTTAATAATGGACTCTACATTCCACTAACTCATTGCCCTTTCATTTTAATATAAAACGAATATATAAAAGTAGGACCTATATTCCATTGACTTTTTCCACGCACTTTCCTTCACACTTCTTAAAACCCGTTCCGAGTTTTAAGTGGGGCTTTTAATCCCGGACGAAGGGACTCTAACAGAAGACTCGAGACTTAAACTTCGAACGTTGACTACCCAGTGAATACGAGGCCGAGTTTAAATGCCAACCGCTAAGAAGCAGGCTTAGTAATCTAGTATCCTTTTCCTTATAGTTTTATTGTCTAACTTCTCTGGACTCAATCACTCAATTAATTCTGATATGTCATTGGCTTCTTCATTTGCTACCTAAGCCTCATTTTCATGTCATGCTGATAAGCATATAAGATAGGAAGCCCTAACTTAACCCAAAACCATGGTCAAAGGTAAAGGGTTGACTCCCTATTATATGCTATTCCACACTTTCGTGTGAAACCGATGTGGGATCGTATCAATCCATCCCTCTTTTAAACCGGACGTCCACGGACGGCACACGCCACGGGCCCACCATCCGCTTTACGGCCCTTTTTCCTTTCGGGCCCACGTTTTTTTCGGTGGCACCCCTTGGTCACACCTACGGGTAGCCCCTTTCCGTAGGACATCCGGATCCACGTTCACCGCACCAAATTGATAAGCATATAAGATAGGAAGCCCTAACTTAACCCAAAACCATGGTCAAAGGTAAAGGGTTGACTCCCTATTATATGCTATTCCACACTTTCGTGTGAAACCGATGTGGGATCGTATCACATGCAACTTTCAATTAGAAGTGCATTGATTAAAATATTTAAGCATATTCTATTATAGCTTTTGATATGTAAAATATTGTTTTAATAGTGGGAGAAAATTGTATCTATTTCTTATTTGGTATTTTTTCAAGACATTGACTGATTAATTTCACTAAAAATGCTTGAGAACTATCTATTTAGATGTTGATTTGGATCTCCTATTGGTTGTGAATTTGCAGGGCTGTTGCATACATTCCTTTAACGGTGTTGGCTGTTCCAGCTTCCATACTGACTGTGAGGATTAACATATCTGATATTTATTTCTCCTGTAGTACAGATTTATATTTTTTATTTTATGTAATGTTAGCAAATTAGTAATTGTTACATCCAACCTAAGCTCATTTGTAGAAAAAGAGGGATATGAAGTTGTCATGTATCCCACATCACCTGCCATCTAACTTTCTGAAGAGATTCTTTTTTTTTTTGTTTTGATTCTTCCATAGTGATAATATGCTGGAATAGGCTAACTCTTAGCTTTGCTGATTGAGCTGAAGACTATTTAACGATTTATTATGTTTTTCAGCTGGGTGGTGGATATCTCTTTGGCTTGCCTATTGGTTTTTTTGCTGATTCTATTGGTGCAACATTAGGTGCTGGGGCTGCATTTCTTCTTGGGCGAACAGTAAGTTTCTCTATTCTGATAGAACTATAGTTTGTTAGTTCTATGAGTTTGACATTCAAGGGTAAGAAGCATCTTTACCATAATAGTCTGATGTTTTACCTTTACAATGTGGAGGGAGATTTATTTTGCTGGATGCTCATTGCTGTTTTTTGTTTGCGCTTTCTACTACAAACAGATAGGAAGATCCTTTGTGATTTCCAAGTTAAAAGATTATCCCAAGTTCCGAGCAGTTGCAATTGCTATTGAGAGATCGGGATTTAAGGTTTGTGTTTATATCAGTTTGGAGTATTATTTTTGATTTCCAGAACATGCTGGACGGCTGAACCTGCTTCTTATTAATAATCAGATATGATTCTGTTGCTTGAGTAATCTGATAAATACAGATTCATATTGTGCTGATACGGACTTGCACTTGTAGATAGTGTTGTTGCTCCGGCTTGTTCCTCTACTTCCCTTCAACATGATGAACTACCTATTATCCGTGACTCCAGTACCTATTGCTCATTACATGCTAGCAACATGGTTGGGCATGATGGTATGTAAATCTGCAATAGTGATTCCATATTCAAATTTTCAATGCTTTGAATTCCTTAAAATCCGTTCACTCTTAATATAATTTTTTGAGATTGATGATGTCATGCCATGCCATGCACATCCTGTACTTTTACATGCATGTTTCTCTATAGTCTATATTCAACTGTGTCCGTTAACGTCCTTTTGCAGCCGATCACTTTTGCTTTGGTTTATGTGGGAACTACATTAAAGGATCTTTCGGATATAACACATGGATGGCATGAATTCTCCGGAACCCGATTGGTAATGCTTCAGTTCTGTCTGAAAATAGTTCTGAGGCCATTTGTTTTTGTTTGGACTTATTTCCGGTATTGTTATTCGAGATGCAGATTTAGATGGTACTATCCCTGGATTGGTTTAAAATTATCATAGGATTAGCATCAAAGCTCCTATGATGATCATGAACTTTATAAAATCAAATAAACTTCACAGGTGCCAGATCAAGTAACTTTAAGCTAGTGAATTTCTGATTAGGGCAGTCTTTTATGTATCCCAGCATACTATTGCGAGCCTCTTGAAAATTAGTGCTATATAAACTGAAGTGTTTGGGGGAACTATGGTATAAGAATAATGATTGTAATGTCTGATCCTGTTGTTTGTGAGGGAAAACTACATTTGAATTCTATCCTTACCAGAGACAAGTCTTTAAAAGTAGATTAATTAAGAAAATCATGGGCATACTAGCTTGCAATTTGTGGCATGGCTGTATATGAGTATATGTGTCCGTATTATAATAGCATAATCTCAGGAAACTGTTCCATTACAAATTTAACTAAATTTTTCGTAAGCTATGCTTATCCTTATCCTTGTCATTGTTAAGTAGTTATTCCCAGAATGTGAGAATTGTTTGTTAATCTTGAATATGATATTTGAGCGACTATGTTTGCAAGTCTGTTTTCTTTTAGACTGGGCACTAAGATTGTGAGCTGATGGCTGAAGAGTTGGAATGCAATGGTCGTTGTTTGAATTCTGTTGTTTTGATTCTATCTTCTACTTTGATGCAGGCATTTATCTTCCTGGGTCTTCTGATGTCTGGTATGTTTCAAGTCATTTTTGTCATTTCAGTTTGACATATACTTACCTTTGGTTATGTTGTCTATCACACAAATCATTTAAAGCATGATGGTGTGTGCTTGAGCCTATGAGGCCTTCGAGTTATTGAGTTTCTTTTGAATCTATCGTTCGTTAAGTAGAATTTTGGAGTTGCAAAAGATACTAGGCTCTTAATGAGGCAGAAAGCTGGGTGTCATGAGCTTCTGCTTTAAATACATAGTTCTCGATCATTTAAGTGAACCATTTATCACAATGGAGGAACCAATACTCCCTCCGTCCCACAAAAATATGCACTCTTTCCTTTTTAGTCCGTCTCATAAGAATATGCACTTTCTAATTTTGGAAAGTCTTTTTTCTCTAATGAGGTGGGACCCATTCTCCACTAACAATACTTTAATTACTTTTTCACAATACTTTAATTACTTTTTCTCTCTACATCTCTCTTACTTTAACAATTTTACATTAAAACTCGTGCCGAATCCAAAGTGCATATTCTTCGGGGAAGGAGGGAGTATTATTTATGGCAGTCCTTGAAGAAGTACTCTTTCATATTTTCAGTATACCAAATTCATATATGTGTGATTTGCTTTGCTTGCAGTGGTGTTGATAATATGCATCACAAGAGTTGCAAGATCTGCTTTAGAAAAGGCTTTAGCTGAAACCGGGGAATGCCTAGATAGAGATGCCTTGCCACAATCGTTACCTCTCATGTCAACACCTTCGGTCAACCTCCACGAGCCACTGATAATCAAGATTGATACCGATCAAGACAACCACGAACACTAGTTCATCACGTGTAAATTCTCTCTGCTCCCAATTTTTCATTTGTAACTACCCCATCTATATGATCTTTCATATTCATCTATAGTCTTTAGCTACATCGAACTTCATGGTTATTCCATGAGTACTTCAAATTTCACTTCCTGTAATTGTTGTTCATGTCAAAGCTAGCACAAGAAGTTTTCTGATCAATGCAACGTCGACTTGTTTGAGACCGATCGACCTTGCATTTTGAGTGCTCGATTTTGGTCTAGATTGATGACATTGCTTCCAAATTTGGTTTTCATATCAATGTAGAACAGTTGAAGATAACTAAATCCACAATTTTTACTGTTACACTCCCACCTAATGGATGGTGGGGCTGGACCACCATTAACAAGCGCGTACACTGTTGAAGATGGATAATCTGTATTTCTTTTCATCTGAATGTATTTCTCATGTAATTGGAGGATACCAACTTAGTGATAAAAAAAAAGTAAACATAAAGGCAAGATAGCAATGATGGTATCCAAACGCCATGGACAAGCTTTGAGTGCATGGTGGCCACTCCACTCATTTTCTTTCCTATAAACAAGAAGAAAGCATAGCTTTTGATAATCTCACATACCAAATATCTTGCTTGATCAACTGTAGAAAATGGAAGTTATGCTGTCCCCACCATCAACCCATTTCTTTATTTCTTGACCTATTTAACAAGGGTCTCTTGATGCACAAGCTTATCCAAAGATGACTAATCTGAGCTTGATTTCTTGCTTCAACGTATGCAGGGATCAGACGCAGGTCTCAGGGCCCGGGACGAGGATCTGGAACTGCACGGAGAAGACCATTGAGCTTCAAGTGAGAGTCGGGTGCATACTGAAGAAGGTTCACACATTGAAGGTGGGGTCATCGAAGAGGTTGAAGAGCAAGAACATCTACAAGGCGTACATGCCTGGAAAGGCTAAGGGGGTAAAGGATTTGCTTTACTACTATGATGAAACATGCCATCCATACATATGGATACATGATGCTGGGTGTGATTTTTCTAGGATGCTTAAGCAGCAGTATATTAGTCTTGAGGATTTGAGAGATTGTTCGGAGATCAAAGTCTTTAGGGATCATCAGAGGGGATGCATAACGGTTCGTAAGAAATCGAGGCCCGATTTCTGTTGATTTTATGATCCAGGATTCTTGCTTCTTTGTTTCTTGTTTCTTGTTTCTTGTTTCTTTTCTTTTGTAATTCGTCAATGTTGTTTCCCGAAGTTCTCTTGTGAATGTTTCTGTTAGATGCGATTTTTTGTTTTGAGATGGAAGTTCTAAATGTTTATGTTAGTGACAACACTCTTTTTTTTTAAAAAAACTTTTGTAATGTGCATGAGTACTAGTTTGTATCCTCTGTTTTTGTATGTGTCCATATTTATGTGCATGAGTACTAGTCCTGAACTTTGAATATATCATAGATATTCTCTGGAAATAGCGCTAATTTCATTCATGGTACATTTTCATTATTTGACCTATTTTTCCACTGAAAATGCCCTCAAGGCATGGAGAGTATTTTTGGACTTTCATAAACTTAGGTGGTGTTCGGTTTTCTAAATAAAATAATATCAAAATATAATCTAGGATTGAGTTGTGAGATTATTTTAGTCATAGGGGGTTAGCTATAACTAATTATCTCATGATTATCCATCTAGGATTGAGTTGATTGACTAAATCTCATGAACCAAACGGACTACTAATTTAATCATGAGATACAATCTTACAAACCGAACACCCACTTAGGATACATGGTATGTAATATTTCTCTATGTCGCTCTAGTACTATTGGATATCTGAATGCTATTTTTCACTTAGTTTGGGTACTTTTCACTATTTGGCCTATTTTTTCCACCGAAAAGTCCAAGTTCACGTTCCATTTATGTGCAAACCTTGAAGTTCAAGTACTATTTATCTAGTTCACTCTGTATTGTATTATTTCGCAATTTTACTATAAAAAATTAGCCTAATTAATGTCTACTTAACCTTGAACTCGTTCCATAATCCGAACCTTATGCGAGTGGAGATTCAACGCAGTGTACCATAAAACAAGTGTAGATTAATATGCAGGAATTTATGTTGATCATCTGGAGACTACATATAGAAATATGAACCGGATTTATAATACTCCCTTCGTCTCATAATAAGAGTCACACTTTGCCATTTTGGTCCTCCCACAATAAGAGTCACACTTCATTTTTACCACAAATGGTAAGTAGGTCCCCATTCCACTAAGTCACTTCACTCACATTTTATCATAAAACCAATATAAAAAAGTAGGTCCCATATTTCACTAACTTTTCCACTATTCTTTACATTTCTTAACACCCGTGGCCACAATAAGAGTGACTCCTATTATGGGACGGAGGAAGTATGTATTAAGTAATTAAACGTAGGGCTGGCAATTTTTGGCAAGACACGATAACCCGACATGAATCCGCACTAAATTAATGGGTTTGAGTCAAAGCTTATTGGGTTCGTGTTCTTATCAGGTCGACACGTTAAGGACACGAAAAATTCGTGTCGTGTTCGGGTTACCCGTTAAGAAATAATATTATAATATTATTAATTTTTAGTATTTTAAAAATAATATTTTTTTTGTTGGATTTCTTTGCTATGAATCTATTGGTGTTATTGTTCATCAGACCACATTGTGTTATCAGATTTGAGGTTTTTAATTAGACTCTTAAATATCAGATTCACGGTTTTGTAACTTTTGTTAATCAATAGCAGTGTTGTTATAGTGTCATGTCATGTACGTGTTGTTCTCGTATCGTGTTGACCCAAAGTGGTTCGTGTCGTTAATGGGTTCGTGATACAACCTCAACCAATGCCCATGATACATCCGTGATAGACGAGGAAGTAGACGAGGAGGTGGAGGTGCGTAAAAGAGGTAGACCGAAAAGTAGAGGAACCAAGAGGGATCGACCAAGGAGAAACGCGTCCTGACCTTCTAAGTATCGGGATTATGTCAGCCATTAGAGATAGATTTGTTTTGATTTTTTTTTTATTTTTTTCCTTATTTTTGTCGTTCCTTTTCCTTTTAGAATTGAGTTAAGTCTTTTTGGGATCTCTATAAATACTATAGAATCCCCATAGATCGAGTTATTGAGAATTAAAGAAATAAAAACCTTTTTCTCATCTTAAGCTTTCGGTTACTTTTGTTTCATTATTTTTGCTACAACGTGTGCTCTCAGTTCTCGTTAGGATCATTACTCATATCATCTGGTGCATCATTGAGCCTCTCTTCCCCTGTGTACAGTCGTGATGCTGGAAGGAACTGGTTCGATGTCAGGCGAGACACCCGACAAGTTCAAACTCAACGAAGTCGGTCAGATGGTTTATGACATCTCGGTCCGACTGGCCAACGATGAAAAAAAAATCTAAGCAAACAGGTTCACCCACGAATCGTTTGAGCGACAACAATCAGCGCTAAATAAAAACGTGGAGGACCATATGGTGCGATTATTGGTCGCGGTAGAGGATCTGGGCAAGAAACCATCAGACTGGACTACGACGGTGACAGCGTCAAAACCACGAGGGTGGTCACTACCGCGTTCCGTGCTCGACAAGCCAGTCGGATTCGACGCCGACGCATGGCCAAAAATGAAGATCGAACCCCCACAATTCAGTGGTGAGGGGGTCAATTTATGGATAAAAAAAGTCCAGAAATATTACAATCACAACGTGAGGGGGCACCTCGCGACTACCCCGTCGTCCGCATATCAGCCTCGGAAAGGGCCGAGAGGACGGCGCGTGGCCTATGCTAGTACTGTCCAGAAAAATATACGCCGGATCATGTAGAAGTTCTATGTTCTGGTTGGGACAGACAGTGACGATGAGGAGCAGGCGACCCGAGACACGAAATTTTGGATGAGGATGGGACGAATATGGCAATCACGGGGGATGTCTCTCAGATCTTTGTCATTGGCCCCAAGATTAAGCCGCGCTCCATTCGCCTGACCGACCACATCAACGATACCCCGTTATCTGTACTGATTGACGGAGGCAGTACCCACAATTTCATCAAGCCTGCCGTAGCCGAGAGATTATGTTTACCTCACCACGTTATTTCCCCATTCCGAGTGTTTGTGGGGAATGGCGCGTCCCTGATATGTGATTACGTGAGTTTGAGCACCCCCATAGCCCCACAAGGCCACGCCTTCAGTATCGATCTGTTTCTGTTACAAATTAACGGACCGGATGTAGTTGTGGGTGTGCAGTGGCTTCAGAACTTAGGCGATGTCGCTAAGAATTACAGAAACCTGCAGATGAAGTTTGAACTTGACAGTGGGTCGGTATGCTTGCAAGGGGAGGATAGCCCACCGCGTAAGGTTTCTTACAACAACTTATTTTTGTTAATCGCTCAGGAGCCGGAGGCCCAAATGTTTGAACTCATCCATGTTGACCACGTTGCAATGACGGATAAGGCACCAATGCTGCCTGTAAATCCTTTGTACACTATCAGCCTTCGAGTCCGTTTTCACTGTCCCCTCTGGCCTGCCACCCACTCGCCGTTGGGACCATAGAATCTATCTTCCACAATCCACCGCTCCTATAAATGTTAGACCTTACCGTTACCCTTATTTTCAAAAGACAGAGATCGAAAAACAAGTCAAGGACACGCCTCAACAAGGGGTAATACAGCCGAGCACGAGCCCCTTCTCATCACCGGTCTTACTGGTTCGCAAGAAATATGGATCTTTTCGTTTCTGTGTCGATTATCACGCTTTAAACGCTGCAACGATGCCCGATCACTTTTCGATACCCACTGCTGACGAGCTTTTTTACGAGCTACACGCGGCCCGAATTTTCACCAAACTGGATCTCTGTTCTGGGTATCATCAGATCAGGATGCATGTGGATGATATCCACAAGACAGCTTTTTGCACGCAAGCGGCCATTTCGAGTTCCTCGTCATGCCATTTGGACTCACAAATGCTCCTTCAACCTTCCAGGCCACCATTAACAGTATCTTTCAGTCGTTCCTCTGAAAGTTTTTCATAGTCTTCTTCGACGACATCTTGGTCTACAGCAGTACAATGGACGATCACATAAGGCACATCACGGAGGTTCTCACTACACTCCAGGCCAATTTCTTTTATATTAAGCAATCTAAATGCGCATTTGGGGTGGCCTCCATTGATTACTTAGGCCATATTATCGCCGCGAGAGAGCTGCATGCGGATCCGACTAAGATCGATGCCATATTTGCATGGCCCACGCCTACCACTGGCAAACAGCTTTGCAGTTTTCTGGGATTAACTGGGTATTATCACCGTTTCGTCAAGAATTATTCTCTCATAGCGGCCCCTTTGACAGAGCTATTGAAAAAAAACTCGTTTCTGTGATCTGAGGCCGCGACGAAGCGACGAAGAGCTTCGCCGATTTAAAGGAGGCTATGAGCTCTACTCCGGTTCTGCGTCTACCGGATTTCTCTGTCACATTCATCGTTGAAACAAATGCATCGGATTTTTTAATAGGAGCTGTTTTGATGCAGCATAATCATCCGATCGCATATTTTAGCAAAATATTGGGCCTGCATCGCCGTCTTGCTTCGACGTACCATAAAGAGCTCTACGCAATAGTCGAAGCGGTAAAAAATGGCGTCAATATCTGCTGGATTGCGAGTTCAGAATCTGGACTAATCAGCAAAGCCTTAAAGAATTACTTTCACAAGTAGTACAGACGCCGGACCAATAATTTTATGTGAGGAAGCTTATGGGGTTTAAGTTTACTATCGAGTACAAAGCCGGGGCAGTAAACAAGGTGGCCGACGCATTATCTCGTCAAGGGGACGATTCCAGACCAGACGTGCCCAACATTTTTGAATTGTATGCAAGGCCTATGCCGGCGGTTTTGGAGGTTATCCGAGCGGAAAATTCTTCGCTCCCGGAGTTGGTGAATCTGCATGCGTTGGTGGCTGCAGGCCAGGGACCGAAACAAGTTTCTGCCACTGATGGTCTTCTGTATTTCAAACGACGCTTATTGATAAGTCGCGAATCGACAGTATGTAGGGCAATCTTGGAGGAGTGCCATGACGCGCCGACGGCTGGCCATCCGGGGGAACGCCACACCTTTGCCCGTGTCGCTTCCTTGTTCTATTGGCAGGGTCTTCGCTGCGATGTTCGCAATTATGTCACTGCATGTTTCACGTGTCAAGCTATGAAATACGTTCGTGATAAGCCAAACGAACTGATGCAGCCGTTGCCAATCCCGAATATGGTTTGGGAGGCGACATCCATGGATTTCATTGTAGGGCTACCCCCTTCTTTTGTTTACTCGACGATTATGGTGGTGGTAGACCGACTCTCTAAATGCGATCATTTTGGTGCTTTAAAGACAGGGTTCGACACGCCAACAATCGTGCGGCTTTTTGTTGATACGGTGGTCAAACTACACGAGTTTCCCAAGAAGCTCCTCTCGGATCGAGACTCAATTTTCATGAGCGACTTTTGGGATGAATTGTTGTGCTTAAGTGGGACTAAGTTACAGTTTATTACCGCTTATCACCCACAGATGAACGGGCAGTCGGAGGTGACGAACGGTGCCTTGGAACAATATCTGCGCGCCTTTGTCTATGATCGCCCGAAGCCGAAGCGTTGGTTTGCCCTTTTGCCTTGGGCGGAATTGGCTCTCAATTGCAGCATCAACTCGAGCATAGGGATGTCGCCCTTTCAAGCACTCTACAGTCGAGAACCACCAAGTTTGTTCGATACCTATGCTCGCCCCTACCATAACGCGGAAGTAGTAGACTTGTTAATGGAACGGGAGGAAACTTTGAAGTCTCTGAAGTTGCACATCCAAAAGTCACAGCAATCCATGGTAGAGTTCGCAAATCGAAAGAGTCGAGACGTTGAGTTTAAAGTCGGTAACTCGGTTCTACTTAAGCTTCAGCCGTACAGACAGAAGTCGGTGGGTAAACCACTATCTAATAAGCTTGCTCGTCGGTATTATGGGTCGTATGTGATTCTTGAAGGCATCGGGAAGGTTGCTTATCGCCTACAGCTCCCTGCCGACAGCAAAATTCACAATGTCTTCCATGTTTCGTTGCTAAGGACGTTCGTTCCGAATAAGCCCGAGGGCGTATCCTTGCCTTTGGAGTTCAATCGGAGCTAGCCTTGGGACACGCCCATTGATGCCACGCAGAAGCGCACGGTACTGGTGAGTGGGATTCCGCAGGACCAATAGTTGGTGCGGTGGTCTTCTGACGCGGATGCTGCGCCTTCTTGGGAGCCGGAAGAGCTATTGAAGACTCATTTTCCTCATCTCCGCCTTGAGGACAAGGTCGCTGCTATGGGAGGGGGAGTTGATACGACTTCAACCAATGCCCATGATACATCCGTGATAGACGAGGAAGTAGACGAGGAGGTGGAGGTGCGTAAAAGAGGTAGACCGAAAAGTAGAGGAACCAAGAGGGATCGACCAAGGAGAAACGCGTCCCGACCTTCTAAGTATCGGGATTACGTCAACCATTAGAGATAGATTTGTTTTGATTTCTTTTTTATTTGTTTCCTTATTTTTTGATTTGTTTCCTTATTTTTGTCATTCCTTTTCCTTTTAGAATTGAGTCAAGTCTTTTTGGGATCTCTATAAATACTATAGAATCCCCATAGATCGAGTCATTGAGAATTAAAGAAATAAAAACATTTTTCTCATCTTAAGCGCTCGGTTACTTTTGTTTCATTATTTTTGCTACAACGTGTGCTCTCAGTTCTCGTTAGGATCATTATTCCTATCAGTTCGTGTTGGGTTTGTGCCGTGTTCGGGTTTGAGGGTAGCGGGCGTGTTCGTGTTCGGGTTTGAGGTTTTCTTAACAGGTCGTGTTCATATTTGTCCTTATTGGGTCGTGTCATTAACAGGTTGACCCGATAACGACACAACACGCACGATTTGCCACCCCTAATTAAACGTAGTCGAAGAATACTTGCCATGTTAATCGTTTACGACGTTTAATCGAATCTTACAGGTGAATCCACGACTTTAAGAATCTATGTACTATATGCCAATTGAATGCATGAACAGTTCCTAGCATATTCAAGTAAAGAAAGCTAGGAAATCTTAAAATGCGCGTATGCATTATTTTGGTCATGCCGAGGAATTAGTTATTTCATAAATATTTAAATTTATTTTATAATTTATAAATATTTTAGAATAAGACCTAAATTTATAAATATTTTTAAAACTCGGCTTTTATATATGTATAGGCTTTTATATATGTATAGACAGATAGATTACATAAAGCGTCAGAACTATTATTGGAAACTACTAACTAATTACAGAATCAGTGTAAAATATAAACTCTTTTAATTCCATTAACCGGTTGTCCATTTCATTTCTCATGCAGTTGGATCAATCCATCACATTAAATACAAATAATCAATAGCAAAGGATTTGATTTTTCATTTTATTTTCCTCACCCAAAATTTTCCTATAAATTGTATCAAATCATTTTTAAAATTTCATTCCTCACAATCATAACTTATTATGGCAACTTTTATTTGCTCTATAAAATTAGTTAATAATTTCTTTCATCACAATCATAATTGTATAATACATATTTTATGTTTACAATTTCCTTATAGTAATATTGTTGCTAATTTCGTTTAATTAATTTATAAATAAAAAATTAATATTTTAAAATATTTTAATCTGTGCAACATGTAATACTAGTTTATTTAGAATTCAAGATTTTTATAAAGTATAACAGAACATATTTTAAATTCTACATTATTGTAAATTGTAATTTACGTATTTTTCCACACCGTATTGTTTTACTTGCCAGGTGTACGCTGCGTATGGTGTGTTATTTCTTTTTACTATGTTAAATTTTGAACGGTCAAATTGTAATAGTTCGAAGTTCGAAACCTTCGCAAACACTCCTTTCCTAAAATATCTTATTTTGATTATTTAGTTATGTAATTAAAAGTTTCATTCATTGTTTTTCATTAGGCATACGTGGGTTTTTCCCTACACTAAATCACTAACATCATACTTAATAAATTTATAAAAATAAGATTATTATTTCAGTAATTGTTTCCATTTATAATATTTTACATTTACTAAAAATTGCATCAAGTTCAAATGAAACTGCAAATCGCAGAGTGAGATCATTTTTGCTTGGCCACTCAATGTTTCATTTTCTCTGCGTATAATGTTATTTTTACTGTACTTTAGTTATTAAATATTTTCTTTAAATTTAAAATATTGAAGTATACTTGAGAATAACAAATTGAAGGAACGACAAATCAAGTCACCTTGAAATACTGTATTTCGATTTGAGAATCTTGTGTCAAATTTCATTTCTATTGAAATAAAATTCATATCCCAAATATTCAATTTTTAAAAATAATTTTTTGAAATTTAATTGACTATTTATCACCGGCATCCTTATCATATTGTACAAGTATAAGAAGAGCTAACTAAGTAACTAATAATGAATGAAGAAATAAATACTAATTATATATGGCAGGTATACTCATCCTGCATTAGAATATTGTACTCCACATTTACTCTTTTTCTATATCTAATTTTGCACCACCAAATTGTTAATTTATGTTCTGATAAATGATTAAGAAAACTGCCATCAAAACATTATTTTACCCAATTTCAGTTTATGTCGAAATGCAGGAAATATTTTTATCATGAATTTTCGACCTTCAGAAAAATGTAATTTACAGTAAAATTCTTGTCTTTGACTATCATAATAAAAACTTTCAATTCCAAAAATATTCAATAATCTCCAATAGATTTTATCTTGGAATTTTTTTCAAATATACATACATCTTAAACGAGGCAACATTTTAAAAAATATATAAAAAGTGACTACCTGTAGCACGTGGACCGATGTCCAGGTATCATAACAAATTAATGCAGATAAGGAAGAGATTTGGAAGATTGCAGCCGAGCGATAAAACATTCAGTACTCCTTACACGCCACCATGGAATTACGAGGTGGTGTGTCCAACTAATTATTTATTAACAAGTAGAAATTTAAAATGACACATATCCAACTAGACATACAAATATTTAAGAAACATTCATTATACCACTTTTATGGAAAATGCATAATATAAATATGGATATTACCAATATATTTTCAGCTTCTATATATATTTCATATTTATATTTGCACTTACAATAATAAAAATATCCAATACGTACCGCAATTAAAAATGTAATCCTACATCATTTTGTCAATGTTATTTTATGTGTGTGATTTTCTTTTTCTTACTTTTATATACATAAATAAATATATGTACATATATATTACGCATAATATAATAATAATAACTTATATGTACCGTTATTAAAAAATAAAATGTTACTAACACTTGCAGGTATTTTTTTATGGGTATGATTATCTTTTTTTTTATTAATTATGTATATAAATAAATATGATATATATATATATATATATATATATTATATAAAGCATTAATGTAATTTAAATCTATTTTCATCTTAATCTATCTGAGTGAATATATAACCGTTTATATGCACTAAAAAAAGATAGAAAAATTACATTATAGTCATACGTTTTTTTAATTTTTGTTGTAAAATTTAAATCTATTTTCATATTAATCTATGCACTAAAAAAAGATAGAAAAATCATTATAGCCATACGTTTTTTTAATTTATGTTGTAAATTTTTTAGTTATATACATACACATATTTATTTATGTAAATAAATAAGAGAAATAAAATCACACACATAAAATAATATTAACAAAATGATGTAGGATTACATTTTTAATTGCGGTGCGTATTGGAAATTATTATTATTATAAGTGCAAATATAAATATGAAATATATATAGAAGCTGAAAATATATTGGTAATATCCATATTTATATTATGCATTTTCCATAAAAGTCGTATAATGAATGTTTCCTTAATAATTTGCATGTCTAGTTGGATGTGTGCTCTTTTAAATTCCTACTTGTGAATAAATAATTGGTTGGACATACCACCACATAGTGCCATGGTGGTGTGGAAGGACCACTGAATATTTTCTCGAGCCGAAGACCTTTGCGGATAATATCGAGTCTTAATTGCAATGTTATCCCAATTGGTTGAAGGATTTATTCATTAGTATTTCGTTTTACTATTATAGTCATGTTTAGCTGTAGTATATTTCATTATGCCATTGTTGAGAAATTAAAGTCTCCTTAAGGTTTAACAAAAAAGATACACATTACAACAAAAAGAAAGGCCAATGATAATTTTTAATGATATTATGGACACTAATTTATGTGTCTATTTATAATATCAATGTTTTATGAAGTGTTTTTTTATTGTTAGAGTTTCAACTAAAATTAGAAGATATATACAAATACAAACGTCCTAAAAAAAGTAAAATATTAAGATAATTTGCCCTCAACATAGAGACGCTTTCTCTTGCATCCTAATTATGGTTATTCTTTAAAAAATTTCAAAAGCTATAATAGTTGCATCCCAATTTTTGTATCCTTAAATAAAATTTTTTTTTATTATCATTGAGTTTATTGAGTTGTATTCATGCGAGATGAGTGAGGTTTGTTCGACATTGTCCTTTCACGGCTAGGCATTGGTCCCTTTCTTCTTTATCATTCCAATTTATTTATTACATTATCTAATACTCTTCCCGTTCGATGGTAGTTGAGTTGTATAACCGCTGCAGCGAGAGCCCACGTCATCATCAGCTTGTCGAATCAGGATTCCATTTGGGTAGCAAAATCTTAGGATTATCTGAACCATTGATTGGTTCAAAGCATTCACACGTTCGTCGACCTCAACGGGTGAGTTAAGTGTCCAGGAATTGGCTGACATTAATGAAAGCAACAATTAACATGAACATAAATAAAAAAAAGTAGTTAGGAAAATTTCAAGCGTCTTCAAGTTCCATACAAGGGACGAAGAAGATAGAAAAATGTATGAGAGAACATACATAAGGTGAAGAACGAAGAAAGAAACGCCAAACAACGTGAGACAAGGATTAGGGTTTAAATAGTTTTCCTTCGATATCTCACTATAAAAGATACGACTCTATTTATAATTATCTGAAGACCCTAACTGATTTAGATAACAATGATTTGGGAGTATTATCCCAAAAATAAACCCAAAGGTGAAAGAAAGTGTGTGTGAGTTGACAAAGTGATAGAGAAATTGACTGAGGCCAAAGGTCTCAAGTTCGAGTCCTTGGTGATGCGACCTTAAATTTAAATTTCCACAAAAAGGTGAAAGGAAATAAATAAACGCGCTCCTAACGAAGGAATTATAATCAATTTTATCTCTACAACTTGTAATCTGCTTGCCATGCCATGCAGGGGTCTTCTCCGATCATCTGCACACATAACGTCTCATTGAGGTTCATTATGGCAAGTGCCGTAAGTGAGATTAGGAAAACATTGTTCTTTCTTGGTTAGGAAATCGTTCCTTTAATTCATTACCAATTCCATCGTATTTATTTCATTGTTCGATCTAATCAATCACAATTATCACTCACCAGTTATCTTGAGTGCAGTTATTGGTCGAACTGAGATACTATTAGCGAATGAGTACCATGCTTATACATTCCTATTCACTCTATATAAAATTTAAATGAAAATTATGAAGTTGAGATTGATAAATACAAAGTATCTTAAACCTAAATTTCATGAATTACTATTCCAATCAAGCTACTCCCTTATTTTTTGTGTGGGGATTACAATATTGAATTTTCAAAAATTGCAACCTTTTTTTACTGTATCTAACCATACTTACTTGTAAACCGAGTAAGCCAAGCCAACAGAGGCAACCCTATATAAATATATATGTAATGGATATGATTTCATTAAGTCTATTAGAAACACAAATTTAATAGTAATAAAAAATAAGCATAAATAAATCCCGGAAGAGAATGTAACACACTCCACTCTGCGACAGTCTGCAGTTTGTCTTGTTTACTATTTTCTCTCTCTCTCTCTCTGTCAGATGCGTTTTAATGTTGTGCTACAACCGCCTCTAAAATAGACTATATATCACATTGGATTTGTAGAAGTCCCGTTTCTTGCGTTTTGAGTGGCGAAACATGAGTCAAGAAGAGTTCTTGAAGATCCAGGTACCTTCTTATCCCTCTCTCATTTCTCTTTAATCAAGACGCATTTTTTATTTGATTTAGTTTGTTCATTCTTTCCACATTTTATTGTGTTTGGCTCCTTTGAGTAGTAATAAAGTTTTGATTTTTATTTCACTCTGCTGATTTACTTGTGCACACAGACTTGTGTTCTCAAAGTCCATATACACTGTGATGGGTGTAAACAAAAAGTGAAGAAAATCTTGAAGAAAATCGATGGTATTTATCAATTCCACAATCCATACAATCTATTTATTGTTTGTAAACTTGTTGTTTAACGGAATGTTGATTGTAGGCGTTTACACCACGAAAGTAGAATCCGAGCAGGGTAAGGTTACCGTTTCCGGAAATGTGGACGCCGGCACGCTCATCAAGAAGCTTTCCAAAAAAGGAAAGCATGCCGAAATCTGGGGCTCCCCCAAACCTAACAACAACAACAACAACAACGCCAGTCCATCCAAGAATGCCAATCCCAAAGATGCCAATAACAAGGTCCAGCCGCCTCCGCCTCCGCCTAAGGACAGCGGTGGCAACAAAGGAGGGCTGCCGCAGGGGTTGACGCCGCAGCAAATTAAAGGGTTTCAAGATCTGAAGCTGGGCCCGCAGTTTATGAATGATGTGAAGCTGCCCCCGCTCAACGCCAACCCCAACCCCGGCAACCAGAAGGCGATGAAGCCGAGCTTGCCGGAGGATGAGGGACTGAGCGATGATGAGTTCGACGATGAAGATGAAGATTACGATGAAGACGAGGATGATGAAGATCTGGATGATGCAGCGACAAGGACGCCGCCGCAAAGACCTAACATGATGATGCCACAGATGAAGAAGAAGGCCGCCAATGCTGGTGGAAATGGGAAGAACAAAGAAGGCGGCGGCGGTGCAGGTGGTGGGACTATACCTATTCAAAGGATGAATCACGGTGGGGCTGGGAAAAAAGGTGGAAATCAAAATCAAGGGAAGGATGGCAAAAAAGGTGGCGGTGGGGCTGCAAATACACACAATTTCATACCTAATAAAGGGGGTGGAAATGATGTAGGCCCTATGGGAAATATGCCAATGCCCAAATTACCACCAATGGCAAATCTGGCTGCTGTTAATGGCGGCGGTGCTGGCTCAGGCTACTTCCAAGGTGGACCTCCTGGGCCGAATCAAATGGGTGAGAACCATCTCTATCAACAGCAGGTGGCGCCAATGATGATGAACCAGCAGCGCGCCGCGGGCAAAGAGGGGTTCCAGCCGATGATGTATGCTCCGCTGCCACCGGATGTGAATTACATGCCACCCTATCCTCCTTACCCTTACCCAGCGCCCCCGGGCGTGCTGGTCGATCAGTTCTCGATGTTCAACGACGAGAACACCTCCAGCTGTTCCGTGATGTGAGCCGAATTCTAGTCACTTGATGATGATGATGGCTTGATGCCATCATACTATACCTAGACATGGTTTTACATTGATTTTAATTTTGAGTTGATGATACTCCAAAACAGAAATAAAATCATAGAGAATGAGGTTTTAGAACCCCATCTCTCTGACCTTGTTTTTTTTTTAATTCTACATATGAATTTACCATGGGATGTTGGAATTGAAGTTTGGGAGGATTTTCTCCTTTATTATTACTCCTATTATTTTTTATTTTTCTGAGTAAGTTAATAAGATGTGTACATGACTAGTTACTAGTGGTAGTTGTTTTAAAGAAGATGAGAGTATAGTGGTGAGCTTTTGAAATTATTGAATTGGCTTCTACAAAAAGAGTATGTGGAGAGTGATTGGAAATTATGGAGAGGACATTTTGGGGATCCATTAATTGACGAAGAGTAGGCCAACCTCCCCCAGTCACCTAAAAGTGTTGGGTGATATTCATTTTTAGAGATGAGGCTAATTGTTATTGCTTTTGGTTTTTGGTTAAAAGCCAAATCTGTGCATATGAAAATTTACTCGTTTACAAAACAAAATAGTCCACTCTCCGTAGCCAAATTTAATGTTGAATAATTGCACCTTGATATTTGGGAAAATACATTAAAACCATCCAACGTTACCATTCAACAAAAATTTTCAAAGTCGAATTTTTCGTATTTAAAATTATGGTCAAATGTGCATTTAGAGTTATGCGTAAGGATGATCTGTATTATTAAGGACTCATATACTCTGTGGCATGACACGTGTTTAAAGAGTTCGAGAATTTTGACTCGAGACATTTTCATCTTATTTTTCAAAAATTCAGTCACAATATTATTCCAAGCTTTTATGTAGTCTGATTTTAACTTGACATGATATTTAAAAAATATGATAAAAATGATAAGAAAAAGTTAATAAAATATAAATCTCATTTTTTTTTTAATTACCAAGGGTATCCACTGGTGCCCTAGTGACTATTCACCGCGTTGATTTGTAGGCACTTTAATGGATGGACAGCTGGCCCAAAAATTTAAAGCTGCTCGTAGGCACTTCAATGGATGAGACAGTTAACCCAAGGATTTAAAGTTGCTCCATACCCAAAGGCAGGGATCGATTTCCTTACCATTTGGTTAAGGATGGACGAGTCTCATGTCACTCGACCATACCCCTAGGGATAAATATAGATCTCATTTTTATATAGAGTATTAATTTTATACTACAATGTGAGTGTAAGTATTAAATAGAGTGTGGAGTCTCTATTATCTAAAATGAAAAAAAGAGTGAGACATTAAATTGTGAACTTCCCAAAATAGCAAATTGAGTAGTACTTCCGTTCCAAAGAAGATGACCACTTTCTTGGGCGTCACGAGATTTTATGCAATTTTCTTTTGTGTGTTAGGTGAGGAGAATAAGGTAAGAGAGGAAAAAAAGTAGAGATAAAAATGTTTCTATTCTTAGTAATGAGTCATCTTAGATGAGATAAACTAAAAAGAAAAATGAGTATCTTCAGTGTACGGAGGGAATATTAATTTTGTGGGTGACGGGAGTACTCTCTAGTTTCTTCGTTCCATAAAAATAACACATTTTGAAATAGCAAGAGTTTTAATGTATAATAGACGTTTTATATGTGGAGAGTGAGCCCTTCTTCTTAACTCACACTGGTAATACCGTGTGTATATATTCATCTTGACATCTGAATGCAATGGCGGATCCAAAAATTAAATATCGTGGGGTCGAACGACATTATAAATATTTAAATTATATTTATATAATTATTTTTATAACAATATATTTTAATATCAATAATTTATGTGAGTATGGATATTCTTAAAACAACATACTCCATTTGTTGCACCTTTTGAGTACCGAATTTAAGAAAATGATGTTTAGAAAATTAAGTGAACGAAAAAATAAAATAGAAGATGAGATAAAGAATAGAAGCAAAACGATAAAGTAAACGAATAATTATGTTATATTTTGCCAAAGAAAAAATTACTTACATTAGTTGAGACGTCAAAAAAAATACGAGTCGCTTATAGTGGGATGAAATGAGTATACTTTTTCTGTAACATTCTAAATTTTTAAAAATTAAAAATAATTTGAATATGAATAATAAGGTTGAAATTTTAAATTATAAAACTAAAATTAGAAGAAAATAAGAAATATTTACTTAACATAAGTAGGTGTTTATTTTAGATAAGTTTATTTAGTGATATAAAAAAAGTATATGTAATATTAATTAAAATTATTACAAATTAAGAAAAAAATTTCAAAGGCCATTTTACAATTAGAGTACATAATTCAAGATTTCTAATCTTTTAAAATTAGTACTCCCTCTGTCCCATTAGAAATGAAACGTTTTCCTTTTTGGTCTGTTCCATTAAAAATGAAACGTTTCTAAAAATGGAAATAATATTCTCTCTACTTTTTCTTCTCTCTTACTTTATTCTCTCTTCATTAACTCACAAAACAACTACATAAAATCCCGTGCCGAAAAGCAAATGTTGCATATTTAATGGGACGGAGGGAGTAAATTATGGGTGCATCTTTGTTGATGCAATTTAAGTCTTGGTCCCTAGGTAAATATTGGGAAGAAAAAACAATAATGACAACTCCCTTCTCGCTCCTCACCCACATCGCCAAACCCATTTTCTTTTCTCTCTCTTCGGCGAAAAAAACTGAAAGCCTCTTCTCGACATCTGCCGCCTCCGCCATGATGCCGCCGCCAGATTCCGGACTTCGTCCTGCCTCACTTCCTTTCTTTCTCTCTCCTCGGTCTCATCTCACACTGCTTGAGGTTGGGGCGAGGACGCGAACGCCGTAGGGTCGGTGGTCGAAGAAAGGTGCTTTTCGGCGACACTCCGGGACAGGGTGGTGGGGTCGGCCGACCCCACTAGTCCCCACCTGGATCCGCCGCTGTCTGAATGTCATTCTATGTGACTAAAAAGCAGTTATAGATATATATCTCATTTTTTATATTAATTTTATATTTAATAAAATAAATTAGTAAGTATGACATTATTTTTATTTATTAAAAACATACTATTGAATAAGATTACGATGAAGGACATACTTGATGACCTTAGTGACAGATTCAGAGAGGGACATGAGGGTGCAGTCCTCCCTCCCCGATGACCAATTACCATGGATCCGGACATAAATTTTTTGTAGCCATCCATCCGTTTACTTCCGATGTCGCCTTGATGAAGAAGGAAATCTCCCAGTACTATC
The DNA here is from genome assembly GCF_004379255.2 of Salvia splendens. Lineage (NCBI taxonomy): Eukaryota > Viridiplantae > Streptophyta > Magnoliopsida > Lamiales > Lamiaceae > Salvia > Salvia splendens. The sequence goes on along the minus strand of NC_056034.1, from coordinate 37,517,361 downwards.
TTGGGTCGACTTGTTGCAAGTCCAAGCTAAATCTGGCACTTAGAGCCCAATTTGGCCAATTTGATATCCAAACCAATTTCAGGCTCCGCAAATTCCATGTTTGTGTAAAAAATTCAATGTCAATGGTCGTCTGTGTCATATGGGGTACTACTTAGCTGACGACATATGCCCAAATTAAAATGGCTCGTATTTATGAACACGCACTTGCCAAACGGATGAGAGAGCTTTATTGGGGCGAGGAGGGTGTGGGGCGGCCATTTTGTGTGCTCCAATCGCGCTGGGCAATAGTGAAAGGTCCGGCGCGATTCTTCTACAAATCTTGTATCGCTGATGTCATGTATACATGCATTATCATGCATTACATGATATTCGAGGATGAAGGTGAATGAACCATAAATTGGGGCGAGGAGGACGTTGGACATAGCTTCGGTGTAGCCCACGAGCCCCAAAATCAGGGTTTACCAGCGACTTCAATAGGGTTAACATTCTTCGTGCACTGGTTACTAACTACAAGGAAGAAGCCCATACTCAACTCCAGCGAGATATGATTGAAGAAATTTGGCTACGTAACTATTGAAGCATATTTGTACTTTTTTTTAGTTTGTTTCTCGTTGTACTTTTTTTGGCATTATAATATCGCGAAGATTTTCATATTGTGTTCTTAAATTCTTTTTATTTTGATATTTATTTTATTTGATAACACAAATATTAAAAAAAATAAACATAGTGTTGACATGGAAGATGGGGATAAGCAGATTTATAGGGAAAAATTCAGGATGCTATTACAAGTACTAGGACTAGAAAATAAAATGCTAGCATGAGAGAAATGGGGATAAACAAATTTATTGGAACGAATTTATAGTCCACAACTATTAATGGCCCTTCTGCAGTAAAACTAAATTGTCTCCAAATTCCGTTCCATTTGTTAGTTACTGAAGATTGGATTTTTACACGTGTGTCGTGTGCACGTGTTCCTCCTTTCAACAAGATTTATAATTTTTCCACTAATGCAACAAATATTACAAAGTATAAGTGGCAAGAGCGGGGTCGAACCACAGAGACTAGGTACCTACTCGAGATTGTTTCTACGACACAAATGGAAAAGGGATCGGCTACTGCCACGCATTCATTAAGGGCTGAGTTTTAACTACTAGACCTGAGAATTTAAACCTAATCTATTCTATCTACTGGATCCAGAGAACTGAAGGTGCTTCAAATGTAATTGCAATCATGATTTGAAACTGAAAATTAACTTTAGATCATTCACCAAATTTCCTGGGTCAAGCAAATAAGTTTCCTAAAACAGCCAGACAGCAGAGCGTAAGAAAAGCAACAGAACAGATTTCCCTAAATAGCTACTGACAAGAAAGCTGCAACTAACAAACTAAAGCAGATCTGATTCTATCCACCAGCAAACTTCATCTTCTTCATGAATCCAACGGGAAATACAGAACAAAACAGAGCATTAAACACCATGAAAACAGAGCAATCTCAGATCTAAATTTAAACATGAAATTAAAGCCTAAACTAACAGATCTAAGCTACTGGGTCGAGCAGATGCGAGATCGAACAGTAAACAGCCATAATCATGCAAAGTAGAAACACAGAACTTCAGATCCACCAACATAGATTCAGATCCATAACTTCCAATCCCCGATTCAACTCGGAATCAAACCAACAACCAACAAATCAACTAGATCTCTCCGATCTCAGCTTCAAACGAACATTCAATTGTAAAAAGCATCCAAGAAACATGAGTAAATAGCATCATCAACATGAAAATAAACACCAAAGCTTCATAAAACCAGAAATAGGTCGAGATCCAAAGGCGGAGTCGTCAATTCCACCGTCGAAACCATTGAACTAAGCTAAGAAAGCATTTAACTATCTTAACTAAGCTAAGAAAACAACAACTCAACTAAACTAAGCTAAGATAGCAGTGGCGTTAAGCGCCTATGAGAGTTTCCTACCTAAACTACGAGAATGGTAGCGTTAAGCGCTACCGAGAACTTCCTACCTAACTACCATAGAGTTCAGCGCCCTCTTCTTCATTCATGTTGGTCCCTTTTATATAGGGAGGCTTCAAGCTCGAATCCCCAGGATATGCTCTTCATGATTTGACGTTTGTACCCTTAAAATAGGATCTTTTAAATCTGCTCATTTCTTCACTTTTTCTGCTCCATTTTCCCCGCCCCGGGTAATTTGTGTGGGTTCCTGGGTCCGACAGATTTTTCACGCACCTGCTCTCCCGATTTTTGACACTTTTTACTCCTTTTTTGCTCATTTTGCATCTGCTCGGTCTATTTGCAGCATTTACTTGACCCAGCAAATATTTGCACACTTAATCTCAAATTTGAGCATTATCTCCCCAAAAAATCATGTAATATCACCAAAAACCAATGCATGAAACGAGCCTTATCAATCTGCTCACACTTAAACCATGTTTGTCCTCAAGCATGAAAGACAAGAAAAAGAAATAAGGCAAGTTTCAATGCATGGTTATCAACTGACCGACTCTAAAACGGGAAACAAAAGACTCCTAGACCTAGACGCAAAAAGGACTTGGACAAAGAAAACAGACACGAACACACATACAAAGACAAAACATATTAACGCATAAAATGGTATTTTTCCTAGCAGTCATCCCCACAAGTTAAGGTCAATCCAAGCATCTACAGCATCAGATTCTTCTCTCTCCCTTCTTCTATCTAGTCAAGCTGTCAGTTCGTCAAGATAGCCTTAAATTTTACCTCCTGTTGGATTCACTCGATCACTCATTCCTCACCAGGGATGTTAGGATCATTCACTCTTCAGTCATTGCCACACCACTAAGGCTTTGGGTTATGAGAGTTTCTCCTTCCTACAGCTTTTTCCTTTCTTCCCCGGGTCAGGTTATTATTGCTTCCTGCCCTTAGATTTTTCCCCTGGACTTCGTCCAGCTTATACCTCCGAATTTTATTTTATTTTTCCCCTGGACTTCGTCCAGCTTATACCTCCTTTTCTTGGACTTCGTCCAGCTTATACCTCATTTCCTTTGTTTTTCTGGACTTCGTCCAGCTTATACCTCCGAATTTTAAATTATTTTCCCCCTATTTTCTCCTTTTGACTCTTCTCCCTACACATCCAGTGGCGGCCATCTTTTGTATATGTTAGCTCAAAGTGTTTAGGCTCATAACTCACTTATATAGTGGGGCTTCACAGTTAGTTTAAATTAAGGCTTTTCTATCGTTCTTACTTCATCCAACTGACTTTGATTTATTAAGAGAAAAGGATTCACAAATTGGCATGTATTCTCTCTTTAATTACTCTGCCTAAGGGGCTTTTGCTGTTTATTATACCAGTTATGCATACACAAACACAAAACCTAAAAAAACACTACAGACTCTTAGACCTAACAGATTATTTACATGCTTGACACTAACTGCACTAACTGCTATCCCCCTCCCACTTCATTCATGCTTGTCCCCAAGCAATCCCAATGAGGTGGAAAACAGGGCAGTTAGTGGCGACAACAAAACAGAGATCACAGACACAAAGAAAACACAAACTTCTCACACTTAGACCAAGAATTGGGCTAAGTGGGAGAAGACACAAACATCAACTAACAGAACGTATATGCACAACAATCTTCTCACACTTAGGCCAAGCAATGGGATAAGTGGGAGAAGATATACACAGAAAACACAAATAACAAACACATGATATATTAACAAAAACTTCTCACACTTAGACCAAGAATTGGGCTAAGTGGGAGAAGGCACACAAAACATACATATATACAGACACAACGAAGCATGCACGATAACAGAAACACAACATGCATAGCAGACATCTTAAAAAAACAAAAACTGAATAATAAAAATTACTTGGTCATTTGGGGTGGTTCAATTTTGCTTCTGACTCCTTTTGGAGTCAGCCTTCCTGGGGGTGCTGGTGGTGCTTGCCTTCTTGGTCCTCTTGCTGGTCATGGGGGTTGCATCTTCTTTGGGGATTCCTTGCTCTCTTGCTGGTACATCAACTCGACAGTTCTGGAGTTTGTAGAGCAGATTTGGCCACCCGCTACTGGGCGGAATCCTCTGTTTCCCTTGTTTCTGACTTGCCATTCTGCTGGGTCAAGTAGTCGTCTTCCTTATTTCTTGAATTGGGAGATTCATCATTGGAATTCCTTGGAGGTCCCTTGTACTCTCTTCCTGACCTACGAAACTAAAACTTGAAATTCTTAAGCAAACTGGTCAAGTGGATGTAAGATCCAAATGATTTTTTTTTCATTTATAAACTTCTTTCCCCGATTTACTTAGAATTTCGAAAATATTTTTGGGATTAAATTTTTTTCTTTGTTTGGATTTTAATAATAAATTTCAGAAAAAACATATTCACACTATGTACAACTTTTGCTAAAATATTCTTGGGAGTATACTGGTTCAGTCAAAAAAATTTCAAGTTCCTTCCTATCTACCTGACCCAGCAGATTCCCGAAGAGTACTTAGCAAACTGACCAGCTAGGCAATAAAAAGGTGCATGCGTAGTGGAGTTTCTTCCATTACGCGTAACTCCGAATTATCCCTATTTTTTTTTTTGAAAATAAATTTTTTTAAACAAACTTAATTAGAAAAATAGATTTTAAAAAAACTAAAAATCTTTTTACAATTTTCTATTTTTTTATATTTTTTTAATTTTTAATTTTTTTATTTTTAAATGTTTTTAGATTTTTTCTTAGAAAACTATTTACAAAAATTAAAAGTCGAATAAAAGTATTTACAAAATGAGCTTCTAAAGTATCCAAAGATCATATATGCAATCATTAATCATAAAATTGAAAGAACAAGAAAACTCCATGGCCCCATAGGCATTCTTTCAGCCACATGTAATCAGAGAGCTTACTTCTCCACTTCAGCCTTGATTTTTTCAACCTTGGAAAACACCTTGGATAAGAAGTCATGCCCGGACAAAAAGAAAACGATCAAAAACAAAAATTAAAGAAAGCCGAAAGCTATTTATAGTGTCATAGAAACAAAATCAAGTATATAACACCATAGTCCCCGGCAACGGCGCCATTTGAAGAGAGGATTTTTGCACGTGTGTCGTGTGCACGTGTTCCTCCTTTCAACAAGATTTATAATTTTCTCACTAATGCAACAAATATTACAAAGTATAAGCCGCAAGAGCGGGGTCGAACCACAGAGACTAGGGACCTACTCGAGATTGTTTCTACGACACAAACGGAAAAGGGGTCGGCTGCTGCCACGCATTCATTAAGGGCTGAGTTTTAACTACTAGACCTGAGAATTTAAACCTAATCTATTCTATCTACTGGATCCAAAGAACTGAAGGTGCTTCAAATGTAATTGCAATCATGATTTGAAACTGAAAATTAGCTTTAGATCATTCACCAAATTTCCTGGGTCAAGCAAATAAGTTTCCTAAAATAGCCAGACAACAGAGCGTAAGAAAAGCAACATCACAGATTTCCCTAAATAGCTACTGACAAGAAAGCTGCAACTAACAAACTAAAGCTGATCTGATTCTAACCACCAGCAAACTTCATCTTCTTCATGAATCCAACGGGAAATACAGAACAAAACAGAGCATTAAACACCATGAAAACAGAGCAATCTTAGATCTAAATTTAAACATGAAATTAAAGCCTAAACTAACAGATCTAAGCTACTGGGTCGAGCAGATGCGAGATCGAACAGTAAACAGCCATAATCATGCATAGTAGAAACAGAGAACTTCAGATCCACCAACACAGATTCAGATCCATAACTTCGAATCCCCGATTCAACTCCGAATCAAACCAACAACCAACAAATCAACTAGATCTCTCCGATCTCAGCTTCAAATGAACATTCAATTGCAAAAAGCATCCAAGAAACATGAGTAAATAGCATCATCAACATGAAAATAAACACCGAAGATTCATAAAACCAGAAATAAATCGAGATCCAAAGGCGGAGTCGTCAATTCCACCATCGAAACAATTGAACTAAGTTGAGAAAGCATTTAACTATCTAAACTAAGCTAAGAAAACAGCAACTCAACTAAACTAAGCTAAGAGAGTAGTAGCGTTAAGCGCCTATGAGAGTTTCCTACCTAAACTACGAGAATGGTAGCGTTAAGCGCTACCGAGAACTTCCTACCTAACTACCATAGCGTTCAACGCTCTCTTCTTCATTCATGTTGGTCCCTTTATATAGGGACGCTTCAAGCTCGAATCCCTAGGGTATGCTCTTCATGATTTGACGTTTGTGCCATTAAAATAGGATCTTTTAAATCTGCTCATTTCTTTACTTTTTCTGCTCCATTTTCCCCGCCCCGGGTAATTTGTGTGCGTTCCTGGGTCCGACAGATTTTTCACGCACCTGCTCTCCTGATAATTCTCTTTGACCTAACCGATTTTTGACCCTTTTTACTCCTTTTCTGCTCATTTTGCCTCTGCTCGGTCAATTTGCAGCATCTACTTGACCCAGCAAATATCTGCACACTTAATCTCAAATTTGCGCATCATCTCCCCAAAAAACCATGTAATATCACCAAAAACCATTGCATGAAACGAGCCTTATCAGTTACCATCTATCTACTATCGATCTATAATCTTGTACCCTTCTTTACATCCCTCTCTATCTCTCTCTTAGGTACGTGACATAGATTGAATTCTATACCTCATTTTTATATTGTAGTGCACGAGGAATTGTATTTCTCATTTTCTTATCTTTCTTTTATTGGCAGAGCTTCACTTTGAGGACCAAAATCTTGACAACATCAGAATTGTCACAATTTTCATGTACTACAACAATTTCCACTTTTATATATTATTTAGTTTTCACACTTTTAACTCTATAAGTCCAGCAATTGCATGCGATAAATACATCTATATTGTTATTGACAATACAAAATAAAAGATGGGAATGTGGTAGCACCTAGGACGCATTAAATTTTCTTTTCCCAGCCTTCTTTTGTTATACAAAGTCAAAAATGTATATATTTGATATCATGGGCTAGAGTGAACCAAATAAAAAAAAGATAGAGATTCTAAGTTTAAGTTTAACTCAAAACCTCACACAAAATTTAAGATTGTTTTGCTCTTCTTTTCGTCGTTTTTAAGTTTCTTTTTATTCCCCTTCAGAGAATATATATATATATATATATATATATATATATATATATATATATATAGGGAGATGATCAAAATAAGTATGTGTTTAAATCCAGAAATGCAGACCAAATCTTGGCCCTAGGATTAGATGATCTAATGGTCAATAATTAACCAAAAACACGGAAGGTCATAATTAAGCAATTTTATGTCATATTATAATATTTGGGTTTAATGTCATGCTAAGATCGTTTTAGGTCATGCTTTGTTAGCATGACCTAAAAATTACCTAATTATGACCTAAAAGTGACCTAATTATGATATTGTTCTGCGTTTCTGTATTTAAATCTAGTTTTGCATAGATCAAAACCCTATATATATATATATATATATATATATATATATATATATATATATATATATATGAAAATAATCAATACAAAACTTGATCTCAATACAAAATCCAGACCAAATCCTGACCATGAGATTTGACAATCCAATGGTCAATAATTAAACAAAAACACGGAGGGTCATTGTAAAGCAGTTTTAGGTCATATTATAAACTTTGGGTTTGAGGTCATGTTAAGATCATTTCATGTCATCCTTACTATAATGACGTAAAAATAAGCTTACAATGACCTAAAAATGACTTTTGTATGCTTGGTTCTGCATTTTTGTATTAAGAATGGTTTTGCATGGATCAAAACCCATATATATATATATATATATATATAGGGTCTTGTTAGGTTGAGATTATTTAGCTAAATTGAGAAATGAGATGCAATATCAGCCACTAATCCACAAGATTAACTAAATGTCAACAGCTATCACATTATGTCAACACGGGGGTATAAGTGTCATTTCGTGTTTTAATTGGGGGAAGAAGAACTGAAGCCCCAAAATCAGTTTCCAAAACCACGACTGATCCTTGAAACTTGTGGAGTGGGTCGTCGGGGAAGAATATCTCGGAGAGGCGGAGGCGGAGCTTCTGAGAGGTGGTTCTGGGTGGCGGCGGGCAGACTCTGTGAACCTCCAGCGGCGGAAATGGCGGCATTGTTTCCCCTCCTAGCCGGCTGAGTCTCCGGCTGCCCGCTCCCCGCCGCTTCGCTTCTTTCACTCTTCTCTTCCTCGAGAATGCCACGTCGGAGCCCTCCGCCGCCTCGCAACTCACTGCCGCCGTCGGATCTCCGCCTCAGTTGACCCTCTCTCACCGCCACATTCAATTTCTCAGCCTCACCGTCTGCGCCGTACTCTCTATTTCTCTCTCTCTACCTGAATTTGATATAATTGGGGAAGATCTACTCAGCTTATGATTAATTCATTTCATATTGATTGGAGATTGCTCGCTGCATTGTTCAGCTAAACTAATTGAACTGAGTGATGAATATCTCCACATTTTGAAAAATTAGGTTTCTTAGCTTCAGTTGTTTAATGTATATTTTGTCGGTTTTACAAATTTAGGGATCTTAGCACTAATTTGGTGTTGATTTGCTTACAGTAGTTTCTGCAACCAATCAAGCTAATTTATGCAGGTTTCCTCTGATGATTGGTTATGGAAATCTGGATTTGTTTTCTTATGAATTTGATTTCTGCTGAATTGTTTTGTTGATTAGCCATGGTAGAATCGCAGTTGGAAGCATCACCTTCCAGTTAAGGATTTGTTTAAAATTTTAAGATTATTGACATTTCATACAATAGCTATTGACATAGCTATAATAACAGTATATATTTGAAGCATACTTCATAGAGAAGAAAACGTTAGATATTTTAGAAAAGATAAACAAGTCTTTAATCAACTTTCTGCCTTTAGAGTGGGCCACAAGCACAGACAAGAAGGATTGTGGTGTCTATTTGATGATGCACATGGAGACCTATGTTGGCAAAAAAGGGCAGTGAATGGGATATTGGCTTTTCTGCGCGTAGTATAAAGATTCCCCAGATACTCAGGGGAAGGTATTGCTACACGATGATTTCATCAATTTACAGTAACCAGAGGTCGCCGATGTTACAACTGGCTCATGATTGGATAGAAGCAAATATGGACAAATTGCTTGAGCTAAACAAGTACAAGGAGTTGTTTAGTCGTACAAAGAAGAAGTAAACAAAAAGTGATATTAATGTTTGATGTTAACTTATTTTTTGGATGGGTTTTAAAACTGCTATTGTGAATTCTGACTTTTGAACTTAGCAGTTATATCAAATGTTAATCAGTTCAACAACTTGATTGAAATGTCAACAACTTATACACAAATGTCAACAGCTTGAATAAAGTGTGTACAACTCAGAAAACAAATTTTAAAATTAAAAAACAAAATCATACAGTAGAATGTCAATAGAGAGCAAAATCAAATATCGACAACTAATAAGAAAATGTCAATAACTTGTAGTATATGTTAACAACTAAAAAACAACTCTGATAGTTGTTGACATGGCTTGTATGTCTAGTTGACATGACTTATAATTGTTGTTGATATGTTTCTATGTGCAGTTGACATGGTTGTACGTGTAGTTGACATGACTTGTAACACAGTTGACATGGCTTGTATGTGTAGTTGACACGATATGTACCGTAGTTGACATGTCATGCATGTGCCGTTGACACGATATGCTCCATAGTTGACATATTTCTTTTAGTTGTTGACATGGCTAGCATATATAGTTGACATAATTTTTAATTGTAATTAACCTTAAAAACATGAATTATAATTGTAATTACCCCTCCAGGTAGGACTGGTAGATTTCTTTTAGTTGTTGACATGGCTAGCATATATAGTTGACATAATTTTTAATTGTAATTAACCTTAAAAACATTAATTATAATTGTAATTACCCCTCCAGGTAGGACTGGTAGATTTTTTTAAATTGTAATTAACATTAAAATTAGTTACTACTTCTGAATTTTTTTTGTTGATTAGCCATGACAGAATCGAAATTCGAAGCATCACCTTCCAGTTAAGGATTTGTTTAAATTTTTAAGATTATTGACATTTCACAACTTGTATAAAGTGTCAACACTCAATTAATTCTTGCAATTAAAAACTAATAATTATCTTATCTTAATTTTTTAGTTGACACAATTTCTGGCATCATGATCATACAACACATGTCTCATGTCAATAGCATACATATCAAATGTCAATAACTTATAGCAAAATGTCAACCGCTTCTCTTCACGACAACTTCCATTGGCGTGCAATCAACGATTTCTCGGTCAACAAATCGAATGAAATTGAGCTGAATCAGCAGATGATGACGATTACTATGGCAGGAAACAGAATTTCTAGAGAGATAAACAATAAACTAATGATTTCTCCTACGAATTGAACCTTCACTCATAGGCAAGCATAGCGAGATTTCTCGAAATCCGAACTGCATAAAAAATTCAATTCAACCAAACATAAATTAATAAACAAAAAAGAAGGAATTTGCAAAGATCAAAGCAACAACTGGTACATCCAAACGAATAAAGAAGCCTCAGATTTAGGAAATTTATGCAGAAACAAAACCTCTCTTTACTGTAGAAGTATTCAATTGAAAACATAGGATACCTTCAAAAATCAAAATCAGTGAGACAGATCTGAAATTGAGAACAAATGTTGCTGATGAAATTGAGATATAGTTTGATGGATTTAGTTGCTTCTAATCATGAAGATCATCAACTTCACATTATCATCATGGTAATTGATCGAATTAAGCGATTAATTACCGCAGGAGGTGTTCCTCCCCAGATCGGAGACGACGAGTAGCACGATCGAGTGGGCGATGGTGGAGCTCCTCCGCCACCCGGCGGGGAAGGAAGAGCTCCGCCGCGTCATCAAAGAAGGCAACATATTCGAGGAAGCGCAGATCGACGATCTGCCTTACCTGCAGGCTTGGTGAAGAAGACGCTGCGATGGAGAAGGAGCCAGCGTCGTCAAAAGATTCTGGATTGGAAGATTAGGGATTTGAATTATATAATTACCATTCTGCCCTTTCATAACTAATTAATCTAAAAATATTTTTTGTGTGGCAAAATCTGGACCACTCATTTAATAAAAATGAGTGGCTGAGATTGCATCTCATTTCTCAATTAGTCTAAAAAATCTCAATTGATCATGGACCTATATATATATATATATATATATATATATATATATATATATATATATATATATGGGAGCGTTATTCTCCTTTTCACATCTTAGATCCTTTTTCCTTCTTAATATTACGCGTTAGATCTAAGGCATCAACGGATCAGATTGATTCTATAAAACTGGTTCCATGTTGCATTATAGAATGTGGTTGTATGCATTACAGGGTTATTATTGACATTTGACGGAAAAGTAACTGCCACATTTTGGTATCTGCGAATAATGCACCACATGGTCACGAGTAATGCATATAATTGACTATATAATGCACAATATGTGAACTGCAATGCATACGAATAAGATGTACCATGTTATGATGTTTGGACACACGTTTCTTGTTTCCCCTAAGGGTTTAATAAGCTTAGGGGCTAGGGTATAGTACGTAGACACGTATGTAATCTTCACATGGTAACGAGTAATGGATATAATTGACTATATAATGCACAATTTGTGAACTGCAATGCATACGAACAAGATGTGCTGTGTTATGATGTTTGACACACGTTTCTTGTTTCCCCTAAGGGTTTAATAAGCTTAGGGGTTAGGGTATAGTACGTACGCATTAATAACAAATTATAAAACGATACGAATAATTCACCAAATTGTCACGAGTAATGGATGTTATTAACTATATAATGCACAATATGTGAACTGCAATGCATACGAATAAGATGTACCATGTTATGATGTTTGACACACGTTTCTTGTTTCCCCTAAGGGTTTAATAAGCTTAGGGGCTAGGGTATAGTACGTAGACATTACTAACAAATTGTTGTTATTGGAATATACATATGTGCATTATTTGGTTTAGGTAGTGCATTATGTAGCTGTTAATTGTCATTATCTCAGTATATTATGCATTATTAGAGGTATTGTGTATATGGGTTAATCAACGGATTGAAGATTACATACGTGCATTTAGTAATGTCTACGTACTATACTCTAGCCCCTAAGCTTATTAAACCCTTAGGGGAAACAAGAAACGTGTGTCAAACATCATAACATGGTACATCTTATTCGTATGCATTGCAGTTCACATATTGTGCATTATATAGTTAATAACATCCATTACTCTTGACAATTTGGTGAATTATTCGTATCGTTTTATAATTTGTTATTAATGCGTACGTACTATACCCTAGCCCCTAAGCTTATTAAACCCTTAGGGGAAATAAGAAACGTGTGTCAAACATCATAACACAGCACATCTTGTTCGTATGCATTGCATTTCGCAAATTGTGCATTATATAGTCAAATATATTCATTACTCGTTACCATGTGAAGATTACATACATGTCTACGTACTATACCCTAGCCCCTAAGCTTATTAAACCCTTATGGGAAACAAGAAACGTGTGTCAAACATCATAACACAACACATCTTGTTCGTATGCATTGCAGTTCACATATTGTGCATTATATAGACAATTATATGCATTACTCGTGACCATGTGGTGCATTATTCGTAGCGGTTTCCAGCCATTATTAGATTACTATTGTACCCTCATAATGCACAAAATAGGACAAATAATGCATCACGGGATTAATTACCCAATGTTGATCTTGACCGTCCATTTATCTAATCTAATGGCTGATATTAAGAAAGAAAAATGAGGAAATATAGGAAAAGGAAATGAATACATCCCTATATATATATATATATATATATATATAGAGAGAGAGAGAGAGAGGTGTGATCAAATACAAACTCTCTAAAATACAAACTATACAAACTATGTCACCGGAGTGTACAAATTCTGTCACCGGAGTGTACAAATTATGTCAACGGACTGTACAAATTCTGTCACCGGGGGTCGATGTCAACGGAATGTACAAATTATGTCACCGGGGGGATGTACGGAGTGTACAAATTTTGTCGACGGGGGTGTCCAAAATCTGATTTTTCAATGTCAAAATGTTGACATTAGAAAAATCTCTTATATTAACCGTTGATTAATTGTATTAAGTGAGTATGATTAAAGTTTATATAGTTTGTATTTTAGAGAGTTTGTATTTTATCACACCCCTATATATATATATATAAACATGATTTTATCAGCCAAATAGCCAGAAAGAAGGTCGAAGCCGAGTCTAGGTGAATACAATGTCAATATAGTTAAGTAAGTGAGGAGGCAAAATAGGAAATTGGGAAGATGGGGGACGTAACGGCAAGAATTGTTGTTCTTAAAACATTTAATTTGGATTAATTGGTGATTTTTAGTTAAATTTTATAATTTTATAAATAAGGATAATAACATTTAAATCATAAAGTTTGAACAAATTTTGCCAAGGCTCATAACGTATTAAATTATGAAGTTTCAATTGTCTCATTCGTATACAAAATGATATATTTGATAGTGTTCAAAACGGCAATGGGTAATTGAATAGGAAAACACCGGAAAAAATACATGTTTTTATAAAACAACGTCGTTCCGAGCATTATCAAAAGTCAACGTTATATATGTACAAGTGAAGCAATTGAAAAAAAATGTGATGTAATCTTCCGGTTTTCGAACGTTATGGACTAATCAGAATATAGCCAAATTTTTTATTTAATGGACGATTATCCTTTATAAATATAGTGTAGATCTGTCTTAATTGTTCAAGTAATAGTTCAAATCAACTTTTGATTTGTTCTCTCTAATAAATATTGTTGGAAAAGATAATTTGTTACACAAATTGACAGTGTTAATAATTTTTTATTTGTGTTAATTGACCAAAATTATAATTTATGCTACGAAAGGAATAATATGTTTAAGCTATATTTATAATCATTATAAATTAGGACTTAAAAATTAACCCTAAGAGCCTAATATTTAAAATTGTGAGACTATTAAAATATATCGTGGCTTAATATATCAAATAAAGAAAAGAAAAACCGGAAACTCATTAATTAATTATTTTTTTCCTCGACAAAGAGGCACTGATAAATCCGCCTTCTAACTTCCAAGTTAGGTCTCTCTCACTCTCTAAACAAACAAATAAACATACACTACCTTTTCAATTGGTCCGAATTGTGACTCGTAAATTTGGGCCCAAAAATCTTTTAGAGCAGTAAATGAGATCTCCTTTTCCTATGTTGTGTAATTTTGGTGGAGCACAATCACACATTCTTTCTCAAATTTGCTGTGTCATATTTTAAATAGTTTAAGTGTGAAATTAATGCGCACAAATAAATGCATCTACTGACTCTGTAAATATCCTGTAATTATAAAATAATACTCCTTCCGTAAATAAAAAATAGTCTCATTTGTGAACAACACGAGTTTTAATAACAAATTTGTAAAATAAGAAAGAAAATGAGAAAAAGTTGGTAAAGTAAGAAAGATGTGAAGAAAAAGTGTGTAAAGTATGAGAGAGGAGAAATATAGGAAAAGTAAGAGAGAAACTTTACATTTTTAGAAATAATATTATTTTTTATGGACATCCCGAAATAGCAAAATGAGACTATTTTTACGGAGGGAGTATTAAATTTGATAGGAACTTATTTTCTTAAGTATGATTACATTTAAAAAAAACTCTAGTAATGAAATAAATGAGCACTGGAAATGAAAGATAAAGTTTACCAAGTATAAATTTTTCATGGCACTTCACTGCTTATAAAATTATGAATATTAAGCAGAGTGAAGAATAGATAGTAACAGAGATTTTCCTATGTCAGTTGCTAGTTATTCTTTTTTCTTTATAGCGAAAATGGGTAATAAGATTAGGCTTTGACAAAGACATTCACCAAATTAATCATTCACATACGTACCATAACTTAGATGGATGCGTGCTTGACAAAATAATAAAGCCATATGCCGTGTCTAAATCCATTTATTGTGTCAATTAATTATAACGACATTATATGCTCGTCATTTTCTGCCAATATCATTCTCCTGTAAACACATTAATAAGTTGTCCAGCTTGTATTCAAGCACAAATTGATAGTATAATGAATGATATATAGCATCTAGTATTATTAGTTACTTTGTCGATTCTTTCCCGAATCGTACGTCGAATCAACCCTAGCACTAGGACTAACCAAAAACACCCCATGCCACGTCACTAGGACTAACCACATCCTGCCACATCACTAGGACTAACCACAACACAATAATAGGACTAGCCGATGCCCTAGCCAATACAATAAATTGAAAAATACGATTAATTCATTTTTTATTTTGATGTTTATCATACATTAAAAAAAATGAAGTGCAATGAGTTGTAAATATTGAGTATAAATAGAAAAATAAAAAAAATCGGTTAATCCTTCCTTTGTCCGCGCAATAGCGGACTAAAGGTAGGACTAACGGTTGGGGCGTGGATGAGCGCTCGTCCTACTTCGGGACGTCCGTCGCGTTAGTCCACTATTGTGGACGGACATCCCCACACCCTAACCGCTAGTCCTACCTTTAGTTCGCTATTGTGGACGCTCTTGAGAAACTTATATGAGTCATGGTCTATGGTTATAACACTTAAAAGGAGAAACATTAATTCAGATTTTGATCGACTGTGGAAATAAGTGAAAATTATTGTATACTGCTCCATAAAAATTGTTTTGTCCGAGTTGTTTAGATACGCAATTTTCTCAAATTATAAATTCAAACAGCATGTTACGTACATCACTTAAGCTCATTGCCTCTTATTTCGAATTATTTTCGAAGAAAATGTTTCGCGAGTGCATATGTTTTTTAAACAAGGGCATATCACATGCACTGTATTATTAAACTATGATCACAATTTTTTTTTATTATATTAGTACTCAATATATCTATTAAATAATTATTTTTTGTTTGATGAAGTATTTGAGAAATAGTAACGGAGGTCATTCACGCCTTATCCATACCTAGACACAATTATTTCACTCATAAAAATATGAGCAAAAATCAATTTTAATATGTTTGAAAATTATTAAGGGGGTTTTTAATTGTTTCATCACTTTGCCAGTTACTGTGAAATATCGTGTATATATATATATATATATATATATATATATATATGTGTGTGTGTGTGTGTGTGTGTGTGTGTGTATTTGCTGTCTTTTTTAGACTTAAGTTCATTGCTTGAATTGGGAAATCAAACAGCTTCTTTCTTTTTTTCTATTCAGATCTATTTTATTAGTTCTTCTTTTTTCAAATAATAGATTTATCAAAATTAAGAGAAAGAGAGAAAAAGATAAGTTGTCAATTTTATATACTGCAGTCCAATTGTTTAAATTTAATCCCAACGATTGTTTATAAATCTGAATTTATAAGAAATGTCAGACTGCCTCAAAAAGGCCTGTCTTTACTTCTCTAGATCAAGACCACAAATTCTTTTTCTCTTAAAAAAGAATCTTGACTTAACGGGCCGTGAAAAAGGCCAATTAAGACATAGTATTGGTTTTGAGGCCCAAATTCAAACAATTAGAATAAAATAATTAAATCGAGTTATAGTTAAGTCCTGCTATTTTAGAATGATAGCTTAGGTCTTATTGTGCCTGAAGTTATATTTTCAAACTAGGCTTTATCCTAGTAAGACAATGTTTATCAGTAACCATTCAACCCAACTCAACCATCCACTTTTTCAATATTTAATTCATTTCTATCTTCTCCACATCATCTTCCACATCATTAATATTCATTCAACCCAACCACACTCATTTTCATGGTTTATCAATGACCACCCAACCACACTATTATATATTTTGTTTTCTATTATTTTTTTAATAATAATATTATTAAATAAATAGTATTTATTATTGCATAATAAAATTTATTAAAAAACACAATAAATGACAAACTCAAAATTATAAAGACAAACTTAAAAAACATAAATTACAATAATTGAAATACGAAATTGAAAATACATATGGTTCTCATACATAAGATGAAAACTAGACATTCAATTGCAATTGCCGAATTTTGCTCATATATGCTCAATCAAATCGTTTAGCAGAGCTTTGTGAGCTTCTCTGTTTAGAAGTTGAGCTTTATTTTTCATGTAAGAAGCTAGACTCGCAATCCTATTCGTAGAATATATGAAATCATTATTCTCATCTCCATCTTCATTCTCACAACTACTTTGTCCAAGTCGATCTTGAATAAATTCTGTTGGATCACAATAGTTCGAATACGTGCTTCTTTCGTCCTCCACTATCATATTGTGCAAGATTATGCAAGCAATCATTATTTTTCCCATAATATCACGATCCCAAATAAGGCACGGACATTTGATAAAAGCAAAACGAGCTTGCAAAACACCAAAAGCCGGCTCAACATCTTTTCGCGCGGACTCTTGATGTTGAGCAAACAACTTGTGCTTCATCGTTTATGGACCTGGAATAGATTTGACAAATGCCGCCCATTGAGGATATATGCTATTAGTAAGATAATACCTCATATTTTTTTCGTGGCCATTTACTATGTAATTGACCTTCGGTGCTCGATCTTCCAAAATATCATCAAAAACAGGAGATTGATCAAGCACATTAATATCATTTCTCGAACCTGGAGTTCCAAAAAAAGCATGCCAGATCCACAGATCTTGAGATGCTACTGCTTCCAAGATGATTGTCGGACTCCCACTTCTTCCGCCATATTGTCCAGCCCATGAAGTGGGACAATTTTTCCATTCCCAATGCATGCAATCAATACTACCCAACATGCCTGGAAACCCACGTTGTTCTCCAATATGCATAAGTCTTGCCAAGTCTTCTTCGGTGGGCTTTCGCAAGTACTCATCGCCAAAGTTAGAAATTACATCTTCAACGAACTTGATGAGAGATTTGCTAATGAGTTGTGCGCTCATTCTCAAATATTCATCGTGCAAGTCGGCCGTCGTCCCGTAGGCCAACATCCTCATCGCTGTTGTACATTTCTAAATTGCAGACATACCAAGCCGACCAGTAGCATCACGCTTTTGCACAAAAAAGTTGGCGGTCTCGACGAGCTTGTTCATTATTTTTTTGAACAAAGGTTTTCGCATACGATACCTTGTTCGGAAAAAAATGTGGAGGATAGATTGGATCTTCAGCAAAGTACTGCTCGAAAATAGTATCATGACCCTCCTCGCGTTTCCTTTCAATGTATCTATCTCCTTCTAGCTCTAACCGTCTGGGTTGTAGGTTGTGAAGACAGGGTTGTTGGCCAAATATCTATATCCTCGATTAGTTGATCGAGTTGCTGATTTTGTTCAACATTTTTTTCTTCCCATTTATTGTCTTCAAGAAGATTGGAAGCTTCAAAATTAGAACTTGATGACATTTTTTAGGGAGAGTTGGCTCAATAATTGTGAGAGGATCTGTGTGTAATTTCCGTGAGGCATATAGGTAAATATATAGAAGTTATTTGTTGAGCTTATGATTCCACCACTATCACATGAGATGTCATTGGATTACACCACCACTTGTGATAGAGAGTGATTTGTAATCTACTCAAACTTTGGTTTTTGTGATCACATGGGATGTCAATGGAATCCACCACCACTTGTGATAGAGAGTGACTTGTAATCTAGTCAAACTTTAGTTTTTGTGATCACATGGGATGTCATTGGATTCCACCACATCTTGTGATAGAGGGTGTGGAAGGACCACGAGAGGGGCCCGAATTCGGACCAAGTTATATTAAAGATAACCAAACCGATTGGATCAGTTAGCAAATGTCGTTACCACTTGATCGATGCAAACTCGCTCTCGCTCGTTTCCTACCAAAGTAATTTGTAAACTCCCAATTTTGTACTACTTTAACAGTAAAGCAGCAAGTTCGGGGTCGATCTCACAGAGAAGTTGGTGCGTTGAGTGTGTGAGTAGTGAACAGGGGGTTGGCTGCTGTCACGCTTTAACTTGGAAGTTTTTAACTACTGATTTTACTCTAGGCAGAATTAAACTTGCTGACTTGATCAAGGTAAATTTAACTACTGGGTCAAGTGAATTGCAGGCGAAAACGTAACAGTAAATGCGAGGATGAAAACGAAATAACTTTGATTAAACTAAAACTGAGAACAGTACAACGAGAAGTTTAACTAAGCTAACACTTTGGGAAACTACGAAAGCAAGTAAAACCGAGAAGAATCTCGGTGGGAAACTTCAGAATATGCTGACAGATAACAAGTATTCTGTAGCGCTTCTTCAATCGCCCTTTCTAACTAAGCAACACTTTATCTAAGCTAGGCTAAGCTATCTAGAGAACTGAACTAAGCTAAACTAGACGAAAAGTAAAGGATCGGATTCCCTTTTCTTGTGATGGCACATCCTCTATTTATAAGCTCTACTCGCCCTCCAGCTGGATAACGATCTTGACAGGGAATATTCACTCACGCTGAGGATGAGCGACTCATTGATTGCTACGTGCTTTTCCTTCTAGAATGTCGACGCTTTTGAATAACAGATTCATGACTCAGCTCCGTCCTTGCGTCTCATATGCCAGCATGTGTCCCCTTCTAGAACGTTGTCCTTGATAACAGAATGGTGCGCCACATCCAACTCATTTCCTCACATGCCCTTCTTCTGGAAGCCAGTGGTCCCTACCTAACTGCTTGATTACTCCCCTAGATCAACTCCCCTGATTTATTGGCCTTTTCCGTCGATTGTACTTGCTTGATCAGTTTGGATTCGTTGCCTTGGTCAAGCGGCATTTCTGCACAATTAACACTTGTTTTGGGCGATAAACCGATCAAGTAGTACACATTTTACCCATAAACCGATGCATGAAATAGGCCTTATCAAACTGCTCACACTTAAAACATACTTGTCCTCAAGTATAAAGAAAAAGAAAAGAAAAGATAAGGCAAATTTCAGGCATGGTTTGCTCATTTCAAAAAAAGAAAGAAGACGAAAAAGAAAAACAAGACTCAAAACCAAAAACATATATTTACATGTATGCATTAGACCGAATAAATTTCCAAAAATCACACCCGAGGTCGAGGTCAATCCATTTGCCAGTAGCTTATGTTTCTTCTCTTTCGCATTTGCTTGATCAAGGTGTCAGCTTGTCAAGATTGCTCAATTTAAACCACTGTTGGATTCACTTAGTCGCTCATTTCCCACCAGAGATGTTAGGACTGTTCACTCGGTATTGCCACAAATTTTATACCTTCAATCGGACTGCACAAGATAGTTCCTTAAGGTCTTTGTTTTGGGTCGTAACGGGGTTCAAGGGTAGTAACGTATTAGGGTAGGGTTCTAGGGGTTCTAAGTTTAAGATAAAAATTTAAACTGTAAAAAAGAAAACCACATGAGTTATAAGACCAAAGATTTGACTAAACTTGCTGGATCAGAGTGGGATATTAATTCTTTTCTACTGGATACTTGGTCAAATTTCGACCTTCAGCCTTTAACTTTCGGCTTATTTCATAACTTTTGTTTTTCTGGGTCAGGTTACAACTTTTTCCTGCCCTTTCTTTTTCTCAACATTTTTTTTAACTTGATCAACCCGATTGTCTAACTTGATCAACCCGGCTACCTTTTATTCCGACTACTCTAGTGTTATCCCTTTTTGTCCTTTTTGAAAAATTTCATCTCTTTGACGCCTTTCCTCATGTGATATGAAACTTGAATTTTGGTTTAAAGGTTTCAAAGAACGGGTAAGAGTGTATAGGCTCAAAGTGGTTAACTAAGGGGTGCCTTGATTAACGAGGCGGGTTCGTGGAACGAAGGAAGAGAAACGGCTCAAATGGCTAAGACCTAGTGCCTTTAGTCCTTACTACTTGTGCAATTTTTATCTCAATATTAAAAGTCGGCCTCTCGTAAAATTTTCTTCTGTAAAAATAGTAGAAAGTGTTCTACTTTTGGTTTATAACTCACATATAGAGAGGCTTCACAGTTGGTTTAAAATTGAGCGTTTCCAACATACTTGCGTCGTTCAAACTGATCAAGTTTTTGCAACCAAGTTTTTACATGTAAGCATACTGAATCCTTTTTCTAACACTTTCAAAAAGTAGTCAAGTCTTCCACTTATCCAATTTCATGTATATTGCCTAATTATTACTACTAACTGTATTCTTTTGAAATTTTTTGAAATTTTTTGTGCATGAATGATCCTACTGTAACTAACCCGTCCCCCCTCCCCACTGCATATGAACTCGTCCTTGAGGGACTGGATGCAGTGGAAAAAAGGGTTAGGCACAGGCAACGACACAATAATAAACAAGGGAAACTTCTCACACTTAGACCAGACACTGGGCTAAGTGTGAGACAGTGCCAACAATCAAAACATGCTGATTAAAACCAGAGAAAAAAAAAACAAACAGATATAGGCAAGCAAACAAAAATAGCAAAACAGCATGCATACTTCTCACACTTAGACCCAACACAGGTCTAAGTGTAAGAGAACAAAAGAAACATCAGTATATACAGACCAACATGAAAATTAAATTGTTTGAAACGAAATGAGCTGAGAATTGGGGGAGGGGGGGTTTACTAGGGTTTCCTGGGGGGTTGACTGGGAGATGCTGAGGGTGGCCAAAAGGATGACGGGCGCCGAGACGGAGGAGAGCCTGTAGAGGGAAGTGGTAGTCGTCTGGCAGGGGTCTGGTCTTGGGTGGTACCCAACAACCTAGCCAGCAGGACCATTTGAGCATTTGAATTCTCCACCAGCTGCATCAATGTCTGCTTCACTCGGAGCTTCCATGAGTTGTTAGTGCTTGCAGCCTTCTCTTGTCCCATCCTCGGAGTGGGCGCCTGGTGTGTATCATCCTCTCCTCCCTCGGCAAGGGTTTCTGAGGTCTCCTCTAGCCTTCTTTTCCTCTGGGGCTGACTTATTTGTTTCTCCCACCGTCCTGCTACGTAAAACTGGAAATTCCCTCCATGCGTCTTCTCTAAAACCTGAATTCTAACAGAGAAGTCAAGGTCAAACAATTCAGGACTAGGGCAAAGGATGGGGCGTCCGACACTCGTCACTGTCCAGTTTCTCCTCAGATAGGCCCCGAGGAGGTGGCAGACGTTTAAATGGCGGGCAGCATGGGTAGCCATTTGGTTTATGGAATAAGCCAGCCAGAACCCAAGGTAGACTTTCTTCTATTCTCTCATGCTCCACATAAAGTAAAGCTCGGCCAGAGTGAGGATCGCCAGTGTATTGCCTTGCCCGATGAGGTTACAGGCAAGGTAGACCTGGGCTAGTCGGAGGGCAGGATCGGCAATAAGACGTCCTCTAGATTCAGAGGCTCTGAAGGTAGGGGAGCGTCCAGCGCATATGGCTTTCCAGACGGCCTGCTGATCGAATTCGGGTTTTCTCTGAGGGAGACCGATATCGTGCCCAACCCAAACCCCATTGGTTACCTGGCTTTCTGTATAGAGGCCCATCCGGATGGAGAAATCATTTAGGCTCATCAGATGGTCCTGGCCAAAAACCCTAAAGGAGACACTTCTGTCGTTCAGGTCTGAGCTTCCGGAGAATTGGAAGGATGCGAAAAACTCCTTGGCCAGGTCCTCCGGCACAGGGGTCTCATCGACCTCTAGCAACCATTCAAAACCGATGCCGGCAATGTAGGCGAAAAACCTCTCCTTCATCTCTATCTTCTCCAGGGACGGCTGGTGCATCATCTTCCCCACCTTTAACATCTTCTGGGAGGTCACCCTTTGGTGCACCTCCTTCTGCATTTTAGGATCATCGAATTCCAACATCTGTTGGCAAAGAGCTGGGGTCAAAACCACATGCTGAGGAGAGTAGGTGGTGGAATGAGAGGTTGTAGGCCATCCTTGTTGCCTCTTGGACGTTCGGGTCCAGCACAACTCCTGTCCCGTCGAATCACTGCCCTCATCTCTTGACCGTGGGGAAACGGGTGCGGAAGCATCTGTAATGACGACCCCTGTGTTGGCGGAGCGGCTTCTCTTGGGAGTAGGAAGTACACTTCCCTTTCCCTTCCTCTTTCTCTCTCTCTCTCTTCTCTTACCAGGCTGCCCTTGACAGACTCTCTCTCCTCCCCAGCTTCTTGGATCTGAGGCTCCTCCGGTTCCTTTTCATCCACCAGCCTCCGTACCGTGCGTGGCCTCTGCACCATCGTTTCCTCCTCTCCTTGAGTTTTTAGGGTCTCAGCTTCCTCCAGGAGCCAGTTCGTTGTCATACGCCGCGTCTGACGGCGTAGCGGCTCCTCTTCCTCCTTTTCCATCTCCCCATAGTTGAACAGTGGGAGAAATTCCTCCACCTCTTCATCATTGATGTCGCCATCCTCAGTTAAATGTGGCTCATAGATTGAAGTGGAGTTGCCACCGCTTGTTGGCGACGGAATAGCGAATGGTTGCCCATAATCCTCCCTCAATCCTTCTCTGTCAGAGGTATATTCGCTGCATTGCATCGGCTGGACGGGGGACGCAGGTGGAGGTGATGTAGGAGGGCTAGGAAGAGAGATTGTAGGTAGAGGTGATATAGGAGAGCTAGGTGGGATCTTTGTTTTAGAGGACGAAGCATGATCTTTAGACCCGGAAATCCCAAGTCTAGCCTTGAGTGCGGCATATGCTGCTGCATCGTCCAACTCGCGGGGTATACTCCGGAGAATTTCATCGAGGCGCTATAGGGTCTCCTTATCCACTTCGGAATGTGGAGAGGCGGTAATGGTTTGTGGTGGAGCGTTGGTTGGCTTAGGAGGGTTAGGATTTTCTTGACGAACTTGGGATAAAGTTTCCTGGTCACCACCGTCGGCGTCGGCACTAGAGGGTGATGAAGGAGTGTGAATTTGCTCGATCAACATCCTTGGTGGCAATTGTGATGAGTGCTGGTGGAGAAGATGTTTTAGGCAGGGGTTTGGAACTTGGATTGGTATGCACTGTAGTCGCTTTTGGTTGAAAGTGAAATACAGCTCTGAGGTCTGCCTATTATACTGATACCACGACTGTTGAGATTTCTGACGGTTGAGATCCCTGCGACTGTTCACGTACTCTGCGACTCCTTACGTACGAGCGTGCCTTTTCAGAGTGCCAGCTGGCTTAGCTTATCTGATACGCTTCCTCCTTCTCCCAGGAACGTCCTTTCATTGCGACAGTTGGCTCCATCTGACACATCTCCAATGATTGTATGCGTCATATTATCACTTGCCTCTGATCAATTAAATCACTGTGGCCATTGGTTAACTCACATTGCACTGATCAAGTGGATAATTAAATCCAGATGAAAGCTCACATAATTCCACTTGATCAGTTTCTTTCCTCCACTTCCGACTTTTAATTTTCTAAGAAATAAACAACACATAAAATATTTACACTACACTATCAAGAGAAATGACCGATGTCCTTAGGATGTCACTTGATCAGACCGACGATTTAGATTTATGTTGCTTGATCAAGCAGACTACCCAAGAATACGCAGTCGCTCCCTATACCTTCTTACTGGATAAGATTGGGCAGGGTTAGTGGAATCTCTTCCACTATTCCCGCTTTGGTCTTGTCTCTATAGGGATCAACCTTATTACCCTTCACCGTGAAAGAGAACGAATTGGAGGGGTCTCCTTTGTGCATGTTTGCCTCCAGTGTGTGTGTTGCCACGGTGGTATGAGGGTCTGCCCATTCCGAATTCTGCTTCCTGGATATCAGTTTGATTTGACACTAGGATGGTGGCTCATTTTGTTCTCCGAAGGGCTCTTCCTTTCTCGAGGAGGGAACAGTCACTCCTTTTTCCTCCGAGGATGGATACCTTGTAGGTGCCAACTTGGTCAGGTAGTTTTTCGACTCCTTGAGTGATCTCTTCTGTCTTGGCAGGTCGTGTTGGCTTACAGAAGTCCATAATTGCTCTTTCAATGGCCTGATCATCCAAGTTACCAGTTATTATTGCTTCGAACCAGTCAGCTGCTTCCTTTTTAAGTTTTTCGTCATCGGTGAAATCGGAGGACTTAATGAAGAGTTCCTTTTCCAGACACTTTCACTCCAGAGGTCTGACAGTATCCACCGATTGTATGCTTTCGCCGTCCTACGGCTTCCTTGCAGTTTCATTAATGTCGACTGTAAGTCGTTTTCCATTACACTCCAGATTTATCGTCCCATGGCGGACATCGATGATTGTGCTGGCGGTGGATAGGAAAGGTCTTCCCAAGAGGATTCCAATGGACTCCTCCAATCCTGGCTTCATCATTTTTATGACAAAGAAGTCGGCTAGGTACCTAAATTTGTTCACCTTGACGGTTTCATTTTCCAGAATTCCTTCGGGGTAAATGCAGGACCCATTTGCCAGTTGTATCACCATATCGGTTTCGACAAGCTTTGTTTTCCCAGCTTTTCATACATAGAATAGGGCATAACATTGATGGAAGCCCCTAGGTCACACATTGCTTGCTCCATTAGAATGTCTCTGATGGAAATTGGGAGCGTAAATACCCCTGGGTCTGTCTTTTTGGGCGGAAGGTCACTAGGTTGGACCAAACCGATCACACTTTCTGCTTCGACCATACTCCCCTTCTTAGTGTCTTGTTCACGGATGCTAGACTCAAAGCTTCCGTTATGACTGAGTCTCAGTGATGGAAAACTCGCAGATGAGCTTTGATAAGCTGTTTCTGATTTCAGAGAGACTGTATTGACATTCTCTCGCCCCGCAGGTGGCTGCACTGTGGCCGGAAGTTTTCCTTCATTCCCTCTCAGCTCGCTCAGTGACATGGCGACCTGAGATATTTGTTTCGTAAGCATATCTAGTGCAGCTCTTTGTTCCTTCTGAGCTTCTTGTATTTCTCGCATTGCATCTTGGGGCTGATGCGGGATCATCACATCTCCTGGACTTTCATTTTGTTGCTTGTTATATCTTTGATTAAAACGACCTCCTCCATGGCCTTGCTGGTAGTAACCGGAATGGCCATACTGCTCTGGTTGGAAGTGATTCTGCTGGTTTCCTCTTTGGTACTGCGGGACATAGTTCATCGTTTGATTATTTGGCTGTCTTCTCGGGTTGCTAGACTGAGGGACTTGGTGCTGGTACCCCCCTCCCCTTCCTGTTGTCGGCTTGACCAGTTAGGTTGTCCTCCACTTGACCAGTTCCCCTGAGGTCCACTTGACCATCCTGCCTGACCTCCCTGCATTTTGTTCCCTCCAGTGTTTTGCCCTCTCCTGGATCCGAGCAGGCCAGTTGGGCTGCCCTTCGGTGAGTTGTAAGGACTGCGTCGGGGGTGGTTGGCTTTGATTCTGATCAGTCCACCTAAAGTTTGGGTGGTCCCTCCATGGAGCATCTCTCTGCTTAACCTGGATCTAGTTGCCATTTGCGTTCCAATGACCTACGGCATTCACTTGGGCTTGCGGCTCTACCTCAGGGGGGAATTCACAGTAATAATAATGATGTTCTTCTGGTGGGGACGGTTGCGGCACATACTGTGTCTCCTTTGGTGCAGGTAGTGGTGGTTGTCTTGCTTTCTCTATTGCCTCCAGCAGCTTCTTCTCCATTTGCTCAAATCGAGCCTCCAACTTTTCATCATTGCGTGTCTCTGCTGCGTGCACTACCCCTCTTCTATACTAGCCTCGAGATGTCTCATACGACCGCTTAGCCTCAATCAGCCTCTCCAGTATATTTTTGGCTTGGCTAAACGGGGTTTTCGAGAAATCCCCTTGAGCTGCGAAGTTGAGGTTGTTCTTGTTGTCCACCATAAGTCCGCCATAGAAGATCGAGTAGATCTCCCGCTCCCCCAGCTTGTGGTTGGGGCATGCTTGAAGCAGCCCTTGGAATCTGTCCCAGTATTGACCTAGGGGCTCATCGTACCCCTGTCTGGCTTCGGTAATCTCCCGTTTAAGGGCACTCGTCTTTGAGGTTGGAAAGAAGCGGTCTAGGAATATCATGCGGAACTCGGCCCATGTTCTGATGGATCCTTCTGGCAGTCTTGACAGCTAGACACCCGCATCGCCCTTCAAAACGAAGGGAATAGCTTTGCGCCTGTAATCTTCGGATGTGGATCCAGCCGGCACGGGCTGAATGTCACAGTATCGGCAGAACTCCTCCAGGAAGGCGTACGGACATTCCTTTAAAGACCGTAGAAGTGGGACAAAACGGCCAGTACTCCTGATTTGATCGCGATGGTCCACATCCCAGGAGTAGAGGTAATGGCATGTGTGGGCTTCTTCTCATCATGAGCGTGCAGAGAGCCGATTCTAGAGTCGTCAGCGACAAGGGCCATCTCTGCTTCTGTTCGTTCTGGTGGTGGTGGTAGTGTGTTCTGTTCAGCGGCCGCTGCTGCTTCTAATGCTGCTCTGAAACGGGTGGTGACAACGCCGGCTTCCTGGACTCTCCAATGAGCGTTAGCACCTCTGTATATAAGAGGGTGATTCCAGTGGCCGCTGCAGTGGTACCTTCTCATCAACAGCAGGAAAAACAAATGAGAAACGAAAAAAAAGAAAACTATTTACTCCTACGAACTACGCACAAACATGAAGTAACACCATGCTTCCCCGACAACGGCGCCATTTTGGAAAGACCACGAGAGGGGCGCGAATTCGGACCAAGTTATATTGAAGATAACTGAACCGATTGGATCAGTTAGCCAATGTCGTTGCCACTTGATCGATGCAAACTCGCTCTCGCTCGTTTCCTACCAAAGTAATTTGTAAACTCCCAATTTTGCACTACTTTAACAGTAAAGCGGCAAGTTTGGGGTCGATCCCACAGAGAAGTTGGTGTGTCGAGTGTGTGAGTAGTGAACAGGGGGTTGGCTGCTACCACGCTTTAACTTGGGAGTTTTTAACTACTGATTTTACTCTAGGCACAATTAAACTTGTTGACTTGATCAAGGTAAATTTAACTACTAGGTCAAGTGAATTGCAGGCGAAAACGTAACAGTAAATGCGATGATGAAAACGAAATAACTTTGATTAAACTAAAACTGCGAAGAATACAGCGAGCAGTTTAAACTAAGCTAACACTTTGGGAAACTACGAAAGCAAGTAAAACCGAGGAGAATCTCGGCGAGAAACTTCAGACTACGCTGACAGATAACAAGTATTTTGTAGCGCTTCTTCAATCGCCCTTTCTAACTAAGCAACACTTTATCTAAGCTAGGCTAAGCTATCTAGAGAACTAAACTAAGCTAGAGAACTGAACTAAGCTAGACGGAAAGTAAAGGATCGGATTCCCTTTTCTTGTGATGGCACATCCTCTATTTATAAGCTCTACTCGCCCTCCAGCTGGATAACGATCTTGACAGGGAATATTCACTCACGCTGAGGATGAGCGACTCATTGATTGCTACGTGTTTTTCCTTCTAGAATGTCGACGCTTTTGAGTAACAGATTCATGACTCAGCTCCGTCCTTGCGTCTCATATGCCAGCACGTGTCCCCTTCTAGAACGTTGTCCTTGATAACAGAATGGTGCGCCACATCCAGCTCATTTCCTCACGTGCCCTTCTTCTGGAAGCCAGTGGTC
This sequence comes from Salvia splendens, assembly GCF_004379255.2. Taxonomy (NCBI): domain Eukaryota; kingdom Viridiplantae; phylum Streptophyta; class Magnoliopsida; order Lamiales; family Lamiaceae; genus Salvia; species Salvia splendens. Next base: position 37,488,860 of record NC_056034.1, on the reverse strand, counting down.
CCTGCCTAACTGCTTGATTACTCCCCTTGATCAACTCCACTGATTTATTGGCCTTTTCTGCCGATTGTACTTGCTTGATCAGTTTGGCTTAGTTGCCTTGGTCAAGCAGCATTTCTGCACAATTAACACTTGGTTTGCGTGATAAACCGATCAAGTAGTACACATTTCACCCATAAACCGATGCATGAAATAGGCCTTATCAGGGTGAGTTGTCATCTAGTCAAACTTTGATTTTCGTCATCACATGGGATGTCATTGGATTCTACCACCACTTGTGATAGAGTGTGAGTTGTCATCTAGTCAAACTTTGATTTTCGTGTTCACATGGGATGTCATTGGATTTCTCCATGACTTGTGAGCACATTTCATCTATTCATGCTTTGATTGAAGGGCTTGTCACATAAACTGGAAGTTACATAAGCAACAGAAATTAAAGGTTACATACTAAGCAACGAAAATTGAAAATTACATACTAAGCAACGGAAGTTGAAAGTTACATACTAAGAAACATACATTGAAAACAGATAAAGTATGATCACTTCCCAAACAATTATGCTATTAGATCGTGTTTCAGATCTTCTTTTTCTGGAGTTAAGTCCCTCCTAGCCATCAGCAGAGTAAGGATAGATGCCTTGATGTTTTGTTCCTAAATATCACTAGCTGCCTTGATCTTCCGTTCCTGAATATCACATCCCCTTTCACGTGTGACTCTCATTTCACGTAGTGCTGCAGTGAAATCATTAGGAACTTTATATGATGGTGTTGCAACTTCCTTGCCTTTTCTTTTAGCCTTAGCCTTAGCTTTATCTCTTCCAATAGGACGTTGTAATGTTGAAGAAACACTCACAGGTGTGGAGTTGATTTGAGGTCCTCCCTCCTTACTAGTCCTCGACCTTTTTGAGCTTCCACGACTTTCTTCAAGGCTGTCATCATTTGGCTGGAATCGCGATGAACCGGTGATATTCAACTTCAATTCCCACTTGGGATTGTGTCGCATCACGCTCTCAAACACCTTATGGTGAGTAAACTTACTCTTACCATAGATTTGTTGAGCGGATTTCTCAATGTCCTCATTAGATTGGCCACTCGTAGCTCGATCGTGCGCATGCTTGTATGCACCAATCCACTAGGAGACATTTGTGTTGAGTCGTCTGTAGCGCTGTCTCAATTTCACTAGGAGACATTTGTGTTGAGTCGTCTGTAGCGCTGTCTCAATGACTCCAAACTCCTTTGTTCGCCCATTGTTGGATTTTCTTTTCTTATTTTTTCATATTGATCAAGAATATTTTCCCATAGATTCACATTAGTTCGGTTGGTGCCAACAACTGCATTTGTGCTGATGAAACACCAAGCAGACATTAGTACGATGTCTTCTTGCTCACTCCAACCATGTTGAGCGTTGGAAGCATTCATGTTAGTTTGAAATTGGCTAGAATTTGGAAAATCATCAAAGCTAGGGAAATAATCTTGGGAATGATTGAAAGTTTGGGAATGATTGAAAGTTTGTTGGAATAGAAATTTTGAGAATCAGAGAATATGTTATTCTCATCACCATCCATGATGAACAACAAAGAGGACTAAAAAATAAGAAATTATACCAAATAAAGGATTATAGGAGGAGAAAAGATAAGATTTTTTTGTGTGCAAAACTATAGCAAATGTGGTCTCTATTTATAGAGGATGAAAAATTATAAATTTTGGTATAATTTTTTTAATTTTTTAATATAATATATAAAAGATATATCAATTTTTTTATAAAAAAATTTCAACCAATGAAATTGTGTCATGTGGCACAATATCATTGGCTGATTCATGAATTCATTTGGGAGACCATTCAATCGCAGGTTGCCAACCAGCCGACCATGGTTGAGGAGAGAGACACACCATTATTTTAATTCTTTTTTTTAAAAAATTGTAAATGTGATATGGAGGTCGACCAAACTGACCGATAAACGTGGTCTAATGTTAGGCTCTTCAATAAAAACTCTTTCTGCATACTCTATGACACGATTGTGCTCTCCTTTTGTCCTCCCGTTTCAAACTTCAAGCAGGAAAGATCTATCTCATTACAGGACATTTGTCACGACCGCTCTTTTTAGGGTTAATAAATGCAGGAGGTCGCGACTAATGGGACTTTAAGAAAGGAGATTTTGTTTAGGTTTCAATAAAAAGTTTGACTAACATATTTAATATTCAAATAACGGAGGAAAAAATCAGAGAAATGTCTTAAATCCAACGACAAACAGTCTATTTCATAATTAATAATCCAAGAGTAAAAGGGGTTCAAAATATAATTTTGAAAAAAATAGTATCATCTCAGCGGAAGCATTCAAGAGTAAGAGTGACGCCATGTATGAAGACACGACGACCATTGAAGTTCAAAAATAAAATCCAACAACAATTCAGGTTCGACTCAGCACCACCCCAAGCTCGTCGCCGCTCAACCTGCACATAAGGAAAACACATGCAGGGGTTGAGTACTATAAAATACTCAGTGGACTTATGCCGAAAACGCAGTTATAAAATTTTTTTTATATTTATCTTATCATTGTCAGGTAACCAGCGGGGTTTTGCTTTAGAAAGGCTCGATGCACCAAAATATTTCATCGTTAAAAAAATCGAGGTCGGCCAACCAATTTCCCATAGACGTCAACCATATCTGCACATACATGACATGGACTGTGGCCACAATCCAAGTCACTAGACCGGCCAACCCGTACGCTGGCACATCTACCATAGGTGTACACTAATCCAAGTAGGGTTTGGGGCCCTACAAGGACCCGAATTCGATTTATATAATAAATGACAAAGCCATTTCATATAGGCACGTTAAAACCAAAATACGGCATGAAAAACATATTTGTGTTTCATTCCCATCGATAAAAATAGTTAGGACATTGTCCTTATTTAAATGAAAGCCCATCTCGATTGCTTAATTCTCAATTAAATTCTTTCTCTTACGATATCAGCTCGCGAAGATTCACATTTAGAAATTAAAAATAATATATAGATCGACACAAGGAATCCTGTAAATAAATAAGACGCATACATCCTATGACTTGAGTTATTTTTATTGATACGAATTTTCCCCATTTAGAAGCTTAGAGCATCTCCAATGCACGGATGTCCCATTCGGACATCCACTAGGACTTCCCAAAAACACCTGCTGCCACGTCACTAGGACTTCCCATCCCACTGCCACGTCACTAGGACATCCCCTTCACAATCCGCCCTTTCCACTAGGACTTCCCGCAAAAAAAAATCACAATTATTTATAAACGTAACGGAATTATAATTTTGACACGGAATACGGGAAAATTGTGAATGCTTCATTAAAAAAAATTACATAATAAAAAAGAAAAAAAAATTACATAATAAAAATAACATAATACGGGAAAATTTAGACTTGGCTCACTCCGCGTTGTCCTCGTCGCCCGTGCCGCCCTCGCCGTCGCCCGTGCCGCTCTCGCCCTCGCCCGTGCCGCCCCTGTCGTCCCCGCCGCTAATCTCGGCGCCATCATCTCCAATGGGTGGCATCCCCAAATCGCGCCGACATCCATCGATGACATCCTTCAACATCCTTTTGTACACAGGATCTGACGTGCTATGCCACCTATGCCTGGTCTGAACCAAACTAGTCGTTATATGCGCGCGGGCGAGACGATCGTACTCTTCTGGGGGAGCAGGGGCCTCCGATTGGACCTCGAACGACCCGCTACCGCTGCTGCTTCCCCTAGCCTTCCGCTGCGCAGCCTTTTGCCCAATCGGGTGACGACGCCGGCGGGAGTCTGATTGAGGTAGCGGGGACACTTCCTCGGCTTCTGGGAGCTCATGCGAACCAGCACTGCTGCTGTATTCACCGGAAGCGTTGATCTTCGTCCGCTTCTGCCAGCCCGATTCGACACTCCCACAAAACTTTTGGGAATCCTTCACCACGAGATAGGCCTCCCACTGGACGAAATCTTTGAACTTCAAGGATCTGTCGGGGTACTGCGCCAAGGCACGGTTCTTCACATCCTCCTCGGACATACCGCTGGTTGCCTGGCGAAGATTATTTTGGTAGAGGCCGGCAAATCGACTAAGCTTAGGCCTCAACCGCTCCCACTGTTTCTGGCATTGTTCGGGAATGCGACACTTCGCCCCAGCCGGTTTGTGTGTGAGGTAGGCTTCAACGACGCGATGTCACAGTCTATCAATATGCTGGTTAGCACCGACATAGGGATCCTCGACTATTGAAACCCAAGCCTTCGAAAGCGCGACGTTTTCCCACACGCTCCAGACCGTCCTCTTTCCCGTCTCCTCATCATCCTCCTCCTCAGCCACCGTTCGCGAGGAAGAGCCCGTGGCTTTCCCCTTGCCCTTGCCCCTGCCACGGCTCTTGCCCCTGCCCCTTGCCGCTGTCCCCACATCATCGGGAGTCTCCCTGACTGGAGATAGCCCCAACTCCTCAAAAGAGAAAGTTTCCACGCCGGTGAACTGAGTCTCCGGAACAAAACTGGAGGGGGTATCAGTAGACTACATATCGATAACCGGCCGATAGACATCGTCCGCTAGTGGTTCAGGGCCCCTGCCACCCCCTCCCCAGGCATGGTCTGCATCATCCCCGGCATCATCCCACCCATCCCCATCATATTTGGGGTCATGCCCCCCATCCCCATCCCCATCATATTTAGGGTCATGCCCCCCATCCCCGTTGCCCTGGGCATCATACCACCCATACCACCCATCCAATTGTACATATTGCAGTAAGGGGACATCATACCACTCATCCCACCCATCCCACCCATCCTACCCATTCCACCCATCCCCGATATTACCGGAACCGTTGTCGCATTTCCGCTAGAGTTTCCCTCCAGTTCGGCGGGAAACGTCGGAGTCTGCGACTCGCTCGTGGCGGGGGAGTTCCTGTCGTTCTCCATTAAGTATAAATGAAATTTGTAGTAAAAGAAGAGAGAAACTTGTTAACACAAGTGGTGCGAATGAAATGAAGTTCAACGAGCCGTATATATAGAGTTTTAAAAAAATTAAATACCGGACGTCCGACCCACGCCACAATGGCGGACGTTCGCCCGCCCGTCGCCCGCACGTCCGAGGACATCCGACGTCCTTACGGGACGTCCGTATCCGACTTGCCACGCCACAATGGCGGACGTCTCGGTCGCTCGTCGCGGATGTCCGACCGGATGTCCGCCATTGGAGATGCTCTTAGGTATTTTGATTAGTTCCAACCGCTCACCTCCCAAACAATTTTTGCGAAAGGGATAGTTTGACCAATGATACTTTAATTAATTCCATAATCCAAAAGTAATTAATTTCAAACAATTCAAGTCAAGAAAAGAACCCAAGGAAAGAATACCTAACTAATTCACCACAACAAGACAAAACAAAACTCCCAAGCCCAAAACAAATAAAAAGGTTGGCCCAACAAGAAACAAAGACATGTGTACTCCCATTTCACCGCCCACCTACACGTACCCACTGCCATCCCATGTTTTTCTTTTTTTAAAACAAAGACTAAAATATTAAAGGAGTTCGACAATTAAAATAATCCCTTTTCAACATACACAAATATATAAATTTCCTATTGAAAAAGTAAACAAAACATAAACTCCCCTCCTCCAAAACAAACGCCGACTACCTTTCTTCCCCAAATTCTCTTTTCTCTCGTTTTCTTCCCCAATTTTAGCTCAAGCACATACACAAATCCCGTCGGCTAAAACACCAAAAGTTACAGAAATTAAAGCTCCGTCGCCCTGCACCAAATCGACCGGTCACCGCCGCTGTGGTGTTCGCACCGTCCAGATCGGCAGATCCGTTTTTCATCCCCCGAAGCAGCCCCGATTAACCCCGCAGATAAGTTCTTAGTTTGATTTCGTGAATTAAAGTTCGATTCTTTGATTCATTCGATTAGTAGATTGATTACAGATAGTGGTATACGGTGGTGTATGCAGTATGAAATCGGATTGGGTAGAAGAATTGTACACCTTCACCAACAAATAGTACACGGATTGGCTTATCAAACGAATCGTGGCTCCTGTTTTTCTCCTCCCTCGGTTTCTGCCTGAAAATGTCTTGTGTGTCAATGTGTGAATTTATCTTGTGAGAAAGAACATGGAAGGATAAATACCGTGGTGAAATTATGATTGGTGGGTTGAAAGATGAACTTGTTTCTCTGCTTCCTCCCGTGAGGGAGTTGTGATTTTGCAGAGGGTGAGGCGGAAGGGTTAGGGTATAGGAATTATATATGGAGAGATTTCGGAATAAGTGATTAAATACGCTGACCTTTCGAAATTTAGGATTCAATTCGCTAACCTTTCGAAATATAGGACGAGACATGCGAATTTTTCAAAACAAGGGATTTTTGAATTTTTTTTATTGTTTCTCTTCTTTTTTATTATTATTTTCATCTCAACATTTATGAATTGTTTAAACTGCCCTATAATATTTTCAGAGATAGTTTCTCTCATTTGTGTCTAGTTTCTCTCATTTGTGTCTATTTCTTCAAATCGTAGACAATCTTCTTTGCCTTCACTTCTTTCCTCTTTCCCGACCTCATTCAGATTACCTTCCAAAACTTAGATGAATCTCATCAGATTTCATCATCAAATTAATGACAAAACAATTTTTGAATTTTTTTAAAAAGGGGAAGATGTCTGCTCCACCTCACTACAATTCAATAGCCCTATGTCTGATTCGAGCTATGGTAACCAGAAATTGGCGACTCTGTCGTCGCTCAGCTGCTATGAATTGCAGAAGTGGCAAGACTGGAACACGTTCGGGCAGTATCTGAAGAACCACAGCAGTCGCTGCAGCGGCGCTCTCATCCTCGAATTCCTGCGCTCCTCGATCAATTTGGGAAGACAAAGTTCCACGGCGGCGGCGGCATCTGCGGAACACTGAAGATCTATGTCTTTCGCGAGTAGAGCTTGGCGAGGTGGTTGATTTGGATGCATCTTTATTTTTGGGTGAAAAGGAGAGTTATCGGAATCAAGAGGCATCAGAATTGGGGTGAAAATTATTAGAATTGGGGTGAAAATTATTAGAATTGGAGTGAAAATATTATAAGGCGATTTGGTCAATAATAAATGTTGAGATGGAAATAATAAGAGAAACAATAAAAAAATTTGAAAATCCCTTGTTCTAAAAAATTTGAATGCCTCGATTTCATTCTTCGAAAGATCAGCGAATTTAATCATAGATTTCGAAAGGTCAGCGAATTTAATTCCTTATTCCAAAATTTCTATCTAGGGGTTATTGAATAAGCAACTTTTGGTGATTGATTTCAATTGATTGTGGTCTAAAATTCGGAAAGATTCGTTGAAGGAGCGTGAGACGGTGGAAGGATCCCCTGCTGTGCACAGCAGGGGGCTGTGCTTAAAACACAGCAGTTAGTGAATAAAACGCTGCCTTACTTGTCTTTATTCTTTTCCTTTTTTCTTTTTTCTTTTTTCTTTTTTCTTTTTTCTTTTTTCTTTTATCTACTTGTTTGTGTAGAAAATGGCACAGCACCGGCTGTGCACAGCAGGTGATCCATTTCCGCGTGAGATGTGGGAGGGAGTAAATTTGGTATACTTGATTTGACTAAATTAATTTTGGAAGGAGATTTGAAGATTATGGACTAACGCGTGAAGGAAGATTGATTCTGGCGTAAAATAAGCTGGGAGGGGTCTTTGGGCTCAAGAAAGATAATTTAGGTAGTGTACCATTTAATTAAATTAGTTTGGGCTAAAGACCCTTTGTATTGTATTTAAATTATGTAGCCCATAATTTATATTTTCAAAGGTTGGACTTGTATCAATTATTTAATTTATTGGATCTAATACGAAATTGAGTCCACTAAATATTCCTCAAGGAAATGAATTTTAAATTGTCATTTCGTCATCGCAATTTCCAACTCATAAAACAAATTATCAAACATTCGAGTAACAAATAAATTCACCCCGCATCAACTAATTAAACAGTCACGTCACGTAATCAATGAAATTGATTCAGTCAACGCACAGTCAATAATCCAACTCAAAACTAGGTCACAACAATATCAAATAACAATTTCACTCGTCATTTAATTCACGGATTTCACGGCATTAAAAGCATTAAATGCAAAAAATTTAAGGTTCGAAAATTAGAGTTCAAAAAGTGAGGCCTTACAACATTTGATAAGGTTTCTTGTGAGGGAATCCTTCCATGTGCCCAAGAAATACCTAAAATAGTGTTTGATTTCAATTTTTAGTTTTTAAAGATAAAGATAAAGAGCCTAGCCTAAAAAACTAGACTCAGAATGGATTTGGATGGAGAGAAAAGGGATGAGAAGAAAGTGTAATGAAGGAGGAATCCTCTTTGGGGGCAACCCTAGGCTACTTTCACCCAAAGCAAATACTCCATTGGCTCCACATTCATGACTACACCACCATAAATGCATACCTATACTTGATCTAGTCTAATGAACATAAACCAAGCAAGAATTTGGATAAAAATCTCACAAGGGAGATTCTCTCAAAGGAGTCTTCAAAATATCATTCATCCAAGTCTGCAAATAAATGTCTCACAAATGGTATTATAGCTAGGGTTGGAAACCCAAGAAAAGGGCCCAAAATAAGTGAAAATCGTCTAAAACAGTAACATCACCCGGTCGGGTGTTTTCGCGAAGTTAATTCACCCGGTCGGGTGAACTCCTGGACTCCAATTGTGCTCAGCATGAAAACACCCGGTCGGATGTTTGCACCTCAAAATCACCCGGTCGGGTGTTTTCTCTGGACTCGCTATCTCTTCTGCGCGGCTTTTGTAAATCGGCCATAACTCTCTCCACCGGACTCCGATCGAGGCGTGCAATATACTCACGCGACCCTCTTTCGAAGATGAACACATTGGTGGCCTTTGAAGATCGTTTAGACGTCATTTCAATAGGTCGAGTACCCTTGGAATCCCGCTGCGGCTGAAATGTTTGATGCACGGCTCCCCTGATCGTATCATCCTCTCCCTCTTGTGAAGGATTTGTCCTCAAATCTGGGCCATCCCCTACAAAATCAAACGGGCTCAAGTCAGCCACATTAAAGGTGCAACTCACGTTATACTCACCGGAAAGATCAATGATGTAGACATTGTCGTTCACACGCTCTAGGACCATAAATGGGCCATCCCCTCGCGGGGCAAGCTTGGATCTTGCTTTGTCGGGAAAACGTATTGTCCGAAGGTGTACCCACACCCAATCTCCGGGGTTGAACAACATTTTCTTTCGCCCTTTGTTCACCCTTTGAGCTACTTGTTCTCCCATCTTGCGGATTCGTTCTTGCACTCGAGTGTACAAGTCTTGTAAAAACTTGACCTTCTCCATCCCACCTACATCAACCATATAAGACAAAGGCATATCGACCGTGGACAAGTCCAACGGGGTGAGTGGATTGAAACCATAGACAACCTCAAAAGGGGATTGTTGGGTGGTGGAATGTATGGTCCTATTATAAGTAAACTCGGCTATAGGCAAACATTCTTCCCAAGAAGTTTTATTTTCAAAAACCAAGGCACGGAGAAGAGCACCCAATGAACGGTTTACAACTTCCGTTTGACCATCCGTTTGGGGATGTGCGGTGGTAGAGAAAAGAAGTTTGGTACCCATCCTACCCCAAAGTGTTTTCCAAAAGAAACTCAAAAATTTAACGTCTCTATCACTTACAATAGTTCTTGGGACCCCATGGATTCTTACAACCTCCTTGAAAAATAAACTAGCAACGAATTTGGCATCACTTGTCTTCCGACATGGAATGAAGGGAGCCATTTTGGAAAACCTATCCACCACTACAAAAATGCTATCATTTTTTCGAAGAGACATTGGGAGACCTAGAACAAAGTCCATGGACAAGTCTACCCAAGGATGTGTAGGAGTAGGCAAAGGGGTGTAAAGACCATAATTGTTAGATTTAGACTTGGCTTGCCTACACTCTAAGCAACTACTACAAAACTTTTCAACATGCTTCTTCATGCAAGGCCAAAAGAAATGCTCACTTAGTATGTCAAAAGTTTTAAGCAACCCAAAATGACCCATTAGGCCCCCTAGGTGAGCCTCCTTAATCAACAAATTTCTCAATGAACATGAAGGTATGCACACCCTATTCTCTCTAAAAAGATAGCCATCCAACCTATAGTATTTATCAAAAACACCTTTTTTACAAGCTCCGTAAATAGAAGAAAAGTCATGATCATACTCATAAAGGTCTTTAATAAACTCAAATCCAACATAATTGGAGGCACACATAGCAAGCGCATGCTTTCTCAAACACACGGTATCACTCACAAGTAAAGCACCATGATGCAAGGTCTCAAAAGGTTTCCTAGAAAGAGCATCGGCAACCACATTGTCCTTTCCCTTCTTATACCTAATGACATAGGGAAAAGTCTCTAGGAAAACACTCCATTTAGCATGCCTTTTATCAAGTTTATGTTGCCCTCCTAAGAACTTAATAGACTCATGATCCGTGTGTATCACAAACTCCTTGTGCATCAAGTAGTGTTGCCAATTCTCAAGGCAACGGACTATAGCATACAACTCCTTGTCGTACGTGGGGTAGTTCAATTGGGCTTGATTTAGCTATGGCTTACCCTCTTGCATGAGAACTCCTCCAATCCCCACACCACTTGCATCACATTCAAGTTCAAAAGTTTTATCAAAATTAGGGAGTGCTAGTAAGGGAGCATGTGTGAGGTCATTTTTCAAAGCACTAAACGCTCTCTCTTGTTCCTCCCCCCACTTAAACTCAACATTTTTTTTGACAAGGTGATTAAAGGGTGAAGCTTTTATGGAAAAATCCCTAACAAACCTCCTATAGAAGCTAGCAAGGCCATGAAAAGACCTAACCTCACTCACATTCCTAGGTGTTGGCCATTCCCTAATGGCTTTCACCTTTTCTTCATCTACCCGCACTCCTTCCTTTCCTACAACAAAACTAAGAAACACAACTTCCTCAACACAAAAAGTGCATTTAGGCAACTTGGGATATAAAGCATGCATTCTCAACACTTCAAGCACATTCCTAAGATGACTAGCATGCTCTTCAACACTACGACTATAAATCAAGATATCATTAAAATATACCACCACAATTTTCCCAATAAAAGGACGAAGCACATGATTCATCAAACGCATGAATGTAGAAGGGGCATTAGTTAAACCAAAAGGCATAACAAGCCATTCATACAAGCCAAATTTGGTTTTAAGAGCGGTTTTCCATTCATCTCCTTCTTTCATGCGAATTTGGTGGTATCCACTAGCCAAATCAATTTTAGAGAAACATATAGAGCCACAAAGTTCCTCTAACATGTCGTCTAACCTAGGTATAGGGTGTCTATATTTGATGGTGATTTTGTTAATTGCCCTACAATCTACACACATCCTCCAACTACCGTCTTTCTTAGGTACAAGAATGACGGGTACGGCACAAGGAGATAGAGATTCACGAATTAGACCTTTGGCAAGAAGTTCCTCGACTTGCCTTTGTAGCTCTTGTGTCTCATTGGGATTCGCCTTGTATGCGGCCCGGTTTGAGAGTGACGATCCCGGCAAAAAATCAATTTGATGCTCGATCCCCCTCATGGGAGGAAGTTCACTCGGGAGTTCCTCCGGGAATACATCTTCAAATTCCCGCAACACACTTTGGACAATCAAAGGACACGGGTCAAGGTTAGTAGCTAAGCACAAATCCTTACGGACCATGAGGAGAAAGGAGAGGTGATTGTTTAGTGCCCACCTAAGGTCGGTTTTACTAGCTATCAAACATTCATTTCCTTCTCTTGTTTGTGGGTGCTCTCCTTTGGACGCTTTTATTTTTCTCTCACCACCCCCACTCTCACTTGGCTTTTTTAGCTCACATTCTTTTACTAGCCTTTTTTCCCTATCTCTCTCTCTCTTTTCTTTTGTAGATGTTGGCTAGCCTCAAACACGGCACTAGGTAGCAATGGCTTCAAACAAACCTTCACCCCGTTGAGCATGTAGAAATACTCATTTGTGAAGCCATTTTTGTAGGCCCTTCTATCAAACTCCCATGGCCACCCTAGCAAAACATGACATGCCATCATAGGAATGATATCACATAGGATTTCTTCTTCAACTTCCCCAATCTTCAATGGAACTTTGCATTGAGCCTTCACCTTCAACTCCCCGGAATCCCCTGACCATTGCAATTTGTAGGGGTTTGGGTGTTTAAGAACCTTCAATCCCAATTTGGCCACCAACCGGTCACATACCACATTTGTACAACTCCCTCCATCTATGATGACCAAGCACGTCTTGGATTTCACCTTGCACTTCATATGAAAGATGTTGCACCTTTGCTCCTTATGCTCCTCAAGGTTGGGTTGTACATTGAGCATTCGGAGTACAACCATAGCCCTTAAGGGTGTATCTTCATCCTAGCCACTAGACAAAGCTATGTCGGTGTCCGGGCTCACTTCTTTTGTGCCCACATCTTCTCCTTCTTCTTTATCTTCCTCACTATACACGCTACCATCTTGCCCGATAACCATTACCCGTTGGTTTGGGCACTCACGTGCATAATGGCCATACCCCTTGCACTTGAAACATTGAACCTTCTTGTCTTCCATAGGGGCTATAGCTTTAATAGGTTGAGTACCCGGTAAAGCCTTCACGGTCGGTCTCCCTTGGGTATTTGGATTAGCCGTGTTTTCCACCTTCTTGCCGGGAGCGCTCCACTTTCTAGGCCCCGTCCCTCCCCCGGTTTGGCTAGACGCCCATTTAGTCCGGCTAGAAACCAACTTCTTACTTTGCCTCTCAAAAGTGTCGGCAAACCCAATCACCTCATCCAAGGAAATTCCCCTCAATGCTTCCACTTGCATCTTGTGCTTCAAGTTGATGTTAAGGCCATGGATAAATCGATCTTGAGTCGCCTTTTCTCGCTCCTCCACTCCTACCTTGCTCATCAATGATAGGAGTTTATAGTAGTACTCCATTACGCTCTTCGTCCCTTGCTTCAAATCTTGAAGCTCCCCTCGAAGTCGGAGGAAATAGGACTTTGGTACAAAGGTAGTCCTCATGAGTTCACACAACTCCGCCCACGAACCCACTTCTCCTCCCCTAACCATCCTTCTCCTCCTCATCGTATCATTCCACCATGTATCCGCATTGCCACGAAACTTGGCTATGGTCACCTTCACCTTATCACCTTCCGAAAAGTTATGGAGTGAGAAAATTTTGCTCATTTGGGACTCCCATTCCAAGTAGGCTTCGGGATCAAACTTGCCGTGGAACTCGGGAAATGTGTGCTTGATAGATTTGGTGGGATCATCATACCTCGGCTCCATCTCCTCCTCCTCATAGTTTCTACTTCTTCTATGCCTGCCATCCCACCTATGGTGCCCCATGTTTCCATTCCCTCTTCCACCCATCATGTTCCCAAACCTACCATTCCTATTCTCATTCCGTCCTCCTCCATGTCCTCCACGCCCCCCATGATCGTACCAACCATAGGGCTCTTCCTCTCCATTACTCCTCTCGGAGGCATCGTGATGTGTGGGATTGCTCCTAGGGGTGTTTGACCTTGATAGTCGCAAGGCCTTCAAAGCGTTGAGCTCGTCGTGGAGAAAAGCTTTGTTTTCATGGATGGATACTTGGTTCTCCTTGAGTTCCTTCAAATCCCCGAACATAGCATCTTGAGTGACATGCATTGTTGTTTGGCCTTCTTTTAGATCCCTCAAATCTGTCATAATTTTTGTCATCAAGCTTTTCAACTCATCCCCCGCCAAATTATGACTCGTGCTCGCACCCGGTTCAACTCTCTCCGGTTGCGAATCCCCCATCGTGGTGGATCTAGTACGAGGTGGCATTCAAAATGGTACCTACAATAAGAAATATAAATAAACTAGGATCTAGTCCTAGGGATTAGTAAAATCCACACTCACACACACAAGAAAGGGAGATTTTAGTAAGAACTCACTTCTCAATTGGTAATCCCACCCCCAATTCACTCACCAATGTCACTCGGAACAAGGCTTAGAATATAGTGAGGGCTAGGTTCACTCACTCTCAATATCCAACTTTCTAAATGCAAGTGCTAAGACAAATCAATCAAGGTATGCACATAGGCAATATAACCAAGTAAGTAAAGCCAATCAAGCATGTGAAAGTAAGGTTCGATGCCTAAGGAAGCTAACAAACAAACTTAGTTGAACTGAAAATTTATGTAACTCTTGGCTGATCTTTAGGATTTTTTTTGATATGGCTACCCAACCCCAAAATTGATGAAACTTGGTAGATAACAAGATTAAAGGGTTTAGAATGAGGGGAAAATATCCCCAATATAGCAGGTTTTCGAGAAGACCCTCGATTTTACGTTTTCCCCAAATCTGTCAAACTAGAGCACAAAACACGGCAACAACTTCACACATTAATTTGACCTATCAAATGATGGAATTTTTGGCTGAGATTTTTCAGGAAAATAGTTCATATATCAAGGTTCATGCACACCAAAAATCAGCTCAATCCTACAACAATTGACCAATAAACAAGCAAAGGCTAAAACAAAAGAAATAAGGAAAAACAAGGAAAATGAAATTTCATAGAGGTTTAAAATCAAACACTTGGTAGGCACCTAGGCTCTAGATACCAAATGATAAGGTTTCTTGTGAGGGAATCCTTCCATGTGCCCAAGAAATACCTAAAATAGTATTTGATTTCAATTTTTAGTTTTTAAAGATAAAGATAAAGAGCCTAGCCTCAAAAACTAGACTCAAAATGGATTTGGATGGAGAGAAAAAGGGGATGAGAAGAAAGTGTAATGAAGGAGGAATCCTCTTTGGGGACCTATGACCTCCCACAAGAAGATGTGTGCAACCCTAGGCTACTTTCACCCAAAGCAAATACTTCATTGGCTCCACATTCATGACTACACCGCCATAAATGCATACATATACTTGATCTAGTCTAATGAACATAAACCAAGCAACCTACAGGTAGGAATTTGGATAAAAATCTCACAAGGGAGATGCTCTCAAAGGAGTCTTCAAAATATCATTCATCCAAGTCTGCAAATAAATGTCTCACAAATGGTATTTATAGCTAGGGTTGGAAACCCAAGAAAAGGGCCCAAAATAAGTGAAAATCGCCTAAAACAGTAACATCACCCGGTCGGGTGAACCTCCTGGACTCCAATTGTGCTCAGCATGAAAACACCTGGTCGGGTGTTTTGCACCTCAAAATCACCCGGTCGGGTGTTTTCTCTGGACTTGCTATCTCTTCTGCGCGGCTTTTGTAAATCGATCATAACTCTCTCCACCGGACTCTGATCGAGGCGTGCAATATACTCACGCGACCCTCTTTCGAAGATGAACACATTGGTGGCCTTTGAAGATCGTTTAGACGTCATTTCAATAGGTCGAGTACCCTTGGAATCCCGCTGCGGCTGAAATATTTGATGCACGACTCCCATGATCGTATCAACATTGTTCCAAAGAAACAGATGACGTGGAAAATATTTGCATAGCTACATCTAGAGTTCATCTTGTATAGGAAATATCTCTAACACAAATGCCTTTAATCAATAATAACATTCCAAATTCACAACGAGGTAGCCTAGATAAGGCCAAGTCATATGGACTTATTTGACTGTTTGGTAGATAAGATGAGGCACTTAAAATCTAACTTTATCTTAAACTCATCTTACTCTTAAGTATCTTATTTAACTTAATATGCCTATCAAAAACTCATCTTACTCTTAAGTATCTTATTTAACTTAATATGCCTATCAAAAACCCATCTTACTCTAAGTATCTTATTTAACTTAATATGCCTATCAAACAAGCACTCAGTAACAAAGGACTATCAAACAAGCACTGAGTAACAAAGGATCAATACGTAAGTGAATGTATAATCTAGGGATGTGGATTGTGGGTACTTATATTCGTATTACCACCATTTATGAGTATATTTAAAATTATAAAGATCTGGGTAGCCTTGAGTTGTTAGAAACGCTGAATTCAGATATTAATATATTCAACTTACTAAAATGAATTGCCGCCCAAAATTATGAGCATTAGTTCACACGATGAACGAAAATAAAATATCATGGACCAATGTTTTTCAACATTATTTTATTTGATATATAGATCAAAAGTTAATAATTCCTTCCATTCCATTTACCTTTTTTCATAAAGAAATCTACAAAATAAAACTCTAACAGCCCATTGGAACTAAACTGATATACTTTAACATATTAAAATCTCGAGGAGCCATCTTTGATCACCATAGTTTATTCAATGCGTCTTCTTCACGATCTAATGTCCCTTTCTTCAACCTCTATATATACTTCAAAATCGATTACTCATTTCATCACTTCCAAACCATGGCCTCTTTCCATTGTTATACTCTCTTTCTCTCACTCATCATCTCCACCGTGGCCGCCCAAAACAGCCTCATCCTCCCCATCCGCAAAGACCTCAAAACCTCCCAACACATCACCACATTCCGAATGGGGAGCAACAGCGCCGCCATCAACGCCGTCGTCGACCTCGGCGGCCCCTTCCTCTGGTTCTCCTGCAACGATTATGCCTCCGCCACCTACGCCCCCATCTCCTGCGGCTCCGCCAAATGCGAAGCCACCAAGGGCATCGGCTGCGTCGACTGCAACCTCCCCCCGCGCCCCGGCTGCACCAACGACACCTGCGGCGCTTCCCCTTACAACCCTTTCCTAGACGTTCTCGTCTCAGAGGGCTACGCCGTGGACACTTTCTACCCCAAATCCGGCGCCGCGTTGCCGGATTTTTCCTTCTCCTGTATGGATAAGGAATACCTCGCCGGCCTCGCCGCCGGCGCCACCGGCATGCTAGGCCTAGCTAAAACTCAAATCTCTCTCCATAGACAAGCTTCGGCGAAGCTTAAACTGGCGGACACTTTCTCTCTCTGCCTCCCTTCCTCCGGCGACGGGATATTGGCAATCGGAATTAAACCTAAATCGGTTAAATCGACGCCGTTGATTGTCAATCCGGTGAGCACTTATCCGATCTACACGACCGGGGACGCATCGGATGAGTATTTCATAGAGGTGAAAGCGATCGCCGTCGCCGGAGCTCGTCTCAATTTGAAGGATTCCTACTTCTCCATTGATAAAAACGGAGTCGGCGGCACCAAAATCAGCACATTGCAGAATTTCACGGCGGTGCATAACTCGATTTACAAGCCGCTGGCAAGGGCGTTTGCGAAGGCGGCATCGGATATGAGGATTAAGAGCGCGGCGGCGGTGGCGCCGTTCAGGGCGTGCTTCAGATCGGACTCGATCGCGAGGACGGCGGCGGGGCCGGCGGTGCCGGAGATTGATCTGGTTTTGGGAGGGAAGGATGCGACGATGTGGAGGATTAGGGGGGCAAATGTGATGGTGGAGATTGATAGGAAGACGACGTGCCTTGGATTCGTGGACGGGGGATCAAGTCCGAGGACGTCGGTGGTGATCGGAGCGCATCAGTTGGAGGAGAATTTGCTGGAGTTTGATCTGGTTTCGTCACGCCTTCGTTTCAGTGAAAATCTTTTGCTGATGAACACCACCTGTTCTAAGATATGATTGATCAATTTCGTTGTGGTGAATTTGAAATAAATGCTTGTACTGGGTAAGTGTTCAAATTAATCTGCTTTGGGGAAAGCTGTTAAGCGAATGTGTTATGGATTATGAAAATTTTATTCGCTCCTTTTAACTGAATGAATATAATTTCCTCACAAAAATTGATGGGCCTGGTGGGACGGAGGGAATAGTTACAACTTATATTATTCTCTTCATCCCACTTAATATGACACATTTTCCTTTTTAATTTATCCCAATAAAAATGATACATTTTCTTTTTTGAAAACTTTCTTTCTCCAATTAATGAGAAAAAATTCCCTAGTCAAGGAATACCAAAGTGGCAAATCTTATTTAATATGTCACACTCATAAACTTTTGACAAATGGAAATATATATAATCCAAATTCCAACTAGATATATTAAATATGAAAACACTCTAAATATAAATATACACCATTTATTATATGGAAAATTTGTACACATTCTGTGTATAATAAATACACTACACATATAGGTCCATCATTTCATATATTAAAATTATTACATTATTTTTTCACTAAGTCGTCTTATCTGTAAATGAATATAACAAATTTTAGGAGATTACTTTTTTTCTTCTTTAAAAATACAAAAAATGTAGACAAATAAAAAGTGTAATTATAACATCAAATTTGTTGGCATTAAATACTACTCCATATAAATTAAATTAATAATACAAACGATTATGGGTGATTATAATGTGTAGACATTAATTGTATGGATATTATACATTTTGTTAAATTATAGACATAGTTAATAATAATAAGATAATCTAAAAAACTACTTTTATTAATTATAATAATAATAATAATAAGATCTAAAAAATTAATTTTATTACATTAATCATTTTCAATATAGCATGAAAAAACTTCATAAGAAAAATAAGACAAATGATTGTTGCATGATAAAGCAATTAAATTTAAAATTTTATTAACTAAAACTATATACTATTAAAAAAAAGTGATCGTCATCCTAATTACTCACTATATATTATGTGGCTATATATATTATTTAGTGTTTATATATAGTGTGTCTATTATATATAGAATATGCATAATCTTTCCATATAATAAATAGTGTACATTTATAAATAGAGTGTTTCCATATTTAATATATCTAGCTGGAATTGGGATTATATATATTCTATTTGTCAAAAGTTTATGGATATGACATACCAAATAGGATTGCCACATTGGTATTCCTTGACTAGGGAATTTTTTTCTCCCAATTAATACACCTACCTACTTTTTCTCACTCCTATTAAAATACACATCTTTCTGTCTCTCTCTATTTTAATACTTACATCCACATTTTCTCTCTCCAATTAAGCACATTAACCAATAACTCCTAAAATCCCGTGCTGCCAAGAAATGTGTCATCTTAGCCGGGACGAAGAGAGTATTAATTTTCGGGATATTGGCCTTTAATAATACTCCCTCCGTCCCAAGGAAGATGACCCCTTCCTTGGGCGGCACAGGAATTTATGCAATTTTATTTTGTGTGTGAAGAAGAGAGTGTAAAGTAAGACAGAGAATAAAGTAGAGAGAAAAGATGTTTCCATTTTTAGTAATGAGTCATCTTGAATGGGACGAACTAAAAAGGAAAGTGAATCATCTTCAATGGGACAAAGGGAGTATGAAATTTTTAAAAAGTTGAGTTTTTCGTACGAACTTTTAAATTGACAAATAATATCACGAACTTTTCCTAAGTTTGTTATTTTCCACCGTTATACTCCCTGTAATAAATTTTTTATTACCATTTGAATTTAATTGGAATATCTTTGGATAACATCTGATAAAACAAAGATAAAATCAAATAAATCAAATTTTGATATCGACAATTTTCACCCTCTTTTCTCATCTCAGTCATACGGTTGAAACTGCCATTTAGGGCTCGTTTGATAGCTATGTCATGTTTCGACTAGACATGATACCATTATGATAGTTATCATAGTTTCGATTAGTTAATTTACATATATTGAGTGTTTAGTAGATTAAGATAATTGTGAGTTATATTATTGTAGTGTTTGGTACAATAAATCACAAGCAAGGATTAAAATTATGATTATCAAAATTATCCTCATTTAACTTAAGTTAATTAATAAACTATCCTCGTCTATCTAAGTTTATTATTTTGGAAATGAAGTTAATTGTATTTTTCTTTGTCGAATATGCACGTGTTGTCCATTCGTCTTCAAAGAAACAAAGAGGCAGATCATGTTGGCAATTGAAACTAAAAATATAACATATAACTGTCTCACATCGGTGTCAAGAGAAAACTGAAACTAGTATATAAGTCTCATGGGCCCCTCCTCCTATCACCAATTGGTTTTAGGATGGAACCCACGGATTTCTATCATGGTATCAGAGCGGGTCGCCGACTGTGGGTCAAATTTAACTGACCCAGCAGTATATCTGGGCCGAAACCGAAAAAATGACTGACCCAGCAGTATATCTGGAATTAAAAATTTGGGCCAAGTGGTCCAACCGATCGAAAAAAAATTGGGCCGATTGTCCAATCGATTAGAAAAAAAGTCCAACCCCTCCAAGGTTCACCTTGAAGGGTTTGAGGGAGGGTGTTGGCAATTGAAACTAAAAATATAACATATAACTGTCCCACATCGGTGTCAAGAGAAAACTGAAACTAGTATATAAGTCTCATGGGCCCCTCCTCCTACACCAATTGGTTTTAGGATGGAACCCATAGATTTATGTCATAGATGGTATCAGAGCAGGTTATTCTTGCTTGGGACTCAGAAAAGTATCATCATTGTCCCGGAAAATACCCTTCCCGACCTTTATAAACCTGCAAAAAAAACCAACAATGTCAAAAACTGACCAAACCGACACCACCATGACCACCGTCAACAATAGCCCCATAAATCTGTCTGCCGCGGAATTCGCAGAACTGATGCGAATGATGACGGTTAATCCCAAAACACCAAACCATCCGACCCCACATTTGGAGTCACTAGGCGATATCAGCCTAAAAACCAAACTAGACGGGGATAACTACCCCCTCTGGGTGAATCTGATGGAACGAGCCATCGGCGGGAAGGGTTTAACGTCTCACATTACTGGAGTTTCAGACCCCCCGCCGATCACCGATCCAGCTTATCCAATGTGGCAGCAACGAGATCATTGCTGTTTTAATTGGATCAAAAACAACATCGAGGCGAGTCTCGTGAATGAAGTTTCACAGTACAAGACGGCCAGAGATCTATGGGACGGTCTGGCCAGTACATATGGAAGCGGCGCAGATCCGTTCCAAGTATCGAACCTGCACAGACAAGCGTATGGAATGAAACAGAGAGGAATGACATTGGAGGCATTATGGCAGAAATTCCAGGATCTATGGCTGTCCATAGACAGCCGCGACCCAAACCCATTCGACACCCCCTCAAGCATAGAAAGACACAATCAAATCGTCCAGAGGCATAGAGTTTACCAATTTTTATGGGCTCTAGACGATCGGTATGGCACCGTCAAGAGGGAGATCTTGAACAAAGAACCCCTCCCGTCAGTGAGAACCGCATATGGAATGGTCAGGCGAGAAGCAGTCAACGCCGGCATCCGGTCATCCAAGACCGAGGCCAAGGATTCCGAAATTGGAATAGGCCTTAGCGCACCTTCATTGGACAGAAACAGGAGCCACAACACACCACCTCCCAAATTTCAAGCCAACCGGAGGGGTGACGACAAGAGTAAACTCGTATGCACACATTGCGGGGGAAAGAAGCACACCAAGGATACCTGTTTTCTGATACACGGGTATCCGGAGTGGTGGGAGGAGATGAAGAAATCGAGGGCCAGTCGAAGTTCAAACCGAGGAGGAAGCTCAGGTCGTGCATCTGTGGCTGTCGGCGAGCGAGCTACCTACACCGAAGGATCTCCGGTGGGCAGCATCACACCATCCACCGCAATCGGAGAGGACAGAATAAAGGGAAGCAACGACGACAACAACGGGGCAGTGGCGTCGGTTTCGGTGGCCAGAATCTGGTCTGAAGGTATGAAACCAGGTTCCACCGCCGGCGGCGGACGAACGACGACAGCCGATGGGCCTATCGGAGCAAAGGTCGGCGATGTGGAGGTCTCCCTGGCGGCTAGGGTTTCGACCCAAATGAGAGGATATGAGTTAAATCCTCCATTTTCTCCGAAATCCAAATTTGACCCACCCGAGATTCCTATAGTTCAAAATCCACCCCAACCGACCCAGAAATTCCAAAATCCACCCCATGCGTCCCAGAAATACCAAAAACCACCCCAGGACTTCCATAAATTTCAAAACCGACCCAGAACTTTTCCTAAACCTCAAAATAACCCCAATACAGCCAAAACTTTGCAAATTGCACCCCAGTTACCGAAACAACCAAAAAGTCAGCCATCTATTCCGTGCAGAAACTCATTTGAAGCGTTGGCATATTCCTCCACCTCACAGTCACATACCAAAGACACCCAATGGATATTTGATTGCGGAGCCACCGACACAATGTCATTTGATGCCTCTGATTTCCTAACCATTTCAAAATCCCAAAAAACCTATGTACAGACCGCCAGTGGAGACCTAGCGCAAGTCCGGGGAGCGGGAACAATTAATATTTCCCCTACTTTACGCCTGTCTAACTGTCTCTATGTTCAGTCATTATCACATAAGCTTTTGTCCATTAGTCATGTGACTAAGGAACTGAACTGCAAATTACTGATGCAACCAAAATTTTGTATGTTACAGGATATCAAGACGAGGACGATAGTTGGGCGTGGCACTGAACGATGTGGACTGTACTATGTGGATGAAATAGCCCAACAGAGTACTGCGATGCTGACTCACGGACTGACAGACCGGCAGGCTTGGCTTTGGCATCGTCGGTTAGGACATCCATCTATAGGATATCTTCGTCTTCTTTATCCTAAGCTAGTTACTTCTATGCAATCTTTTCATTGTGAAACTTGTTTGTTGGCCAAAAGCCATAGACACTCTTTTAAGCTGAACAATACTAGAATGAAAAAACCTTTTGCTTTAATTCACTCGGATGTATGGGGGCCTGCACCCGTTACTGGGGGACAAGGTTTTCGTTATTTTGTGCTGTTTGTGGATGATTTCTCTCGTATGACTTGGGTTTATTTCTTAAAAAATAAGTTTGAAGTTTACGAAAAATTCACAGAATTCTATACACTTGTCCAAACCCAGTACAACCAAAACATCCAAATCCTTAGGTCAGATAATGGGGGAGAATTTGTGAATAGAAAAATGCAAGACTTTTTTCGAGAACATGGGATAGTCCACCAAACGTCGTGTGCCTATACTCCAGAACAAAATGGGGTAGCAGAAAGGAAAAACAGATATATCCTTGAGGTCACCAGAGCCCTGTTAATCGAGTCTAAAATACCCAAATCTTTTTGGCCCGAAGCCATAGCCACCGCAGTCTACCTAATGAACCGCCTACCGACTGGAATTCTCCAATTCAAAACTCACTTAGACAGTTTTTCCAAACATTTTGAGATACCATCATCCCTTTCTCTTGAACCCAGAGTTTTTGGTTGCTCAGTCTTCGTCCATATCCCTAAACATGAACGTACTAAGTTTTCACCTTGTGCCCTCAAATGTGTTTTCTTAGGATATGGGAAAAATCAGAAAGGCTATAGGTGCTATGATCCAGCCACAAACCGCATGCACACAACTATGAATTGTGACTTTGTAGAGGGAGAATACTTTTACAGCCAATCTAGTAGTCAGGGGGAGATTCAGCAGGATAATATTCCTACTAGTGACCTACTAAATTGGCTACCTACACCTATGCCTAGCCAGGGGAGAAACCAGTCAGGGGGAGAAGATCAACCTAAGCCAAGTCCTGTCACCGACGTCGGTCCAACAGAGAAAAGTAGTGGTACCGCCGGGCAGTTAAGTGCCATAGAGCAGGATGTGGAGTTAGGTGACATTGCTCAGTCATCAACCCCTTCTTCGATTCCTGAGGTAAATGATTCAGTTATGGATAATGTATGGCTAGAAAACACTAATGGTGACAGGAACAGTAGAGATGGCGACACATGGCAACCATATGAATTGCCCCCCCCCGAAGTACAAGAGGAGTTCCTCCACGGAGATACTCTCCAGACTGGAAAGGAAGGAAGACCAGATATGCAGTGGCAAACATTGCTCAAGGACAACTTACGAAAATGGCCCGTGCATTCGAAGCTGCCCTATATGAAGAAGAAGAGATACCGCAGTAATTCGAGGAAGCCTCAAAACACAAACATTGGAGAGAAGCTATGAAGAAGGAAATAGATGCTCTCATAAAAAATGAGACATGGGAGAAGTGTACACTACCGACAGGAAAGAAGCCGGTCGGATGCCGATGGATATTCACTATAAAATGACGTGCTGATGGTTCAATCGAGAGATACAAGGCAAGGCTCGTGGCCAAGGGATACACACAGGTGTATGGAGTAGATTATGAGGAGACCTTCTCTCCAGTTGCTAAATTGGACACTGTTCGAGCCCTACTTTCCGTGGCGGCATGCAAAGATTGGCCTCTACACCAATTTGACGTAACAAATGCATTCCTGCATGGCGAATTGGAGAAAGATAAAGAAGTATATATGGAAGTCCCCCCGGGATGCTCAGAGGAGTTTGGAACAGGACAAGTGTGTCGCCTCATAAAGACGTTGTATGGGTTAAAACAGTCCCCAAGAATCTGGTTTGGGAGGTTCTGTCAAGCAATGTTTAAACACGGGTTCAAACAAAGCCATTCGGATCATACGCTCTTCACCAAGAGAAGTGATGGAAAGATGACATGTCTGATCATATATGTGGATGACATGATCATTACTGGAGACGATACTGAAGAAATCCAAAACTTGCGGGAAAATCTGTCCAAAGAGTTTGAGATGAAAGATCTAGGACCCCTGAAGTACTTCCTTGGAATTGAAGTGTTGAGATCCAGACACGGAATATTTCTAAGGCAGAAAAAGTATGTTCTAGACCTTCTGGCAGAAACTGGGTTGTTGGATTGCAAGCCTGCAGAAACTCCAATGATCCCCAATCATGGATTGAAGATGGAAGAGGGAGCTGATCTTGCAGACCGGGAGAGATACCAACGGTTAGTAGGGAAACTCATCTACCTCTCACATACTAGGCCCGACATAACATATGCAGTTGGCATTATCAGCCAGTTCATGCACAGACCTCAAGTCAACCATATGGATGTTGCGTTGAGAATTGTGAGATACCTAAAGGGAACCATTGGCTATGGAGTGTTCCTAGCTAAAAGAGAAGATCTGGAAATCGATGGATATATGGATGCTGACTGGGCACGCAATCCGATTGACAGAAAGTCCACTGGGGATACTTCACCTTCATAGGAGAGAACTTAGTCACTTGGAGAAGTAAGAAGCAGAAGGTGGTGGTCCTATCAAGTGCAGAAGCAGAATTTCGAGGAATCAAAATTGGACTAATGGAAATCATGTGGCTAAGGAGGTTGTTGACAGAAATTGGCTTTCCACCTACACGGAAGAGTAAATTGTTCTGTGATAACAAAGCAGCTATCAGTATTGCAGAAAATCCAGTACAGCACGACTGAACCAAACAAGTTGAAGTTGATCGCCACTTCTTCAAGGAGAAACTCGAAGGGGGAATCATAGAGTTCTCATTCGTTCGGTCAGAGGAGCAACTTGCAGACATCCTTACCAAAGCAGTTCACCCGAAAATCCTCAAGGAAATTCTGGACAAGTTGAGTATCGGAGATACCGTTGCTCAACTTGAGGGGGAGTGTCAAAGTAGCAAATCAAGGGAGAAATTAGCTCGATCAAAGGAAGGAGAAGATTGAGGCAATAATTGAAATTATGTAAAGAATAATAATGAATATTATTGCCTAGAATAGATTGATACTTTTTCCATTGATAGTTATTAATCCTCCCTATATATTTGGGGCTGTAAATCATTGTACAATCAAGCAATATACACGAAACCTTCTACTCTCAATTCTCTGTGTTCCCAATGTCGATCAATGCGTGTTCCGCCTTTCTCGATTACCATCGTTAAGAGTTCATGTATCAGAGCTCAATTTTAATGAAAATTATGTAAAAATTAAGCTCTACTTAAATCTGAAAGTGAAATTAAACCAAATTCATCGGCTAAACGTTTATTCCCATATCCGACATCTATATATATATATAGAAATACTCGTTAAATTTGACACCATAGACACTGTGTAATACACATATACAACAAACTTAGAAACATAAATAAAAATGAAAATGCAGCAGGTAGTCTACTTAAATGCGGGAGCAGGTCTTGTTATGAACCAAAAGCGAAGAAGTAAACCTAAGCTGCGAAGCCGCCACATCAAATTCCAAGTAATTCTCCTTCAACTGATGCGCTCCGATCACCACCGACGTCGTTGGCCTCGACCCCGCATCCACGAACGCCAGGCACATCGTCTTCCGATCAATCTCCACCATCGCATTCGCCCCCGAAATCCTCCAGTACACATCCTTCCCCGGCAAAACCAGGTCAATCGCCGGAACCTCCGGCCCCGCACCAGTCCTCTTCACCGTCTCCGCGCTGTAGCACGCTCTGAACGGCCCCACCGCCGCCACGCTCCTCATCTTCATATCCGACGCCGCCTTGTCGAAGGCCCGCGCCACCGGCTTATAGATCGACGTGTGCATTGCGGTGTAGTTTTGCAAGCTGCTGATCTTCGTCCCGCCTACTCGATCCCCGTTGATATCGAAATACGACTCCTTCACCTCCACCGCCTCTCCGGCGACCCTGATCGACCTCACGTCGATGAAGTACTCCTGTGAGAGATCGTTGTCAGAGAAAAACGGCTGATTACTCACCGGTTTATTCACGATCAACGGCGTCGTTTTGATCAAACTGGAGATGTCGGATTTCGTCGGCGCTCCGGCTCCGACGGTCAATTTCCCGATCCCCGACGACGGCGGGCAGATCGAGAAACGGTCGGGGAGTTTCATCTTCTCGGCGACCACTTTATGGAAGGCGATGTCGAAGCGGCCGAGGCCAACCATGCCGGAGACGGGGGCGGCGAGGCCTTGGACGAAGTCGTTGGGGACGCAGGAGAAGATGAAGTCGGGGAGCTGGACGTGGTCCTTGGAGGAGAGGGTGTCCTCGTACAAGCCGTAGGAGGTGATGTAGAAGAGGAAGGGGTTGGAGGAGGCCGTGCCGCAGGTGTTGTTGCTGCAGCCGGGCCGGGCGGGGCCGTTGCAGCCACTGCAGCCGAACCCCTTTGCGGCCTCGCATTTGGCCGAGTCGCAGAGGATGGGGGCGTAGGTGGTGGAGGTGTAGTTGTCGCAGGCCAACCAGAGGTGTTGGCCGCTGAGGTGGATGACTGCGTTGATGGTGGTGGGGTTGCTGCCCATTTGGAACGTAGTGTAGAATTGGGACGTCTTGGCGTCCCTCCGGAGGGGGAGGACTAGGCCGGTCTGGGCATGGCTAGTCCCGATCAGAACGAGCACGAGCAAAACAGAGTAGCTGAAAGAAGAAGCCATAGAGATGAGATAGTTGTTTTTTGTGGTGATGGTAAAATAGGATTGTATGGTAAGTATTTATAGGTTTTTAAGAACGGCAATATAGGAACAGTCTGTGTTCAAAGTCGGTGTCTTGATTGATGGCTGCATTGATTAAAATTAGGATATGGTTTTGCGTTGCTGGATTAGTGTGATCCAAGCAGATTCGTATAGTGGTATTATGGTAAAATTGGCTGGTGGTGTCATATCATATTTTTGGATATACATGACCCACTTACACGTTTATGGAATAAAGTCAATAATGATTATGTGGTTTTAAGCTTAACTTAACTCAGTTCTATTTGAGTAAATAAAATTTTTTAAAGTTGACCACCTAATTGCAGTTCAATTTTTTCAAACAAACTTAACTCATTATGTAATTTATGTTATACGGAATACTAAATCTAACTCTATTCATTTTAGAAAAATCATGTCATTTCATTTCCCCTCCAGTCTAGATTACTTACAGCATTCAGAAATTATTTTTTACATGCATTCTTTCTCTGTATTCTTTCTAGCTCCACATCACATTTAATTTTACTTTATTCCATACTTAAAAGAAACAGTACTCACAATTCACTCTTTCTTTCCTTGATCATGAATCCCAATTATTTTGTCTTTTTTATTTCTTTTATTTGTAATTTATTTATTCTAATTTATTTAAAACATGAAATTCATTAAAATCTCAAAATTACATATTATTAAAAGTCAAAAAATAAATAATTAAAATCATAAAATTACATTTTATTAAGAAAATAAAATGTGGAAGCGATTCTTGTAAACGCATGTCACGAGGAAACTACTTCTACTTCTTTGGTTCCATTTTTTGAAGTAGTGAACTCTTTTCAAGCTCCTATTAAACAACCAGTGTGATTCCAATTGTGGCACGATCATGTGGCTCATATCAATGTTTAGGATTTTCTGCAGTAAGTAGCCAAATAAAACGCATCTACTACTTTCAACAATTTTCTAAGATACTGGATTGAATGGGGAGAAATCTGAGGGTAAGAGAGATTTTTTTTACTGTTAAAAAGATAATTGGATGAATGAAATATTTAAAAATAAGTATAGATGGTATTAAAGGAGAAAAATGAAATAATAAGAAAAGGTGGAAATTCATTGTAAAATAAGTATACTTGGAATAATGAAAAATTAAAATAATATTTCTTTAAAAGAACCATATAGATATAAAACAGTCGAAAATGAAACTCACTCGCATGCCGACTAGTGAGCTTCTCACCGCAAAAACTGATTGGCCGAGGAAGGGCCAGCTCGTGGAGGGACAATCCCCTCTCCATCACTTGACCGAGTAACCAACCGGGGTAGGATGCTTCCAACGCATCCCGTTTCTATCTCGTCCCCCGGAATGTAACGAGCCTTGCGCATGCTCTTAAATGTGAGATTTATTACTTTCTGAGACACGTTATCTTGTTTCTAAATATTAATTAATGTTTTGATTATAGTTAAGTGAGGTTAGTTCAGACAAATATTACATTCATTTCAGGTAAGGTACGTGTAGTTAAAAAATTAAAATGAAAAACAGGAAATTATCATATAGAGGTGTGATAATGACGTGATGGTGTTTGGTATTCACACGTGGCATCCGGCAATGTATCGACTTTGACCGATATTTCTAGAATTGTAGGAGTAATTATTGTAAGTTTATCAGAGCATCCGCAGTGGCGGACGTCCACACGGAATTCCCATCAGCGTGTGGGAATTTCGTGGCGGAAAAGAGCATCCTCAGTGGCGGACGTCCACGCGGAATTTCCACCGGCGTGCGAGAATTCTGTGGCGGACGTCCACGCGGAACTCCCACCAGCGTGGGGGAATTCCGTGGCAGACGTCCGCCATTGCCGCGAAGGAATTCGCAGTTCTGCGGCCATCAGCGGAATTCCGCGGGGAATTCCGCGCTGACGTCCGCCATTGCGTTGACGCCCGCGGAATTCCCGTTTAATGCATTAAATATTTTTTTTCGGTTCTTATATATACATCTCGTTGAACTTCATTTCATTCGCACCACTTGTATTAACACGTGGGGGTGAAGCATTATTGAAATGTATTTTTAAAATTTGGTGAAATGTACTTTTCTTTTTTTATTAATGGAATATTTTTCCCTATTTGTGGCGACTATTTAATTCCGGAAATTGTTTAATTTGTGAATTTGTGAATTTTTTTAATTGAGGGAATTCCTTCGGGAATTCCGCAGGGAATTCCGCCACTGTGCAGTGGGAATTCCTTATGATGTGGCAGGAGGTGTTTTTGGGAATTTTGCGGGGAATTCCGCCGGGAATTCCGCACCATTGTGGATGCTCTTACTTGGATGCCTATGTCAATTGTCAATGTCTAAGTACCCCATTATTTTGAATCAACCCCATAATATATATTCCTATTACGTTAAGGTCGTGTGTACCGTTTCACAAATTTGTCACACTTTGATCTGACATGAATTTTAAGAAATGTAATGAAAAGTGGGTTGAAAAAATTAGTGGATGATGAATTCTACTTTTATATATTAGTTTTATAATAAAATGTGATTGAGAATGAGTTAGTGGAATATGAGGTCCACTACCAAAAATAGTTGAAAGTGAAATGTAACAAATTTTATGGAACGGACATAAATAGAAATATGTGATAAAATTTATGGGACAAAGAGAGTATTTCTATATTTTATGTTCCGTTTAGCATATCCATGCACGTGCTTATGCCTTACATGTAATCAAATAAATCTACATACTACTTTAAAATTCATTTCTCAATGAGACTAGCACGTGCACGATTTTTGGTATTGAATGCTAGCTTATTTGGAAGAAACGGTGTGGTTTCGTTTTGCAAGGGAACGCATGAATATAGATGATGTTAGGCTGGAAGCTGCGGTGGAAACTAAGGAAAGATAACTCTCAATCTTGTGGAGACCGCCCTTACCACCACATTTAAAGCTGAATACAAATACTTCATTGGAATGAGGACGGATTGTGCTTGTGGGGCATTCATGTTCTAGATATCTCTCCGTCGGGCATTAATATTTGGCTCTTTGATAGGTCCTGGTGGACCTATCGGTTGTGAAGAGCACTCGACGGCGTGAAATGAACATGGCGGACCCTAGTTGAGAATTAGGGTTTGATATTTAGGGTTTGATATTTGAGGAAGAGAGCAAAATGAGAAAAATTGATTTTATTCTATATTTCCCCAATGACTCGATCTAATGGGAATTCTACAATTTATATAATTCCCCCTACTTGATTCGGACTTACGACTTGGGAAAGAATCAAGAATCAAGAAGAAAACCCAAGAAGATTTGATTCTATCTAATTCTGAATTAAAAAGTTCTAAAAGGAAAATAAAATATTACATCAAATCTCCTTTTAATAAGTAATGAAATCTCCATATCTTTCTAGTGGACTCCTCTTCCTCTTCGGTCGATCGTCTTCCTGCTGCACTTCTTGATCATGTTCGTTGCTCGGCGTCTCTTCTTCTCCTTTGGGCTCATGTAGGTTCTCGGGGTTCCTATCAACTCCACTCCCGACGGAAATCACCTTGTCCTCAAGGTGCAAGTGAGGGAAGTCTTGCGCCATCTTTGCAGCTGGTTCCCAGGAATGAGCAACGTCAACATGTGACGCCCAATGTACAAGCCATTGCACTTGTGGAACGTCGTCGACCAGGACTGTGCGCTCAGCCGAAGCTCTCACCGATGTGTCTAACGGTCGTCCCTGTAACATGTTCGACGGCAGGGCCAGCGGTGTCGGGAACAATGAAGAGCTGACAAAAGGCTTCAAGAGCGAAACATGGAAGACATCGTGAATACGACTCTCCACTGGTAACTGAAGAAGATAAGCCACCTTCCCTATCCTCTCGGTGATCTCGAACGGACCATAGTATCGATGACCCAGCTTGGGTGATATAGGCTTGCCAACAGAGTGTTGACTGTAAAGCTGAAGGCGGAGCCACAACCGATCACCCACTGCAAATTCTACATCTTTCTGGTGGCGGTTTGCTTGTGCAGCCATGAGTCCTGGGCTTGTTTGATGCGTGTTTTCAGCTTACGGAGCAACATCTCACATTAACCGAACAATTCAAAGGTTGGGCAATCAAAGGTATACGCTCCTCCAACAATTCAACCACCTCAACATTATGGGAAGGCCGTGAGTATGTGTCAAAAAGGTTGGGCAGTTCACGGCCGTAAAGTGCCTCATACGGCGACATGACAATGCTCACAATAACTGAAACATTCAAAGCCAATTCCGTCCACGGCAACATCTGAGACCAACGACTTGGGCAGTCAAAGGTATACGCGAGGAAATATTGCTCAAGCGCGTAGTTTGTGACTTCCGATTGGCCGTCTGTCTGCGGGTGATAGGCCGTGGTAAACTACAACTTTGTAACCACTAAGGGAGATCAACTCGTCCCAGAAATCGCTCATAAAAATGGAGTCTCTGTCGAAAAGAAGCTTCTTCGGAAAGCCATGAAGCTTGACGACCGTGTCTACAAATAGGCGCGCCACCCGTGCCGTATCGAAACTAGATTTTAGAGCTCCAAAATAAGCATATTTCGATTGTCTGTCGACCACCACCATAATAGCGGTGTACCCTTGAGACTTCGGCAGGCCGACAATGAAGTCCATCGAAGCCGCAGCCCAAACCAAGTTGGGGATGGGCAATGGCTGGATTAAGCCGTTAGGTTTCTCTCGCACATACTTGATCGCTTGACAGATCTCACAGGCAGCCACATAATCAGCGATGTCGGAGCACATACCTGTCTAATAAAAAGATCCCGTGACGCTGGCCAAAGTCCGACGGGTACCGAGATGCCCCGTCGTTGGAGTCACGTGGCATTAGGCCAGAATGGCTGGTATTGTGGAGGAGTCCCTCGCGATGAGGAGGCGTCGCTTAAAATAGAGCAGACCGTCCTGCCCGGAAACGTGCGATGGGGCTCGGCCCTCCGAAACCTCCTTGTGCAATCGCTGCAGCTCCTCCATT
This sequence comes from Salvia splendens, assembly GCF_004379255.2. Classification (NCBI taxonomy): domain Eukaryota; kingdom Viridiplantae; phylum Streptophyta; class Magnoliopsida; order Lamiales; family Lamiaceae; genus Salvia; species Salvia splendens. The sequence goes on along the minus strand of NC_056034.1, from coordinate 37,456,772 downwards.
GAAGAGTTCTCCCGATGGATGGTGTCCATGATCGATGCTGCTGGACTAGAAAACATGGCCAGAATGCTCAGATCACCCGGAGATAGATCCTCGGATTGGTGGGATAGGGCGTCAGCCACCCTATTGGACGCACCGGACTTGTATTCGATGCGAAGTTTAAAACCCATCAGTTTGCGCAAATAGAATTGTTGATCGGGGTATTTGCACCACCTGCGAAAAAGGTCCTTTAAACTGCGTTGGACAATGGCGTAGATTTCCTTATGATAAGTGGAAGCTAGACAGCGGCGGGGTCCCAACTTTTTAATGAAATACGCGATGGGGTGGTTCTCCTGAAGTAGCACATCACCGATGAACCCGTCGGATGCATCAGTTTCAAGGACGAAGGGGGCCTCAAAGTTGGGGAGACGCTGCACTGGGGCAGAGCATGTCGCCTCCTTCAAGGCGCCCTGCTCCGACCAAGAGAAGGCTAGTTGAACTTGAATGATATTGTTGGTGATCCGGGAAAACACAAGCCAATTGAAGAGTTCGATGTTTCAATTCATGATAGAGTACGAAAAGAGTACTTGAATAAGGGCCCTTGTCAACCAATTGGACATAAGTATGAAAAAAAAGAAATATGGCATTCAAGAAAGAAGTTTTCAAGAAATTTGGTTTAAAAGGTATACATGGTTAGAGTATAGTGTATCAAATGATGCAACTTTACGCTTTTGGTACTACCTTTTCAAGAAATATGATAAAGGAGGTCGACAATCAGATGATACTTTTACAAAGAGAGGTTGTAGCAACTGGAAAAATGCATTAGAAAGATTCAATTATCTTGTTAGAGGTGTGAATAGTTGTCATAATAATACTAGAATTCAGTTCAAAGCTTTTCAAGATCAAAGGAACAGTGTGGCAAGTATATTACGGTCAAATACCCGTGAGATGGAAGTTGCATATCGTATTCGGTTGACAGTCTCATTGAATATGACTCGGTTTCTCTTAAAGCAGGGATTATCTTTTCGTGGACATGATGAGTCAAGTAGTTCTTCAAATCGAGGTAATTTTCTAGAGTTGCTTCAATGGTTTAGTGAACTTAACGATGATGTATCCAAAACTTTGTTTACAAACGCCCCTGCTAACAATCAAATGAATTCACCACAAATTCAAAAGGAATTAGCAAATGCTTGTGCTTCAGAGGTCACACATGCCATAGTTAATGATATTGGAGATAAAGTTTTCACTCTTTTGGTTGATGAGGCTCGAGATGTTTCATTGAAGAAGTAGATGGGAGTCGTTTTAAGATATGTGAATAACGAATGATATGTGATTGAGCGATTTATTGGGATCGTGCATGTAACTGACACTTCCTCTCGTACTTTGAAATGCACCATTGATGATTTATTGGTGAAACATAATTTATCTCTATCTAAAGTGAGAGGGCAAGGATACGATGGAGCTTCTAATATGTGGGGTGAGTTTAATGGATTGAAATCCTGATTATTGCAAGAAAATCCATATGCCATGTATATTCATTGTTTCTCTCATCAACTCCAATTAATTATTGTTGCATTTGCCAAGGGTATTAGAGTTGTGAAGATGTTTTTAGCTGTCTCCATGATTGTCAATATGGTCGGGGCATCTTGTAAGAGAAAAGACCAACTTAGGCACAGTTGCAATATGACAGATTAGTTGAATAACTTAATGATGGAGAAGTGATAAGTGGAAGAGGTAAAAATCAAGAAACTAGTTTGGTAAGGCCTGGAGACACTTGTTGGGGTTCACATTACTTTACATTGCTTCGTCTATGCTCTATGTGGTCTTCGGTTGAGAAAGTGTTGGAAATTGTACGTGACAATGCTACTCTTCGTGATAACAGAAGTACCACTGAAGGATTGATTGAAAGGATGGATAGTTATGAGTTTTTTTTCACTTTGCATTTGATGAAACATTTATTGGGAATAACCAATGAATTATCCATTGTCTTACAAAAGAAAGATCAAAATATTATTCAAGCCATATCATTGATCCAAGTGTGAAACATCAGTAGCAAAGTTTTAGAGAGAATGGATGGGAAGACATACATGATCAAGCAACAAAGTTTTGTGAATTGCATAATATTTCACAAGTTGATATGGATGAAATTATACCACGCCGTGGTTATAAGAAGTATGGAGCAGAGTTGATCACAAATTTGCATCATTATCGTGTAGAGATTTTTTATCATGTACTATAATATTCCTATTCATGTCTTCTATACATATATTTTTTTCATCATAATTTATGTTATTGTGGTCGCAATGTCAAGATTGTTGATTTACTTCTAGTACCGACTTGCTAGGATGCATATCATGTCTTGATCCAAGAAATTCTTTCTCTCTATTCATTCGAGGTGAATAAGGGGTAAATGCCCTCAATATATTTTTATTATACTCTTTATTTATTCAATTTTAATTGGGTAACGTAAGTTTTAATTCGACCGAAATTCTTAAACTTTGAGAAATGACCGAAATAAGTTTTCACCTATTTTATTTGTTAATGTGAGATAACATAATTCAACCAAAATTTGTGATTATCGTCAAAGAGAATATTGCATTATCTTCTTAAATAAGATGTTATCTGGTACTATGATTTTCTTTTTTTGATTTCAAGGAAATGAAACTAAATGGATGCAATATAAAAATATATGGGCAGTTGTTTTATTGATACAGTGTGCTGATATGTGAGTATGTTGGTCAAAACTGATGGCCCAAATAAAGAAAGTGGATATTTGGATAGGGTTGTGTTAGCGTTAGTTACAAACTAATTTACAGTAATAATTAATTATTTTCAATTTGTGTATTAAAATTATAACACAAATACCTAATTATATCAATGCAACATCTAAATTTAAATATTAACATAAAGACATAAGTTTATCAACACAAGAATATTGATAAGTTTATGTCTTTGTATTAATATTTTTAACATACAAATTACTAACCGAGAAACTTTTAGCTACAGCTCCTCCTAAAATTATGTCACTCAAGAACGTGGACATCTTGAGTAGAATGAAGAAAATAGTAAAAGATGAATTGTAAAATTTATAGAATGTGGTACCTATTTTTATAGTGTTAATAATTTTATAATAAAATGTGAGTACGAATGAGTTAGTGAAATATGAGGTCTATTACCGAAAATGAAAAATGAAAGATAACAAATTTTTAGGGACGAACCAAAATGAAAATATAACAAATTTTTGGGGACGAACCAAAATGAAAATACTTGATAAATTTTTAAGGGCGGGGAATATTTATCTTTCTTACTTCTATTCTATATAGTTAAATACATTCTCGTCAAAATTGACAATTCGTGTGTTTAGCTTAAGATATACTCCATTCATTTCATCGAAATATTAGGTCATCTGGGGATAACACAAATTTTAATATGTAATTGATAAAATATAAAATAAAGAAAATATGTACTAGCAGATTATGTGATCCAAATATAACAAAGTACACCATGAAGGAGAGTGAGAAAAAGTTTTCACAAAATAATATTCCCTATGTCCCATAGAAATATGTCATGTTTCATTTTTCGTTCGTCTAATATAAATAGTCACGTATCCATTTATAACAATCTTTTTCTTCTTCTTTTTTTACTTTTTCATATATGAGCCCACCATCCATTACACAATTTTAACTATTTTTACTCATTTTCTCTTACTTTACCAATTACACATTAAAATTCGTGTCAACTCCAAATGACCTATTTCTATGGGACGGAGGGGGTGTATTAGGAAAGGGAATGATATGAGGAAGGTTAAAATAGACAGTTGGATGAATTGGCACGAAGTGGCCTAATTGAAATTAGTATCACCAACAAGATAGCGACATCATATCCATAAGAGCAACCACAACGGCAGTCGTCCCGGTGGACGTCCGATCGACGTGTCGGACGTCCGCCATTACGCAGCGTGGAGGTGGACGCGGACGTGCGATGCAGGCACCGGAGTTCCGCGGCATTCCGGGGGACGTCCGTCGTGACGTCCGCCATTGCGCTGACACGACGGACGTCCCGACGGACTTCCCGATTTTCATTTTTTTATAAAAAACTCTATATATACGGCTCGTTAAACTTTATTTCATTCACACCACTTGTTTTAACGAGTTTCTCTCGCTACTTTCATTTATTCAGAAGATAAATGGAGCACTTTGATAGTGATTCCCCAGCCACAAGCGAGTCTCAAACGCAGACTTTTCCGGTTAGAGTTGGAGGAAATGCCGGCGGAAGTGCACCGATGACCGGGGTGATGCCCGGAATGGCGCCGATGATGTCCCAACCCCAAATGGCGGGGATGATGCCCGGGTACTACCATATGTACCCCCTTGGTGTGGGATGATGCCCCAAATGCCCGGGATGAGTGCCGCGATGCCCGGGATGATTCCCCAGATGCCCGGGATGATGCAGGGCATGCCTGCCGTTGCGGAGGGAGCAGGCATGGGGTCCCCCAATCACCTGGGGACAATGTCTATCGCCCCCACATGGATCTATTGTCGGGTGATTCCCCCAGAATACTCCTTTGGAGACTCAGTTCACCGGCATCGAGACTTTCTCTTTTGAGGAGTTGGGGCTATCTCCGGTCAGGAATTCTCCCACTGAGATGCCATCGGTGGGAGGGAGTACGCGAAGGCAAGGGAGAGGGAAGGGCAAGGCCACTACCTCGTCTACGCGTGCGGGGGCCGAGGGGAAGGGGAAGGGGGAGAAAGCCGGCAGGAGAAAGAGGACCATCTGGAGCATAGAGGAGTACGTCGCGCTGGCGAAGTCCTGGATCAGTGTAGTCGAGGATCCCTACGTCGGGGCTAACCAGCATATCGACAGAATGTGGTGGCGCATTAGCCGAAGCTACCTCCAATTCAAACCGCCCGGTGGGAAGCCTCACGATGGAGAGCAATGCCGAAAACAGTGGGAGCGGCTGAGGAGACAGCTCAACCGATTTGCCGGCATCTACCAAAACAACCTCCGCACGGCAACCAGCGGCATGTCCACCGATGATGTGAAGCTTCTGTCTCACTAGCAATACCCCGACAGTGAATTGGGTTTCGGGGATTTCAAATATTGTTAGGTCTATCTTGTGGTGCAGACTTCCGCCAAGTTTAGTTCGGGTGTTGAAGCTGGCTGGCCGAAGCGGACGAAGATCAACCCCTCCGAGGAGTACAGCAGCAGTGCCGGTTCCCACAAACTCCCTAAAGCTGAGGCAGAGTTCCCGACCCCTTAATCCCTCTACCGTCGCCTGGTTGGGCAAAAGTCCGCGATGCGGATGGCTAGGGGAAGCGCCAGCAAGTCCGGACCCGAGATCCAATCGACAGCTCCTTCCGCAGCTCCTTCCCAGATCGATTCCGAGCTCCCCGCACTCGCTCGCATACAACAACATGATTTACCTTTAATTACCATGGAGAAGTGGCTTTCAGCGACTGACCCCTTTATACAAGATTATGCTGAAAGATGTCATCGACAGTATATGGCGCGATTTGAGGATGCCACCCCTGCTCGAGAATTACGACGGGACTGGCGGCGGGGACGACGAGGAGTGAGATGGGGGGCCGCATTTGTCGAAACTGTAGGTTTTTTTTTTTAATAATTATGTATGTTTTTTGTTTTAAATAAAGTGGTTGCATTTTCTCCGTATTTGTGTCAAAATTTTAATTCCGTAAATTGTTTAATTTGGTGAATTTTTATTATTGTGGGAAGTCCATGTCCTTGGGGATGTCCGTCATTGTGCAGTGTGATGTCCTTATGACGTGGTAGTGCAGTGAGATGTCCTTATGATGTGTCAGAAGGTGTTTTTGGGAAGTCCGTCGGGATGTACGCCGGGACATCCGTCCTACTATGGATGCTCTAAATCTGGTCACATTTTACTTGAAATCCGTGATAATGGAAAACGTAGGAGTCTAGTCACCAAATTCAATGATAATACCAATAAGGCTCTAGTTCTTATCCATACCACAATCAAAATATAATTTTAATAATAATATTCCTTCCATCTTAAATCTCACGAACTGCGTCCCTTCGCCACAATCACAGATCTCAGAAATCTATCTCTCTCACACACAAACTCACAAACATGGCTTGCTCTGCTCAATCCTTGCTATTGCTTCCTCTCATTCTCCTAATTTCAGAAGCCGCCTCGCTTTCCCACACTCCTATGTTGCCAAAAGCTGCGATCTTTCCCGTTTCCAAAGATTCCTCAACACTTCAGTATGTTGCTCGCGTTTTCATGGGCGAAAGTCTTGATTCAGTCAATCTCGTGGTGGATCTGAACGGCCCTCTTGTTTGGATGGCGAAATCGGCTTCTCAGTCTCCGCAGCCCATCAAAAGCTGCTCGCTCAAGTGCTCCATGGCGAACTCGATTAGGGGCGGCGGAGCAGAGTACAACCCCAACTCCATGACTTGTACCTTGCTGGCAGAGAATACTATTTCAAGAATGTCTAAATCTGGATATCTGAGTGAGGATATGATGGCTATGGAGTTCTGGGATGGGATTCGGTCTTCTTCCTTTGCCAAGAGTGAGAAATTCTTGTTCTTATCTTCTCCAAAATTGTTGCTTAAGGGCTTAGCTCATGATGCTAGAGGCATGCTAGGATTAGGAGATTCAAGAATCTCACTCCCATCACAATTCTCCACCACATTTGGATTCTTTGAGAGGAAATTCTCTGTGTGTTTATCCCCCAAAAAGGGTGCAGTTTTCCTAGGTGGGAACCCTTTTGAAAGCCAAATCTCAAGCTCAATGATGTTCACTCCTCTAATCTCCAAGAAAAGTGAAGGCTATTACATTGATGTTAGTTCAATTAAGGTTTCTGGCAAGAAACTGGCTTTGCATCAAAAGGGGAGTCTTGGTGCCAAAATTAGTACCACTGTTCCTTACACTACATTTGAGAGCAAGATTTATGCTGGATTCGTTGAGTCCTATGTTAGTGCTGCAGTCTCCATGAATTTGAGCCGAGTGCAATCTGTGGCTCCTTTTGAAGTGTGTTTTAGTTCAAAACATATGGAGAATGTTCCAAGTATTGATCTTGTTCTGCAAAGTGAGTTGGTGAAGTGGAGGATTGATGGTGAGAATTCAATGGTGGTGGTGAGTGATGAAGTGATGTGTTTGGGATTCTTGGATGGTGGTGTGAATCCTAGGGATTCAATTGTGGTTGGTGGGTATCAGATTGAGGATCATCTGCTTGAGTTCAACTTGGGAAACTCCATGCTTGGATTTGCTTCATTGTTGAAGGGAGAGAAGAAGTGCTCTGATTTTGAAGCAGCAGATAGGGAGAGCTGGTGATGCTTTTCTTGAGGAGAGGGAACTACTCATTTTTGGTTGAAATTCTCGATTTGATTTGTATAGTTGTGGGACTCTAGTTCTAATCTCATAAGCTTATATATAGGTTTTTCTTCTGTCAACTTCAGTGATGTAACAAGTTTTCTGGATGTATGTAGTATGAATATTAAGGCTATGGAGAAGAGGAAATTGTTTCAGTATGGCACATAGTGATAGTATTTTACATGAATTGGGATCACAAGGTAGGGGTTCGTTAACTAAACATCACTATATGAATTCATGTGCCAAAATGAAAACGTCTCATTTAGGCCAGGCCAGGACAGAGGGAGTATTTTATATAGAAAATATTGAAAATAATCTCCAACACATCATAATATTGTTCAGGACATTTGAAATCAATGAAATTCCAAATTTATAAGCCAACAATTAAACTCTCAACACAAATGCACAGCAGTTAAAATCATGTCACGAAACATGTAGCTGAATCACAATAGTATCTTCATTTCTCGCTAACCCCATTGACGATCATGACCCTACATTTGATAACATATTAGTAGTATTAAAGATGATGTTGTTCATGTACAACAAGCAAAACAGAACATACTTGAAATAGCTATAGATGTAAGGTTTTACTGTTTCATTGATTGTTTCAAAATGTAAACACATTACAAACTCGTAACTAATTCTTAATCCATGTACCAGATCATAATCTCTCGTTTACAGTTTTAATCTAACTAAATTTGCTAAATCATCTTCACCATTCATTTGATCACCACGTCTCTCCAAGTACACTTGTGGTCCTTTAGCTTAGTTGTTGGCTCGGTGACAGCCTTTTCTTTGAGCAGAGCTTGCATACATTCACCCTTGGACTTGTCTCGTGCACCACACACTTTCACGTGATCATCTATCACGTTTATTCCATGCAATTTAACATTGCACGCGATCTTTGCTCGATCACCACTTTTCTCTTCACAAAACACGCTCCTCAATCCGAGTGAGGCAAGTGATACAACACCATGTCTTTCCCTGAGCTACATGAAGAATTACTGACTCAAGAGCTTTGTGAAGATATATGCGATTTGATCCATGATAAGGATACATACCCCAATTCTATCTCCTTCGTATGATATCTGTAAATAGACAAATTAGGATTAAGTTTTGAAAACAAACTACACAATTGCAATAAATCACAAGGAAACAAATTAAAGGCTAATAAATAAATAACTAAATTTTCATTAAACTTTTCAATTCATTTAAGCAAGAGAACTCAAAATATGGTAAGATCTCATAGGAAAGCATATAATCCGAAAATGGTCTTCCCCTCCTTAGTCGGCAATTCATGGATGTCAATAAAGTCAAATGTTGACTCTTCAACGATTTCGGCTATGACTTTAGCAAAATAATTGAGCTCAAATTCCCACTCGTCCAAAGTCAATAAATATCATACTTACTAGAAGCACATTTTCATTCGGCTTCTACTTATCCATTGCACAACACCATAAACAATCAACTGATGATAAATCTTTTCCTTTTCTCCCTACTCTCAATCTCCTCTGCTCAACCCCTCCCAAGATTACTCACACCCCTCAACAAGGACCCCATCACCTCTCTCTACACCATACTCCTCAACTCCATCGACCCTTACGTCATCGACATCGCAGCTCCCTTCTCATGGCGCCGCTGCCCCTCCGCTCCCCACCCCACGGTGGCTTGCTTCACCGCGGAATGCACCCAAGCTCAATACCTACCCTCACCATGCCCCTTACCTCCAATCTCATCAACAACCCCATGCAAATGTATGGTATCCCCTAGAAACCCCATAACCCAATCTTGTGCATGTGCTCAGCTGACTTACACCAATATCACGGATCGTGGGGCCCATATTTTCTTGAAACATATATTCCTATCATGTGCTCCAAACCCTCTCTTTGAGTCTCTCCCCAAAGGAGCAGTAGGCCTAGCAAGCCTCTCTCTCGCTCCTCTCTCTCTCCAAAACCAATTCTCCGACCGGCTTCCTCAGCTTAGTCGAACATTCGCAATGTGTTTGCCGAGCGCGAGTTCAAGAAATGGGGCTGTTTATTTCGGCAATGCATCTGATCACAGTCTCTTATCGTACACCCCGCTTCTCACCAACCCTAAAACTGCGGATTACGCAGTTGGGATCAAGGGTTTATCGGTAGGTAAGCACTCAGTTATTGCGATGTCTCCATTCGAAGGGATTAGGCTAAGCACGGTTGTGCCTTACACTACTCTAGCGGCCGATGTTTATGCGAGATTTGTGGAGCGTTTTGAAGAGGGGATGATGGGTGTGCCTAAGATGAAGAGTGTGCCGCCATTTACGACGTGTTACAAAGATAGTGCGGTCGGTTTTAGCCGTGTGCCGCGGATTGATTTGGAATTTGATGGTGGCAAGAATTGGACGATTTTTGGGGCGAATTCGATGAGGCGAGTCGGTGGAGATACGACGTGTCTTGCGTTCTTGGACGGCGGAGAGAAGGCGGCGCTCAAGATCGTGATCGGAGCGTTTCAGATGGAGGATAATTTGTTGGTGTTTGATGTTGATCGATCGAGGTTTGGGTTTAGTTCCTCGTTGTTGTCTGAGGGGATGTCATGTAGCAACTTTAATTTTACAAAATAAAAATAATTTATATAGTAAGTTAATTAAATATTCATCTTTGTGTTTGGTTTAGTCTATGTTTGGTGTGCATGTTATCTTTCAAATTAATAAAAAGATTGAGGAAGTCTCGATAGATAAATAAAAACTAAGTTCATGATGTATTACACAATTAGTAGTATATCAATTTGAAATTTTCAAAATGCAAGCACTTATTCATATCCTCTGAAAGATGTTCAATGTAACATGAAATCAGACATCGCTATGTAGTCCAGTAATGTAAGGAAGGGCCGTTGGCAGCAAGTAGTTTTATTGACTCACGAGCACAGGGCACAACTCCTCTAAACTGCACAATATGAAGTTGAGGATACAAGAAAATGAGCATGTGTGTTCAAGAGTTCTGAAAAAATCCAGTTAATTGTAGTATAAAAACAGCACCTTGTTCCCAAGTGTTGGATTATGTCGGTGGTAAGCATCGATCTTCTGTTTCTCTCAAATGCCTGTGAAGCAGCCTTTCTCAGCAAAACAGACCCTGCAATGCACCCCATCACTGTAGCACTCATGCTTGGCTCGCCTGCAAGTTGGTGGGCCCATGACACGAACACAGCAACACTGTAAGGACAATAGAACACTACTGTCAAATAGCATGCCTGGTTTGCATGCATTAATTAGATCTTCAATCCCACACAAGTTTTTTACACAAACAAATTCACTTGTGCTAAAACGTGCAGCTCGTTTAGAAAAAGAAAATTTTAGGTATTTCCTGGTTAATGTTGGCCGTGCATGATAAGAAGTTGCATTCTACCAACATAAACAACGAACACAGTTTAAAAGAAAGTAAAGTATGAGTCGTTATCATATAGCTGACAAGTGTTACCTTCCGGAAAGTATATCACCCTGGCCACCACAACGCCTTGGTGAGCCGAAACTGCTCACTGCATGAACTGTAAAGTTCAATACAGATTAGCACATGAACTGAACCTTACACTTATACTCTCGAAAACACACACACACCAAGTAATTTGCAACAGGCTTGCCTATAGGATTTGTTAACAAAACAAAAAATATAGTACTCTTTGTTTCTTGCACCAAGATCCTCATAAATGTATCTCCTTTGACGGAAATTATGATATTCGAGTTATGTAAAGGGTGTTTTGTATTGTTGATGGCCTCATATGTAAATACATGACATAAGCAGTTTTGTTATGATATGTGGATTTTGCATAAAGCATGACCCGGGCTTCATGCATCTACAACATAACTTATGCCCGATTTCAGTAGATGGTTTCTATAGTTTCTATTATTTGACTAGCACTTGTATTTCCTTACTCTTGTAATTATTAAGCACTATTTTTGAGAAAATAAAAAGCATGTATACATGATAAAAGTTCAACTGTCTCACTTATTTTATTATTTTATTTTAAATTATCATCACATATTTTGGAATCTACCTTTGTTATGTCATAATAGACTAGGGATGATAAGCCGACTTTAGAAATCTAAGAGCATCTAAATATGCAGAAATTACCTGTTTCCCCATTGCTAATGAAATCAGATACTCCCTTCCTCAAAATAGTCGCACCTCCTATCCTGGTCGACGAAAGATTATTTCAGTGATTAGGGTTTTACAACACCATTAATCTCGGTGAAGCAAAAATCATTCTTTTGGAAAGCTACACCACAAATGATGCGAGCGCACACTTATGATTCTCTTAAATGGGTAACACGTAGAATATTTTCCCAAAGATTAGATAAGGACAAAGAAACCTTAATTCCCAAATATGAGGGAAACCGAATAGGTGTGAACTATAATGAATCATAAACACAATGACAGAACACACTTTACATAACTAATGAAAATATACAAAGAATATACCCTTTTGCAAGTGAGAGTAGTTGCTGTGTTCCATCTCGATCGTTTACTTCACATTGCAAAACCTTTTGCATAAGGCGCTTATACTCGTTAACATTGGGCGTTAGGACAGCCAGGGGATAACCGCTTATTAGATCAAGAGAATTTGTAACAAGAAAAAGCCCATCCTGCACAAAAAAATGAAGAAAATAAAAAATTTATACGGTGAGTATGCCCAAAAGAGAGTTTTTTGTTGTACACCTCACCCCATCTATAACCATTGGAACATTGGATTGCCTTGCGTGCTTCATTATATTGCTTACACAGTCCTGGAGACAAAACAGTATTTACAAATGATTTAATATTTTTCTGGTAAGTCAGGGAGAAAATATTTGTTAGCAAACAATGCCAAAAGAGAGGAGAAGAGGAATATATATGACACACAGATACCTCGTTATCCCATAAAGAAACTTATACAAATTCAAGCGAGCTTGTAACCTTACAATCATACATGCGTGCCATAACTAACGAAACTTATCCCTAATTATATAGGCTTATAGAATTTTCACCAAGAAGATTGTTGCATTAGTTTTAGCTTGGATTATATATGGGTATGTGATGGTTTTAACTACCCTATATCAATGCTTTGGTCATTAATTTCAAAACATTTAAAACTATGTTTAAGCCAAAAATAACCATACAGACAAACTTGCGAATAGCATTCTTCTCTACCAGGAGAAATGGGTCCCTTCCAAGGCCTGGACCAATAACTAGACAATCGAATCTCTCCATCCACTTATCAACTTCTTCAATAACTTTGGCTAATATCGATTTCTTATCTTCATCCCTGAAAATCAGTTTACAATCCTACAAGCAATCAGAGCGATATGAATTAAAGATATAGGTTTGTTAATAACGACGAAGCAAAAATGTTACAAGTAATCTTCACCTAACACTGTATGACTCTTCCAGTATAGGGTGCACAATTAACTCGGGACTGTAGCCTTTAATAACCGGGGCAGCCTCTTTGGTGCAGAACACGTGCGACAAATCAGCACCCTGTGAAAATATACATTTTTGTGATTCAGACTAAAGAAATAGACCTTTGATTAAGAGAAAGTTTATTCCAAAGGAATTTATGAAAGCGGCAGCAAAGAAATTGAAGAAAAAAAGGGAGACTAAAGCAAGGAAAACTAACAATTTTTAAAGCTGAAATAGCAGAAAAGTACGGTGCACCAGTGTATTCGCGGCAACCTCCTACTACTGCGATCTTCCCTGGTACAGAATAGCATTCAGAAAACATATTTAGAGATTAGATAGCGATGTAGGCGAGTTTTCTGAAAACAGAGTAGACTAGTAGTTATATTCACTGCAATCCTCCTTAATAGTTGTACAAAGTGCCTTTTTCATGATATGCAAAATAAACATGCAGGTCTCTTCATTTTCATATGTATATCTGAATAGACATTTTCATCTGTCTCAGGTTCCAATCAATCAGAACAACCAAAAAGGTATGCCTGCTACAGAGCCAGATAATAAACTAACCATTCTAACATTCCTTTAACCATTAACAGGATCGAGCAAAGTACAATAACTTTCACATTGCCAAACAATGTCCATTATATCAAGAAGAGCATAGAAAATCTAAATCTCAATCAAGAAATTACAAAAAAAAAGTCTTATAAACTAGGATAGTCCTTATACCCAAAGTTACATCCAGTGGCAATAATGAACTATTTCTCCCTCATAATCTAAACTTTTTCTGCTGAAATCCTATGTGCCGAAGTCTGTAAATGTCAAACTCTTTCTTTTAAACAGCAAACCGATATGAATCTATCTACCAACAGATATAGACAAAAAGGCAAAAACTAGTGTACACCCAGCCTAATTAGGATCCACCAATCCCTAATTAGGGTTTATTAATTCCTAGTTACGGTTTAGTAAACTCAACTAAAAGCTCAGGGCTTCCCAAAATTTTAGAAAATTACAAACCAAATCAAATAATTAATCTCAAATAGAGAAAAGAGAAATTTCGGAATATGGGTTTAAATTCGCTGACCTTTCGAGAAAAGGGATTCAATTCGCTTACCTTTCGAAATATGGGTCCGAGACATGCGAATTTTTCGGAATAAGGGTTTTACACCTTTTTATATTTATTCTCTTCATTTTTCTTATTATTTCTCTTTCAATAATAACAGATTTACTAAACTATCCTTTAAACCCATCTCTCAAAAATTTCATTCTACCTCCCTCCAAACTATTTGAGCTCCACTCTTAAAAGTCAATCTCCTCTCTCAAATTCTCACGAGAGAGTGATGATTCACTACACATAATTAAGAAGCATGAATTCCTATAAATATCCAGTAAATGATCATGTAAAATATACTAACGTTAAGCTGCATTAACATTAACAGCATTAGAGTCATATGGTATTTCATTGTCAATACTATGTAACATTGTAAACTGATTTTTAAGTTGATTGAGAAAAGAAAGGGTTGTGATGGAATATAAAATACAACTTGTTCACATTAAGCAGTGCCATTTGGAATTTGAACAATCTATTCCTTTCTTCATTTAGACCAGTGAACTTGATTAATCCGGGCTAGTTTCCAGAAAATCTAGTAACACAGAGAGGTAAAATGAAAATTTTGAGAGACGGGTTAAAGGATAGTTTAGTAAATCTATAATTATTGGAAGGGAAATAATAAGAAAAATGAAGAGAATAAATATAAAAAGGTGTAAAACCCTTATTCCGAAAAATTCGCATGTCTTGGACCCATATTTCGAAAGGTAAGCGAATTGAATCCCTTATCTCGAAAGGTCAGCGAATTTAAACCCATATTCCGAAATTTCTCAATAGAAAAAGGGAATGAGTATATCTAACTAGAAATTTTATATGAACTATCTACCAAATTCAAGTAACTCAGGAAGAAAATTATTACCAGCTTGGCCTTTATGCTTGGAAGCTTCCAGAGATGGAGTGATTGATTTCAAGATGCTGACAGCATCAACCTCCATGGAAGGGCTGCCAACACTCAGTAAAGATTGCATTTTTATGGAAGCAGAGTTGCAGATATTGTTGCTACCACTGTAATCTCCTAAGCACCTAATCAAAAACTGCTGCCTCCTAATTACTGCACCCGATAATCCCACCATAAAATTCTCTCAGAAACTGTAAAAAAATAGTTGAAAGATTCAATCTTTCAACAGCATACTTGACAAAAGGGTATATCGAGCTTAAATTTGCGCTACATGTGGAATAGAAACAGAAACCAAAGAACTGAGTTTTCTTGACAAAGTAAAGATTATAAAGGTAAGAAATTGCATCCTTACGCCGAGTGAAATGATCAGCTATCATTCAATTGCAAATGCGGTGAAGCTGCCAATTTGTTGCGGTGAAAAGATTTATTGTGAGGGCTAAATCGTGTTTTGACGATGTATTTTGTTTGGTCTGTCTGTTTGATGCTGGGCTATTTTTAGTCTCATCTACTAAACTCAAACCCATTTTAAGTATAAATATCACATATAATAGCAATTTCACTAATTATTAATATTAAATTCAAATTTAAAAAATACTACCAATTTCACTAATTATTAATATTAAATTCAAATTTAAAAAATACTACTAATTCGTTATCATTGGTAGGTTAGAATTTCAATGATGAATTTATAAACTTGGATTGAGAAATTACCTAAGCTCTAGTATTTTAAGTGTATTGATAGCTTGTTATTTGTATACCTAGAGTATCTCCATCCATGCTCTTGCCAAAGAGCATGGATATAGGTCCGAACCCATATTTATTCATTTTTAATTCCATGTTCTTCTGCAAAAGTACAACATCAACATTCATACTCTTTCGCAATAGCATACTCTTACACTATTCAAGGATCTCACTATTCTATTATTTAATTTAAATACTTTCATTACTAAAAATATTTTTACAATATTAAAATGCATTTTAAATACTTAAAATAATATTATAAATTACTAAAAAATTAAAAATTACATAATTGATGAATCTTGTTGCTTCCTAATTGAAGACACAAGAACGTCCTTATATATATATAGGCTACAAAATTGGGAATTGCAACCATATATATAAATCTATCTATCTTAAGTGAAAATTGGCATTTGATGAGAAAGAAATTTTTTTTTAAAGTTCCAAAAACAACTATATTTTTTGGAATTTGAAAATATTTTTTGAATTATTTTCATTTTTTTAATGATTTAAAAAAAATAAATTTAACGGAATAAAAACACACCAATCGCGCATGGGGCGATTGGGCATCACCGCCCAATGGAACGCTGACACGTCGCTCTGCTCTTCGGCATGGCGGTGCTCTTAGACAAGAGCACGTTCGTGCCAACAGCAAGAGCGCAGCGGCGAGCACGGCTCTTGCCGTGCCGAAGCAACGGCGCCTGCTCTTGCAGAAGAGCACCGTCGGGGATGCTCTTATAAACTTGGATTGAGAAATTACCTAAGCTCCAGTATTGTAGAAGGTGTATTGCTAACTTGTTATTTGTATACTACTCCTTTCATTCTATAGTAGTGGAGTTATTTTGTCATTTTGTTATGTTTAGTAGAGTCATTTCCATAAAAGTTAGTAATATATTTCTTCTCACTTACTTTACTCTCAGTACCTTTTTTATTTTTCGCTTTATTCTTCCTTTATCTAACTCACTTAACATAATTTCTTTAAATCGCGTGCTGAAAAGAAATGCATCCACCACCGTGGAACAGAGTAATAGGCTATAGCTTCACTTTATTTTCTTTACTGACACAAACTAATCACCTAATATCTATTTATAGGGACACATAGTCGATTAACACTCGTCATGCTATAGAACATCCACAATAGCGGACTAACCAGTGCCCTAGCCACCGGCGTGCGGCTAGGGCGCTCGACTAGTCCACTATTGCGGTAAGCTAGCCGATCGCTAGTCCACTATTGCACGGCGAGCGATCTGCTAGCCGATTTTTTTTTATATATAAAATACCCTATTCTTATTTTTTTCCTCTAATTCATTTCGTTGTTGTTGATTTTGGTGTTTTTTTTTTCGGGAGGGCTAGGATATTGGTTGGGCTGTTGCTAGATTGTTGATGGTATAGAGCATCAACTAGGTTATAAAAAAGACATGATGATGTGGCAAGAGGAGTTTTTGGCCGTCCTATTGCTAGGACAATCCTATTATGGATGATCTTAATAACTAATTCATTAACAACTAGTTATAGCTTATTCTAAACAAATTAATATTACAAGTTCCATTTTAGCTCTTCTCGAAACCTCCAACATAATTTACCATATTTAAATGCTAATTAATATAATCTCAATTCTTCTAGATTATTCTTTAAAGTCGGTGGAGTCTTTTTCTCGACATCCTTCCCTCTTCTTCATCAAAATTTTGGCCACCTCAATAATTTGTCAACAAAATATTTAATCTAATTGTAATATTCTCCAACAAACATAGAGAATGGAATGTAGTAGGAACGGGTTGGACTTCAAATTCATTGGCAGAATTGGCTTGAACAGAGGCTGTTGCACTTTGGCTTTTTTCACTTTTTTCTATCTTTCTCTATTATTTATTAACAAATACATCAAAATACCAAAATGTATATTATATGTAATTTAAGAACATACTCCCTCCGTCCCATAATAATTGTCATACTTCATTTTTACCATAAATGGTAAGTAGGTATCACATTCCACTAACTCACTTCACTCACGTTTTATTATAAAATCAATATAAAAAAGTGGGTTCCACATTCCACTAACTTTTCCAATAAACTTTTATTTACATTCCTTAAAACCCGTGCCAACACCAAGAGTGACAATTATTATGGGACGGAGGGAGTAGTTTGCATTATTGACATTTAACACGAGCCAAATCTAGGCCTTAAAAACATACAAACCCCATGTTTATTAGCCATTTGTCCTTATCTGGAGTCCTTACTGCCTCTCTATAGGTAGAAGGCTCGTGATAGTCAATACTTTTATGCAACAATTAATGCATAATACATCATATCATAATCAACAAACTTTGTTGGAAGCTTAGACCGTCTCTTAGGTGTGGTGTTGGAGCTGTTACTGGTTGTTGATGGGGTTCTTCAACTTCTTGTTGAGCCTGACTTTCATCACCAGAAAACTCAGATTGATCTCCTCCAAGATCAGATAGCTCTACCTCAAACTGAGCATTGTCTGTCTTTTTGTTTAGAAAAGGCATTCATCTTCTTTGAAAACTACATCTCTGCTGATGACTGTAGAAATCATGGTAATAAATATGTCCGGTCAATGGATTTTGACCACATAATAAATGTGACGAGACATTTAATTTTGTGAAATTAAATGACATAGCGTCGATCTACATTTTACGTAGATAAATGTAGTATATTCACTTTCTCAAATCCGATTTCCGGTGAGTGAGAAATAGTGGATTAAAGTTGGGCATAATTAGCTTTTAATTAAAGCTTGGAGTTGGAGCTTAGGGAATAATTAACTAGTGTTAATTATCCCACATTGGAGGATTAACACATCTTTTAATGTGTATAAATTAAGTGACTTTATGTTACTTAATAATTATAGTGGACCAAGATGGGTGAAAGAGCCCACACGCGCGCCGCCGCCGCCGCCCGCCCGAGCCCGTGCCCGTGCTCGCGCTCGCGGTCGCGGGCCGCGGGCCCGGGCCCGATCCCGATCTTGGACTTGGACTTGGACTTGGACTTGGACTTGGACTTGGATCTTGGTCTTTGGGTGGTCTTTGGGCTTGGTGCTTAGCCCAAACTATTCTTTTTAGACCACCGCCGAGTCAGCAATCCAAGTGGCTTGACACGTCGTCAAGCGAGGCACAGTCACGGCTGCCACGTGAGAAATCCACACGCTCCACACACGGGTGGCACACTCCAGCCACACGCCTGTAACCGACGTCGGTTACGAATTGCCATGATGAGCCTTCAATGGCTGGTTGACCCTGCATGGTGGCCTGGCCTATAAATAGGCTAGCCATACCACTGCATTAGGAGACACATATACAAGCATTCTGCATCATAAGCTCTCTCCCTCTCTCTGCATTGTCTTTCTGTCGAAGCTCTGCTCTCTCCTCCATCCCGTTCGCCGGAGCTCTACTGATTGTGGTGCTGCATCAATAGAGACGTAGTCGTTTTACCTTTGGGGACGACACGCCAAACCGAAGAGTACTACCGGGTCGTATCTCGTCTTGCGGGAAGAGGCCTCCTTGACTCGGCTAAACTTAGTTCACGGTTATCGTTTTGAATTCTGTAATTTTCTTTGTAGTTCAGTTTCATCTTCTGTATTTCTTCTTTTGGGTTGTATTACGCCCGGTTTTGTTATCTCTTGTAATCCCCCGAAACCAACAATCGCAAGACGAGATAACTTGCCTTTGAAGGGATTTGGACCTTTTAAACTGAACTTAACAATTTCGAAACTTAAAACACCTTTGCTGGAGATGTCGACGGAATCTAACACCACTGCTGCCGCCACCACCGCCGCCATTCCTTCCACCATGGCGACCACTGGACCGGTCAATACGTCGTCAATTCCGACGATGATGCCCACTCCCGGGCGCTATCCCTCTTTATCAACAATCCCTTGGGTGTTCGTTAACCCCCTTGGGCTCACTGGTGGTTGGTTCCACTTTTAGTGGTTCCTTCGGATTCTTTAATGGATCGAGTGTTGGGGCCTTCGGGCCTCACACGAATGCTGGGGCCTTCGGGTCTCATGCGAGTGCTAGTCCCTTCGGGGATAGTACGTTCATGGCGGGCTCTATGCCTAACATGAATGGTGGGGGCCCTATGCCCAACCATGTTGTTGGCTCCTTCGGGGGCAACGGAATTGGTTCCTTCCAAGGACCAACTGCGGCAACTTTGGCACCAAGAATGATGCCACCTGCCGAGAAACCACCCAAGTTTGGAGGATCAGACTTCAAGAGGTGGTATCAAAAGATGTTGTTCTACTTGACAACATTGGGCGTCGCCAACTTCCTCACGGAGAACGAGCCGCCCGTGCCAAGCGACCAAGAGACTAGGCTCGAAGTCATGGCAGACTATGAAGCTTGGAGGAAAGGAGATTATCTTTGTAAAAATTTCATTCTAAGTGCATTAGATGATAGTTTGTACAATGTATACTCCAATGTAACCACATCTAAACAAATGTGGGAAAGCCTAGGAAAGAAATATAGCATAGATAATGCTGCAGGGACTGAACAGGTCGTAGCGTCCAAGTTTATGGACTACAAAATGGTCGACTCTCGACCCATCATGGAGCAAGTCCAAGAGCTCCAAATGATCATCCACTCATTAGTGGCTGAAGGGATGACCTTGCCCGATAAGTTCCTAAGGTGCACGATCATTGACAAACTCCCTCCAAGTTGGAAGGACTTCAAGAGTTATCTCAAGCACAAGCGAAAGCAGATGACCTTTGAAGACTTGATCGTGAAGTTGCGCATTGAGGCAGATGTGCGCAAAAGCGACCAAAAGGCTAAGGGATTCACCCCAAATGAAGCCAAAGCCAACCTGTTGGAGCGGGGCGGTCCCTCCAACAAACGCCCTCGCCCAAACCGTCCTAACGACAAAGGGAAGGGAAAGCAGCCTTCAAAGAAGTTTGAAGGCGACTGCTACAAGTGTGGCAAACCAGGCCACTTTGCTAAAGACTACCGCAGCAAGAAGAAGAAGCCGGCTGCCCACGTCGTTGAGAAGGAGTTCAAGGACTGGGATGAGAACGACCTCATTGCTGTGGTCACTGAAGAGGTCAACCTTGTTAACAACAACAAGGGTGGCTGGTATATTGATACCGACGCTACTGCACACGTCTGCGCAGATAGAAGTATGTTCTCCACCTACAACAACGTTGAAGGGAGAAAGATAAACATGGGGAATCAAGCCTCGTCTGAAATCCTCAGAGTTGGTGATGTAATCCTCAAGATGACGTCTGGCGTCTCAATCACCTTGAAGGATACGCTGCACGTTCCGGACATCCGGAAGAACCTAGTTTCAGGATCAATACTAGTGAATAAGGGTTTTAAACTTGTATTTGAATCCGATAGGTTTGCATTGTATAAGTTTGGGAAGTCCCTCGGAAAAGGTTATGTAACCGACGGACTTTTCAAGCTTAGTGTAGCAACACTGCGTGTTCCAAAGCCATTGGCTAATAAGAATAAAGCATCTACTTCCTCTTATTTGACCGAGTCTTCAAATTTGTGGCATTGTAGATTGGGACATGTAAATTCAAAAGCCATTAAAAGATTAGTAAATTTAGATTTACTAAAGGCTAATGAAGTGGATAATCAAGATAAATGTGAAATTTGTCTTGAAGCAAAAATGACTAAGTTGCCGTTTCATTCGGTTGAACGAAGCACAAAACCCCTTGAATTAATTCACACGGATGTATGTGATTTAAAGATGGTGCAAACAAGAGGTGGTAAAAAGTACTTTATCACTTTCATAGATGATTGCACAAGATATTGCTACATTTATCTTTTAAAAAGTAAAGATGAAGCAATAGAGGCGTTCAAAAATTATAAGAACGAAGTTGAGAATCAACTTGGTTGTAAAATCAAAATGATTCGAAGCGATAGAGGAGGAGAATATGTAGCCTCGTTTGAGGAGTTATGCAACGCAAGTGGTATAATTCATCAAACAACTGCTCCATATTCACCACAATCTAATGGTGTTGCAGAACACAAAAATTGAACTCTAAAAGAGATGATGAATGCACTGCTTCTAACTTCAGGATTACCACATAACATGTGGGGGGAAGCTGTTTTGACAGCCAACTATATCTTGAATAAGATCCCTCTCAAAGGAAAAGATGTCACTCCTTATGAGTTGTGGAAGGGAAGGAAGTCATCCTACAAATACCTCAAAGTGTGGGGGTGTTTGGCAAAGGTGATGGTTCCTCCGCCCAAAGAAGTTACAATCGGACCTAAGACGGTTGATTGCATCTTCATTGGATATGCACTTAACAGTAGTGCATATCGATTTGTTGTTCACAAGTCTGAAATATCGACTATCACAGTAGGAACAACAATTGAGTCGAGGAATGCTGTATTTCTCGAAAATACATTTCCTTGCAAAGACAAGGAAAAAGTCTCAACCAATTCTGAGACAAGAATTGAAGAAGCCACTAGTTCTAAATCAGCGGATGCGGAACCTGAATCGCGCAAGCGTGCAAGGCCCGATCCAAAAGATACAGTACTAAGACGTGGTAATAGAGTCAGAACACCAAAAACTTTTGGTCCTGACTACATTGCTTTCATGTTGGATGAAGAACCAACATCGATAAAAGTAGCCTTTGCTGGCCCAGACGGGCTGCATTGGAGAGAAGCTGTTCAAAGCGAAATTGATTCAATTTTGCTAAACCACACTTGGGTGTTGGTAGATCTACCTGAAGGTGCGAAACCTCTAGGTTGCAAATGGGTACTTAAAAGGAAATTTAAGGCCGATGGAACAGTGAATAAGTATAAAGCCCGATTAGTAGTAAAGGGTTTTAAATAAAAGGAAGGACATGACTTCTTCGATACCTATTCACCTGTAACAAGGATTACATCTATCAGAGTGCTTCTCGCTATTGCTGCATTGCACAATCTTGAGATTCATCAAATGGATGTAAAGACCGCGTTTCTAAATGGTGAACTAGAAGATGAAATCTATATGGAACATCCCGAAGGGTTTGTAGTACCTGGACAAGAGAAAAAAGGTATGCAAGATAGTAAAATCTCTATATGGATTGAAACAAGCGCCATTGCAGTGGCACTTGAAGTTTGATAATGTGATGTTATCAAATGGGTTTAAAATCAACGAGTGCGACAAATGTGTCTACATCAAGAGCACTAATAACGGTCATGTTATAGTGTGTCTCTACGTTGATGATATGTTAATCTTGGGTAGCAACACTCAAGTAATTAACGATACAAAGGTCATGTTAAAGAGAAACTTTGACATGAAAGACATGGGTCTAGCCGATGTAATTCTTGGAATAAAGATTCTAAGAACGAATGATGGAATCATCTTAACACAATCACATTATGTTGAGAAGATATTGAATAAATTCAAAGCCTATGATGGCGCGCCGGTTAAAACTCCAATTGAACTCGACGTTCACTTGAGCAAGAACAAAGGCGAGCCCGTTGCACAAGAAGAGTATGCACGGGTCATCGGGTGCATTATGTACTTGACTAATTGCACTCGACCTGACATTGCTTGTGCCGTGAACAAGTTCAGTCGTTACACGAGCAATCCAAGCAAAGAGCATTGGAGAGCTCTTGTGAGGGTTTTGAGATATTTAAAACATACTCAAAATCTTGGGCTACACTTCTCGAGATACCCCCCGGTACTTGAAGGGTACTGTGATGCCAATTGGATATCCGATAATAGAGACTCACTTTCAACAAGTGGATACGTCTTTACTATTGGGGGTGGTGCTGTATCGTGGAAATCCACAAAACAGACATGTATAGCCCGATCAACAATGGAATCAGAGTTCATTGCCTTAGATAAGGCGGGTGAGGAAGCCGAGTGGCTTAAGAACTTCCTTGAAGATATTCCATGTTGGTCTAAGCCAGTGCCACCAGTGCTAATCCACTGCGATAGCCAAGCGGCTATTGGAAGGGCAAACAATGGTTTCTATAACGGTAAGTCTCGACATATACGTCGACGACATAACACCGTGAGACATTTGATCACAACTGGCGTGATTACAATTGACTATGTGAAGTCAATAGATAATCTAGCGGATCCGCTAACCAAAGGGTTAAACCGTGATCAAATGAATAAGTTGCTAGAGGGAATGGGTTTGAAATCCACAAACTAAAGAATTATCATAGTGGTAACCCAACCATGATGACTGGAGATCCCAAGAACTTGGTTCATAGGGACAACTAAGCTATGAGAGTTCATGAGAAACACTCAACTATATCTATTCCCTAGAGAGCAATAGAGTGTTGGAGAACTTGCCTAGAGGTAAATTAAGTGACTTTATGTTACTTAATAA
The DNA here is from genome assembly GCF_004379255.2 of Salvia splendens. Classification (NCBI taxonomy): domain Eukaryota; kingdom Viridiplantae; phylum Streptophyta; class Magnoliopsida; order Lamiales; family Lamiaceae; genus Salvia; species Salvia splendens. The sequence goes on along the minus strand of NC_056034.1, from coordinate 37,433,018 downwards.
TTATAGTAGACCAAGATGGGTGAAAGAGCCCACACGCGCGCACACGCGCGCCGCCGCGGCCACCCGCCCGCCCGAGCCCGTGCCCGTGCACGTGCTCGCACTCGCGGTCACGGGCCGCGGGCCCGGGCCCGGGCCCGATCTCGATCTCGATCTTGGACTTGGACTTGGATCTTGGTCTTTGGGTGGTCTTTGGGCTTGGTGCTTAGCCCAAACTATTCTTTTTAGACCACCGCCGAGTCAGCAATCCAAGTGGCTTGACACGTCGTCAAGCGAGGCACAGTCACGGCTGCCACGTGAGAAATCCACACGCTCCACACACGGGTGGCACACTCCAGCCACACGCCTGTAACCGACGTCGGTTACGAATTGCCATGATGAGCCTTCAATGGCTGGTTGACCCTGCATGGTGGCCTGGCCTATAAATAGGCTAGCCATACCACTGCATTAGGAGACACATATACAAGCATTCTGCATCATAAGCTCTCTCCCTCTCTCTGCATTGTCTTTCTGTCGAAGCTCTGCTCTCTCCTCCATCCCGTTCGCCGGAGCTCTACTGATTGCGGTGCTGCATCAATAGAGACGTAGTCGTTTTACCTTTGGGGATGACACGCCAAACCGAAGAGCACTATCGGGGCGTATCTCATCTTGCGGGAAGAGGCCTCCTCGACTCGGCTAAACTTAGTTCACGGTTACCGTTTCAAATTCTGTAATTTTCTTTGTAGTTCAGTTTCATCTTCTGTATTTCTTCTTTTGGGTTGTATTACGCCCGGTTTTGTTATCTCTTGTAATCCCCAGAAACCAACAATGACAACTTTCCCTCTACCTAGCTCAGTGCACCACAATCTGTATCCTTCTACACCTTTCTGATATCCGAGCATGACACATCTAATTGCTCTGGCCTTCAACTCAAGTGTGCATAAGCTCTTGAGCAAAAAATTATCAGCATGTTGTAATCTCCAAATGAGCCATATCATTTGTTATCTGGTGTACTGAAATCAATGGATGGTGATGGGCACTTATTTATCAAAGTAGCAGCAGTAGCTGCAACCTCACCCTATAAACTCTTGGGCATGCCAGAATCAAGAAGCATACATCGAGGTTCTGTTAATTCTCTCTGCCACACCATTTTATTGAGGATTATTTGGCTCGGTTCTATGTCTTTTAATCCCCTTCAGCTTATAGTATTCATCAAACTTAGATGATAGAAACTCCAGCCCGTTGTCAGTTCTTAGACATTTAAGTGAGCTACCCTTTTCAGTCTCTACTTCCTGACACCATTATTTGAATCTTATGAAAGCATCTGATTTTTCTTTCATCACATAAAGCCACAATTTTGTAGAGAAATAATCTACTATAGTGAGAATATACATGCCTCCACCTATGCTTTGAGTCTGTGCAGGCCCCAGATGTCACTATGTGCATAATCCAAGGGAGATTCTAATGTATGCTTAGCCCTTTGATAACTGAGCTTTTACTCTTTCTCAATATACAATGCTCACATTTAGAAATATCATCTACTTCCATCCCTGAGCTTGATGGTATAATCCTGGATCTAATGAACTCTTTCATTCCAGAGACTCCCACATGGCCTAGTCTCTTATGCACAGTAAGATCCAACTTATCTGTTAAATTTACTTCATTGCAGACTACTTGGGCTTGCAAGTAATATAGATTATTATACCTCTTGGCCTTCATCAAGACTTTCCCATCCTTAGTAACCCGCATTATACCATCCCTTTAGGCAAATTCGAAACCCTTCTTCTCTAGGAGTCCCAAAGAAATCAAATTTCTGTTAATCATTGGGATATATCTCACTTCAGTGAGAATTATGAAGGATCCATCTTCCATAATGAACTTCACCTTGCCCTTTTCTTTCACTTGGCAGACATGATCATTTCTTAGAAGCACTGAACCGTCAGACTCTTCAACATCCATGAACCAATCTCTGTATGAAGGCATGTGCAGACTACATCCAGAATCCGTCACCCAAGAATTTGATATCTACCTCACTGTGACATTCATTACTTGAGCAACTTCAATGTGCTCTGTAAGTTTAGCTGTATCTTGAACCTTTTGCTCTTCAGCCAGCTTTCTCTTGAGTGCATAACAGTCTTTCTTAAGATGCCTACATCAACTGATCTGGAGTTGGATTTCTGGACTTCTTTGAGCTTCAAGGTAGAATACACCTCTTCATACATTATCTTTGAATCCCTCCCCAAGAGAATTGCATCCTTGAACTGCTCATAACAACTAGGAAGTGAATTCAGTAACATCAAAGCCTTGTCTTCGTCCTTGATCTTCTCATCTATCATCTCTAGATCATCCACGCATTTCCCAAACTCCTCCAATTGTTCAAGAACACTCTTACTCTCAGAGATCTTGAAAGTAAAAAGTTTTTGCTTCAGACGGAGGCGATTTGCCAGTGACTTAGTCATGTACAATGACTCAAGTTTTGCCCAAACATCTGCTGCCGTCTCCTCCTTGGAGACCACTCTCAACACTCTATCACCCAGGCTGAGGACCAGAGTGTTATAAGCTTTGTCTTGAAGTTCTTGATTCTTCGCAACGACCTTCTCATCCGCAGCTTCTGCCCTGGCATCGCCGGCGCCCTTCAAGATCTCCCAAAACCCTTGCTGCATCATCACAACGTTCATCTTGAGCTTCCAAAGCCCAAAATTATTCTTCCCGCTGAATTTCTCTATCTCGAACTTCGCCGTCGACATCGCAATCGATTCCCACATACGGCGCCAATTTGTAATTGCAAAGCTGATTGAAACGAATCGAAATCGAAAGGTAATAGCAGAAATTCACAACACACAACCAGTTGTGGTTCGGCTGTAAAGCCTACGTCCACGGAGAAGATGAATCTCTTTTATTCACTATCACTCTAGATGAGATTTACACAAAAAGTACAATCAATCCACACTCAATCTATCACAATCTCTCAAGAAATCTCTAGCTCTCAGATGAATATTGAAGAACATGATAATCTCACAATAGAAAGGGTGACTAATCTAACTGATAAACTAACTCAAGGAACAGAAAATGAAGATGCATATATACCTCCACGTCTTGCAGTTTCAGCTCAAAACTCGATTTGAGCTGATTCATCTTCAAACCCTTAAACCTCTTTCTTATCCTTATTTGCAAATCAGTCCCTCAACTTAATAAGTTGTTAAATTGCTCCCACTTCCTCCAACATATCTAAAACCACTAGTCAATCAAACCGTTTTGAACCGTCAGAATCGGGTGGTCCGGCCAGAAATCGGAAACCAGTTTGACCAGTTTGAGGTATTTTTTTATTTCATAACCTAGGTTTCTTTATTTTTCATTCATGCCTCCGCTAAACGTCTAAACGCCTCTTTTCTCACTCCATGATATCTCTCGGCCTCTCTCAAAATCACGATTGTCTCTTCTCCACCGCTGCCCTGCTCTCAAAATTTTGATGTGGAATTGGGAAAAAAGATGGAAATGAGGCCGTGAGGAAGACCAGTGACAATATGAGGAAGGTTGTGTCGTTGCTTCTGTGGTCACCAAGGAGCATCAATAGTGTCGGTGGTGGCATGAAATCTCGACAGGGAAGAGAGAAAACCAACATATAAGAGAGAAGTAGAACGGAGGGAGAGAAAAATAGGAGTGAGAGTATGGGTGAGAAAAAAAATAAAAACCGAATATCCGGACCGAACCAAACGGAAATTTTGAAATTCAGTTTGATTTTTTTAATTTTTCGGTTCAATTAACTTTTAAAAATATACTTAAAACCCAAAATATAATTAATTTTGCAGTACCATTAGAGCTAATTATTTACTCTATTTTAGATTTTAAAGTATTATTGGAGATGGTGGCCATAATCTCATTATTTACATCAATAATTCACTGCACTATTTATAGCTCCACACTGTTGTTTACCACATAATTTATTAAAAAAACCATCCTTAATTTACTATTCATACACTTAATTATTTATGAATTTCATTCTGTTTTTTAAATAAAAATAGAAATAATTTAAAAATACTCTCTTTTATAAACCTTAATTATTTCTCAATTGAATTAATATATTAAAAATTTATATTACTATTAAGAAAAGAAAAATATAAAAAACTGCAATGAAATAAGAAAAATAAATTAAAAATTAAAATATGCAATAAAATAAGAAAAATAGAATAAAAATTCAATAAACATGATGGGGTTGGAGTACTACATTATAGAATTATAGAGTTAAATAGAGAAGTAAAGTTATATAACTATCATATTTATCTTTTTTCATGAAAAATCATTCTCTAAGGAGAAAGGTATTTGAGAAGGTATTATACATTTTCCCATTTTGAAGAGGTATTTTTACCTTTCCATCAATAAAGAGGTAAAATCTTATAACTACCATACATGCATTCTTTGTATGAAAAATCATTCTCCTTAATTGGAGATGCTCTTAGTCATTTTCTTCAATTTGATTGGGCTCGCTTTTATAAATCTGTAGAGGTTTTAGCAGTTCGGCTCTTGGTTTTGTGAAGGCATTTATTAATTGATTGGGCCTTCAGATGGATTGGGCTTCCATTTAAATAAAAATAAATATAAAAAGATCAGCAAATAAATTGGAAACTGGGAGATGAAAGTAGAAGCTTTTAAGTGAGATCGTGGCGAAGTTAATCGAGGGCGGAAATGAGAGGCACGGCGAAGGCGAACGCCATGAGATCGGCGGTGGTAGTGATCGGAGCACTAGCATTCGGATATTTGACTCTCCATCTCGGTTTCAAACCCTACCTCGAGAAAGCACAACTGGAGCAGCAACGCCAATCCGCCGCCGCCTCCTCTCAGCCGGTTGATACTTTCGCTGATAGTTTTCCAACCGACGGCGCAGATCTCTCCAGCAGCCTCCCGGACTCCGATCGTAAGCTATAAAAGTTTTTCGAGTTTCAAATTTTAGAGGATTTTGGGTTGGGTATTGTTCTGTTTTGTTTTGTTTTGTTTTGTTTATCATAAATAATGCTGTTATTATCTTTCACTTGCTGCACTGCTGTTGAATTTCATAGGCAACAAAATAATTTTGTACGTTTGAACTGATTGCAGTTTTTGTGGTGGTAGATATTATTGCTGCCACACTCCCATCACAAACTCTCTAGAAACATTTTAATCCTAAAAAATTGTTAATAGATAGTAATTACCATTGCTAAACTTGATAGATGGTACTATTAAAATTTGATTTGTTTGAAATAAACTAAACTTTACTAGTAGTAGTACTATAATTTACTAGTAGTATATTATTTGTAATTTTATTCAATTTGCTTAACTATTTTAATACGTATAATAATTAAATACCTCAAAAAAATAATGATAATAATTTAAAATTTTATTCACACATGATTCATTATTCCATATCAATTCTATCTAATAATAATTAGCACTCTCTGTTTCTAAATAATGTAGTTTTACTAGTATAATTAGCTCTGTTTCTGAATACATATTACTAGTAATTAATAAAATATGAAATGGTTAAGTTATCAGAGTTTGGCAACATCCAATACCCACATAAACTGTAGTACATCCACACAACCATCTTCAAAAGTGGAGAATCCTAACTTCTACTACATTCTTAATCTACTCTTTACGACTCCGAATTAAGAAGTTTTTGAGACATTTTAATTGTGATACTCGTATTAAGCAAAAAGTCCCATGACGTTGTCGTTGTCGTTGTTGTGGTCCTCGGAGTCCTTGCACTAGTTGAGAATTGAGATTACTTCTGTTCGTCAAATGCTGGCGGCGCGATTCGGCTAGGGTTATGGCAATGTGGTGGGAGGGATTCTTGGACCATCATGTTAGTTATGTGTACAGGATTGGAGTTTTCTTCGTGACTACTGATTTGGGTGGTGTGATTCCCAGGTGGAGTTGGGATTGGGTTGAGTGTTTTGTGGGGTTCTACATCTCTGGGTTGACTTGTACATGCCTATAGACTCAAATGTCAATGTGAAGAGAAGGTAAACAAGTTGAATTAGTAGATTTCTCATTTTTATTTGTAAATGAAAGTAGATAGTAAATATCAATGGAATGTTGGTCCTACTTTTTATATATTGATTTTATCAAAAATAGGAGTATAAAACTTAAATGAGATATTTAATGGCGATCAGACGAAAAAGAAAATATGAAACATTTAATGGCGAGCGTAGGGAGTATTAAGCGATCTTGAATGATGTACATGTGCATATTACCCAGGAGATTTGTGGCCTCTTTTATTTTATTTTATTTTTCTTAATAAGAAAATTAGAACAAGCTCATCTGAATATCTTTGTAAATGAACAAAAAATAATGCCAAGATACCAACTTGACCAATAAACAAAGTCTTCGATTTCAAGAATTGCTAGTTTTTCAGCAATGAACTCTCAAAATTCTTCTACTATTAGTATTGTATAATCCTTAACACTAAATTAAAACATGATCATTGAATTATTGAAATTCATGAGACATGGAATAAAAAGAGTAAAATAATCAAAGATATAAACAAAATTGGCTTTACGGCGTTAGCAATGGGGAGCCGATCAACCGAGCCCATGATCGGCTCCCCCATCGGCCCCTCATTGTGGAAGAGGAAGAGGGGCCGATCATCGGCCCTCCACAAACACCCAAAAGAGCTGTTGTATTGGCCTTTGCCGATCCCATAGGGCCTTTGATCGGCTCTCCAATGTGGAGATATGGTTGATCATCGGCCGATCGATTTTTTTTATTTTTTTTTAATTTTATTTTTTACCATCTATATACCTATTCTTCTATACCTCATTCTTACATTTCATCCAATACTTCTCACTCTATACTTCTTTTTCTCTCTTTACAAAAGAATTCCGACAACACCTCGCAAAATTCTAGCTATGGATCAGACATGTGGATTAAGATGGGCATCTGAAAAACAATCACGAAGATCAAGAAAAAATTGGGTCTGGACTCCGATGACGATGACGCTTGAGTCATTATCTTGTACTAGGTTTTTATTTGTGTTTTTAGTTGTGGTCTGTACTTTTTTAAATGGAGGTTTTTTTAATTAAGTACGCTTTTCATAATTTATTTGTCTTGAATGTATTCGTAATTGTCGCATTTTATTTGATACCAACAATTAAAAATGAAATATACAAATATTGATGATGTGGAAATGAAATGGAAAGTGAGATATGCTCTTAACAATAAGTGGGGTAAAATACTGACGTGAGAATAATTAAAAAAAAAAAAAGGTCCCTTTGGGGTCCTTCCATTGCTAATCTCTTAAAACCGTGTTTCCCTAAATCGGATTAAAAAGTGCGTAGGCCAAACTCGGCTTTAAAGCCGCAATTGTGAAACTTGAGATTAAAGTCTGTGTTCCTTTTTACCATTTATACAAATAAAAAGTGTGGAGGATCTTTCTTCTAGTATTTTTTTACCTAAAACTAGAAAAAATGTTGTACTTTTTATTTATTTTTTCAATGGATAAACAAATTTAAATTTAAAAGTCACACACCACAAAGGCTCGAACTTAAATTAATTTCTCTATCACTTGGTCAAAGCACACCCTAAAAAAAACCTTTTAATTTTTGTTATTCTATTGTGTATACTCTATAACACTCCCCAAGCGTAATATTTAAGCTACCTGCGGGTAAAAGCCCAGTTATCGGATTCAGATTTTATAAATATCGAGGATAGTAAAGTCGCGTCGGCGACTCTGGCTCGATAGATATCACATTACATTCAAAACATGAAATACTAAATAATTCAACCACAGTAGTAGATATACTGAGCGAACGTATTTAAATATCTTTGTTTCCAATTTCATTTTCGCGAATAGCAGAAATAATTAAGCTTTAACGTCTGCAATAATGGCGGCGTCTCAGCCCACCAGATCAAGAGACCTCGATAAGCTACTCCTCCGCCCAGGCCACCTCGTTGGCCCCAACTTCGAGCCTGGCCAAGAAGTAAAACCCCTCTCTCTCTCTCTGCTATATATGTATTTGCCGCATTGCTGTATTTGTTTGATTGTTCAGACTTATTCATGTTAATGGAGGAAAATTTAGCCTAGCCACTACCTGATTTCTGTTTTGTTTTGTCTGAGTAGTTTATTCAATCCGGTTATTTTTCAATCGTTCAAGTCTTGCTGATGATCAGTTATCCAACTGTTGCAGCTGAGGGAGGACATTAAAGAGTATGTCAAGGTGTTGGTGGTCGGGGCAGGTGGGCTGGGATGCGAATTGCTCAAGGACTTGGCTTTAACTGGCTTTCGGAACCTTGATGTAATCGATATGGATCGGATTGAGGTCACCAACCTTAATCGTCAGTTCCTCTTTAGGTGTGTTCGTGCTTCTTGTTACTGAGATTCTTTTCTGCTTATATTGTTGTTACACATGTTGCCATAATTGATCAGTGAAATCTTCTGAATTGTTATCTCCCTTGATGATGCAATTCTTCAGTTTCTTTTTAATTGTTAGAATTATATACTGTATTTGATAGAACTCTATGGCTTATTTATGTGCTACCTAGGTCAATTAGAATTAGGACTCTTATGTATGTATAGGCGATTTGATCCATAGATGAATATAGTGAGAAGTTTTGACAACATATTTTCTACCTATGAATGAGCAGTAACTTAGGGTTCCATCTACTGATTAAATGCTGAGTAGTGCCTAGTGAGGGACATGTCTATTTTTCCGTATTCTGTTTCTTTATCGATATAAGTGAGGTGTTGAATCCGAACTCCTCATCATGAATTTTGTAGGTGACACTAAGATTTTAAAACTGCATCGATGGAATGATGCTTTCTTTTCTATAACAATACTTAATATAACCTTCTCTTTGATCCATAGATGCTAGTTTTTATTTGGGATTCTTTATTAGCCTTACAAATCTTGTTTACTATGATTGGGAAGTCAAAATGAGGGTTTTTTACTCTGATTTGGAGATTTTTGTTTGTTCTGCAAGTGAGCTAATCTTAGCTAGCTTGAGGTTGTTAGATTTGGTTATTTGACAATGAGTGTCTGAAAAAGTATTTTTCCTGTTTAGTTCGTTTTGCAGCTGAGAATGAATAAGCTCTTGCAGATAAAATTAGAGCCAACTTTTAGTGCATTATTATGCTTACCTAATAATGTATGCACTAGCTGAATTCCTTGTGGAACAGTTCTACAAGCTAAAGAGGTGGTTGATCTTTTGCTCTTCCTAGTCTCTAGACTCTAGCTGATTTAGTTGCTCGATATAATAGTCATAAAGATCTCAGACATAGCAATGTTCATCTGGATTTTGAGCTCCAGATCGAGTATCAACTGCCAGTTGACCTGATCTAAGGAGTTATTTTATATTTCGTGCCAATTTTCCATCAGTCTCCATTCACAGTGTTTTTCTATCATTTACTCCATGCTGAAAAGTGGCTATGTATGTATCTTGTGTGTAGACTTGAAGATGTAGGCAAGCCAAAGGCTGAAGTAGCTGCAAGACGAGTTATGGAAAGAGTTAATGGTGTAAATATTACACCTCATTTCTGCCGCATCGAAGAGAAACCATTGGACTTTTATAGTGATTTCAGCATTATTGTTCTTGGGCTCGATTCTATTGAGGCAAGGAGCTACATAAATGAAGTTGCTTGTGGCTTTCTAGGTAAGTTTGCTAGACAATATAGAGGACCTGGAGAAAGTTGACATGAAAGTTTTTTCTTCATTGCTTTAGTTGGATGAGGCTATTTTATTCATTTTACATTATATCTATGCCTACTTTTGTATATCTACCTTATGTAGTTTCACTGCTGGACCATCCTTTGCAAATTGTATTTCATAGTCGGTTGTTAAGTTCTGTTATTTCGTTGAATCTTATTCAGAAGTACTAGTAATCACGCATATGAACAGATATGATGAACATAGTTTCCTTTCCTACATTTTAGTTCCCATTCAAATTCAACATAAACCAACCTTTTAACCTGAAATGCAGATTTACATTTGAAAATTTTAACTTTATGTAGTCTTTGGTGTGAACATGATCCATAGTCTTTTATTGTCTATTTGCAATTCTGATGTACTTAAGTTTGTGTTCTTTCTGTTTAACAAGAGTATGATTCTGATGATAATCCTCGAGAAGAAACCGTCAAACCTATGGTGGATGGTGGAACTGAAGGATTCAAGGGCCATGCCAGGATTATAATTCCAGGAACAACCCCATGTTTCGAGTGTACCATTTGGCTATTCCCACCGCAAGTAAAATTCCCTCTATGTACTTTAGCAGAAACTCCAAGGAATGCTGCTCATTGTATTGAATATGCCCATTTAATTAAATGGAATGAGGTAAGCATATAACTTATTTAACTGCATTCTCCTTCTGGGTGTCTTTGCATTGCGTTTTTCAGTAGGACAATATTTTTTCAGGTCCATGGTCTCAAAAGCTTTGATCCAGATAATCCTGAAGACATGCGATGGGTTTATTCAGAGGTAATAAGTTATAAGAGTATCTTTCAGTTGAACAAATTGGAATTGTGTTTATCAATTTCAACAAGTTTTGCTTTTGAATTGGAAACTTGCTCGAATTGGATCCTTTCGGTTTTCCATATATTTACGAAGTTGTTCCGGTTGATTGGCATTAACCCTAGATCCTTGCCCCTGAGAAATGAATTAATACTTTCGGTTTGAACTCCATCATGTCTTATTTCTCCAATTTTTAATTCATAATTTCATATTTTTCTCAAAGGCTGTCCAGAGGGCTGAACTTTTTGGAATTCCTGGAGTCACATATTCTTTGACTCAGGTAAGCAAGTATCTTTCAGTTTTTACCTTTCAGCTGCTTTCACATAGCTAAGTGCCTTTTGTAGCTTAGTACTTCTTTTTGGCTAGCGATAGCTTTCAAATTATTCTCTTGTTTTTCTTAAGTGAAAGCTTGCATCATCAGTCCAGGAAGTGTAAATATGAATCTCCATTTTTGTAAATAGTTTCGGGTTAGTTGCTTCTGACCAAATCTTTTATGAGATAACACTTGGCTTCATTTACAGGGTGTGGTGAAAAACATAATTCCTGCTATAGCTTCTACGAATGCTATTATCTCAGCAGCTTGTGCTTTGGAGACCTTGAAAATTGTTTCTGGATGCAGCAAGTCACTATCTCTGATTTCTAGATTTTGTTTTAGTCCAGATGATCTCACGAATGTTTCTAATTCATTCTATGTTACACCAATACTATAACTTTTTTATTCACTACTAAAGAAGTAACTGCAATTATGTTCATAGGTATAATGGAGTCGAAGGTCTTCATATTAAAGTTACAGAGTTTGTGAAGGATCCAGATTGCCTTGTTTGTGGTCCTGGTGTTCTAATCGAGATGGAGAAGTCCATTACTTTAAAAAAGGTGCTTCACATACTAATTGCTTTCGTATCAGTAATTTTTACTGTTGTCCCATACTGATTTTTTTAATTTTTCATTGCAACAGTTCATCGATCAACTGGAAGATCATCCTCGTCTTCTCCTGACTAGAGTGAGCGTATCATACAGGGGAGAAAAGTTATACATGCAGGCACCTCCTGCATTAGAAAAGGAGACTCGATCTAACCTGGATATTCCTTTATTCGATCTAATGAATGGAGTATCCAGGGGTATTGTTAATGTTAATGGAATTGCAGGCAAGGGTGACAAGAAGCAGTCTTGCATGAGGAAGTTACGCATTGCCTTTAAGGGCGTTGATGGGATTGCGGATATTGATATGGCTGGTGGGGCATAACCTCTCATTCCACTCTCAGGCATTCCATCTCAGGAGGTATTTGAATTGTTCATCCAGCTGCATAGTAGCATAGATTTCCCTTTTTCAATCTCATAATTTCTGGCCAGCACATGGAGAATTCATGAAAAGCAGGATGTACTTGGCATCCTCTCAAATTTCTTATACTGTGAATTTACATCAATGGAAATTAAGATTTTGCTTCAATTTGTTCAAGCAATATAAGCACGTGTTTTGGCTCCATTCCTTTGTCCTTGTAGTACCTAGTTGTGTTTGTGATGGTCCTTCAAGACAACTATGAGTTTGAGGCCAAGATAAGTTATGGCTACAAAATATCCACATACCAGGCCAACTCTAGAGATGAAAGTCACTAAGTTGGTCTGATAATTAGATTAGTCTTTGTGGCTAGAATTTATTGCAACTTGAAATTTTTTTGGTAATATTTGATACATATACAAGGTTTGTCTGCATGAAAAAATGTCTTTAAAATAGCAGTAGTATATTTTGGACAGAAGCTGTGATAGAGAGGTGAAGTTTAGAGGGGTGTGGCAGTACTTCTTGTGGGCTCTGGACCACAGGGTTATCTTCATGTTATCTATGAAATGATAAGTTATTAGTCATTTATCTATACGGAGGGAAATGATATGCTACAAATGATACGAAATATTTATTCATCAATCCATACATTATATGTATGTGGGTATTATGTTTGAAGACCCCAAAAGTCCCAAGTCAGCAGGAATAGGACCACTTGGTAAACTCTTTGTTCTGCCCGCACGGGCGTAACTCAGTTGGTTCCTGGGTGGTAGATTGTCCCTAAGCAGACAGGATCGAATGCTGGCAGCCGCAGTGTGGGAGTTTCACCACTGTGGTGGCTCCTTGTGTGCTGGTTACCAGTGTAAGTTCCTCCCACCTAATGGGCCGCTGAGGTACCGTGTTTGAACCCCTCCATAGCGATGTCGGGCCGGGTTATGGGGGCGCCTGGGGTGAGCGAATCACCTTTTGTCCCTAAGCAGGAATAGGACCACATTAAATGTAAGGAATTCAGTATTACAGTAATTGGCTTTTTGAAAAAGAGTAGTATGGTCCATAAAATCCTGAGAAATCTGAGGCTGAATCTAACATTGATAGCAACTACTACTAGCTAGGGAATCCATTTATTCTATCCATACTCCAATCAATTGCTTCTTTTGCCTCACTATATCCCTTTTTCACATAGTATATCTTCCTATCTATCTTACATTTTTTATCCTACTTTACAAATATATTGCACTTAAACATTTATTCACTATTTTATTCATCTAACTCAAATAACAAACTCAGTACTTCAAATTTAGCCTACATGTTTTTTTGCCAAGGACGAAAGGAACATTCAAGTTATGCTATGCCGATGGATTAATTAATTTTCTATCCTTCAAACCCATTTAAGCAAATTGGGGATGGCTGGCTACACATTGTTGTTAAATTGGGTGGATTGGCCATTTTCATTTTATTTTTGAACCATCCTTTTCAGTGTATTGGGTCAAGTTGCCAATTTTGACGTTGATTGATATCCCTAACTCACTTTATTTGCATGGTATTTTGGCTTGATAAAATTAGCATATGGCCTAAAATGCATTATTAGCCATCTTGATGTTAATTGATCATTTCTTAATCTTGAGTTTGGAGAGTACGATGGAATCACTATCTTCTTCAATTCTAGAAATCAAGAATGTGGAGTAAAAAGTAGGATAAATAATTTCACTAAATGACCCACACCTTCCGCAAGATTAGGACATAAACAAATGATTCCATTTCTTTCTTTTTAAGAGTGGGGTTGCTTGCGATTGATCTTTCAACTGTCCATGTTGAACTTGGCTGCATATCTATATTTACTTTGAACACAAAAACAAGAAAAAAACAGTTGTTTATGACTAGTTGGATGTAACTTAAACTAATATATCCCCAAAAAAGAAAGTACTAAGGTGTGAAAATAAGTAGTGGATGAGAGGAAAAAGTGCATGTACAATCACCACCAAGTATATATGCCCTCATCACATTCAAGTCTATCTCTGGATCAGATAATCTGGTTTGTGGGTCTATTTCTATCCCACAACTGGATAATATCAAAACACACACACACAGAGATAATAATCATAATAATAATTTCATAAAGATTCACCCACAAACACTTCATGTGAAAATATCAGTCTACACCCTAATATTTGTAGTTCTATAATCTTTGCCAATTATATTAGTAAAAAAAGTTTTTTTATTCTTGTGGTGTCAATTTCGATTGATCCTATCACCCTTTGCTTTGCTGAAGTATAGATTAGATTGGAATCTTGTTGACTTGAAAATTTTGTCGTTCAATTCGTGAGGATTCTGATCGCGTGTCTCAATTTCAACGACCGATGATCGAATAGAGCAGAATTGTTAAAGTGACAATGCATGATTTTGCATATATTTGGGTGTAATTGTGCAAAATTTCAAATGTTAAGATAAAAATGATATTTATACTACATATAAAAGATATGGATATAGTGTTGTGGGGCTGTGCTATAGACAGGATGGGCAAGTAACTCTCAAAGACCCCACTAATTCACATGCCCCAGCCCATAATCCTTCTACTTGAATCCCATCATCCATTTGCTTTTCCAAATTTCTCTCCCTATTTAAAATCAATTCAGCATCTGATTCAACTAGGAAAAAAAACAGATATAGAGTAAAGTGAAGAAAAATACACAAGGCATGGAAGCTGCTCTGGAGTTGGAGGATGATGTCTTCTTCAAAGACTTGAGCAAGCAAATATCTCTCCTCATCATGGATGATGATGATCAACAACACTCTCACTCTCATTCACACTCTCCACCATTTAATAGTCAGGTATTCAATCTTCAACTAACACAATCAAGATCACATATAGTACTCCTATCACTTAAACTTGAATATAAAATTCAAATTCTTGATTTCCTTTTGAAAGGCTTCCATTCAAGCAAACAATCCAGCAACACAAAGTTCATCATTTTTCAGCTATGACCAACACCAAGCTAGCAACAGGGAGAGCAAAGGCACCGGAGTTTTCATCCCTCGTTCCTCGTCAAATTCCAGACGAAGGAGTGCGAGGCAAGCAAGATTCATGGCTTCTGCGAACAAGTTTCAGAGGCCCTTTGATCACGGCTCAAGAGGGCTGTCTCCTGACACCCTCATCAATCCATCATATGATCATTCATTTAGAAGATTTTGATCTTGACTACTATATTGTGATGGTGTTTCATTAAATGTGATGTATAATTGAAATAAAGAAGAGGTTGGGGAATTTGTTGATAGATGCAAGATGCATATTTGTTTGAGAGAGGTTTCAGTAAGTGTTTATGCCTCTCTACTAATAAATAAGTGTATTTAATCATTGTTTTTTAGGGTTTTATGAATAATACATAGTATAGTATTTCTTGGTTACCCTAAGTGAGAAGAAATTTATTTTATTAGGATTTTTGAGTTATATTTTCCTAATATTGTAGTAATTTTTTTTCTGATTGATGTAAATGAGTGTAATATCTTTTGGGGATATATATTCATCGTGTGATCTCACCATCATTGTAGTATGATAGAAGTACCAACTGGCTAGACAACTTTGTCCAGAAGTCTATGAACTGTATTTTTCATGGCTTAGATATGTAATAAATGAAATTGGCCTACAAGAATTCAATAATACCCTTTTTAGAATTTAAACTAAAAAGTGATCTGCCACCAAAGAAGAATATATAGAGGAATAATGTTTTATGTATTTTTTTGGTGCGAGGCACTAAGAAATATGAGAGTTGGATATAATTGAGCTCATGAATTTATTCTGGGATATTTTAGTATTGTGGCAGGAATCTATTTAGTGAAAAAGGCAAAAGAAGATTTAAAGAATTTCCACTTTTTCCAGTCAGCATTGGGATCATTGGAGTTGGAATTAATAGCTAGTCGGTGTCATATGTGTAAATAACAATTAAGGGTTCATAAATTACAAAATTGTTTTTAGAAAAATCATATTATTGATCGATTTATTCGAATTGTGTATGCCTTTTCGTTTATGTTACACAAATTTCGTTCAGCAAGAAGGGTTAAGTAGTTATAAAAGTGAATTCATGATCTCGCACTCGAATTATCTCGTGAAAAAAGGAGTTCTTTTAGTCAAATTTTCTAAGATTGTCCAACAATTTCGAATATCATGGCAAAAATTGGTTGCCGATGACGCAATCTTCCTCACTGCATTTACTATTTTTTGTGTATATGTAAACTGGAGATTTGATATAAAGTGAAGAAGCAATGTGTTAGAAAAGGTACCATTCATGACAAAAGAGAGTGAGAAATAAGCAGCAAGAATGAGAAGACTTGATCAGTTCTGAAAGTTGAAGGAAAAGATAGCTTCAAGACAGAATGATCTCTTTTTGCAAAAGGAATTGCAATTACTTTTTCTTGGAATCAGTTGCTAATAATGTTGGCTAATTTGATTACTAGAGTTGGCCTTTCATATAATCTTAGGTGTTTCGGTATTTTGCTTACCTAGTTTTGTTAACCTCTTTTCGATTCTTCAAATTCAAACAAAGTTTTGTTAACCATAATTTATTTGTGATAGTATTTGCAAGTTTTGAACTTTATAATCTGTAGTAGATAATAGGCGATTGACATCTTCTACAGTTATTGGTTAGCTTGACATCTTCTACTGTTATATTATCTGTTGCTTTTTGTATATTATTCTCATTTCAATTGTTTCAATCTCTATTATCAGTTTTAGTTATAAAGAATTGCTAAAACTCAACAGATTAACTAAACACAAAAATCAAGATGAAATTAGGCTGTAGAAAAAATGAAAAAAGAGTGTTTGTTGAATAAGTGCAAGCTTTTACTTGAGAATTTTTTCAAAGGATCTGGGTTGCAAGAATTATCAGTCTAATTACCCACAATTTCAAAATCAAGCAATTAAAATTTTTCAGCAACCAAAAATATACTAGTACTATGAAAGATCCAAATTCTATATCAACATTCAAAAACTACTCCATTTGCCTGTTTCGCACAAACACAGTGAGATGATTCACATACTAAGTCACTAATTTACAATCGGGTACACTCAATCCATCTCAAGTACAATGAAATCAAATCATCCTAAGCATCAACTGTCGAGAAAAGCCCCTCTATGGACTGTTCGAAGCGTAGGTAGCGCTTCCATTAGCCTCAGCGCTGAGTTTGTGATGATCTATAGAATGAGAATTAGATAAAAATCAAGAGAAATGAAGAAAACCGTCGGCACCATACTCTGTCTATCATCCTCTTCATCGAAGCAGGCCAGAAAACTTGGCGAAATTCTTCTTCTGATTGTGGCTTAGCTTTTAGTTGTGATAAAATAAAGGATTGGGCAAGAAGAAAACGTGGAAAGAGACGAGCGAATTTGCATATTTAGAGTAGGAGCGGTAATTTGTGCATCCCTATCGGATTTCATAGTTGTGTTTGAGAATTGCAGAAGAAATGCGTGAAATTGATTTTAGAGAACCAAAGGAGAGATGACGTGGAAAGAAGCGCTCACAATGTCGCGGTCATGTTTGGTTGCAAGAATTCTGTCTAAAAAAAGTAATCTAATTCCTTAAATTTTAAATTTCTATGTTTGTTTTGATTTTTAATCAAATTAGGAAAGTAATCAGAATCTCGAGAATAAGGAAAGTTAGTACAACTTTCCATGATTATGAATCCTAACTTTTCTTAGGTATTCTTTTTCTCAGTTTTAGAATTCTTAAATCTTTAATGCAATATATTATTATTATTATTATTATTATTATTATTAATTATAATATTTTAAAAATAATTTAAAATTATAAACCATACTTTATTTCAGTATAATAAATAACTATAATTAAAATTATCATAATTATAACTATGTTATTATAATATTTATATATAATTGTTATTATCATAATAATAATTAATAATTTATTAAATAATTAAAAGATAATTATATAATATAAATTATATAATAATAAATATTAATTACTATTTTATAAATTACTAATTATTCAATAAAATCGTAGAGATATTTTAAAAATTATAAAATTTATTTAATTATAATATCCGTAAATACAATAATAATAATAATAATAGTATCTATTATTGTAATATTTCATGTAACTATAATTATAATTGTGTTATTATATATTGTAATGGATGATCCATATTTAAACTATCCACCGTAATAATAAATATAATTATATAATTATTATTATTTATAATTAATAATTTATTCAAAAATTTATTATTATTCTTCTTTATAAATAAAATAATTATAAGTATATTTTTAGTCTGATGTTTAAATCAGATATAAATTTAAAATCTTGATATTTTTCAAACGCAGGAAAGTAATGTTATTGGAAATCATATTCCGGAGATTCATTTTCCCAGGAATCATTTTCCTTGTCAACTTTACTTTCCTGCCAACCAAATATGCCTAAGGCCATCCGCAATGGGGCAGACGATGGCACGCCCGATGGCGCGCATCGTCCGCGCCCGCCATCGTCCGCCCCATTGCGGCCTAGGCGGACGATAGGCCATCGTCCGCGCCATCGTCCGGCCCACTGTGGGCTACGATGACGATCGACGCGAACGATGGCACGCAGTTT
This sequence comes from Salvia splendens, assembly GCF_004379255.2. Classification (NCBI taxonomy): domain Eukaryota; kingdom Viridiplantae; phylum Streptophyta; class Magnoliopsida; order Lamiales; family Lamiaceae; genus Salvia; species Salvia splendens. The sequence continues at coordinate 37,414,695 of NC_056034.1, read as the reverse complement.
CGTTTTTTTATAAATAGAGTTCATTTGTAATTTCATTTCACGATTTCACTTTCGAAACTTATTAGATTGAGCGACGTGCGCGCTAAAGCGTTGTTGTCGTACCGGTCGATGTACGACGACTTCAAGCACGAGGCCATCTGGGAGCTCTTGAGGGACAAGCAGAAGTTCCAAGGTGGAATTCTGCACACTGGTGCGCCGAAGAGGACGAAGACCACCGAAACTGGTGATTACACGAGCAGCGGCAGCGGCAGCGGCAATCACCCGGTGTCCTCCCGGCGTCAAGGCTGCGAAGGCCAAGGGGAAGGCGGCCGCGACCTCATCCTCGACCGCTGCAAACCCATCTCCGTTCCCGGAAACGCTCCCGACCCAGACGACCACCGCGTTTGAGTCGTTGGCAACAGCGTCGATGGCGAGGACGTTATTGTAGACGCACAAGGCCCTCAAGAAGTGTACCGACCCCGACGAAGCCGAATATCTCCGGGCGTTAATCGATGAGCTACGTCGGAAGTTGGGAATTGCACCGACTTAGTTGTTTTTTTTTGTAAGTTGAATGGTGTAACTTTTTTTTATTAATGCGTCGTCATTTGTTATTTAGACGTTTTTTATTTACTCGTTACTTGTTATTTGAAAACATTTAAATTAAGAGTAAAGGCCAAAATTGATCCTGAACATATAGTCATTTTACGATTTTGGTCCTAAACATTATCTTTTGGATTTTTTGGTCCTACACATATGGACATTTGATCATTTTGGTCCTCCGTCAATATTTCCGTTAAAAACTAACGGTCAACATTATCTTTTGGATTTTTTGGTCCTGCACATATGGACATTTGATTATTTTGGTCCTGCACATATGGAATTTTGATCATTTTGGTCCTCCGTCAACATTTTCGTTAAAAACTAACGGTCAACGGCCGATTTTTGACTAAAACAATGGGTTGGGTCGGGTCGTGTTTGGGTCGGGTTTGGGTTATACGTTAAGAAAAAAATAATATTTTCTTAAAATCTAAGCATAATATTTTCGTTAAAATCTAAGCATAATATTCTTAAAAAATTAATTAATATTTTTTAATTAATAAAATTAAAGTATAGTATTTTTTAATTAATTTTTTCATGAATTTGAAGAAAATATTATGCTTAGATTTTATTAAAAATAATTTTTTAATTTTTTAATTTTATTATATAGATTTAATATTAATATACTTTAATTTTATTATTTTGATTAAAAAATGATTATTTTAATTTGGTAATTTTTTATTTTATTGTGTAATATCATGTTTAAATCGTATAATAACATCATGTTTTAGTCGTTATAATATTTTTAATCAACAAAAATAACTAAAAATTAAAGTTTTATAATTTTTTAATTAATAAAAAATAATTATTTTTTTTTCTTAACGTGTAACCCAAACCCGACCCAAACACGACCCGACCCAACCCATTGTTTTAGTCAAAAATCGGCCGTTGACCGTTAGTTTTTAACGAAAATGTTGACGGAGGACCAAAATGATCAAAATTCCATATGTGCAGGACCAAAATGATCAAATATCCATATGTGCAGGACCAAAAAATCCAAAAGATAATGTTGACCGTTAGTTTTTAACGAAAATGTTGACGGGGGACCAAAATGATCAAATTTCCATATGTGCAGGACCAAAATGATCAAATGTCCATATGTGCAGGACCAAAAAATCCAAAAGATAATGTTTATGACCAAAATCGTAAAATGGCTATATGTTCAGGACCAATTTTGGCCTTTACTCTTACATTAATTAAACAAAACAATAAAATGATGATGTGGCGCGCCTTAAGGGGCCCCACTGCAGGTGGGGGAAAGGAGGATAAAACTGATGACGTGGCGCGCCTTAGGGCGCCCTGCTGATGCCCTAAGTGCTCAGAATATCAAATCTCACGTAAACTGCTTTAAATATAACTGGGATCGAATTATTTTGATTGAAGAATAAGAACGCCAGTGACATCTTGATCCAATCCAACCGCCCACGATGAAGCAATATTTGATTTTAATGTAAGTGAGGGCCACTAACATAAATAAAAAAGTTCGTCTAGGATTTTAAAATCGCACAAGAAGGCAAATAAATGAATAATGCACTTCGAATAAAAATAATTCATACCGTGACCGAGCAATCACTTTTCATTTTTAATTTGGTTAATCGTTAGAGAGTTAACCAATTTAATTGAGTTGAGTGGAAGTGTGTTAATTAATGGCAAACAAATGAAGTATTTTCATTTTTATGAATTAATTGATAATTAAAATTAAAACTTTTAAATTAAACAAAGAGAGGTATGAGGAAATGATGATTTGTTGCAATATCAAACTCAAAAATTATTTTAATTTAATTTTAAAATAATCTAATTGATAACTAAAATTTTTTATATTTTTTATTTTCCTAATTAATAATTTCATATGGAGTAGTTAATGGGGAAAATCGGGTTTATGGGGCACTTTACACTAAAGATTACGTAAATGTACCCATTTTGTTATCTATTCCAAAAATGGGAAAAACGCCAACCACATTGGCGTTTCTATTAGTAAAAACGCCAACCTCATTGGCGTTTATCTTCGCGTCGTATTGGAGGTGTATTTTCGCCAAATACAGCGACGGGAAAAAACGCCAATGAAGTTGGCGTGTATACCAGGTAAAACGCCAATGTAGTTGGCGTGTTTAATTAATAAAAACGCCACTGAGGTTGGCGTGTTATGCTTAAAAACGCCAATTTGAGCGGCGTGTTTCTGTTGAACCATATCCTTATCAGATCTCCCCCAACATCGCGACCCTAAACACTTTCCCTCCCCAAAACGCGAAAACCCTTCCCAAACGCATAAAAACCTTTCGCTCGGGTCGACCCGGTGGTGGATTTAAGCGTGGATATTTTGAATTTGGCTAATTCTTTCAACCATTAGTCCTTCTAATCGGTTAGTATATCAAATTTTAGACTCATTCTTCTAAACATTAGTCTTCCAATATTTGATTGATTGTTGTGATAATATATATTGTAGTGTAATTAATATAATAGTTTGACCAATTATTATGGGTACACTAATATTTTGATGGATTATTATGATAGTATATATTTTAATGGAAATATTTTGACCAATTGTTATGCTATTATATGTTATAGTATATTTTATGGATTGTTATGATAATACATATTGTAGTGTATTTAATAGAATTATTTTGTCAATTTTTTGGTTGACTCTACATAATGATGAATGTAAAAATAATACATATTTATTTGTGTTTTACATTATTGCAGATAGTATGACGTGGTGTGTCAATTTATATTGGGGTGGAAAGATAATTCCCGGAGCAGTTATTTCGTATGATCCTCCTTTTGCTAAAGGATTCATTATGTTGGATGAAACAATTTCGTACGATGACCTTGTGGAAAAAATTTGTGAAAGGATGGGGATAAGCATATATGAAAACAATATTCAAATAATATGGAAACGTACTATATGCTTTGGATCCGGAGTCACGTTTATAGGTGTTCAACTAGAAGAAGTATGCATGCAACTAATGTTTAGTGAGAGTATGGTTATTGGAGGTGTAATTGAATTATATGTTGAGTATTCGGCAATTACTCAACATCATAGTCATCATGTCATAAGTTATGATGCCGGTACGTCAACGAGAGCCCAAGAACCATATTTTGCTGCAACACAAGATTTTGATGTTGGTACGTCTACGAGAGCCGAAGAACCATATTTAGCTGCAACACAAGATTTTGAAGCTGGAGGCGTGCATTTAGGGGATCGTGACAATTGTGATGTGGTGGAGGACATAATAGGTCCTGATAAAGCCGACTTTCTTGATCCACAATCACCTTATAATTCTGAAGATTCCGACACGGTTAGTACAGACTCAGATGGTGATCCGTCGGATGATGAACAATTTGTTGCTTCAAGACCATCCATTCCACTTGGAGAAACAACAGTTGGAGAAACATCAGTTGGTGGAAGGGCAGTTGGAGGAAGAGTAGTTCCACAGTTCCCACAGCCTGGAATCAACTACTTTCGCACCTTACCAGGTCCATATGATAGTTTTGATCCCAAAAACTTTGAGCGTGATGATCCCAGTGTGCATTATTGGAGTGAAAAGGATCCTACCAATGTCGGTTTGCATACTAAATTTAGAACGAAGTTGGAATTGAAGGCAGCTGTGACTCATTGGCATTTGGAAAAAATCCGACAATATACAGTTGTTGAAAGTAAAGGAAAGAGATGGCATGCAGTTTGTAAGTGGCCACAGGGAAATCCGAAAGATAAGTCCTTACCGCCATGTTTGTGGGAGTGCCGAGCAACACTGAGGAAGCATGATGAACACTGGCAAATTAGAGTGTTCAGCACTGCTCATACTTGCATGGGGGATCGTAACTATAATGGTCACGCTAATCTTTCGTCGGGTATGATAGCGTTGAGTGTTCGCCATCAGATAGAAAACGATCCTTGCTACAAGGTAAAAGCAATTGTGGCGGATATTGAAAATAGATTTCATGTCAAAGTTAGTTACAAGAAAGCATGGTATGCTCGGAGGACAGCGATTGAGCTTGTATACGGTGGATGGGAGTGGTCGTTCAAAGTTTTACCAGCTTATTTGAATGAAGTGCAAAGACAAAATCCTGGCACAATTGTGGAATGGATGCACGATGACATATTAAGCAATGGTATGAACAAGGTATTCAAGTACGTATTCTGGGCTTTTGGACCAGCTGTGGAGGCTTTTCAACTATGCAAACCAGTTTTAACGGTTGATGGAACTCATCTACGTGGACGATGTCGAGGTAAAATTCTTATTGCCGTTGGATTTGATGCTAATAAGAAATGTTTGCCTGTTGCATATGCCATTGTTGATGAGGAAACCAAAGAAAGTTGGAATTGGTTTATGGAACGCATTAGACTTCATGTAGCAAAGCATGAAATATGTGTCATATCTGATAGGCATGTGGGAATCATAGATGCAATGAATTCTCCCATATGGAAAGAAGAACCCAATGTGGGTCATCACAGATTTTGCTTGGTACATGTTAGAAAGAATGTTTTGCAGAATCACAAAGGTATCATGGTCAAAAGACTTGTTTGGAAAATTGGTATTGCTACCAAGAAGCGCAAGTTTAAGATCAGACGTCGTTTACTTCGAAACGTCAACAACGAGGCTTTGCAGTACCTTGATGCCGTGGAGTTAGAAAAATGGAATCTGGCGTATGACAAACACAAAAGATGGGGTGAGGTTTCCACTAATATGGTGGAATCTTACAACAATGTGTTGAGAGGCGCAAGACAACTCCCAATTAAAGCTTGCATTGATATGATATTCTGGAGGACAATAGAATGGTTCAATGACCGGTCAATTGCATCAACACAGTGTGCCACACCACTTACCCCGTGGGCGCATGAAAAGGTGTGCAAAAATGATGCAAAAGGTCAATTGCATAATGTGAGAGCACCCAACACAATTGCAGGGCATTATGTGGTTCGAACAAAGCGTCGAATTGGTGGAAAGGGCGCTAATAAGTGGAAGGTAAAGTACTTGGACTCGCACTGCAAATGTCAAAAGTGGCAGATGTGGAGACTTCCATGTTCACATGCAGCGGCAGTTGCGCGTTTTAGAAACGACAACATGCTGTCGCTTGTTGATCCCGTATACCGCACAAGTGTTTGGGTACACCAATATTCTACGGTGTTCAATCCACCCAGACACCAAGATTATTGGGCCGTGCCTGAATGGACTTTGCAATGTTCACGAGCTCAGTTAATGCCTAAAAGTCGCGGTCGATACCGTACTACTAGGATTCCTAATCAGATGGATGTCCGTGAAGCTGACCAGCCACGAGCCCGACGCCGATGTAAACATTGCCGTCAACCAGGTCACGACAGGCGCAACTGCCCGAATGCTCATTCAAGGATGGATACTCAGTTGGTAGATGATGCCGCTGACGATTTTTTGCATCCACCTCCACCAAGGATGGATACTCAGTTGATAGATGATGCCGCTGACGATTCTTTGCCTCCACCTCCACCAAGATATGCAGTTCGAGGTCGTCATTCTGTCAGTCACACTGATGATGTCGATCACGATTTTATGCCTCCACCTCCACCAAGATCTGCAGTTCGAGGTCGTCACTCTGTCAGCCACACTGGTGGTACAGGCGAACACATCGGTCTCAGTGATGTCCCACATTCTCCACCTCGGTCTTCTGTGCGAGACGAATATTTTGGGGTTGATTTAGAGAATGTCGTTGTGCGAGAGACTCCTCCGTCTAGACTCTCAACCGCCAGAATCGGGAAGGGGATCCGTAGCTTTTTTACGCGGAAAAGGCGAGACAATTGAACGTATGCATTGTGTAATATTGGATTTCTGTATTTAGCAAGATTTGGACTAATGTATAGGGTAATATTTGTATGTACTTATATATTGAATAATGATGAAATGATTAAAAACTCTTAGCTGTGGGAGCGTTTTTTTATAGGACACGCCGATGTGAGTGGCGTGTTTGAAGAGACGCCTACTTAATTGGCGTCTTTTCACTTTAAAACGCCAACGTGAATGGCGTGTTATTACTGAAACACGCCAACGGGACTGGCGTGTTTGTTCAGAATGTCCGCTTTCGGCGTAGAAAAAACGAGCAACGAAAAAACTAACTTAAAAACGCCAATGGCGTTGGCGTTTTTAAATAACACGCCAACGGCAATGGCGTCTTATTAAAAACGCCAACGGGAATGGCGTGTTTGTTCAGAATGTCCGCATTCGTCGTAGACAAAACGGGCAAAATATAAACTAACTTAAAAACGCCAACGGGAATGGCGTTTTTAAATAACACGCCAACGGGAATGGCGTCTTATTAAAAACGCCAACGGGAATGGCGTGTTTGTTCAGAATGTCCGCATTCGTCGTAGACAAAACGGGCAAAATATAAACTAACTTAAAAACGCCAATAGCATTGGCGTTTTTCACAAAGACTTACATTCACAAAAACGCCAATATCTCTTTATTTGCCTGTTTTCATTTTCATTTCTACTAGGAAATAATAATTCAGACATCCAAATAATTAATCATAAAGACTTAAAATCAATGAGTTCAAATCAAATGAAAAAACATCAATATCAAATTACAGTAATATCAAGAGTTCAAATTAGTTCAATCGTCACGACGTTTCCGCATAAACAGACGCCGTATCCCCTTCCCAATAGTAGATGTAGATCTAGGGATCCTTGAGGGAGGAGTATCTTGAACAACAGCGTTCTCAAGATCCTCCTGCACAGACGACCGCGGTGGAGAAGCGGGGACATCACTGAGGCCAATATCTTCTCCGGTACCACCGGTATGGCTAATAGAATGACGGCCTCGAAGTGCAGAGCTCGGTGGAGGTGGGTCCTCAAAATCGTCATCGGAGTCGTGTACGAACTGAGATGACGACTCTCCGCGGACGGTTTTCTGCTTGGTTCGTCGTTTTGCCTTTTGCCTTATGGGTACGTCCACGTCCATTGCAGAGCGCTGCGAAGGAGGGTAGTCCATCAGCTGAGGCTCCCCGGATATCTGCAGTCCTTCTTCAACCATCCTCGAAATGGTTTCCATATCCGGACAGAAATGTCCTGTCGCAGCTCGGCCACTTAGATAGTGACGTATTTTGTGAAGCGTCTCCACCTACAATTTTTCAAAGTTAAGTACATATCATAATATGAATTTGAATAAGTAATCAGGGTTTAGTTAAGTATGAATAATGTACCGTAAAGTTATGAGAAGATGCGGTTTCGTGGAATCCCTCTTCAGCATGCACGCCGGGTTTGGTTAAATACACCACAGTGATCTGGCGAAACCAATTCATATATTCTTCCGTTGCAACAGGCTCAGTACTGTCCTCCAGATCAGTCCATATCGTAAAGTGTCTGTTGTCCCACTCCTGTATATAATTGGCGTGCCATTGAACCCAATTCCGACCAGCTTTTCCACGGCGATCCTGTTTCAAAAAATCAGAACCGTGGAACCGGGGGAGATCCGGGATATACGGTTGGACAATCCCGAATTGGCGCAACACTCGGTGTGGCAGGTGTGGCTCAGCCAGATTCCAACAAATAAGCGTTGTGATCGACATCCATATAGGACGACCGGCATCACAACTTTCCGGCAACTCCCGGTGGAGATAAGGCCTCCAAATAAACTACATGTGATACAAATTTTTCAAAATAATTTCCATAAAAACAAAAAACAAAAAACCAAAAACATTTTATAAATATATGAAGTACCTGATTAGGATGCATCATGGAGAACTGATCTCGGAAATTTTCAACACAATGTCCGGGTGCTTTTACATATGACGCCGGGCCATTCCATCTAAAAAATTTAAATTATGAGCGAAGAACACGAAAATTGATGAACATTAAGTTTAAAAACGCAATTAATGAACAACTTACGCGCTTGCACATGGTAGATAGTCTGTATGCACGGGATCTAGCATCCTCGGTCTAATATTTGGGATTCTCTCCCAAGCCCAAAGTTGTAATAGAGTTAAGGCTCCCCCTACATCCGTCCTCTGACCAACGGCCGCTTCACACAAATTGTGGTACAAGCAAGCAAGCGTCGCCCCACCCCAGCTATATGTAGAACACCGTTCTATATCCATGAAAAAGTGTAGGTAGAAGAACGGAATTTTATTTCCGGTGGCGTTGGGGATCAGACCACCAAGTAATAGCAGACAATAGATACGAGCCCGCTGAGCATATATGTAGTGTTCGTGGTCATTAGACAGCTCAATCCTCAATTGGCGCGATAAGCTCGTCTGCTTAAAAGCCATTTCCTTCAACTCGGATGCTTCCGGTATGAATCCTAGAAAATCCATACACCTGTCCGTCCAATATCCCGCGTCCGTCGGGGGGATGTAAGTTGTCAGAGCCTCTCCATCAACTTTCAGGCCCCATAAGACCTCCACGTCTTCCAGTGTCACAGTCGCTTCACCGACTGGAAAGTGAAACGTGTGAGTCTCTGGCCTCCAACGTTCAATCAGAGCTGTGATAAGATGGTGGTCAATTTCTTTTGGTTTACCACACCTTAACATACCCCCAAACCCCATCTGGTCCACTATTGTCAAGACATGTTGCTGGATGGGAACATCCCAAATTTTTCCTTCAAATCGTCGGCAGCGTACATCTTCGGATGGAACTCCTGCCCATATGTTGTTAGAGACGTGTTGTCTCTGAAAATATAATACAGATGGATCCGCAGGACCACATGCAAGCCGACGACGAGAGGTTGAAGATGATGCCATAATTTACCTACATAATTCAAATTCAACAATAACCAACCATAACATTTAATCCAATTTCATAAACCAAATTCAACAATAACCAACCATAAACCATTTCAATAATTAGATACAATTTAATCCAATATCACAAAATTGAACACCAACATCAAATAAGCAAGTTACACAACATTGCACATTCAAAATCATAAACCAATTCACCTATACAAAATTAACAATTTCAATTAACAATTCGCCCAACCTACCAATTTCAATTTTGCCTAACCTAAACAAATTTAACAATCTAAACTAATCAACCAAAACCCAC